>NC_059426.1:40802766-41402766 GCF_021028975.2 Sphaerodactylus townsendi | reverse complement strand
GGAATTCACTACAGCAGGATGTGGGTGGGGCCACTGCCTTTTGATGGTTTTTAAAGAGGATGAGACCCATTCCTGGAAGACAGGCCTATCAACAACTATTCCCCACAATTGCTAACTGGATCCTCTGTGTGTCAATTGGTCTGTTTTGCTTACTAAACCGGGTGGATTTTGGCCTGATGCAGCAACGCAATCTTTATGTTGCACTGATTTCTCTGGGATGTGTTTTCCAAGTTAATACACATGGTTTTGGCCTATAAAATTTCTAGACAATTGACTTGATCAAATACTCCAGATCTGACTTGTCCATTTTATACTTTTAGAAAAGTATTCAACTGCTACCATTGCTTTTGACAGCATTTTTAAGGCCTTCTTTTGGAAAGTAGGCACCTCTTTCAGCATCAGGACGATAGTGTCCAGCAACCCTGCTTTGGGCTATACTGGACAGAAGATGAAATTGTTTTGTAGGTTATCTCAGTTAACCTAGGTATTTGGTGTCACAAGCATTGTAGTTCATTGGCCCAAAATATAAGGCATGCTGATTTTAGTGCAACGTGCTTTTAAAAGTATTATCAAAAAATCTTGTAAAGAATATGGAGGGAGAAGTGGAGAAGAGGGGTTTCTATGTTAAAGGTTAGCTTTGATGTTACCAAAAAATGCACGGTCTTTTCAGTAAAGTTTTCCTTCAAATGAGTGAATTCAAAAGTGATTATTTGATTTGATTTTTCATCAGAATTTTTTAAAAATGAAAATCATCATGGTTCTGTAGACACAGTAGATCAGGAGTCTGCAACCTGCGTCTCTCCAGATGTTCATGGCCATCAGCCCCTGCCACCATGGCCAATTGGCCATGGTGGCAGGGGCTGATGGGAATTGTAGGCCATGAACATCTGGAGAGCCGCAGGTTGCTGACCCCTGCAATAGATAGTCAGATCCAGACTTAATTGGCCATCTGCACCAATTTTCATCTCCTGCTGCAGACCCTAGGTCATCCCGCCAGCTTTCTTATCCCCCAGAGCAAAATTTTGTGGGGATCAGTGGCCTGCCACAGGATGAAGGAAGCAGGAAATGTCCATCCTGTCACTGGAAAATTTAGTTTGGATCCATTCCACAATCCACATAAACCTAATATCCTGTATCTTATCAGCCTTTTCCCCCTCTTGTGAAAAACTTGAAAACTTGGAGGAAGATTGTCTCTGTTATTTACTGAGATTTGAATTCTTATGACGACAGTGAAAATGTTATTGGGTGTGTATCATTCAGAAGAGGAATTTGGTCATGAAAGAAGTATGTGAAGGCAGAGATCTAAGACAGGATCTGAATCAGACCAAGAGAAGTCGATGAAGTATGGAAACTGATGCTGGCTAACCAACCTGTACAATATTATTCAGAAAGACCACATGCCATTTTTTGTGCCAGATGGGATGAATATAAATCAGCTAAAATTTTTGTTCTGGCTGGAAATCCTGCCCCTAATTTAAAAGATAACGGAATTTCATTCCCCTGTTGAATCAGATGAAATATGACCAGGGGGTGTCAGAATAATGTGTGGGGTTTTTTTTTGAGGTGGTGTAAGGACACCAATCTCATGTACAATTCTCAGATTATTGCCTAAAACAATAAGGTGTGATAACATTGGTTTAGATCGAGGGACGTAATAGTACCACTCTATTCTGCACTGGTCAGATCTCACCTGTAATACTGTGTCCAGTTCTGGGCATCACAATTCAAGAAGAATATTGACAAGCTGGAATGGGTCCAGAGGAGGACAACCAGAACGGTAAAAGGTCTGGATTCCATGTCTTAAGAGGAGCTGCTTAGGGAGCTGGGTATGTTTAGTCTGGAGAAGGAAAGGTGAATGGGTGACATGATATAGCCATGTCTAAATATTTGAAGGGATGTCATGTTGAAGATAGAGCAAGCTTGTTTTCTGCTGCTCCAGAGACTAGGACACAGAGTGATGGATTAAAATTATGAGAAAAGACATTCCACCTAAACATTAAGGAGAACTTCCTGGCGGTAAGAGCTGTTTGACAGTGGAGTACTCTGCCTTGAAGGGTGGTGGGATCTCCTTCTTTGGAGGGTTTTTTAAAAGGCTGGATGATAATCTTTCAGGAGTGCTTTGATTGTGTGATTCTGAATGGCAGGGGGACTGGATGGCCCTTGTGGTCTCTTCTAGCGCTATGATTCTATAATTCAAGTGCATGATTCAGTCATTTAAGTTGTTGGTACCTGAAGATTTATTATTTGGGTGGCAGCTCTGGTTCATACGAGCAATTCTTGCAAATGTTATCAGCTACCCCACAAGCCTCTGGCAGCTGTGCTCAGAAAATCATTATTATAATCATGTTGCCCTTCCATTCATTTTTATCTAAAGTGAATATTATTATACAAATAAATGAAGCCTGCAAGTGTTGATACATGTTCCTGAATGCTACTGGAAATTCCCTAGAAGAATGATTCCACCGTGTAAGGGGCAATACATTCCCAAAGTCAGCATCCCATATCTGAACATGCTTGCTGACTGCTTCCTCCATTATGAAACAAACATCTTGTCCTACATTTTGACTGTCATATGTAAAAATGTCTGATTTTCACCCTCTTCTAGCAATCCAGGTTACATGTATTAAATGCAACAAGAAATTAAGCATGCATCCAGCAAAGATATATATATATATTTCTCCTGAATCCAAGTCTGAAAAGGCAACAACCCAACATTTCTGGGCTACTTGCAGCTTGGCTTGTTCTGTACTAGAATATTCAAAAGTAAATTGTCATGCTCTAAATTTTGATACTAAAGTGTTGATTTTTTCAGTCCTCACAATGTCTTTGACCAAATGTGTTTGCTGGTGGTTTGGCAGTATATTTGGTGGTAATTTTCTAATCCCCCATTTCTATGGAAAAGTATAGAAATGTCACCCTTTCAGATTTTTCAAATAATCTACATATCTAAGGTTATGTAGAAAAATTCAGTTCTGTTGATCGCCTGGGAAGTACCTTAACTATTTAGGGATGCACTTTAAGACCCTTCATTCTGAGGGAGAAATGTAAAAGTGTCAAATTTTTCAAGTATGCTAATGAAGGGAGTCCCAGACCAGATATGTACCAGTTCCCGGGGCTCTAGATTATCAGGAAGTACTCTATTTCAAGATCTTTATGAGTGAGTCAGTGAACCAGTGAGGCCCAGTATAGCTTTTATATTCAACCCTTCCTGAAGACCTACCCATGATGCACAACAAACATCTTGGAAGTTTATTTCAGCGGAGTGCAATAAACTTGGCTTTGCATAAATTTGGAATTACTTTTTCCTTCCCAGTTTATTGATGGAAGTATTTATTTTACCTTTCCCCTACAGCAGTGATCCATGATTGTGGACCTTCTGCTTAGTTATTTTAAGTTTTTAAATATCTGTATATGTGCTTTCCCACTCTAGCATACGTCTCCACAGCAATGCCTCCATAATACTGTGTTGGAGTTACTAGCACTGTTGTGGGACTACTCACAAGTATAGCATTCAGGGGGGAAAGCCCCCCCGCCTATTTTAGAAAAAAAGCCAAACCTAAAAACTTTTGTTTTCTTTTAGTATTTCAAAATACTGTCATTTTTTAAAAAATCTGTCATTTAGAAATATTGGGGAAACAAACATTATCATCACCTTATTAAAAATATCCGAAATCAGGGAGTACATGCTATTTGATGCTAGGATTCAGACATTCATAGATCTAGCAGTCCTGTGGTGGCTGAGAAGCTCTCAGGGCAATGCATTTATGGAGCTCCTGCATGCATGGGTGCTCCATTCATTTCAGTGGAGAAGGCTGCATGTGAAAGGAGGTTTGTGCAGAGGTGCTTTGCCCACTGAAGTGAGTGGTGGGACCCCACCTCTGCAGGAGGTCCATATTCACACTGCAGCACAGTTCACATTGCAGGGTGGAAAACCTCAAAACATGACTTTCAGGTATCCCTTATTGGTGGAATGCTTTAAGAGTCTTTGTTGTATGCAAGTGACGATGCATTTGGACTAGAGAAATATTATGCTAAATTTTATAACACAATGAAGATGAAAGTATACCATGCTCTAGAAACCCAAAGGAAAAACAAGCACCCAAACATTAGAGCACCACCCCTGCTCTGATGCGCTGTGGCTGGAATAGTCTCCTTTGCTCGTTCCTCCAGGCGATACTCTTTACTTGTACGACACACAGTTATGCTACCATCATCTCCCGATAATTACAATTATGATAAGTTCTTAATTCTTTGGTAGGTGCAGTGATCGTACAGTACCTTTTCTGATAATAACACACACGTTTAAAAGCCTTGGTGTCACCAATCTCTTTCTGACAAAACACGACTTTAAGATTAGTTACAAGCCTCGTGTCTAGTATTAGATTGTTAGTAGTGCTTAAAATGGGTAAGCCAAAAAATGAACAAAAACCTCAGTCCCCAACGCTCATACATCCAGTTGAACTGGAATTTTTGGAATCTCCTTTCTGAGGTGAAGACGTACATGGGTGCATTGCTGTGCAGAAATTGTGTGTTCAAATTGCTTTTCATACACTTCAAAATATTAGCCTTCACCCCCTGCTCCCCCCCTCCCAATTTCTGGAATACCTGCATTATTTCTGGAATATTTCTGGAATATTTCATTGTAAATGCAATTACCATCAAACTCAATACAGTTTTGCTGCAACCTCTATGTTGGGGAAAAAAGAAACTGATAATTTTAAACTGGAAAGTGTTCTAATTACAGCATTCATTCATCATTTTTGGCACTACTGACTGCTTAACATTTGGTTAGTCTGAAATAAATACATTAAAACTGTTTATTCTAACCATATATATAGATATATAGATATATATAAATTTACCTTCCAGTAAACAAGTATTATAGGTGTTTTTTTGCTTATGATTTCTTAAATTTTCTTGTTCCTTATTTTATATTTTTTACTGACTGCAACATGCTCAGGTTGACTTTCCAGTCAATTTCACCCAAATTCCAACAGGAATTGGTTTATAAATTGGTTCCAACTGGAACTGGTCATTTGGAATTTCCTATGAAGGAAATTATTTTATATACGCCTCAACAGGTATTCTAAGTTACAAATTGATGTGTCTAATAATACTCTAATGAGGATAAAAGAGACTTTGAAATTAAACACTACACTAGAAAGAAAACACATTTAAGTGATTGGGCAAACTCATTTCTTTCTAACACAAAGGGCACAGATCTATACGTTTTGCCCCTTTTATAGCAGTAAATGGCAGCAGCTTGTAAGCACAGTAAAACCATGCCTCAACTGCCAAATCAAGAAGATTTGTTAGGCCTAGCTACGTTATAGCAAATTTTCAACTAATGAGTACCAATTTTCCCCAGTTTCTTGTATTCAAAGCCTATGTCGAGAATCATGGCTATATCCTCCAGGGGACCCTCGGTTTCTATGAGGTTTGTATGAGTCCTGGTATGAGTCGGAGTATTCTTCTTCCACAAGTGGGTAATGATCTCGGCTGTGTTGGGAACTGGAAGACAAGCGGTTCCTGCTCTTCCGAGCCCTTTCGTTATGGTAGTTTTCATCCGAGGTCATTAGACTTCGGCGTTCAATTGGAGAGTTCTCAGTAGAATGATTGCTGTGCCTCATACGTTGGCTCTAAAAAAATCAAAGATTCAAGGATTAGATAAAAGAGAAATGATTTCACGTCACTCCCTTTGAATTAGATGCACTCTTGTTCTGAGGGCTTTGAGAGTCCATATGCTGCTTTGATTCATTTAAAAGACCACTGGATCCTATTTAGTGTAGACTGCTGGTGCTGTTTCTCCCTGCTTTGTTCTCCACAGTGGTTCTGTGGGTAAAACAGCTAAGCTAAGCAAAGCCAAGTAGCTTTTTGCTTTTATTTCCATAGTCACTGCAACCATCTAGCAGCTCATAGAGACACTGTGGGCAGATTTTGGAAAAATGTTGTCAGATTCAGGGACAGGGACATTCCAAGAATAATAAGCAGAGGAAGGACAATTTGAAAAGATAAGGTCAAATTAGCCTTAAAAGGGGAGGAGGGTCATTTGAAAGGTATGTAATGATCATGACCATTCAATAGGCAGGATGAATTGGGGAGGGGGGGGGAGTTTGGAGTTATGACTGAGTTTAAAGTTATGGTTGGTATATATGTAACCACAAAATGAGCAAGCAAGTTTCAACAGGTTTCAATGGAATCAAATTTAAAAATATAAGTTGATGAGGCTTCTTTTTTGAGATCTTTCTAGCCTCTTTCATACAGCTTTCCATTGGGGAAGCCTGTCAGCTTATGGATGTATCAGAACAGTGCGAGAATGCTGAGGTGGTAGAGTGGGCACAACTCACTTCAGACTGCAAGAAGAAAGATTCAAATGAAGCCTTCTCCCTACTCTAAATTTTTTTCTTTTATCTTGCTTTTGTGTTACATGGGGAACATTCAGATAAGTGATTTCCTGCCTGCTTTTCTTGAAGGACCATAGTCTGCTCTTCCACAACAGCATCCTGAGACCTCATGCTGTTATATGTATAGATCCAGACACAAACCCTTATACTGGATTGGCTGAAGCTAAACCTGAGATTCATACATTCATCCCAACTGGGAGCGTTGACTTTCTGAATTGCTCAGAAGACATTCAGATAAAAATCCCACACTGTATCAGCCTCAGGGCTGCCAACCTCCAGGTAGGGCCAGATCTCCCAGAATTACAAGTGATTCCCAGCCTATATAAATTAGTTCCCCCAGAGAAAATGGCTGCTGTGGATGGTGGACACCATGGCATCATATCCTGTTGAGGCCCTGCCTCAAATCCCATCCTCCCCAGGTTCCACCCCTAAATATCCAAGACTCTTCTTACCAGGCAATTCTAGTTGGCCCACTGTTTACATTGGCTGTCACACACCTGCTACGCAGAACAAATGGTGTCTATCTGTCTATGGCAGGGATGGCCAACCTATGGCCAACCAATTGGCCATGCTGGTAGGGGCTGATGGGAATTGTAGTCCATGAACATCTGGAGTGCCATAGGTTGGCCACCCCTGGTCTATGGCCATTACAACTTGTGGTCACAGCAACACGCCTCAGCATCCTGCCTTGGAGGCTTTCACAATACGCTATACAAAAGTAATCCTTGTAACCTGGCCATCACTTGACATTCATCATTTGTGACAACTGATTAGTGGTGAATGGAAACATGGGTGGGGTGGGGGGAGTCTGTGTATACCTGAGATGGTCTAAATGTATTTTCTCTGCCCGCATTTTTCTCAGGTTTGGGTTTTTTTAGCGAAGGGATTTGCCATCACAAACAAAGCTGGGAAATGAAAAATTTAACACAAAACAAGTATGTGTCCACCGAACTCAAACTGCTGCTTTGAACAGCCATCCAGACACTAAGCAGAAATAATAACATGCGATGCAGCTAGCCAAACGGAATTATACATAATTTTAACATTTAAATATTGGCTGCTGCATACATGCAGTGAAGGAAAAAAGAAACAGCTGTGAATGAGTGTATTGAGTAAAAGGGAAAAAACAACAACCCCAATCTCTTGCAATGTATCCAGTCAGCAAATTTAATTTTTAGTTGTATTACTAATTTGCTTAGCTCTCTGCTTGACACACAGTAAAAAAGGCACACAAATTAAGCGGCAGACAAATGTGCTGAATTCTCTAATGGAATTGGTCTCTGTGCACACTTGGTTTTATGTTTACAAACATACAAACTTGTACTGAAAAGACATTTTTTTTCCAAACTAAGTAAAGCACGTACTTCTCATTAAGGACTATTTACATGCCACGTTTGAAGTTTCAAAGGCCAGCCGTTTTTGAGCTATCCCTGTGGAAAAAAATGGTTAGAATTTTTTTATATATAATGGGAAAAATATTATAATCCTCATTAAAAATAAAAGAAAACAGTTGAATGAATTTTGCCAAGTGTTACCTCTGGGAAGAAGCGAAGCAAACTGAAGGGAAATTTTTGACACATTAAAACTGTTATAAGTTGATAAGCACGTGAAAAACCAGCACACATCCAATTGATTATGGAATCCTAACTGTAACATTTGATAGCAGCATATATTTCCTACGCATTTATCTTCTAAGAACATACCTAAAGTGTGATTTTGTCTCACACCTTTCAATCTCTGCACAGTCGCATTTCAATTATGGCTATGATATCTACATCAAAGCAGAAATCCCTGAATACAAGATCTATTTAATCAGCCACGTTTCCTCAGTGTTTAAGGACTAGCTTCAGATGTGCATGTCTGTCACTCATGGTCTCTCATCATAGTCCCTTCTCCTGACATGGATAGGCTCAGAAACTTTTGGAAGGAGTGTTCAGGTCTGAATATCCTCTTTCCTCAGAGGCACAATTCAACTGTGCTTGCGCAATGGAGGGGAGTTCCATTTTTCTACCTAAAAGCGAATTTAGGTACAAATCACGTTGACACATCAAAGTGCTGCACAAAATATAATTTCCATTAGTGATAATGCACCAATGACCATTTGAAGAACAACTTTTTATAGTTAAACAACTCGGGATTTATGTGTTTATTCACTGGTTACTTGAGCCAGCTCTGAACTTCCACAATCCCTTTCACATAGCACACTACCCTTCTGGGGTCCTTTGGTACAGTATCTTTTTGTGGTCTTGCCCAGTGGCATTTCATAGTTTGTCATTTTGTCCAAGCAAGTTATGGGGTGAACAAACCACAACGGGAACTGGAAACTACATATACGAAGCCAACCATAGTTTCCCTAGTTCTAACATAACAACAAACTTGGCTGCAAAGCAAGAAGTGTGGGAGGGCATCAGCAGATACATGGGGGAGGAACATGTGAGTCCGTAGCTCATTTATGCATTGGCTTACTGTGTATCAGCTTGTTGGCAATGGTACTGTAAATGTGTGAATAAGGCAACAATTAATCACCAGGGAGGACACTACAGTCTTCAATGATAACAGTTCACCCATTCTGCAGAGAATTATTATCAAGTACCAAGACAGGCAGCTCAATTCAAAGGGGGAGTAAGGTGGAGCAGCAGCCGAGGAAGGCACTGCGGCAGTGCACCTGCTCTGGCTCGAATGTGGTTTCAGGCACACAGGAAGGAGGGGAAAAAAAGAAAGAAACCCGTCTGCCTGAAAATCCCATAAAAGGGTGACATGCCACCCTTTTGGGTGATGAAAATTAGCTGCTGGGGTAAGGAGGATTTCTGGGCTGAAAGTCCCCAGGTATGCCCCCCGGCACGCTGGCGGAGGCTGGCAGCAGAGGCCTGCTATCACAGGATTGAACTTCCGGGTTTGAGCGCTGTGATGGCTGGTCCCACTGTTCCAGTGTCCGCACCACATTGCATGGCACTGGTAGCACAGGCACTGGTGCAACCCTTCCTCTCCTTCTAACGTGGCTTCAGCCCCCTGTCCTTTGGACTGCACAGTAATGATGCACATGCTTATAAGAACAAGCCAAAACAGTGGTTAATCAGTATAGGAAAAATTTGAATATACTGAAATATATACTGAGCACATTTCCAAGCCCATGGAACTCTATACCAAGTGTGTGGAGTGCAGATAGGAGAATCACCACTATACTGTTGGATAACTTGGAATGCTGAATATAGGTTAATGGGATGGTCTCCCACTTGTAACCAATAGAGAGCAGTTCCCTTGTAAGCAGATATCTGTGCATATGCTGAATCCACCAGGTGGGTGTGCCAGAGCCACTGGATCATAGCAATTGCTCTAATCTGATTGTGCAGCTGACCTGTACTGCCAACGAAAGCATGGATTCATACCTGTAAACCAGAGATTGCAGTAGGGTAAGGGGACAGTGCAGTGGAGCCGAGGTTTCTTCCAAGCAAAGGTGTCATGGGTGTACTACTGGTAGTGTGTGTGGCACGCCAATAGGCCTCAAGGTATTCTGCCAAGTGTTCACAAGCATCTTCCAGCTGGTTTTCATCCAGAATGACATCAAACATTTCCTGTTCCAAAGAGGAAGTTATGTTAGAGCATAAGACTTGGAAAAGGTAAGGCAACAAAATGAAGGGTCAACTTTTAATAATTCCTCCTTATAGTAGTAGTAATAAGTTTATTGTCTTGGCCATAGGCCTTGACAATCTCTTCACACACAGCATTATAAAATTAAAACACAAACACAAAACACCCCATGTATACCGACATAGTTAAAATAGACTAAAAGTACTAATATAAATATCCCTATCAAATAATACAACCTCATTACACCATGCTTAATCTGATTCTTCTTGCGGGATGAGCAAAAAGTGCTACTCGATTGGTAATGTATGGATCGCCATCAGATAATAGACAAATCAATTTCCCAGTGTTATCAGTATCTCTCGAAATTGGAAAAAGTCCTTTAATATATTTGCTCCTTTTGTCATCATAAAGAGGACACTCCAGAACATAGGGCAGAATGTCCTCATCTGCTTCACTACCACAGATACATCTGTAGTTAGATACCAGCACATTACTACATCGTGCACTATACACTGCCGTTGGTATGGCCTGGAATCTCAGGTTAATAAACGCCATTCTAATTATATAAGTTGACGAATTCTCTGAAAATGGCTATCTAATATGATCCTTCTTAAAAAGTTTAAAGAAGGGGGCAACTTTGGACTGATATCCTGCCTGGATCCATCTCCACCTTTTTACAGCTTCAGAGATCTTCCTGTTGGTTTGCTATAAAATCCAGCATTCTTGTTATGTGTAGGGAGTCAAAGACTGTCCATAAGTTAGGAGCGCATAGCCCTTTTAGCTTTGAATAAAAGCGAGGAAGAAGGGATTGTGTTTATGTGTGTGTGTAAAGAGAGGAGAGACTCTCTCTCTTTGTGTGTGTGCCATCTTTAATTTATGCAAGAGGTTTTTTTAACGCTATTTAATGTTTAATGCTGTAGCCACCTAGAGATCCTGTATATAGGCAGGTTATAAATGCAAACAAATAAACAAATAGAACTTTCAAATAAGATCACTGTAGATATATATTGGGTTGACCTGGACAGCTCAGGCTAGCCTGATCTCCTCGGATCTTGGAATCTAAGCAGGGCCAGTCATGGGTAATTTTTGGGTGAAAAATCACCACAGAACACTAGGGTGCCTCTGCAGAGGCAGGCAATGGGAAACGACTTCTGCTCTTGCCTTGAAAGCTCCACAGGGGTTGTCATAAGTCTGCTGTGACTGAATGGCATACTTATATATGAAAGCAAAAGGCCGATGTCGACTTCTCCCTCCTCTCCCTATAACATTTAGGTACACTATCCTGGGTCGTGACAGCATGTGTTCCCCAAGCCCACGTCACTGGAGCAGGAGGAGGAGGAGGAGGAGGAGGAGGAGGAGGAGGAGGAGAAGAAGAAGAAGAAGAAGAAGAGGAGGAGGAGGAGGAGGAGGAGGAGGAGGAGTTTGGATTTATATCCCCCCTTTCTCTCCTGCAGGAGACTCAAAGGGGCTTACATCTCTTTGCCCTTCCCCCCTCACAACAAACACCCTGTGAGTTGGGTGGGGCTGAGAGACAGTGGCGTATCTGCCTAGGGACAAGGGGTACCCCTTGTCCCCGGGCGCCACTCTTCTGGTCACGTGAGGGGCGCAAAATCGGTCCCCCACGTGACCAGGAAGTCCTGCTGGGGGAATCTGGGGGGGAGGTGGGCACCCTAAACCTTGCCGATGTCCATGGTGACATGGGTGGGGTCAAGGGCAGTGGGGGCAGAGCCAAGGTGGGCGGGGCAGGGGCAGAGCCTGGGGCGTCCTGGAGACAATTTGTCTCCGGGCGCCATTTACCCCTGGTACGCCTCTGCTGAGAGAGCTCCGAGAAGCTGTGACTAGCCCAAGGTCACCCAGCTGGCATGTGTGGGAGTGCACAGGCTAATCTGAATTCCCCAGATAAGCCTCCACAGCTCAAGTGGCAGAGCTGGGAATCAAACCCAGTTCCTCCAGATCAGAATGCACCTGCTCTTAGCCACTGCTCTTAGCCACTATGCCACTGTGAAAGACACAGTGACTTGGATTCAAAGGGAGTGAGCTCACAGAACAGTTCTGTCTTGCTTCGTCACTGAAGCCCAGTGGATGGGATGGGATGCGGGGTTGCAGTGGGATGGGGGAGAGCAGCAAAAATCTTCCCTTCCTCGGATGGAAGACAACAATTGACATGGAGCTGCCATTTTTGCTGCTGGCAAAACTAAGTTAAACATAACATCTATAGTTCATGTGTAACAATTTTACATTTCTTAAAATCTTGGAACATTATACGTTGCCCATAGGAATCACACTGTAACAGCAATAAATGGTGCAAAAGATGCCCTGTACTGATGTAGTTATTGCAGAGTCCCAGGTTAGCTCTATTAGAACATCTGGCTCAATGTTCTCATGCTCAGTTCAAATACGCTGAGTCCGCAGGCATCAGGCATACATTTTTTAATGGATTCTAGTCCTACCACAGCTCATTTCAGTGTCACGTATTCACTGCTGTACTGCTACATATGGCAGCACCAACAATGGCTGTTGCTGGAATGGCAGCAATTATGTACTTTTATCAACATTTACAATCTCAGATCCATTTGTATTCTTGGCACAATACAACAAGCTCCTATATTATGCTTTTACTCAGTTCCACGCTTTCAGCTGCTGGCACGCTGCTTCTCAAGAGAAGGAATCAATCAAAATAGCTGAAAGTGGTGCTGGCTGCATCACTCATAACCAAATGACAAAACCAAACTTGCTGTAGTCATACTAGCTTGGTGGCTAACAACGTACTAACACTATGATAAAATTGTGCATTACAAGCTGCAATGGAATGTAGCATTTGAAGTCATATGAAGGGTTTTGAACAACCGCTTTAAAACAAGAACTGATACTTTTTATAACTCTCTGATTTTGAAAATCGCCATAGATGCGGATCAAAAATCTGCAGAATGTGGCCATGTTCAGGAAGGAGAGATGGTTATAGAGATCTGAGGCAACGTAAGTTGCAAAAAAAAACCTTAATTCAAGATAGTAATAAAGGAGAGAATAAAATAATTTAAAAATTCTGCAATTGCATAGGTACTAGTAATGCTCATTATAGGGTCCCAACTCATACATAAATGCTAGAGATGTTCAGTTATTTCAGAAGATAGAAGCCATTTTGCATTGCCTAAGTACTCCAAGGTGGCCATTGGAATGTCTTTTTGAAACTTGAGATGCATTTTGGTGAGAAAGGAGCAGTGGGAAGGCAGAAAAGAGAATGTGAGGGGAAGGGAAGCTAAAGTAGAGGGAGAGAAGAAAAAAGAAAATGGGTAAAAGGAGGATGATTGGAGGGAGAGAAAGAAGTGGGAAATAGGAAAGCTGTGGGGATTGTATGGGGGAGAAAAGGGGGCAAATGGAGAACAGGACAAGCAGTGGGAATGAGATGTCCCCTAGTGGGTTTTCGGGGGCCCTCAATTTTGTGTGTGTGTATATTGCACTCTCCCACACATAGAACAAATTTGACTACAGTATTCCTCAAACAACTCCTATTCATCATGACATGCAAAGAATCAACCAGAGCCTAATGAATTCATGCACTGATAGGTGATCTTAGCACCAGCATGAGTTACCATAGTGAAAAATTAATGAGGGTTCAGAACTGACGAGAAAGACAGTGCTGGTTATAAATATTCCAGAGGAAATCTTATTTGAGAATATAGAGCTGACCACGCTATTCAAAATCTTAAAAGATGTCAAATAACCTAGAAAGGAGATTGCTCTAAAGTATCTCCTGCTAAAAATATAGGGTGACATCTCTCCATCTCACTCAGCTAAGGGAGTTGTGTATTATTGGAGCAACATGTTATTAACACTAGTACAAGAGGCTCCTCCATGTGTTGTGCTAATGGAATGCACTGCCCTTAGCTGAATGAAGGAGGATACAACCCATACCCTACATACAGGTAAACTGTCTTTAAGAACAACTGTTGAATTCTAAGAGGAAAGGGCAAGCATAGTAAAAGCTTCTCAGCCATGACAATGGGATCCTTGCTCCAGTGCAACTACCAACCATGTTATGGATCCCCCAAAACATTCAGTCCCACCAGGGGCACACCCCACTGGTGGGATTCAGCAGGTTCGCACCGCTTCGGCAGAACCGGTTGTTAAAATGGTGCTTGTAAACAACCAGCTGTTAAATGATTTGAATCCCACCACCGGATCCGGTTGTTAAATTATTTGAATTCCACCACTGGTGTATCCCCAGGGGGACACATGGGGTCAAATGTCCTCAGGCTGCGGCCACTTTGTCTCGTGGGGGATAGAAAATCGCCTCCACGCCCCTCCCCCCCGGTCTATACACTGACTTCAAGACCTGGTGTAAAAAAAGGCTGTTTGGTCATGGTGGGGAAGGGCAGCCGCCCATAAGGGGGGGGACTCAGATTTTGCACAGGGCTACATTTTTGCTAGATACGCCTCTGAGTCCTAAGGTTGCCTTAGTGCAGGGGTAGGGAACCTGCGGCTCTCCAGATGTTCAGGAACTACAATTCCCATCAGCCCCTACCAGCATGGCCAATTGGCCATGCTGGTAGGGGCTGATGGGAATTGTAGTTCCTGAACATCTGGAGAGCCGCAGGTTCCCTACCCCTGCCTTAGTGCCTAAAAATGTACTAATAAAATTTCAGCTTTACCAGTTAAAAGAACCAATTCAACCCTGCCTTGGGATGAGAAGTAGGCATGGATCCCGTCCCCAAATGGCCTGGCTCAGTATAACAGATATTTAGATAAATGCAGAGACACATGATTAGAAGAGATCCAAGCAACATTGTAATGTAGAGAAAAGAAATCCTGCCAGATCAATAAAGGTAGCCTTGGTTGCTGACTGTGTATCTTCATTATTTTTCACAGCCAGATTTTATGGGAATTAAATAATCCCGATTGCATCAGTTTCAATAGATAACATCTAGTTTTTCATTGGATTGACTTGATCAGTTCAAAGATCCAGTTGAAGTCTGTCTATATATGGTTGACAGAGCTTCAGTGTAACTGCTAGAAAAGCTAAATAGGTATTGCTCATTATGTGGTCCCACCTTGTACATAAATGTTACAAATGTCCAGTTATTTCAGACTTCTGGCAGGAGGTGGCACTGTATATCAATCTGATTTTGGCAGTATGCTCCTTCTTTAAATTACGCTATCTCAGCCTTGATTATATCACTAAACAGAGCTTTTATCAAGCCATACAATGCCTATTTTGGGCAACAAAGGTTGCTAAGAGATTCATCTTAAAGAACTGGAAGTTTAAAAATAATATGTCAGCTTGCACATCTTTCTCATCCAGTGGTCTGAAAGCATACAGTTTTTCTTCTTATAGGACACAACTATTCACATTCTCACATCCTACTGCAAGAAGGGAGAAAAGAAGGTGACAAACTCCCATTTCTCAATGTTTCAGGGCAAGTTCTTGACTGGATTATAACCACCACCACCACCCCCCCCCCCGCCTAGTACTGATTTATAAGAGGATGGGTGGTAATCAACATCTAAAAATGGTATTTGGAATTCTAGAATGTCTTCAAGATGTATTTATTATATTTCTATTCCATCTTTTTCCCCATTTTAAGACTCAGAACAAACGACAAAACATTTAAGAACATACAAATTCAACCTATTTAAAAACAGCAGAACTCAATAATCTCCAAGGCACCATAAATAACTTTGGCACTCATTCACATGAGGTACTAAAAAAATCAGTCATTGTACACCCATACCAACTCAGATTTGCATAATTTCTGAAAGGTTAACAGAGTGAGAGCCTTCCTAACAACATGTGGCTGTTCATTCCATGAAACAGGAACTACGTTGAAAATACTCTGGGCCAAGCAGGGATGGAGGGAGAGGAAACTGCGCCTGGGGCACAACCTGCCCACGTGCCCACCCCAATCCACCCATGCCCCACCCACACCCCGCCCCTGGGCGATTTTCCGCTCCCACGTGACACCAGTGCCGTGCGCCCAGGGTGCGGCAACCCCCCGTTGCAGCTGGGAGCTGCTGGCTTTGCATCTACATGATGGAACCACTAACACTGCCTGGTTTGTGCATCAGAGCTTCCATAAATGAATATACTGGGGAGAGTCCTGCTCACATGAGTGTTCTAATCCATGAAGGGCTTTAAAGATGATAACTAGCTCCTAAGCTAAAAACCAACTGGCAGACAGTGCAGATATCTCAAAATATATGTAGCATGTGCACCCTGTTAATGTACGTGTAAAGTGCCACCAAAACCTACTTATGGCAACCCTATAAATTAATAACCTCTAGAATGCCCTATCATTAACAGCCTTGCTCAGGTTTTGCAAACTGAAGGCTGTGACTTCCTTGATTGAGTCAATCCACCTTCTGCTGGGTCTTCCTCGTTTCCTGCAGCTTTCAACTTTTCCTAGTATTATTGCCTTTTCCAGTGACTCTTGTCTTCTCACAGTGTGATGAAAGAATGATAACCTCAATTTACTCATTTAGGGGGAGTTCAGGCTTGATTTGATCTAGAATCTACTTTTGCCTTTCTGGCAGTCGATGGTATCCGTAAAACTCTCCTCCAATACCATATTTCACTTTCTTTGCACTTTCACTGCACTTTCTGTCAGCTTTCTTCATTGTTCAACTTTCACACCCATACATAGAAAGGGGGAATATTATAGTACAAATTATCTTTAGGTAGGTTGCCAGTGACTTACATAAGCAGCCCAGTCCAGATTGGGGGAGAGGGCTGAATGGCCACTGGAGTTAATGCATGCTTGTGCTAATGTGTTTGCCCTCCCAGCAGGCATAACTGGAACTTACGCAGGTTGGGAGGGCAAACAGGCAAATGCTGCAGACCCACGCCATGCTGTGTGGTGCTCTACCAGCTTCCAGTGTCTACTTCCTGAGTAGCATCAGCGTTAACACAGAGGCTGACGCAACTGCAGGCATTCCTGGAGGTGGAGCAGACATTAGTTGGTTCCCATTGGACTTTGGCCCTGGAAACACTGGCAGCAGGAAAGATGGCTGGGAATGTTCTGACTTCTCTTGCCTCTCTGCATTGCCTGGAAGCCCTCTGGAGGTGGTGGGGCAGAGCATTGTTCCCAGATGCTTCCAGAAACTAGACTGGGCTATTAAGGGTCTTTTCTAGCTCTTTCATGGCTGCCTTTCCCAGTCTCAGCCTCTTTCTGATTTCTTGGTTGCAGTCTCTTCTGGTTGACAGTTGAGACAAGGAATAGAAAATGGTTAATAATTTCAATTGCTTCATTATCAACTGTAAGGTTACATAATTCTCCAGTAATCATTAATTTTGCCTTCTTGATGTTCAGCTGTAATTCGGCTTTGGAGTTTTCTGCTTTATTTTCATCAGTAGTTGTTTCAGGTCTTTACTATTTTCTGCTAGTAATATGCTATCATCCGCATAGCTCAGATTAATGTTTGTTCCATCAGTGTTCATGCCACCTTTATTGAAATCTAATCTAGTTTTCCTTATGCTATGTTCTGCATTGAACAGACAGAGAGATAAAATACACCTTGGGTGACACCTTTGTCAATTGGAAACCATTTTGTTTTTCCATACTCTATCCTAACAGTAGCCCCTTGTCCAGAGTACATGTTGCACATCAAAACAATCACATATTTTGGCATATCTGTTTCTTTTAAAATCAACTGTAGCTTTTCTTGATCTACATAGTCCAAATATTTGCTATAATTTATGAAACACAAGCTGATTTCATTCTGAAATTCTCTTGTACGGTTCAGTAACGAACATAAATTTGCAATAAGATCTCTAGAGCTTTTTCCTTTCTGAATCAAGCTTGACCATAAGGCATTTCTTGCTCCATCTGTGGTAATAGTCTTCATTGTAAGATTTTGAGCATCACTTTACTTTCATGAGAAATTAATGTGATGGTCAGATAGTTGCTGCAGTCTTCGACATCTCCTTTTTCGGAACTGAAATGTAGATTGAATGTTTCTAGTCTGTGGGCCATTGTTTTGTTTTCCATATTTGTTGGAATATTCTTGTTAAGATTTTCATGGACTTTGTTTGACTCTGTTTAGGTCCAGTTCTGATTAAAATGCTATCTTTTTTATAGGACCTGTAAAACTGAGCTGTTCCACCAGGCTTTTGGAGAGGCTGGCTGCAGAATGTCACATGTATGACTATCTGCCACTAGGACAGAAGTCGTGGGTGTGCCCTTGCTGCAACGAGCTCCTGGCACTCAAGGAACGTGTGCGTTCTCTTGAAGCCAAGGTGGCAGACCTGGAGAAGCTGAAAGAGGCAGAGAGGGTGACAGACGAGGCTTTCAGGGACCTAACAGCCGGGTCCCACTCCCAAGGTGACATCTCTTCAGATGTCATGGAGAATGAAGGTCTTGGGGACGGAGGGTGCCAGTCTGAGGTGGGGGAAGATGCTCCCTTAGATGGGATCCCTTCCTTAACTGGTGATCAGCTATCCTCTCGCACTGAGGATACCCCTCGGGGAGGTGGGGGGCTCCTCGTAGTGGGTGATTCAATCATTGGAAATGTAGAGAGTTGGGTTTGTGAGAGGCGTGATGACCGCATGGTGACTTGCCTGCCTGGTGCGAAGGTTGTGGATGGCACGCTTCGTCTAGACAGGCTTTTAGACAGTGCTGGGGTGGAGTCAGCAGTGGTGGTCCACATTGGCACCAACGACATTGGGAAATGTAGCCGGGAGGTTCTGGAAGCTAAATTTAGGCTGCTAGGAAACAGGTTGAAGTCCAGGACCTCCAAGGTGACATTCTCAGAAATGCTACCCGTTCCACGCGCAGGGCAAGCTAGGCAAGCGGAGATACAGGGTCTCAATGCGTGGATGAGAAGGTGGTGTAAGGCAGAGGGTTTCAGATTTGTCAGGAACTGGGGAACCTTTTGGGACAAGGCAGGCCTGTACAAACGGGACGGGCTTCATCTGAACCAAAGAGGAACCAGGCTGCTGGCGATCAACATTAAAAAGGTGGCAGAACAGCTTTTAAACTGATCACTGGGGGAAAGCCGACAGGAGCTGAGGTGACTTCGGTTCAGAATACAGTATCTATGGGGATGCAGACAGAGAGGGAGGTTTTTCTAAATCAACCACATACAAGCGAGGAACACAGCAATGTGCATGTGACAAGGGATAGTGTCTACAAAAGACTTGAGGGTAAAGCACATAAATCCCAGGTTAAGGACAGAGACAGGGTATACAGGTGTCTCTATGCTAATAGTAGAAGCATTCGACCTAAAATGGGGGAGCTGGAGTACAGAGTTTTGAAGGAGGACTTTGATATAGTGGGCATTACAGAGACGTGGTGGAATGAGGAGAACCAGTGGGATGCTGTTATACCAGGCTGCAGGCTCTATAGGAAAGATAGGACAGGGCGCATTGGGGGTGGAGTTGCCCTTTACATCAAAGAGAGCATAGTATCACATAAAATAGACAATGCAAGGGGAGCTGGTTCCCCTACAGAATCACTGTGGATATCAATACCAGGGGTGAAGGACAGTTTAATATTAGGAATATATTATCGTCCCCCTGACCAAAGTGCACAAGAGGATTCTGAGATGGAAAAAGAAATTAGAGAGGCCAACAAAAACAAAAATGTAGTGGTAATGGGTGATTTTAACTATCCCCATATAAACTGGAAAAATGCATGTTCAGGTCGTAGTAAGGAGAGAGCATTCCTGGATATGCTAAATGACTGTGGCTTAGAGCAGATGGTTGTGGAACCAACCAGGGGAGAGGTGATCCTAGATCTAATTCTATGTGGGACCCAGGACCTGGTGCAGGAAGTCAGTGTTGTTGAGCCGATAGGGAACAGCGAGCACAATGCTGTCAGATTCAGTATCTCAGCATGCGAACAAGTGGCAACTACTAATGTAGTTACATTCGCCTTCAGAAAGGGAAATTTCTCAAAGATGAGGGGGATAATGCGCAGGAAGCTGAAAGGGAAAATCAAGAGAGTCAAAACTGTCCAGGATGCTTGGAAGTTATTTAAAAACACAGTAATAAAAGCTCAGCTGGAATGTGTTCCACAGGTTAGAAAAGGCAGCACCCAGTCCAAAAGAAAGCCACCATGGTTAACAAGAGAGGTTGAGGAAATTATCAGAAAAAAGAAAATGTCTTTTAGAAAATGGAAGTCCAGTTTGACTGATGAAGAATATGAGAGGGAACACAAATGGTGGCAAAAGAGAAGCAAGTTAGCTGTAAGGGAGGCAAAAAAAGGATTATGAGGAACGCATGGCTGTGAACATCAAGACCAGCAACAAACAGTTCTTCAAGTACATCAAAAGCAGGAAGCCAGCAAGGGAAGCAGTAGGCCCGTTAGATGACAAAGGAACAAAGGGTGTGCTAAAAGATGGCAGGGAGATTGCAGAGAAGCTGAATGAATTCTTTGCATCTGTCTTCACCCAAGAGGAGGTGAGGAACATTCCTGCACCTGAACCAAGCTTCTTAGGAGGCGACTCCGAGGAACTAGCGAAGATAGTGGTAGACAAGGAAGAAGTTCTGGCAGCCATTGATAAACTAAATGTTACCAAATCCCCTGGCCCAGATTGCATTCACCCAAGAGTTCTTAAAGAGCTCAAGCATGAAATTGCTGATCTTCTCACTTTAATATGCAACTTATCCCTGAAATCAGGCTCCATCCCTGAAGACTGGAAGATGGCCAATGTCACACCAATCTTTAAGAAAGGGTCTAAGGGGGACCCGGGAAATTACAGGCCAGTCAGTTTGACATCTGTTCCTGGTAAATTAGTAGAATCTATCATTAAAGATAAAATTATAAAACATGTAGAAAAGCAAGACCTGCTGAGAAAGAGTCAGCATGGCTTTTGCAGAGGCAAATCCTGTCTTACAAATTTACTAGAGTTCTTTGAGGGTGTAAACAGGCATGTGGACAGGGATGAACCGGTGGACACTGTCTACTTGGATTTCCAAAAGGCTTTTGACAAAGTTCCTCACCAGAGACTGTTGAGAAAACTCAGCAATGAAGGAATAAGAGGGGAAGTCCTCCTATGGATTAAAAACTGGTTGAGAAACAGGAAGCAAAGAGTGGGTGTAAATGGGAAGTTCTCACAATGGAGAGATGTCGGGAGTGGTGTCCCCCAAGGATCCGTTTTGGGACCAGTGCTCTTTAACTTATTCATAAATGACCTGGAAGTAGGGGTGGGTGGGTAGCGTGGTGGCCAAGTTTGCAGATGATACCAAATTATGTAGGGTGGTGAGAACCACAAAGGATTGCGAAGAGCTCCATGCGGACCTTGATAAATTAGGTGAGTGGGCTAAGAAATGGCAAATGCAGTTCAATGTAGCAAAATGTAAAGTGATGCATATAGGGGCAAAAAATCCAAACTTCACATACACGCTACAGGGGTCAGTGCTATCAGTCACAGACCAGGAAAGGGATTTGGGCGTCTTAGTGGATAGTTCCATGGGAATGTCAACTCAATGCATGGCAGCTGTGAAAAAGGCAAACTCTATGCTGGGGATCATTAGAAAAGGAATTGATAATAAAACTGCAAAGATTGTCATGCCTTTATATAAAGCAGTGGTGCGACCGCACTTGGAGTACTGTGTCCAGTTCTGGTCGCCGCATCTCAAAAAGGATATGGAGGAGATAGAAAAAGTGCAGAGAAGGGCAACAAGGATGATTGAGGGACTGGAGCACCTTCCCTATGAGGAGAGGCTGCAGCGTTTGGGACTCTTTAGTTTGGAGAGCAGGCGGCTGAGGGGGGATATGATTGAAGTCTACAAAATTATGCATGGGGTAGAAAATGTTGACAGAGAGAAATTTTTCTCTCTTTCTCACAATACTAGAAACAGGGGGCATCCATTGAAAATGCTGGGGGGAAGAATTAGGACTAATAAAAAGAAACACTTCTTCACGCAACGTGTGATTGGTGTTTGGAATATGCTGCCACAGGAGGTGGTGATGGCCACTAACCTGGATAGCTTTAAAAGGGGCTTGGACAGATTTATGGAGGAGAAGTCGATTTATGGCTACCAATCTTGATCCTCCTTGATCTGAGATTGCAAATGCCTTAACAGACCAGGTGATCGGGAGCAACAGCCGCAGAAGGCCATTGCTTTCACCTCCTGCATGTGAGCTCCCAAAGGCACCTGGTGGGCCACTGCGAGTAGCAGAGAGCTGGACTAGATGGACTTTGGTCTGATCCAGCTGGCTTGTTCTTATGTTCTTATGTTCTTAATGGCTGCCCCCTGGTGAGGCCCCTGCCGTATGTTGTCATCTTTAGCAATGCCTTATACTGGCTCCATCTTTTGGCATTGCTGCCCCTCCTGGCCTTGGGACCGGGCGCCACCCATATGGGATTTAAGCTGTCTCTATTTTAGAATTTCTGTATGCTGCTACTGAGTTTAACGGTTGAAATTGTGTTTTAACTGTTGGTAGATATTATGTGCTGTAAACCGCCTAGAGCCCTCCGGGGATGAGGCGGTCTATGAAATAAATATAAATAAATAAACAAACAAACAAATAAATAAATAATAACAATAACAATATATTTTGCACTAGTTGAAGTTTCTGATAATCTTCAGCAGCAGAACCAAGTAGAGCTTGTTGCTGTAGCCCAGTCTCAAGGTTACCATGCCGTAGATCCAGGTGACTGGGGCAGGTGATCAAAAATAGGGGGATCACTTTCAATACCAAACTTTGTTTCTGATAAATTCATAAGAGAACAAAACTCACAAACTCTTCTGAATCAACCAAGGCCAACTGTATTCCATCACATGTAGGAAGCAAAATATCCCCCAGAGAACTCATTCTTCCAAAATCAACATCATCACCATCTTATCAGGATTCAGCTTAGCTTGTTAATCTTCAGCCAATGAGATAGAATGGAGATCACAGCCTTCATTGTCTTAAAGAAATATAGAACTCACTGTCATCTTGATGACACTCAGGCCTAATTGTAACCTATCAAATAAAGTTGATTCACTTTGCCATTTCAGTAGAATGGAGTTAAAGAATAGCTGGGTGATTCTCATTGGTATAAACCAGAATGGAGAAAAAATTCACTACTAACCTATTTGAAAATAGCTTTCAAATCACTGGAGGAAATGTCCCTATTTAATCCAAACATTTTGAGTGCAACCAGATTGCTTCAAGTTTGTTCACTGAACTGCATAATAACATGCAAGGATATGAAACAAGTTAAACATTTGCTTTTCTTCTGTCCTTACGCTGGTAACTACTGGATATTATTTGAACAGCAGTTTTCACTACCATTCACTGTGACAAGTACCAACCAATGAAAAACTGTATTGTCGAAGGCTTTCATGGTCGGATTCAACTGGTTCTGGTGGGTTTTCCGGGCTGTGTGGCCATGGTCTGGTGGATCTTGTTCCTAAGGTTTCGCCAGCCACAGATGCAGGCAAAACGTTAGGAACAAGATCCACCAGACCATGGCCACACAGCCAGGAAAACCCACCAAAACCAATGGAAAACTAATCAACAGGAGAAATATAATGCACTAGACCTCATAATGTAGGCTGAAAAGGGCGTTATAATATAGGCTGAAGAACTAGCGTGGTGTGAGAGCTAGTGTGATGTAGCGATTAAGAGCAGGTGGGCTCTAATCTGGAGAATTGGGTTTGATTACCCACTCCCCCACATGAGCAGTGGACTCTTATCTGGTGAACCAGATTTGTTTCCGTACTCCTACATTCCTGCTGGGTGACCTTGGCCTAGTCACAGTTCATTCAGAACTCTCTTAGCCCCACCTACCTCACAAGGTGTCAGTTGTGGGGAGAGGAAGGGAAAGGAGTTTTTAAGCTGCCTTGAGTTTCCTTACAGGAGAGAAAGGCAGAGTATAAATCCAAAGTCGTCATCGTCGTCTGTTTTATCAGGAAAACTTTTTCTAATGCTGTGGGTGGAAAACAAGTGGGACGACAGAGAAAAAAAACACTAGACTTTGCTGCTATTGTAACCCTAGATGCACTCAAGCATTCTGTTGCTTTGAAAAATGAAAAGATGTTTCTCTTCATGAGACCTGATACTCATCTTTTGGCACACACTATGTTTGACTGAATACTATTTGTAACTCTGTGGTGGGCAGAAGCATTATAGAACACTTACATCATATGAAAACATGAAGCTGCCTTATGCCAGAAGTTTTCAACCTATGGATTGTGACCCTAGGGGGTGAGTTGTGAAGCATCAATTGTTAGGTCACGAATTGTTGGGTCACGAACTCTTCTAGAGGCACCTTCTTTTTTGCTGTTAATGCCCACACACAGAGAGACAGTGACCCATTGTGCTCTTCTCTGCACAGTTGCTTGTAGTAGGCTCTCCTCGTGTTTTTCTGTTTACATGCAAGGAGGCACTCACTCCTTCCACAGAGCTTTTCTGCAGAGAACTCTCCCTGGGCTTGGCTCCCTTAACTCTGCCCATCAACTAATCCTTAAAGGTACAGATCTCATTACAGATTTTAAGATTGCTGGCTTAGCCCTTTAAGCTGCACTTATATTACTAGTACTGTTCCACCCCGCACCCCACAATGAAACAGGCAAAGCAATTCCCTGGATCACAGCCTGCTAAAGAAGGGGACCATCCTACAGATTATATTCTCTCTCTCCCCATTTCCCTCCCTTCCCCTCCACACACATACTTCCTGCTGCTGCTGCCACTACCAGAGGACAAAGAGGCTTGTTCTTTCCAAGTGCTCTCTGTTATTATTATATCAATATCTCAATATATTGATATGAGTATTCGGAGGTCAGCATATTTTGACTAAGCCCATGTGAGTGAGCTTCTTTTCTGTGACTTGAAGCAGCTGGCAACATGGAATGGGGGAGATGAGGGGGAAGGTGTGGATGGCAGTGCAAGGGAGTGGAAATGCTGGCCATGGGTGGAAGGAAGATGTGGAAGGAAGGGCAAAGTTTTGCTCACTTGCAAATCTGTCCTGCTCTGGGAGTGAAGCAAAATAAAATCGTACTAGAAGTGGTCTCACTTGCTCAGGAGAGAATGAAAAGTGAAAGCAGGCCTTGAGGAACTATGTCGGTACAAGAAATCTTACCATGATGGACATTTGCCCTCATTGCGCAGCAGACACCTTGTACATAATCAGCCAAGGTGTCACGACTTTGCTTTCTGTACCTATCCTGAAGGGAGCAGCAAGCTCGTAAGATGAGGTCACTCAATAGTGGTGATGCTTATTTCTCACTGGGGAACATTTCCCAGTGTTCAGCTAGTGTTTCCAATAATCAGGTCTCTAGGTTTGCTGCTCCCAGTCCTCTTTCTTGACTGCTGCTCCCAGTCTTCTCTCTTCCTGCCATGTGACTCTGATGTTACATGATTGGTAAGTGTGTCCTGGGCCTAAAAAGCTGAAGACCACTGTCTCACATCCTCAGACCACTGGTCCTTCTACCTTATTTATTGTGATGGACAATTTAAGTTGAACAAGAAAACTGCTTTGTAACTGTTAGGCTTTCTCAGGCCTAGCTCTTTAATAAACTTTGTTACTGTAATATTGAGAGGACAGGAGAATAGGGAAACCATGGCCTATTCTCAAATCCTCAGTGCTCCAATTAGTGCACAGATTTTTTAAAAAAAATCTATCTAATCCCAGTACTTACCGGTGGACATTGTGCAAGTTTATCCGCTGCAACCAACTGAACATTTAAGTGCTTGCTTTGTGACTTTCCTCTTGATTTGATCAGTCGCTGCAATACCTAAAAGAGTACAACAGGGCCACAATGGCAGTTACTTCCACAGTGCACAGTAACCCAAACACAACAGGTTGGATCCAATGAATTGATTCTGCTAACTTCCTCCACTTTTCAGGAAGTAAGTCCTATTGAATAACACGGGACTTCCTCCTGAGCAGAGCAGCTTAGGATGGCTCCTTACATTTTTATAACATGTCCAGTCTTGCCCCAGGTGTTGTCAGGCAGTCCATATATATCTACAAAGCTACAGCAGGCTGTACAATATAAATTTCATTAGCTTCAAAGCATATTTGGGGTTAAGGGTGTTATTTAATCACTTACAGATCTTAATTACTTCATTATGTTTCTTACCTGAGATTTATAATTAGAAATTAAATTGGGCAGAATTAGGAGTTCTGCAGTGCTTCTCAACAAGCAATGGAAGAAAATTATAGTATGAAGAGTTTTATTCTGGGACCTTTGGGCTGACACAATGGGAAAAAAGCATCCCGGTTATTGCAAAGACTTGCCGGTCTTCCACCTTGAATACTATTCCTTTTGTTTCAACAGAAAAGGTTACTCAGCACAATGATTAACACCACAGGAATGTTTGATAACATCTGGGTAGATAAGTGCCACTGAATATGCAATGTGCGTATTAGAATATTAAATGCTCCTGAGAAGCTAGGTTCTGTTTGAAAATGTGGCTATTTTCCTTTTCAACAACTAAATTTGTTCCATACCTAAGATGAAGCTGCCCTCTCCTTGAATCCTAGGCCATGTTTGGTGCTCAATTATTAATTAAGGATTTATGAATAGCATAATCGTTATTCACTGGTAAGTGTAGTATTTAATCAGGTAGCTTGCTGCCTTGTTAACAGCATGCTAATTGGGAAATTAGGGAACAACTGCTAATTTTTATGAAAATTTTCAAGGGCTGGATCCAGTCAATTGTTTTACCTGCTATTTCGCTCAATTTCCCTCCTTACTACAACTCCCAATGCCACACAACTTTTGCTGGTGCACATCCCATGATCCTCCAGCATAGCCTTATTTGTTAGTGGTCAAAGGAGACTTCCTCTTCCCTTTTTCACCTCAGAAAAAGTGGTTCAATTCCAATCCTAGACACTGAAATAGCACTTGGATATTCTGCAACATGGTGTAAAATGGGATAGGAAAAGGAACGAGTCTATTCTTAACAAACTCTGTTCTTAACAAACGACTCCAAACAAACTGTGTTACGGATGAATTATATCTATGGAGTTGGCCATCATGCAAGAAGATTTGCGTTTAAGAATGCTATGGGATCCACATCAGCCAAATTATTGTACAAAATTATAAAGTTCAAGTTAAGAGATTTTGCCAATTTTGATCAAATCATCAGTAACAACAGGAGCAGCTTAAAATGAATACAGCAACGTTCCTCACATATATTAGCACAATTTTTTTATCAGAAATACTTTAGGGTAGAGCAGTATCCATACATTACAGATTTTGGATTGAAGCTAAGATAACTGACAGCTCTAGGCTTCCTGACAAGTACATGGTTGATCTGAGACTCTGGAACAAATTAATGTCAAAAACCCTTAATTGCCAGACTGGAGAAGAATAGGTCCACACACTGATTTGATATCAAGTGCTGTGAATTATCATATGGTTGCAAATCATCAGCTCTTCCACCCTGGCATGGAGCACATTTCCTCCAATAAAGGGTGCCCAGGAAACCATGGGAGGGATGTAGCTGAAGAGAAGCAGAACATTGGGTGGCAAAGCAACACTTGCACAGAGCAACAGTTCTGTGGTGGCATATTGGTTTTTATTTATGTGATTATTCACCTGAGGCACTCCCCAGGCTAACAACCCAATGGACAGAACAAACTCCCACACCACTGTGTTCTGCAACGTGCCCTCTACAAACAACCAGTACTCATACAAAAACAGTTCTTCCAAAGACCATCCTGGTCAGATGATCAGGAAGAACACCACAGTCACTGGCACTGAACACCAAGAACAGGTTGAGGAGCACAAATAGGGATGCACTGCATAATGATTAGCAGGCACGAGTCATCAGTCAGAACCACCAAGGATGCTTCTGTACCATATTCCAGCTGGAACCCAGATTGATTGCTGGTTGCTTACCATTTGCATTGTCTCAAATGCATTGTCTTTAGCAGCAACCATTGAAACGGGCGACACTAGTAAGCAGCTTACACACATTATTGTCTGTCAGCGTGTATGCGGTCCATAAAATTTTAATGTAATCTATGACATTTACTAGGACTGCTTATCCTTGTAAAGGCAGAATTAAGGGGGAAAAAATATAAAGCCAAGATCACTCAACTGTCAAAGACTTGTGCACATGGGCACGAAAAATCTGCACAACAGGATCAGCCATTGCTGTAGGTTTCAATTTTGAAAAGCCAACAGAATCCTGAGGTTGGTAGATAAAAACTCTGACTGAAAAACCAAAACAAGGGATATGAGAAAACCCCAAATGGTAAGAGCAACATCTGCACATGCACAGACATTGCATAATAATTTACCGATTTTGGGCAGCTGAGGCAACCTCAAACAATACGTGAAAACATGGTGGTAGTGGCCATGGGGAGCAGGCAAAGAAAAGAAACCTGACACAGCTCTGGCTTAGATCCCCCCGCTGCATTTGTCTTGCTTCTGCCCTCCCTGCACCAGTGGGAATGAAGACATGAGCAGGCAGGCAGGAAAGGGGAGGGAGCACCAATTAGGCAAGCAGGTGCAGAGCAGAAAAAGTGAGGGATGAGGGGGGAAGAAGGACAGAATAAGTGAATGGTGGAGAGGGAGAAGGATTGAAATCAGAACCCAACCCAGAGGAGAAACTGGGGAGAGGAAATGGGACCTTCTCTCCCTCATGAGTCCTCGTGTGGACCAGAAAGGGGAAAAGGCTAAAGGAAACAGAGGGGGCTCCCTAAAAATGACCAAGCATGACTCTCACATAGTTCTCATCAGCAAAAGTTGACATGGAGTTTACACTTCTTCTGGACTTAGAGAGGTCTTTCTTGTATACTGATAATCATAGTTGCACCATACTTGCAGAAGTTTAGGCAGAGTAGAAGGGAACATTTAGGAGTTATTTCTGGGGAGAGTCCTAATATATTCCTTTCTGCTCAGAATCAGCAATATTCTCATGCCACAACACAGTTTTAATTTAAAAGGAGAATTGTTCATTCTAAGGGAAATTGATACTAAAGTGAGAATTCACTCTTTTCATAGGAAAACAAACATTCAGCATGAAAGATGCAATATTTTGAAAGCAAATTATAAATGTACCACACTGATGAATTTTACCTTTGGAGAGGACACTTTAACATGAACAATAATCGGAGCTAAGGACGTCTTAATAAGTTGTGCTGGGTGATTGATTGTATCTGCATCTAGAACAACCAGTTGTAAAGACCGTGCCAATTCAAAAATTCGTTCTATCTCACTCTGAACTTCCGCTGCAAAATGAAAATAATGACATCATAACTGCTGCATGTCAAAGCGAGTAAAAATTGCCACATGACAAATGCATCATAAATTTCCTCTTCGTTTCGCAACTTCCTATTCTTGAAATTGTATACTATGTACCTAAAGCAAATATCAAATTTGGCATGCTAACACTAGAGTCTTGACAACAATGACACACTCAAAAGAAATGTGTATCACAGGAAGGACAGGTAGAGGAACCATAGGCTGGGTGGTGGAGGATCAGGGTTGAAGGCCAATTCATGGTTGAGGAAGTCTTCATGTCTCCCACAAGGCTACTTTGGATCTTGGTGACCAGGCGTGTACCTGGAGTTCTGTGCTCAAAATTTCCCAGGTGTGTGGTGGCCACAGTACCTAAAGAGAGAGGCTCAAGCTTCCTTGTACACCATTTTTCCAACCTGAAATATCCACAGGGAGTTGCTGTTTGCTCCATTGGGAAAAAAAAGAAACTTGCAGATACTTATGGCTACATGTCAATTTCCCCTGAGAGGCAAACAGTGGGTCCCCATGGCTGTTTCAAGTCTGGAAAATAGTCCAGGGAGGAAGGCTAAAGTCCCTTCTCCCAATGCATTGCAGCACTGATCCAAACTAGGTCCATACATGCCTGGTAATTAAGTTCCAAGAATGGATCTCCCAGACCATGTGAGTCATCCAACCAAGTAGGGGACCCAAGTCCTTTATCATGTGTGAATTGGTTCTCACCAGAGGCGTAGTTCAAGGGGGCGGGGGCTGCGCAATGCACTGGGCACGCACCCCTGTGGGGGTGTGGTAAGGGCATGGCGGGGGCATTCCGGGGAGGAGGATGCACCGGTGCACCGGGCGCTTTCCCCCCTTGCTACGCCTCTGGCCCTCACTCTATCCTATCCAATGACCAACCAATGGTCAAGCACTTCCAGCAAACAGCTTCCATGAGCATTTCTCATTGCTTTCTGCCAACCTATTCCTGATCTTGGGCAACACAGAACTGTATAAACAGTTTTTGAAACGTGCTTGTGTATTTCAAGAAAAACACAAGTTTGCACAATAAAGTTTGCACAATAAACTAATGGGAATTTAGTAAGACAACATTTTAAAAAGCGTTTTTTAGAGCCATAGATAGTATATATCAAAGACAATATGCTAAATTAAAAATTAATGGTCATTTGTCTGAAAGCTTTAACATTCATAAAGGAATTTTTCTTATTTTACAAGAAAAAATACAAAACAAGATGCAACACAGGTAGAACTACTTGTAAGAGAGATCTGAAGGAGAAAGCAAAGATAGAGAAAGGTTTTGATCATGGGGCAAAGACCTAAGGTGAGGTCATGGCAAGGATATCATCTAAAAGGTTCAACATCCACCCCAAACAACCTGTGCATCATGTGCTAGAATATGATGAGCTGACATCTTACCTAAACTGGACCTGGTGTTTGACCGCTCAATTATTGCTCTCTTGCTTGGATTATTAAGAACAGACCGCTTGGCAAGAGAAATGTCAGCTGTCACTCTAGTTATTGATATCCTACGAAGTGACAAACACACAGAACAAAGATTTTGTCAGTGGGTTTTTTTGCACAAAACACCATAGAATTTACAACATTCTGCATTCAGAAGGAAGTATATCCATCAGATAATATTTTCAGTTGTATATCAACAAATTAAAACAATGACTGAAGTAAACACATATAGTGAGTAACGGCAACTGGTCTCCACAACAGGAAACCTTTACAGGAAAAGAAAACAGAGAATCTCTCTCTACAAAGGTAATACAAAACAGGGAAGAAGTGCCTTCTTATTCAACATTTTATCAGCATACGACTGGGATGATCGCATTCGGTGTTATATCCATGTTGCTTCCACACTAGCTATCTGACATGGTATAAACACAACGTTTTCAATCACTTTGATGAAACATTTAGATATCCTTAGAAAGCTGCTGCATTATAATTATCCTTTCAGATTTGATATGTGCCCCCCCCCCCCTCTCTCTCTCTCTCACACACACACACACACACAATTACAGTGGCAATATATTTTTAACCGGTTGTCAGGTGTCCTGCTGTAATGGCACCAGCACCCTGCTCATTCTGGACAAGAAAATGTATTACTGAAATTTCTCAGGACAGCATAGTGGGTGAACTCCCAGCAAACTCATTCACTACTCTAAGTGCCTGGGGGAAATGGGAGTTACATAGCAGCACAGTATTCCTGTGAAAACCAGAAATGATGTCATGGTAGCAGGGGAGCACACTAGGATTTACAGAAAATCTCCGGTTTTACTATAGAGTTTTTGCAAATCCTAGAGTGTTTCACAGCTCATGACATGACTTCTGTTTTTTTGCTGGAAGTGATGTCAGGGCACTGGAATGATGAATGTGTGCCAGTCCCAACAGGTACAATCTGAGATGCTATAAAGGAAGATGTCAGGAATTGAACCAGGAACATTTTGCATATAAACCACAAACTCTACCACTGTCATGGCCCCTGCCAATTAATACAGAGGGTAAGGTAGTCCTTAAAGAGGAGATCTGAGTGATTCTGGGGCTCTGAACAAAAGTCCAGGAAGGGCCTTGGAATCACTGCCATCACCACTCTACCAGATACCCTTTGCCAGGGGCAAACAAGGGGAGGTCCTGAAAGCTGATTTATCAAGCTTCAGATGCAAAGTGGCCACTGCTGAACTGGTTGCCCAAGTCATTGTAATTGGGCGGTCTGAGCCCTGGATGAGACAGGTGAGAGTGATGCTGTTGGGAGCCTGCTCTTTTTCTTCTTTTCTGATCTTTGTTGTATGGATGGGGCTGAGGTCCAGGGCAGTTGCCCCATTGCCCATTGGCTAAGACTGTCCCTGAACTATTGCACTGTTGAACATTACACTGGATTTAAAAAAATTATTAATAACTTGTACCCTTCCCTGTGATTGGTCTGAATGACACTGTCCTATTATCCATGACAATCAGAGTCAGGGATATTTTTCTTTTCCACTGTTTTTTATACTGAACTTGGATTACTGGACACGTGCAACCGCTGGCCATTCTTACCTGAACATCCATCCAATAAAATTTTCAGTGGGTTAAAAACCAGAATGCTTCTTGATACCCTGGAAAAATATGTGGATGGGGACCAGAATATCAGGATCACCAATCTGGCAGAAGGCCTCCTGTGATGGATCAAAGAATGGACTCTTCCTCATCAGAGAAAGGGACCGAGAACTCAGTGAGGAAGTGGATGAGCACCTTACACTGCTGGATAAGGAGGCAGTCGAGGAACACCTGTTGTACCAGGGGAGCCCCAGAAGCCTGACTAAGCACTTTTGCCCTGGGAGCAGCCCTCCTTTCAACTCATGGCCCCTCCAAAAGGGGTGGGGAGAATCTGCCATTGGGAGCGGTGTGGAACATCACTGGTGGATTTGCCTTCACTGGGGCACTTACCCCAGTAGAGGGGCAAATCCACCAGTGCACAGCTGTTGTGGTCCTCCCCAGCAGTGGGATGCGGCACTGAATTCTACGCCAGTATACTTGCACCTGCGCTGGCGTAGTGGGGGCGGTATGGGAGCATGGCTCGGGGAGGAGCCGATGCCTTGGACCCAGACCCTTATACCCTAGAGCCCAGTGCAGCACCCAAAGTCTCTCTCCAATTGACTCCTAAAGGCTCACAAAGCCCTGAACCCAACTCTACCAGGTTACTCCAGTGTAAAACCAGGCAGAGCATCCTTAAGAGTGATTATTCCTGCAAGAGCAGGACTTGCACAGCCATCTTCTTGCAGTAGTGCTTATTACTAAAGGCCTCGGTTCTTCCTCAACCTTTGCTGGAACAACATCTGTGATACAATAATGTTAGCTCCAGCTGAATTGCCTTGATTTTCCAGATCTCAGCCTTGATCAGGTCACCTGCTCCGTACAGAAGAAACGTTAATAAAGGCCTGCTTATGATGAACTCTCATTTTTGTGCCTAGCTGATGCTTGATACTTATGAGCCTCTTCAGTATCTTCCATGTATGAAACAAAAATACACTTCACAAAAGATTTATTCATAGCAACCCTTGACTTGCCATTGACAGTTACCATGGTTTCCTATAGGAAAACAAGGGCATCCAGTTACCATAGTCATATGCTGTACTGAAAGACATCTGACAGCAGCAATGACAGGACACCTGCTCTATATTCCACACTTAAGATAAATGTTTGTTTTGGAAGCTGTGCAATAAGCTGCAAAGAAATGAGATTATTTGGGACATCATGGGAAGAAAGAGCAGGGGCACCAATACGAATCAACAGCTCTTCAGACAAACGGCTCAATGACAGGGCACCTTTCCCTTCAGAAATGTTTCATCTAACACGTTTGTACATAAAATGATCCCAATGTGAAGGCTTTATTCCTGCCACCTTAGCTATGAATACAGAAAGACTGGGCAATTAAAAAATATTTATGCAAGCATATTCAGCTGCCAACGTCCAGATGGGACTTGGAGAGCTCCTAGAAATGCAACTGACTTTCAGATTACTGAGATCAGTTGAGAAAGTGGCTGCTTGGGAAGATAGATACTATGGCATAATATGTTGCTGAGCTCCCTCCCCAAACCTCCCCATCCCAGGCTTCACCCCAGTCGTGAAACTACAAGGGGCGGGGGCGGGGGGCACTGTGCTTTGACTTGTGGATTTTATTCAACACTAAAAAAAAACCCTGAAAATAGATTCTGCATCTCATAGGCACCAGTATCTATATTTGATGTTTATAACTTGCTGACATCTTTTAATTCTGTCAGATGAGTCAATATAAGGGAAAATAATAATTTTCAACCTCAGGGATGACCACACCAACCTGTCCGGCCAACTGTTTTAGGAACATTTAATGACTATTCTGAAGTTTTGCAAAGTTAAAAAAAAATCTCCAGATTTTGTTTCTGGGTGCAGCAGGAGAAAATGTGAGAAGCAAAACTGTTTGGGATTAGATTAGCCTACCACTAGCTTCTTTATGCCATGACAGACTGCCAGCTGGGTAGCAGGGAGAAAAATTCTTGTGGAAATGAGGGGATTGATTGGCATTGACATTGATACCATAGAGTTTTGGATAAATACTACATCATCACCCAACAAGATGATGTCACTTCCAGGTCATGCCAGAAGCAACGTCATCGTGTCACCTGTGACATCATGATACTACTGGCTAGCCTCATCCCCTCTTGGTCTCTCACAGGCTACTAATTATAACAGGCAGTGGTTCTCCAGGATCAAAAACCCAAGGTGGTATAGTGTTATGGCATTGAATTAGGACCTGGGAAACCACCATTCAAAACCTGGTTCAACCTCGAAGCTCGTTAAGTGACTTTGGGCCAATCATCCCACAGCCTAACATACCTCACAGGGCTGTTTTGAGGACAAAATAGGGGAAAGGAAGGGTGGGGTAAAAATGTACTATAAATAACAGCAGATAAGGTCACTTGGAGAAAGAGGTCTTTGGCCCCTTACGCACACGCAAAATAATGCGTTTTCAAACCGCTTTCACAACTGTTTGCAAGCGCATTTTGCCATTCCGTACAGATTCAAAGAGCACTGAAAGCAGTTTGAAAGTGCATTATTCTGCATGTGCGGAATGAGTCTTTTTTAGCCTAGCCTAGCTGACGTCCTTTAATTAGAGATGCTGAGGACTGAACCTGGAACTTTCTATGTGCAACTCCTCCTAAGCTGTGGCTTTTTCCCGCCAAACCAAAAGGAATTATTATTAAGCAATGTGTTATAAACTAATGTTTTGGCAGCATTTACAAATGCATATTTTTGTCTGAATGAATTCAAAACACTTTTAATAGTACTGTTGCAGCTCTAGAAAAAAAATCCAAATTAAGATAAACTCTGCTAAAAATTTGGAACTTTAGCACACATTATAGAATTAAAAGATCTGTCTTTTTCAAGAAAGAAAAAATTCATAGCCTTGGAAGGTTGCAATTTTTTTTTTACACAACCTGAGGTCACATCTTATTTTCTGGACACCTTCTGTTCCAAGCTGCAGTTTTATTTCTCACTACTAAGCACATATTGGCTGCTCTCAGCACTATATTCTGCACGCTGTTTAAATTTTCTCTATTCCCGATAGGTACTCAAGTGCCAGGTTGCAATTAGATTTATTTTGAGTTTCACATTCAGTTTTATAAATGTGTTAAACATAAGGATACTTGGGTTAATCCAACAAATAGCAATCTGGGAATTAAATATTATTATTTGATGGACTCTGATTTTCAGCCTTCATTTCTTTTTTTTTTTAAATGAGTGGTGGTGGTTCCTTTCAAAGCTTCTACAAATGAAGAAATCCATAAAGGCAATTCTGAGCACCTTCACCCAATAACTGCATCAAAACTGCTTCTTAGAGTTGGGGAACTTTTCAAAACATTACGTCACGTGCCACCATGGGGGGCATTCAGGAAGAATGAGTCATTGGTGAACCTCTCCCTGTTCTTAAGTGAGCAACGCAAACTGTGTGAGGGATATGATTCTGACCAATTTCTCCTTATCCTGCAGCCTCCAGTCCATTTCATATTGCTCTGGAGAGTCTGTCAATCATCATCAGCAACTTTTCTGGGAGCGCAAGGGAATGCTGTGGAAAGCGGAAGGCAGTAAATTTTCATTTGAGATTGGAAAGTGCTACTCTCCTGATTTGGTCACCTCCCTCTTATTGGTTGTTATTAATCTAATACAAGACATAGGCAGGCAGAACGCAGATATGTGTGCACAGTGAACCCGTAGACAGCTGCAGATTGGAGGCTGATATATATCAATCTATGTCACTGGTAACCAAGATCAAGATTTCATGCCATAGTATTCCCCTTTACTACGCATGGACAATTAAAGTTGGACAATGAAAAAAGCTGAAAGGAAGAAAGTAGATTGCTTAGAAATGCAGTATTGCAGAAGAGTTTTACAAATGCAATGGACCATCAAAAAATGAATAAGTGGGTTCTAGATCGAATTCAGTCTGAATTCTCTATAGAAGTTAAAATGACTAAACTGAGACAGGAATCACTGGAAATGTCAGTAATGCTCGGAAAATTTAAAGAGATGAATGGACTCTATTAAAAAAAGCCATGACCCTCAGTTTGCAAGTCCTGGACAAGACTTTAACACTAGGATGTTTGGGAGGTCATTAATTCAAAGGGTCACCAAGAGTCAGAAGCAACTTGACAGCACTTAACACCCTAACGTATATTATCCTCCCATCCTTGACCAGACATATGCTGTCACACTTCAATGATGTAGAAATTCATTAATTCCTAGTGCTACACATTTTAAATTAGAGGTATGTGATTTGAACAAAGTGTATTCACACATTCAAACAAAATTTAAACATAGCTGAAGTTAAGCCTATATTATGAAACCACTAGGCATAAATTCACTGTTCCTACAAAGCAGGTTTCAAATAACAAGGTACTAACAACTTATGCCCTGACCTGGATGGCCCAGCCTAGCCTGATCTCATCAGAGCTCAGAAACTAAGCAGGGTTGGCCCTAGTGAGTATTTGGATGGGAGACCTTCTGGAAATATCAGGATCACTATGCAGAGAAAAGCAACAGCAAACCACCTCGGGCGATACCCCCACTGCCAATTAATCCTGGGATACTCACCCGAAATATCCAGGTTTCACGAAGAACTACCCACAGCTGAACTGCCGAACACAGATTCATCACGGTTCTGGCGCTCCCCTCCCCCCAGCCCATATTTTCCCCAAACCTGAATGAATGTGAGCCTTTTAAAAAAACATGTCCCCAATCCAGATCTGTGGGGAGGTTTGGGGGTCTAATGTGGTTTCAAATTTCCCGCTGTAGAGAGTGATGTGAACGCCTTCCAGCCAATTAGAGTGCGGTGGACTTTTTTTGTTTTGCTCAGCTGATGAAATGTGTGCACGAGGGAACAAGAACCTCTCTAACGTGGGCACAAGAGAATGGGAACTGATCAAACGTGGGCACAATGGGTCAATCAGAAAAAAGCTGCATATCGTACATACATGTTTACATGCTCACGTTACCACATACCGTCGCAACAAAAAAAAGTTCCCGCCCCTACACAGCACGACAGCCAATCAGGATAGATCCTCCAAACTGATCGGATGTAAGTGGGGATTGTCACATTCTTTGAAACCGAGATAGGCATAGATGCCTTCACTAGAAACATGCTGCAGTGGGGAGGTTGAAACCTTGATGAAAAGGTGCAGTTTATTTTGAAACCTGGTTGTATCTGTATTTAATTTTCAGTGGGGATTCGGCCCCCACTTGTCTGGAAAACCCACACTTAGACACACACACACACACACACATATGCAACAAACCATATCTGACCTTAACTAGTGCAAAAAGACACCATGTTCTAGCCATCTACAATGCTGAAGCCCTAACAGAAGGGATTCTGGGCAACGATAGATTGTAGGGTTACCAGATAGCAGGATTATCAAAAGTCAAAATTTCAATCCAAAGCCTTATCTATAATACATATTTTTGGGGTAGTCTCGTGCATTGTATTCTAGTGTTTGAATAGATCTATTCTGCCCATTTGCTTCCTGCTCCCCTCCCCTTTTTCTCGCTATACAGAAAGTGCAGCCTTCTACTCTGGGCAGTCATCTGTACTTCTCAAGATATTTTTCCTACTAACTACTGCATCACTGCAGTGAGAAAGAAAAGCATCACCACCATGTCTGTTTGCACCAAATCAGAAATCCTCGTGAAGCTCTCTGTATTTTGAACTTGAATAATTTAATAGATGGCCAATCAACAGTGTTTCTTCAGGAAACAAAGTACCCATGATATAGGAAGGGGCCAAGGCTCAGTGGCACAGTGCTTTGAATGCAGAAGGCCTCAAGTTCAATCCTTGGCATCTCCAATTAAAAGGATTGGCTAGTAGGTGATGTGACAGATCTCTGCCTCAGACCATTGACAGCCAATACCAGACAGTACTGACCTTGATAGATCAACAGCACAATCCAGAGGCTGCGCTGGCCAGGGATGGAGCGCCTGCTGTGCCACTGCACTACATCCAGAGGGCTTCCAGGTGGCTTGAAGAGGCAACAAAATCCAGAAAACCCCTGGCAGCCTGAAAGTTCTCCATTGACCCAAATGGACATTCCTTTTTGATGGCATAAATCGGAGGTCTCTGCTGGGCATTCCCAGGCCAAAAGCCCAGTGGAAGACGACTTAGGTCAGCTCTGCCCCCAGGAACACCCCTACCCCATTCCCCCGCTGCACTGGAATCCACTTTTAAGCCAGCGCAGTTCTGCAGGTTGGGTGTTGCCTATTCAGGGTGGGTGTTGTCTGCCTCCATATTTGCCCTCCCAGCCTGTGTAGGTGCCATTTATGTTGGCAGGATGGGCAAATACCCAGTGGTGGGATCCAAAAATTTTAGTAACAGGTTCCCATGGTGGTGGGATTCAAACTGTGGCATAGCGCCAATGGGGCTGGGTGGGGCATGACGGGGGCGTGGCCGGGCATTCCAGGGGTGGGGCATTCCTGGGCGGGGCTGTGACAAAGATGAAGCTGCTGCGCCGGTCATTGGGCAGGAAACGAATGCACGCAGGCGCAGGCTGCCACGCACGCTGGTGCACCTCCTGCTAGACTGCTTCAAGTTCTGCGCGCTACTGCTGAGAGGAGGGGCGTAACGAAGGCAAAAATCACGTGGCAAAATCACCAATTAGTAACCCCCTCTCGGCACACACAAATAATTAGTAACCTACTCTTGGGAACCTGTGAGAACCTGCTGGATCCCACCTCTGCAAATGCTCCAGCATGGTCCATGCCAGTTCCAGGAGCTGTCCCCCACTCCAGATTGGGTTGGAATAGTCTGATTTTGTGTCTTCATATGTGTATATCTGTTTTTTGATTTTGGTTCATCAATGGTTCAAAATTCAATTCTACTGTAAGATTTCTACAACTCACCGAACACTATTATACAATTTTAAAGTAATTGGATATAGTTATACAGCTATACTTTAACGTCAAGCACATGTGTTTGTGGGTGCATGTTTTATTGTCATACAAACACACACACCTACCAAGAGCGAAAAGATAGCATTGAGTTTGCATCATCTGGAACAGAAGAAAAATTATTTAACACAGGGGGACACGAAAGAGAACCTTATTTTTCTCACCTCCCATCAAACCTGTGCTTCAAGAAGTCAAAGAGGGCTTTCTGCATCATGTCTGTCACCTTGTCAGGGATGGGGGAGATGGAAGAAAGAAGATGGACAACAGAAAGAGAGAAGCCCAGAGTAAGAAAAAAAGTGGAAAGTAAAGACATTGCCCTTTACACCGACAACAAATGTTTGCACTGCAGTGCTGCCCATAGGTTAACTCTCCTTTAAACTCAGACTTGTCGCATCGTTTCTCGCTGGACTCACGCAATTAGTCACTGCAGCAAGCGACTGCAAGTTTTCCGATTCATCCCAACATTTGCACGTGGAAGACCACCCCAATGTTGTTTGCTCTGCTGTTTTTGATTACACAAGAATAGAACAGGCTTAGCAGAATGTGCTGCAATCTATCCTTGTTATATAGATTGTACCCACATTCAACGCTTGCCAGAAACTTACAGGAAGGGGTAGGGGCTAAGGGGCAGGATTCAGCCTGAGTAAGATCTTTAACCTATGGAGGGAGATCAAGATATTAATTAAAATGAATTTCCTGAAAGTTTTACTAATTGCCACCATTAGAGGGTAGCAGCAGAATTTCACCTTTTTCACAAAATGTGCCCTCTGAACAACTTCAGAGCATCTGCTGTTCTTGCAGATACTTATTTCTTTTTCAGAAATGCCGCTTTTGCAAGTGCAGGTTTTAAATTTTTTTTGGTCTGAAGCATAATAATTGACATTATTAAAATAATGATTATGTATCTCTTTTGTTTATGATGTGTCTGTATGTGTGTGTTCATGATCTCTAAAGTTGTGTCTTTCCATCATTACTGCACATGGGATTTAACATTTTATTTTTATAAGAAACCCCTGCAAGAAAATACAGGTGAAGGGGAACTTAAACTAAGATCTTGTTATCCAAATACAACATTCTATTCGCTCCCTGCAGTCCTTAATATGTATTACAGGTTGGCTCCAATGTTTCCATTTCCCTGATGGTGGAACTTTCCTCTGATGCAAGAAGCAGCCCACAGGCAGAAGAGGCATGTCCTGTGTCAGGTCGGCAACCTGCAGCTCTCCAGATGTTCATGGACTACAATTCCAAGCAGCCCCTGCCACCATGGCCAATTGGCCATGGTGACAGGGGCTGATGGGAATTGTAGTCCATGAACATCTGGAGAGCTGCAGGTTGCAGACCCTGGATTTATTCTGGCTCCATCTTTTGCAGAACAAAACTATTGCATGCAATTCATGTTTATATTTTCTTTTTTTATGTATATAAATTATCCAGCAGTGAAATATGTTTGGTGCAACAATGATCATTTTGAGATAAAAGTACAATAAAAGAATATTGCTACAAAACTTCTTTTAATTTCAGGTGGCGCAGCAATTCAGTGAAAGCAGGAAAACAGGTCAGTTGTGTGGATCAGCGGGCTGAAATGGGGAGAGGGAAGGGAATGAAATCACCTCCTTCCCTCAGCAGGGATTTCACCTTCTTGTCCTTCCTCTCTCTGGCAACCCCCAGGTCTGTGCAGCTATTCTTCCATACAGGTCCTGAGATCTTGGGAGTGATTTTCCATGAGCGGAAAGGGGCTATGGCAGGGGTCTGCAACCTGCGGCTCTCCAGATGTTCATGGACTTCAATTCCCATCAGCCTCAGCCAGCATGCCCAATTGGCCATGCTGGCAGGGGCTGATGGGATTTGTAGTCCATGAACGTCTGGAGAGCCGCAGGTTGCAGACCCCTGGGCTATGGGAACTTGACATTTATGTATGGGGTGGCTGGATACATTTTGACTTTGGGACACCTTCATTTGAGGAGTCATATTAGTTGGTTTCCAGAGGATTTATACCATAGAACTCAAATTAGGATTTTCTCCTTATATATTCCTTACAGAGAAGGAGAATTTAAGGATCAGTCCTTAAAACGTATTTTTTAAAAATGAAATCGGGTGGGCTTTTAACTGAATAAGCTGGGCAAGGCCTATTGAAATCGACAAGAGTTTGAATGATATATTTTATCCCTTAGCAAAAACACCACGGTAACTGAAAAGATGATGCTGAGAACTTTGCGAAATGCCCCTTCGTAACCCAACAAATGCAATAATTCTCAGTCATGGTCTTTGGTTTTTATCTCTGACCTCTCAGCGTTTATTTAGAAGCATAAGCTTCCTACGAGGGAAACATCTGATATTATAATGTCTATATCCTATCTAGAGCTTTATCTCTACACCACAGAAGATTGAGAGAATAAAGAAATAGGATTAGAAGTAATAGAAATGCTTTGGGATTCTTATGGATGATACACATACACTCCACCTGGATTTTATCTTTAGTGTTACATATGACCTAGCCTATGTTCAGAACCCGCACAATATTCCACCTTTAGATAATGGATGTAAAGGAAAACAGGAAGCCTTGCTATGGGAGATAGCCATGTTTTATTATTATATATTTTTCCCTGGTGATTCCAAACTCCAAGCAAAGTGCTAATAGTGGCAGTGGAAAATTAACTTAAATCCTCTTCCCACTTACCAGTTCAAGGCTGCATGCAGTGGTGGGATTCAGCAGGTTCGCACCACTTCAGCAGAACCGGTTGTTAAAATGGTGCTTGTAAACAACCAGTTGTTAAATTATTTGAATCTCACCACTGGAACCGGTTGTTAAATTATTTGAATCCCACCACTGGCTGCATGTAAATTCACATTGGCGCCCAACTGGGTTTTTACTTTATACAAAATAAATTGACAGCACATCTAAACCACACTAATACAAACAGAGGTTCTACATTTACAAAATTAAAGAGATAAAATATTTAAAAGACTTAGTGTGGATATCATTACATTTTCCATTCCAGAACAATATAAACACAATGAAATTTTCAACCAACTTTGTTTGTTTGAAGTACAATCTGCTAATTATGCCAGAACAGTGTCAAATATATATTTTACCTGGAGGGCTCAAAAATCAGAAGTGAGACCGACAGGAGGAAAAAGAGCCTCAGATAAGGGATTTGTAGGAGACAATTAGTGGAAACAGAAAGGAATTAAGCTCCCCTCATGCCCAGCTGCTAATAATATCCTTCCCCTGCCCCCTGATTTTTGCATTATCAGCAAATACGGATGACACACTTGCCTAATTTTACTCTTAAATCACCGTTTAAAATATCACTTTTGCTCTTTTCTAATGCAGGAAGAACCTGTAAGAAATTAGCTCTTCTACTCTTTCTCTACTTCCTTTTTAATTCATTTTTTTTTTTGGGGGGGGGGGGGAAATTTATGTATTTATACATTCAGGTATCATGTAATTTGTAAATATTACATTAGATATAATATTTTAGAGTGTTTTGTCACACTGTAGATGTGCACACTTTCAGTAAGGTTACTGCTTTCAAAAAATGTAATAAAATGTACTAATGAAGAGAAAAGTTCTGAAACCAAAAAAGGTAGTGAGGCAATGTGATGCATTGGTACCACATGTTAATAGTCACACTCTGGAGGTCATCATCCACACACCACTTGCAACAGTTATAGAAGAAGAGTTTGGAGTGCGGAAACACATCTAGTTCACCAGATAAACCTCTGCCACTCAGGTGGAGGAGTTGGGAATCAAACTGGTTCTCCAGATTAGAATCTACCTGCTCTTAACCACTACACTATGCTGGCTCTCAGGCAATGTAGTGGCAACGCAAGCAACGTAGGGTCTTTCTGCATGAACCCTTTAAAATGTTTTGAGGCAGGAAATAAAATGTTTCCTCCATGGAGTTCCACACTGTTTTTGCCCCCAAACATTTTATTTACAGCCTCAAAATGTTTTAAATGAAGCTCCTTTAAAAACTGCCTTGGCCCAGATGGAGAATGGAAGGCTATAAATATTTTAATTAAAAAGGTGTTTTTTATAGCAGAGAATGCAAACACCACTAGGGCAAGGCCATCTATTCTGCATGAATAATTCTTTGATTTCCCTAATCCCCTTTCATTTGGAATGGACATTGAACTACTGGCCTATTTTGGAAAGACTAAATACTGATTAAGCTCTGAAGACCTCAGATTTTTAGACACAGCTCTGTACATGCAGTTACTACAGTCAAATCATGGATTATATATTTTTCTTAAAATATTTTGAAGATGGCTAGATGATACAGCTCAATAGAAACAAGTCAAAATGTGTACCTCATAGCCTTTTAGTGAAGGGCCAACTAGTACAACAGGTCTCATGGATGGTACTACGTCATAGGGAGGAATATGTTCTGTCTGAAAGAAAAAAATGTCCAGTAATGTATAATCTTGAACAGATACTACATGCAAATTATAAGAACTATAGAACTGAATTAATATACTTACCACTTTCTGTTTCTGTTTTGCTGAAAGATAAAAATATATTTTGTTTAGCCATAAAGCATACAAAACACAAATATGCATATTGAATGTGATGGTAGCCAAAATAATTTGAAGACTACTACTATTAGTGAACATGAATCTATATATCAAGTTTCCTCCAAAGAGGCAGTGCTGTTTAATGAATGCATTCAGTTACTCATTCCTTTCACAAGAACAGGATTACCATTTCAAAATCCCATTCCCAGCCCTACAGAAATACTGTTATCTATTCAAACCCCTTATCTATTATAGATATATCTGTCTTTCCTCCCTTAACACTGGTGCCATTTACATACTTCACAATTGGTTGGATCCCCACATATCTGAGGTGTCTAAACCAACCATGTGAACAAGTCCAATTATGTATGTATTTCTCACAGAGCCAATATTTTTATGAGAAAGATTCACCAAGTCAATAGACATGATTGGTTCATCTAGCTACAATCCCTACTCCTGTGTTATTTGCTCACAGATTTGCAGCTCCTATAGAGCTGGAACAACGTGCTCTCCTAGAACTGTGAAGCAAAAGTCAACTATGTGCATGATTGCTGGAGAGAGCTCATAAAATTTCACCAGAAATTTGCGTAGCCAATAAAATAAACAAACATCATTGTAACGACTTCCATTTATTTTAATAAGGTTTTCCCCTGAACTCTACATAAGTCTTGCTACCAAGCATGCAGGCTGTGCACTAGGATCACACAAAAGATTCTATTCACTATCACAATTCAAAACAACATTTCAAATTATTGGCATCGCAATTGCAACAACACTGCAATTATTTGTCTTTAAGAGGCATGACAGCTTACCTGTGGAAGTGGGAGTAGCTCGAAATGTTCCAGACACCATTTCACCAAGGCTTGAAGAAGAATTCCCACTTGATTTCCTACATTGTAAAGATGCCTCATTTAATACTTTGAGCATTGTCATGAAACTCAAAAGTCCTTTAAAAACAGAAGAATGAACAAATCCATAAAACTTTCCCATTCTTTATTTCATGATGTGGATACAAAAGTGCAGAGAACTGTCCTATCAATAGACTAAGGGAATCACAAATTTAAAATGACTGTACAAATGCCTATTTTAATCCCATGGCACGACTTAGTGAGAAAGAAAGTGCGACTTCACTAGTGAAGTATATGATTTGCAAGCCTAGATGGGAAACAGCTACAACTAGTCTAGGTAGACAAAACGGATCTCAGTGAACCAATAGTCCAACTCAACATAAGGCAGCTCAATCTATTCAGCAGTACAGAAAGGACAGATCATCATCCTATGTTTGTATGTAAGTGGTACCAATTCACAAAGGACATATGATGACCCAGCAAAGGGCTTTGAAGGCAAGTGAGAAGCAGCAGTGGTTTGCTGTTGCTTTCCTCAAGAGACTCTTTCTTGGTGGACTCCCTTCCAAGAACTGACCCTGCTTAGCTTCTGAGATCTGATGAGATCAGGTTATAGCACGTCAGCCTCCTTCCCCATCATCATCCTTCCAGTTCCTAATTATTGAGCTGCACGTAATTCTTTACAACCTAAATCTCTACCACTTAGTCAGTTTTGCTGTGCCCCAATTGTGCAATGACACAGAACAACATTGACTTCAGCAGTTGCATGCTCTAAATGGCAAGGTTTGCATACAGGTGAAGCCCCACACTACTTTCTGTGACTTATGAAAACAAAGGGCACTTAGAACACCGTCAAACCCAACCAGCCCAGCTAAAATTCATCAAAAGGAATGGAGGTAGTTCTGTGGGTGAAATTGGCTGGCATTCAAGTGGAAAACTGAAATTTGCCTCACCCTCCATGAAAACGCCCTCTCTTCTGTTCCTGCTGGATTCGGATGTTCTCCAACCGAAGTGGGCTTGGAATGAAGCCAATCTCGCAACCTTCTTTAACCAGTCTTCCTATCCACCAGTCATTATTATATTTCTGGAACAAACATGTTGTTTATTGGAACAATTCGTTGTGCCCTCCTCCTGCATGCATCTTTAATATACCTTCTCTAGATACGTCCCTACACTCCAGATGCCATTCACCACTTCCTCATTCAGCCCATACTGCCCTCCAAAAAGATAATCCATCATAAATGACGGACAAAGACAAGAGAGCAGACAGTAAAATCGGGAAGATTTCTAACAAGGACAATGAAGGGAAGGAGTAGAAATAAGATGTTGCGTCCTTCACTAGCTTGGCCAACTCCAGTGACACAGAGTCAATACAAAGACTGAAGTGAAAACCCCTACCCTCACATTATCTTGGCACAGGCATAGGTCCACATTTTATTCCTGAGCATCTGCATTAAGTTCTAAGCACATGGGTATACTTAAGTTAACATCTACTTTTGGATCCCACTTATTGCATATAGTTTCCAATTTGCCTTAATTCCTCTCCACACTCATACCCTTATCTGAGTTGTAAGCAGATCTTAAAATATAACACAATAGTCTTCCAAGGCCATATAAAGGCAGTGGTGGGATTCTAATTATTTAGCTACTAGTTTGGCCCCCCTGCCCACTTACCTGGCTGCTGCACCCACCCCCCTTTCGATGTTGGACTGGGAGGAGGTGAGGGAAGGTGGTGGCTGAGGCTGCCCAGGCTTCCCAGCTGCTGCCCTATCCCGGGAAGGCCACTGCAGCCTGCCTAGGTGGCCTACCTGGGTTAGGGCAGGTTGCGCCACTGGCCCAGGCCCACAGGGGGCTGGCTGGCTGCAGTCCTGCTGGAGACCACCCAGGCTGCCTCCACCCCACCCCACCCCCCAGCACTTCCCGGCTAAGCAAGTCTCCTCCCCGCCCTAGGAGCCCATACAGGGAGGAAAGCTGAGCTGGAGCCCTCGCCTCCACACACACACACACCCCAGTGCTTCATGGCTCAGCTCTCCTCCCCGTCTTGGGCTCCAAGGTGCTAAAAGCCCCATCACTCCCTCTCCCAGCGAGGGAGCGAAAGGGCTTTTAACAACCAGGCCCGAACCAGGCCAAACCAGCTGAATCCCACCACTGTATAAAGGTCACATCTGAAAGACTCTGGGATTCCCCCTGCCAAGGGTGTTCAAATTCTGTTCTTTACATAGCTGTTCTTTTTCTCTACTTCTGAACCAAGCATTCCTCCCCACCCCCTCACCCCCACACACACCTTAATCTGACATTATCTCCTTTTCTTTCCTGTCCCTTCCCACCATGCTACATTGAAAAGCTAAATTATCAAACTATAATGCAAATTATTTTTTTAAAAAAACCCTGCAGAGTCACAGCCTTGGAAAATATAAAATAATGTTTTATTAATCATTTTCAAGCAAAAGAGGCATATGGAAAGAGTCTAATGGGAAAGACATGAAGACTAGACCAGTGATACTGGGGAGAAGCGGAGGGTTTTGGAAACCAAGAAAAGACTTCTAACAGATATTTATGAGATTCAACGGAGAAACAGGTTCTGGGTTAGAAATACAGCTGCAGCTTGAATCATACATTCATTAGCTGGAAGGGTAGGAGTTTATAAAGGTGTTTCATGGCATCTGGGAAGTGGGCTACTATGTTTCTCTAGTAAGCTTGTATTTTTAAAAAAACCCTCACTTATTCTAATTTCAAAATGGAGTTACAACAATGTAAAGCTAGGTTACTTTCACCCAAACACCTTCCATATGTTCTTCAAAGCATATCACAATCTTCAGCGTAGGTGGAAGGAGAACATTTCTCTCCTATTGGTTGCCGTGCCCAGAATGTTTATGCATTGCCAATAACTGTTGTCACTTAATCTGTTTTAAAAATGCATAATACATTGTCCTCTGGGTGACAGATGAGATGTTTTGAATGTGGAGACTCATCCATTCTTGCTGACATTTCAGCCCCTAGCCAAAGTGACCTTGCTTGAAGTCCCAACTGGACATAAAACACAACTGAGTGCATCTTCCTCCCATGCCCCCCTCCAAGTTTTTCTCTCTCTCTTTACACTAAAAGCAGCCTTACAAGGCTGTGAGTTTCATCAATATAATGTGAGAGGAAGGATTTCTTACTTTTTTCCCCTGCAAAAGACAGTAGCTATTTTACAGCAGGGAAATGGATAGATATAGGGTACACTAATTCACAACAAAAGCGAGATTTCGCCCTTCCTCCAGGATAGCTAATACAGAGGCGTAGCTCCAAGAGGACCAGGGGGTAACGCACCAGGTGCACACTCCTGTAGGGGTGTGGCAAGGGCGTTCTGGGGGCGTGGTGGGACGGAGGACACACCAGTGCATTGGGCGCTTTCCCCCTTGCTACGCCTCTGAGCTAATATCCTATTAAAATAAGCATATTAATAAAATACCTAAAGCAGGACATTGGACTTAAACAGGAAGAGAAAGAGTAGAAGAACATCTTTAGCAGCTGCACCATTTTGCAGATCTTTTGGGGCTCCTCCTTACAATTCGGGTATCTATAAAGAGTGGGTGAGACCATAGCACAAGCCTTTGGATTCAAGCTGAAGAGCTCTTGTTGCCCGTTAGCTCTTAGCTCATCTCCACAGGCCAGACCTTCAGAGGAACCACTGTATGAGTCCAGGACCACAACAAGATGTAGTAATTGTTGTGGGATTGCTTTGTTGTTTATAGCTTTGTTAGGTATATAGTACAGTGTCTTTTGGAGGGTTGTAAGCTGCTTTGAGTCCCTTTGGGGAGAAAACCTGGGTACAAATACTTAATTAAGTGAATAAACACACATCTAAAAGGAGTCTGATCGTTGTAGATGTAGAATGATATTGCAGGGATGTCATTCCATGTATGAAGCCTTAAACCGAAAAGCTTTAAACCCATGTCATTCTGCTTATTTCAACTGTTTATTTCAACACCTGACATACTTGTTCAAGAGACTATCCAATCACTTCATTTAGCCACTTAATCCTTAAAAGACCTGGTAAAAGAGTCCTTTGACTGAATCTCTGCTCTAATCTCATACTCACTGGCAAAGAATTTCAATAGCTAGCCTCTCTGTATTTAAAGCTTTGATCAGGACAAACAACTTAGGATGCCAACTAGGGCTGTGCATTTGAGAAAATTTGAATAAAGGTTTATTTTCATACCCCCTTCCCCCCAATGGTGGCAATAAAACCCAGCCAAATGAGAAGATCCCAGAATATGCCAGCATTTTTCAGGTCTACTTTGGCCCACTGCCATTAAAGTCCCTCTCCCCTCCATTTACCTTGCAGAAGGAGACGGCAGCAGAAAGAGGAAGCGGTGGGGAGGAGGAATGAATGCCGGGCTCAGCATGGCCTAGCCCAGGATCCAGAACTCCCTATCACACTTCTCAAGTGGACCTGGTGGGGCAGGCAGGGGAGAACTGAATGTTGGGCTCAGCCATACCAAAAAAATAACAAGAACAAAAACAGGTGAACACCACTAATGCTAACCTCTAATCACATGCTGTGCTCTGTGTAATCCTAGCCACTTTCTAGCTTAGGTTTCATGCCATGTATGACTCAAAAGCTAACTTGCTCAGATTGCAAACTACTGGCAGATAAGAGGAATAACTACATTGCGTGGTTACCTCTTTAATATGTAGAAAATCCTTGGCATCAAAAGAGATGGCAGTGCTTGGTACAGGAACATCTTCATCCAGTGCGCCACAGTAGCTCACATTAGTCTTAACAGCAAACGCTACCGGCTTTGACTAGGAACAAAAATGTAAATATGTTACACATGGGAGTAGAGAAAAAGCAGCATGAGGTTTCACAACAGGAGGGAGGAGAGAGGAGGGACAAGTGGAGCTATTTTGTTTCTGGGATACGTACGTTCTAAAAGATGGAGGCTGTTGTTTAGGAAGAAAGGGTTTCGTCCTCCCCGCAAAAGTAGCTGGCCAGCATGACATAGTGGTCGAGAGCAGGTGGACTCTAATCTGGAGAACCAAGTTTGATCCCCCGCTCCTCCACACGAGCAGTGGACTCTTATCTAGTAAGCATATTTGTTTCCCCACTCTTACATTCCTGCTACATACCTCCCTACTGCTAGAGACTGAGGCTGCATTTGTGAAGCTTGAAGCAGGGCTTCTGCAAAATTAGCACAAGCTTATCTGAAACCACAAAGCTGACCTTGCTATCTGTTGTATCAGAACTGATATTTCAGAAAGCTAGTCCCTGGCTTGTTCAGTAGCTACAGAGTGATTTTGAAGGCTCCCATTCGCTCTTTGTTTCAATTTTACAACTATGCACATTGCTGAATTATTCCACATTTTGGGCACTCACCATTGAGTGTGTAAACTGACTCCACTGAAACCCATTATGGACATTCAGAGGCTGCAGACTGGGGAGGAGCAGGTGTTCTGTGTCTCCCCCTCCCTGCCCCAGCTCATTCAGTATAACTTGCAGCCAAGAGCCTACTCAGGAAAGTCCAGAATGCATGATCAGCATTTGCTACTGGATCTGATAGTGTGGATAAAGCTTACACGAATACACTGATACATATTTAGGCACTCACAAGTTAGAATGAAAATGTGTCAAAGTTGGAATGGGGCCAGTTGGCTTAATCCTTCTCACTGTCCGTATTTTTCCTCTCCCAGGAACATTACTTTTGAAAAAAACCCTTCATATTTGAAGTCATACAAATATTGGTACCATTCACAAATACAGGCCGTCACTTGGTGTTGCAGAAATGTGAATCAGTACAAAAGATACTGCATGCAAACAGTTACATAATGTAACAAGCTTACTTAAATACCATTAAGGGCTTCAAATTGCTGCAGTATCTGCCCAGAGAGCGGCAGAAAAAACAGCAGAAAAATATTTGGCATTCATTCATTCATTCATTCATTCATTCACTCACTCACTCACTCACTCACTCACTCACTCACTCACTCACTCACTCACTCACTCACTCACTCACTCACTCACTCACTCACTCATTCATTTATTAGCTGCCTTAATTTATATTTTTGTTATGCAAACAGGCCTATTTCACTACTTCATAAACAGATGCCTTAGTTGACTGTCAGGTTCTCTCTGCAGCACAGCCAGGATCAAAAACTGAATTCTAACACTAGTCCAGTGGTGGGATCCAAAAATTTTAGTAACAGGTTTCCATGGTAGTGGGATTCAAACAGTGGCGTAGCGTCAATGGGGCTGGGCTGGGCATGACGGGGGCGTGGCTGGGCATTCCAGGGGCGGGGCATTAATAATTTCTCTGTTACTGTAAAAAAACTCTTACTGTAAAAAAAAAGTTCCTAATTTCAAGCTGGTATCTTTCTGTCCATAATTTAAACTCATTATAGCAAGTCCTATCGTCCACTGCCAACAGAAACAACGACTTCTCCTCTAATTGACTGCATGTCAAATACTTAATACTTTCAAATACTTAATTTTGTTTCTAGAAATCAAAAGGAGGATACTTTGCTTAAACAAGGAACTTTACCATATTTCTAAAACATGTTTTTAAAACAGCCCAACAGGGAGAATTATCCTGTTTTCTAACCAGCCACATAGGAAACAACAGGACTTCATGATTTTTGGACCTAATGGAATTTTTAACAGAAAAGCAGACCCAATTAGTAATCCCCTCTCGGCACACACAAATAATTAGTAACCCACTCTCGGGAACTGGTGAGAACCTGCTGGATCCCACCTCTGCACTAGTCTAAACTGCTAAACTGTTTTATCGCTGCTTTTAAAGAGTTAGCCATTTTATATTATTTTATGTTTATTGTTGTACACCGCCCGGAGCCCCTCGGGGATAGGGCGGTATAAAAATCTAATAAATAATAATAATAATAATAATAACTTGTCAAGGAATGTCAACAAACTTTGGTGCTGCTGCTATAAAGCAAGTAAAGTTAAATAAAACTCTGGGACCAGATGGGTTGCTAGCATCTTATTACAAAGTGTTTGCAGACTTATTAATGGAACCACTCCTAGGAATGATGAATGGGATTTTATAAAAAGGAAAGTTACCAGATACCTGGAGAGAGGCTAATTTAACATTGATTCCAAAAGAAGATCAAAGTTAAGAACTATATACCAATAATAACTACAATTTGTTTGTGGTGATTTTGGCAAAAAGGTTAAAAGGTGCTTTAAAAACTCTTAGACATGAGACTTCTTGCAAAGAAGAACGGAGAGATAATATCAGAACAACTTTGGATGCAGTGGAGTATTATGAAAAACTCAGTGACAAACAAGCAGCCTTGATCTTTCTGGATGCGGAGAAGTCATTCAACAATGTCTCGTGGCCATTTATGTTAAGTGCATTAGAAAAAATGGGCTTTGGAAATAACTTTTTGAAAGGTATAGAGGCAATCTATACCAAACAATATGCTAAAATGATTGTAAACAGTGAAATGTCTGAAAAATGTGAGACACAAAATCACTGCCATCACCACTCTACCAGATACCCTTTGCCAGGGCCAAACAAGGGGAGGTCCTGAAAGCCGATTTATCAAGCTTCAGACGCAAAGTGGCCACTGCTGAACTGGTTGCCCAAGGGAACTAGACAGGGATGACCTCTCTCACCATTGCTTTTCATACTGATTTCGGAGATACTCAATAGAAATATAAAAAGTAATGACCAAATAAAGGGACTGAAAATAGGTGAATAGTCATACAAAACTGAGGGCTTTTTTTTTACCAGTGATGTGGTGATTATATTGGAAGACCCAATTCAAAGTGTGGAAAGACTGTTAAGTAAAACAAAAAAGTTTGGAGACCTGGCCAGGTTTAAATAGAACATAACTAAAACAAAAATATTAGTTTAAAATATGGATCAAAAATCACAATTAAAATTAACTCAGGTATCTGGTTTTATGGTGGTAAAAAAACAAAATATTTGGGAGAGTGGGTGACCAAAAAGAATTGTATGTTATACCAAAATAACTATGTTAAAGTGTGGAATGATGTTAAGAAGGATTTACTGAAATGGAACAAAATGAATCTATCTTTTGGGGGGAGAATATCAGTGATAAAAACGAATGTTCTGCCAAGAATGCTATTTTTGTTTCAAGCCAGCAAGTAATCAACTCTGCATTATGTTTTAAACAATGGAAAAAAATATAAGTAACTTTATTTGGCAAGGTTAAGAAACCAAAGATCAAATATAAAAAATTCAGGATGCAAAGGAAAGCGGGGTTTCTTGTTGCCAAATGTAAAATTGTATTTTGAAGTGCCGCATTGGTATGGATAAGGGAATGGGTGATGTTAAAGAATAGCAGGATTTTGAACCTAGTGGGTTTTGGCAGAAGATTTGGATGGCATAGATATTTGTGGCATGATAAAGGGAAATCTATGGCAGCCATTTTATGGCAGAATCCACTACACTGCATCAGAATTCAAAATGTGCCCACAGGCTCAAAAAGGCTGGGACCACTGATCCAAAAAGGCTGGGACCACTCTCATCTAGTCTTTTACAGCTAATGCAATAACACACAGGGCTCCCCCACCCCCCCACAATTGGTTCTAGCCCCATACTGTTTTGATTTGTCCCCTGATTTCTGGATGAATTCTTTTCCTTTCAGTTTTCCCTTTTTTGCTGTTTGTTTTCCTCCTAGGTATTTTCTTTTTTTGAGATGACTTTTCACCCAATCTCTTTTTGAAAGCTGATTTTGAGTTCCTGTTTTCTTCATCCGGGTTCTTTCTCCTGCCCACTCCAACTCACCTCAACTCCACTGGTGGATGATTGGATTGTCATGGTCAAGCCACTTCTCTGCCCCCCCCTCCAGAAGATGAGTGATTTGTTTTTCTTTTTAAACAACATTAAAAGATATCACTGGAGTATTGTAAATCCTAGTTTTCCTTTTTTAATCTAAAATCCTAGTTTTCATTTTTTTATAAACAATGAAAGCTGAGAATTCAGAAAATACCATCATTACAACGCATATTGACGTTTTAGTGTGTGATTTTTGAAAAGCAGTCATAAGGGGTGCTACGATGCCTCCAATGAGGTCAGTGATGATGTCAGCATCATCCCTTGAAAATCCTGATTATTTAAGAAAATAAACTGATTCCACAACTGTGAAAATGCAAAAGGAGGACAGACATGGAAAAGACCCATGCCCAAACTGATTACAGTGTTCTGGATTGACTCCCAAGAAAATCAGAAGTAAAGTAAGCATGCAGGAAAGCCCTTAGGAAAATTATGGCTATAATTTCCAACTTGTACTATGAGCCGCAGATATGAGTAATCTCTGTACATTCATTTATAACATTTCTGAACTGATTTGATTTAATTGCCACATTCTGAATAACAAGAGATTCTCCCAATCTGTATGAGGAAATTTTCTCATGGAAATAATTCAGAGTTTATACATTATTTATATTTACCTGAGTTTTATCACCTGTTTTTAATATTATTTATGTTAATATTATTTATGTTAGTTTTTTTGTTATGCCAAAAAAGGCTATGTTATTCATGCTATTCATTCAATCTGTATGAGGCAATGGGACCTCCCACTTCTCTTTTGTGATGTGGTATAGATATGAAGGCCCACACCTTTGACCATCACCCATTTAGCCCTCTCTGAACTGCAATCCTCCGAATGGTGGAAATGTATACAGGCCAAAATAACCTATTTAGGTCTCTCCTTATAAACCTTTTTTATACAATCTGCAAATGAAATTTGGCTATTCCTAAAAAGAAGGCTACTGGACCAGGAATACCAGTTTCTGTTGAGTGCAGTCAGGACATCTTGCTCTCCCTTGCACTTTGGAATCTATCCTGAAATTAGCCTCACAGCTAAATATCTATCCCAGATGTCAGAGACCAGGCAGAGATGGATCATTCCCCTCTGCCGTTCTTAAGGGCCGACAGTTGAATATTCCACTTCAAGATAGAACATGTGCATATTGTCAGGATACTCTTGAGACCCTCGAGCATATTATGTTTTCTTGCCTGAGGTATGCGTTACCAAGGCTCTCCCTACTTGTCCCGGCTCTAGAAAATAAAAAAAGTTGTCCGGAGCATACAAAGGCTATTCACCTGCTGAATAATAGTGACAGTGAGTAACTGGAAAAAACGCTGAATTTTGATTAAAAGTGCTCAAATCAAAGGCCCTTTCCGCACGGGCAATGAGCGGGGGTACATCGGAATAAATTATGCCGATGCACCCCCCTGGGACCGTTCGCACAGCCGGTCCCGGTAGGGGCACAGGGGAAGGTGCAGCCTTCACACAGGCTGCGCCTTCCCCAACCGGCTTACCTGCTCCTGCTGGCTCCCGTCGCATTGTGGAGGCCAGGGGACATGCCCCCCTGGCCAGAGCGTCGGCGCTAGAGACTGAGGCCAGGGGGCGTGCCCCCTGGCCTCCACAATGCGACAGGAGCCAGCAGGCGCAGGTAAGCCGGCTGGGGAAGGTGGGAGGGAAATGCCACCTTCCAGCTGCTGCCGTTTGCACAGCAGCAGCTGGAAGGTGCCCCTTTTGAAAAACCTCACTCGTGGAGCGAGGTTCAAAAGGGGCATTTCCGTGCCACTTGGGCACTGCAGCAGCGCCTGCTATGCGAACGCCTCCCCAGGGACGGCGTTTTTGCTGTCCGTGGGGCGCTCTATTCCGGAAAGAGCCAAAGACATAATGGAAGCTTGATCACCTCTTCTGCACCAACCTTACATGCTTTGTCCAGTTTTCTATCCTGTTTTAACACCCGCTCTGTCCTGTATTTTGTTTTATTATAACTGATATGCCTAATAAAGGTCAGTTGAAAAGTATGCAACACATGAATTTTTCCACATTTATGTGGTCTTTTCCCTCTGCACATGCACATATCTTCCCTATAACATTAATGGAGCATTTGTGTAAAATTTTATGCTTCTGTGCACCTGACCCTATATCAAAATCTAAAGGCGCCTTGTCACCATCATTTGGGAGCAGCAGTGGCATAGGAGGTTAACAGCTCGTGTATCTAATCGGGAGGAACCGGGTTTGATTCCCAGCTCTGCCACTTGAGGTGTGGAGGCTTATCTGGGGAATTCAGATTAGCTTGTACACTCCCACACACGCCAGCTGGGTGACCTTGGGCTAGTCACAGCTTCTCGGAGCTCTCTCAGCCCCACCCACCTTACAGGGTGTTTGTTGTGAGGGGGGAAGGGCAAGGAGATTGTCAGCCCCTTTGAGTCTCCTGCAGGAGAGAAAGGGAGGATATAAATCCAAACTCTTCTTCATCTTCTTCATCATTTGCACAGGGGAAAAAAAACTGTCCCAAGGATATTTTCAGGCAAGGTATTTTCCAGCATGTACTTGTTCAGGCTCAAACTTCTTTTAGTTCAATTTAGTTCAATAGAAGGATGAAAAAGAAGAGGAAAACCAAGAGCTTCAGAAAGGTTACTGACAACCTATTTTTCAGATTTCCTGTTGTGTACTGAATATTTACGATTTTCCTTAGGAGAAGAAACCATGTTCAAAATGTGTCAGGAAAGCTAAAAACCAGAAGGACGACAAAAAAAGGCTAGTATCCATTGGCTTTTTCTTTTCTGCTGTGAAGGACAGCCCTCCTTTTGACTGCAGTTTATTTTAAATAGAGAAGACCCTGAATTGGATCCCACAAGAGATTTATGCACATAGATTGTGACTTTCTTGCCTTCCCCCCCCCCCCCGGTGGGGGGACCCCCCAACTGCTGGAGTTCAAGTCGTGAGAGGAATTTTCTTTTTAACAGATGTTGCCAAAATATTACACCAGCATAAAAGATCGGAGGAATGTTAAAAATTAAGTGTTCCGAAAGCATAGCCAGGGTAGATGTATCAGACAAGGCTCCTGTCCTCCTGTGTTCACTGGACATTTAAAATGCCGATTTCTGCATTTTTAACTAATAGCATTAATAATATTAAAGGATAGTACATTATCAAAACCTAATGTCACTCTAGGATGGAAACTACACACCAGATTTGCAGTTGAACATAGACATTGGGCATGTTGGGGTGAATATGTGTAGTTTGCCATTGTCACACATGACTTATGGTGACCCCGCAGGGTTTCTAAGGCAAGAGACATTCAGACATGGCTTCCATTGCCTGCCTCTACATCAGATCCCTGATATTCCTTGGAGGTCTCCCATCCAAATATTTGTCTTGGTTGAGGCTGAGAGCAAGGTTGTCCCAAGACACTGAGCCTTCGACTTCTATCACTGACTGTTCCTCAAGGCAAGTCTTGGTACTGCCCAAAAGTCTAATGCAGACAGGGCACTCGGCTGAGACACCTCAGGAAAGTGCTTCACCCCTTCTGGAAGAGCAACACTCTCCCCCTCAGGGATAATTCCCTTATACAGGCAAAGGGAACAAGCTCCTCTGTACAGGCACACATCCCTTCCTCCTTCTCCAATGTGGGCTGTCATCTAGCAGAACCTGTGGCTCCCCATGGTGGTGAAAGGAAATCTGGAGAGAGTGAGAGTACCCCTTCCCTTGGGTCACATGATCCTTGGTGGGAAAAGCAGCTATCCCAGGCTTGTGATGAAGGGGATGGGAGTACTCAACTGGTAGCTAGAAGTTCTTAAAAATCTAACTATAATGTTCCACTGCGCAGTCCCGTGTGTGCCTGTACAGAGGACCACTAGATGAACAACAGTTACGGTAAGCAATGTGAGCCAATTTCTTGGGAAGGCATTGTGTGCTGTTGGCTGCCCTTCCCACGACAGAATTTATGGACACCTAGACATGTACAATTGAACTCAGTGGGGCTTACTCTTGGGATAACAGGAATCAATATGCCAATTTAAAATATCACTTGTTCAAATAAATTTGGTGGGCACTCTTAATCTTTTGGAGTGCTTCTGTGAATAAATTTCCCTCCAAAGAGCAGGAAAAAGTACATTTTATGAGTAATCTAAAACACAGACTGGACTGAAGCAATGTCAAGTTGCTTCATATTGTGAACTAGCCAAAACTGTAGAGAGAAAAAATTGGTAAGGGTTCAGAAACCATCAACCAGGAGGGTTGAAGTCTGGAAGAGGATTGAAGTATGGAAAAGGAATTCCATAGCGTATATTTTCACCCAAACTCCATTTTGCTATCTTATACATTACAAAAAACTGCAGAAAACTTAACAGCATTATCGTTACAGACAAGTGAGACCTCGAAGAAAGAAGATCAATGGACTTTTTTGAGAAAAAAAATCAGTATAAATTTAGTATAACTCACTGAGAACAACTGTAATAAGATCTATATTTTGACCTATTATGTACCTAAAGTTATTACAAATAGTTTAAACATTTAGTAATATGCTATATTAGGAAAATTTGTTTGGACTGGGATAGAGAAGTTCTTCAACGTAAATCGTAACGGTATTAAGATATAACTGTATTGATCGGTAGCTCCAAGAAGAGGAGCTCCAACTGAAAAGGCATTAACAACTGCCTGTTGTTTTTTTAACCCGCCTTAATTGTATCTGTAATTGGTTTCTTTGTTTTGTTCTTGTAATGTCCTCATTGTTAATAAAAAAATTTAAAAACTGCAGAAAACTTTGGGAATTGGTTGATCAAGATGGAACTGAACACAAAGTACAGCTACGCACAAAAGACAGTCCAAATGAAGCCTTCATCACATATTCAGTATAGCAATTTGCTTATTCTTTGAAGTCAGCACATCTCTTGATGAGGCAGGTTGGGGAAAGCTGCTTCAAATAATCAAGCATGACCATAATGTCGCAATTACATGGGTCTGTGATATGGACAACACCGGTTAAATCACTCGTAACACTGCACAGTCTATTATGGTGGCCATTCATGTGATAGATAGACCATTAGTGGTGTGTTTAGTGGGTAACGTATCAGAAACGGAGCAACGTATAAGGAGGTAAGAGAGATAAGCATCACTTATTTGGAACAAGGTCAGTATTATGAAATCCATTTGTTAGGTTTGCTCAGCAGTGCCCCAGCGAGTTTCCCCATCTCCTTCTACGTAGAGATTAGATCTCCCCCCCACCCCATCCCCAATAAAAGCTAAGAAACAGGGGTGTCATTAATAATCCAGAGCTACTACGAGTAAGGAAACATGCTCTACCTAAGTATAAATCATGTATAGGATCACTGAATGCTAATGAAGTTCTGAAAATGGTATTTAAGGCAACAGTCAATTTATTAATAAGAGAAGTTAAATATCTGTCAAATATAAATTTATGTGTTAGAGCAAATTTCCTAGGTAACACTTGCAAAAAAATGATGTAAAACAAACATACCACAGATTGTCTCATCCTCTCACACGCCCTCAAATTGTTCTATCACATTCAGGCAGCAATGAACCTCTGAGAAGCCAGGCACAGACTGCCATACAAAATTAGCATACACATCCTCTTATACCTGACTTCGGTATTTCATCAAACATTTAACAAAACTACAGATGGCTGAAGTGGAACCTTTAGGGGTTTTTTTCTGTGAAAATACAGATGTATGCAAAATAAAACACAGTCAGCAATCATGCCAGCACAATTGCCACAAACAAATGGGACATATAGTAGTTAGAGGATGGAACTCTACAGAAAAGCGACGTGGCTAGGCAATTTTTTCCAATTAGGCTCTTTGTACAATAACTTTCTGCTGGTCATAAAGCCAAGTCTCAATATTTTCTCATAATAGGTTTAAAGCTGACATAAAATGCAAATTTCACTACGGCTTACCAAACTTGCATTTTTAACAATTAATAATCTCTAGATCATCCAAGGAAAATTGTGGAATGTCATAGTTGTGCAGTAAACAATGTATTCAATTCTCAATATGGTCCAATCTGTGGCTATTTAGGAGATTGGAGCCATGGACAGAAAAAATCTTTCCACAACGCTGGAAAAAGCCCCAAATCTGCAGAAAAATCTGAAATCTTAAAAAAGGGAGGGTTTTTTTAAAAAAGAAAGAAGCAGTGCCTGTACCTTTAAAGTGTCTCCTCTTGATAATTTGTATTTATTGAAAAGAGCATACTACAAGGATCTTTAAAAATTACCGCTGACTAACAGTGTGCTTTTGAACTTATTATATAACAGTTGTCCAGACACTCCCTGGGAGTACAAGTGAATTACAGTCTTGTGCGAATGTGCCTGTTTGCAAGTCAGATGACCTCAGTGAATAAGCTTTCCAAAAAATTCCTGCAAGAAATCAAAGTTGTACACGGTGCTGTTTCAAAGTATGTTCTTAAGCCTTTCCCCATTACGTAGCATAAACAAATCACTCATCATAAAATCCAGAAGTTCAGTCCTAGAACTATGACGAAGTTCCTTGGAAGAAATACAATCTATACACATTTTAGAAAAATCTGATGAAAGATGGCTGATTTGTAGCAGCTAAAAATATTTGCTTTGATATCTGTTTTCCACATTAGCAACCAAGATTTTGTCCATCTAAAATATGGTTGAAATTTAATCTAAAATTCAAGAACATTGTAGCAACTTCATGAGAAAACCCCATGTATATTTTTAAAGTAATGAGATTTCATGGTGCCCCTTTTATCAATGGGAGTTAAAGTAATGATAAGTTGTTTGGCATAAAATACCTGTATATTCTGACAATGGAATGCAAGGATGAATATCTGACAACTGCACAGACAACACTGAATTAGTGGAGAAGGTAGGCATTCATGATAAACTCAGCCTCCATTAATCATCTGATTCAGGACACAGGATCACTCTTTTGTATGAAAACACGCGAGGAAAGTATCTTATCTTAGCTGAAGGATAATCTTACTCGTGGGCATTTCATGATTTGTTGCAGTTTGGATAAAAAGGTTTACATATTGCAGATAAAGTAGATGACTTAACAAAACAAAATCTTGAGAATTTAAGAAATTTTGGCAACACAAGCTTAACTGAAAGGCATTGATGGGGTCTCCTGATTAGGGTGGGGTGGAGATATTTCACCCAATGCTGACTTGAGCCAGAGGCTTTATTGATCAATGCATTTAACTATGACTAAAGTATTTGAGTTGGATGCAGTGATCCACAAACACAAAGGCTGTGGATCTTTCCCAAATTCCCCTCCCCCTCACCAGTCCTTTGGAATTCCAGGAAGATTTCGTTCCAGGATCATGTGACCAACATGGACTATTACATGGGAAGGGAAACTGAAGCAGGGAATGAACAAAATTGTCAGCAGAGCTATACTGTTGGAAAATACAGAAAGAGCTATTTCTTCCCCTCCCCTTCTTTGTAGCCTCCCAACTAGTATGGTTGTTTGTTTGCACAGATCCCACAAAACTGGCAATAAAGTTTTGCAGTATTGAGAATAACTGCTGGGGGATGGGGATCACTGCAAAGATCCATAACCATCAACAGCTTCCACAGACATACTATTGGAGCCAACCCATAAGTAGGCTTAAACTTAGTCTGTTTTCCACCGCTCTTTTTCAGATACTATAAATTCAGGTTGGAAAAGGGTGGTGGTGGGTAAAATTCTCAGTGGCATCCTGCATGCTTAATCTCAGGGTAAATTGCCATCTTGGGATCTTGGTGAACCAGTGCATCGTGTCTACCTCCATCACCCCCCGCAGCCCAACAAGAATGAAACGATAATCTAGGGCAAGGTTCCGCAATTGAAGGCACATTTCTAGTTCTGGGGTAGTGGGCACAATCACAAAACATCAGCCACAGAAGAATGTGGGAGAGAAGTGCAGTCAAGTCACAGATGACTTATAGCGACCCCATAGGGTTTTCAAGGCAAGAGAAAGAGCCTGCCATAAAATGGCAGCCAAGGAGAATGTTAGGGAGTGAGGTTATGCCTAACTCTAGTGGTAATTATTCAACATTTTATATTTGCCATTTTCTGACCTGAGGTCTAGATACGACTTGCCATGTTATCTAGAATGGCAGCACTTACAGTTACAACATCTGTTGGTATGTAATATGGCCCTGCAGCATGAAGTGTCTTAGAGCCCTCTTTGCTCTTGGAAGGTCAAAACCAGGGGTCTGCAACCTGCGGCTCTCCAATTGGCCATGCTGGCAGGGGCTGATGGGAATTGTAGTCCATGAACATCTGGAGAGCCGCAGGTTGCAGACCCCTGGTAAACAAATCAAGGCAGAAAGCAAACTTACAATATTTGTTTATAAATATTTGATGTTGATTAATAAATAGGATATCTAAAGTCTCAAGAACGGAGGAGTTAGATCGCACTGTTTTGCCAAAGCAATTGGATATGGCTTTAAAGCTTATACCTGCACTCTCCATGCATCTTGGGACTTATTCAGCAAAAATTAAGATATACCACAGTGACTTTTCAGCAAAGGCATGAGTGAAATTCTAATTGTTGATGCTGTAATTTGCCAGATCCATCCTTTAAACATATAATTTGGGTGTGTCCAGTCTTTTTTTTTCTGGAAAGAAGTTACAACTCATATCAATTTTGTATTACAAAGTTCATTCGTTTTTGAGGATGTCTATGTACTTTTAAACTATTTTTGTAGACAATGGCAGTGCCATTTCAGCTAGCAGCCCAAGTTAGTACTTCACAAAAGAAAGTAAATTACTTCACACCATCTCTTACCTTGAAAACCCTATGAAGACACAATCCAAAATGAAAAAAAAGATATAATGCTGGAATACAGAAAGGCCATGTTAGAATCCTATCATCTACTAGGGATTAGCTGAGGACAACTATGAGTAGTGTTATTCCTAATGACGCAACCGGACTAAGGTTGAAAGGATATTCAGTTGTTGGTGTAACAGACACCAAAAAAGTCCAAAGCTGTTTGATGCATATAATAGGAACATGGCAATTCTACTGTTATCTTTTGGTGTGAAAAAAATATAGCTATCACAACTGAGAAAGGATGTTTCTGGTGGTGGCTACAATAAAGCACACTGATGTGGGGTAGAAGGATCCAGGCAGACCAATGATCACTGAAACATATACTTGCGAAACTAGCCATTTTTTAATTATACAATTCGTCAATTTATGGAAAGTTGTGTAGGACATTTATTTATTCTTATTTATTTTATTAGATTTGTCATCCTGCCTTATCCCAGTTGAAGCTGAGCTCGGGGCGGTTCACGCATGTATTTATAAAATACAAATTCCATATTAAAGAACAGACATAAATACTAAAAACATTAAAACTACAAAACCCATAAACAATATATCCTAAAGATGATGGTTTAATTTTTTTCCCCATTAATGCAATCTTTGTCTTATAAACCTATGTTATGTGGCGCAGAGTTAGCATTTATAGAGTTTTTCTGGCTGGAAATTACTGAATTAATCTTTTTTTCCCAGTTGTTTTTATGGTCGACTTCTTACTCGAGAAGTGTTTTGTCAGTATTGTTTTAGGCTTCTGAATATTGATTTATGGTGCTTTTATGCCCCCAGCTTGTTTTTTTATTTATAATTCTTATGTGGGCTTGCAACATACCCTCTGCCCACAAGCGTCCTGAGATTTTTTTCCCCTCCCAAACTATGATGCCTGTTTCTTCTGGCTACGAGCAGCCCTTACTGTTAGCTTCCATAGAAAGAGTAGTGTATCAGTGGTGCATATCTGTAATTTCTCGGTTTTCCTATATTTACTAGAAATAAATATAATTGGGCTTTCCCCGCTCAGATTTCCAGGCACTTCCCATAATGCCAGAGAATATCACTTGTTTAAACAACCACCTTTCCTAATCAGAAACAAAGTAGGGACAAGAGGCTTTCTTAAATGTTAAAAAGATGAACTAGAATAAGATTTATTTAAAACCAAAGATATTTGGCGAAGTAAAAATAAAGAAGGTAAATTGATAAGGCACTATATACAGTGGAACCTCGGTTTTCGTTGGTAATCCATCCGAAAAAAATTGATGAAAACCGAAACCAATGAAAACCGAGGCAAACTTTTCCATAGGAATCAATGTAAACCCAATTAATCCGTTCTAGGCACTCCAAAAAACATACCAAAAACACATTTTTGGTGAATAAACATAGTGTTTAATGCTGAAAACAGTAACAAACAATAACACTATGACCAGCTTCAGAGCCAGTGGACTAATGACGCACCAGAAAACTGCCCAAAGAAGTCTGTTTCTGACGCCTCTTTAAGATTTGTTGGAAATGGGGAAAGACATTGTCATTAAACAAGTTGCAGACATGGCCTGCAACAGCTTTGTCCGGGTGATTTTTCTCCACAAACCCCTGCACCTTACTGCAAATCGATGAAAACCGAGGAAAATCGATGAAAACCGAGACAATTTTTTCACTGAAAAAGTCGATGAAAATTGAAACCAATGAAAACCGAAGGCAATGAAAATCGAGGCTCCACTGTATAAGCAAACTGTTGTTGATAGCTTTTGACATTGGTTCAGTTATTTCAGTAGTACAGTAAATATTTGCTTTCTTAGTTCTTTAAAACATATCAGGCAGGTGTTTTAAATATATTACACTTGTTAATATTAAGCTTGAGTAATATTGAAAAAATTCGGGAAAATTTGGATTTGGCTGTAAAATTATCGGTATGGCCGAATTAGCCGAATCCCTGATTCGGTATACCCAAATATACTCGTGTTTCCTGAAAAATTCGGATTCATTAGCATTTTTTTATTTTTAACTTTTTCCTTTTCAACCTGTAGGAGGCGCATTTTTAAGCTAGCGGCACCAAAATGTCAGGGTATCTTCAGGAGACACTCATGATGATATCACACAGGTTTGGTAAAGATTGGTTCAGTTGGATGGCTGGGCACTCATTCTGCAGGCATCAGCCTCACCTTCAATTGGGTGCCCTTAGCATTTGCCCTTCTCACGCAAACTTCAGCAAGTTGGCTGGTTCCTTTCAGGAGACTCACCAGCAGCCCTGTGGGAAATGTGGTGCCCCTACCCAGAGCAAGACCCCCAGCACAGCCCCCCCATTGAAATCTCTACCACAGAGCCAGCTGGGCTTTAGCAGCAAGCCTCACCCCATCCCACACCTCCCACTGCTTTTTTGCACCACTGCAGAGCCATGGAGCGTGTGATGCGTGATTGTTGTGTTCAAACGTGTGGCTAAGGACTCAGGCTGTAGTGTGATGGTAATTTGGGGTTGACTTAGTGCAAAAAACATGAGGATCCATGAGGATTCATGTTTTTAAAGCAGGTTTTTGCACCACTGCAGCACCACAGAGCATGGGATGTATGATTGTTGTATTCGGACATGTGGCCAGAGACATAAGCTGTAATGTGATGGTGACTGGCCAAGTAGAAAAATCAGGAGGATCCATGAGGATCCATGCTTTTCAAGCAAGTTTCTCCACCTTCCCAAATGCCCATGAGTACCCCCTTTCTACCAGGATTTCAGAGTTCCAGACCCTACCTATGTTAAGTTTTGCCTCAATCCTACTTGCTGTTGGGTTCCTTCTCCAACACCCTACCCATTCACTGTCCATTGTTATTTCAAGTACCTTCTTTTCAGATGGGGGTGGTGGCAAGTAAGGAGCACTGGGCGAGGAAGGTGGGGTGACAAGCAGGGGAAAGGGAGGGAGGGGAAGAGGAGGGAAAGCAGCATTGAAAGCAGGGTTGTTTTGTTTGCCTAAATTCGGCGTGGATTGGAAGGATTTAAAGGGAGAGATGAATTTAGGCAAACAATGCTGCTTTCAATGTTGTTTAAAAGGAGCCTGTGAGGCTCCCGATCCCCCCGCCCCCCTATTTGAATACCCGAATCGTGATTCAGATTCGGGCATTCAAATAGATTTGGATCTGGCTTGGTTTCAGGCTGCTTGAATTCGGACCCCATTTGGATGTTTTGGTGATTTAGCCATGCTGAACCGCCAAGCCTAGTTAATACTCAGTTCTCCTGTTTTTCTCTCTCCTGAGAGAACTCTATTTACCCTCAAGTAAAAGATAGTTTCGCAGGATTTCTCCACACTGTTTAGGACAACCTGACCTCAGATATGTCCTGTCACACACTAAGGATTTCAAGTTGGACTCCTCTTTTCTGTTTCACTGCAGAATTAAATCCACTCTCTCCTCTGTGGAATACCACTGGTTCAATAAGCTTTCTGTGCTTATCCTCCTTTACTATATTTCCCCCAGTGATAAATAAGTAACGTGTGCTTTTAGTGTATCAGTGCTGTATTCTTGAGAACAGAACAGACCACTCTTGTCTGCCTGACTTGTCCCCTTACAAAGAGAAAGCTTTTCACCAAGAGAACTGAGCAGTTTCCTCTGCAATTGTTCTTTGGCTCCTACTGTTTTTGAAAATACAAACTCAGTCCTCACAGTTCTGACTGAAAATCTGACTCTCTAGCAGCCAGCCAATCAGAAGCTGCTGAGGTTAATTCTTGTTTGCTCTGGTTATACTCTCCAAAGTCCTGGAATCCATCACAGGGTTTTAAAAAATTAGTGTTATGTTTGCAAGACCCCACAAGCAAGCCTCTAGGAAAGTGACAGACTGACAGACAGACAGACAGACAGAGTTTACTATTACAGGAGAAAAGAAAAAATGAAACTGCACATGAAACTATTGGACAGCAAACAATTGTGGTTTTTAAGCAACTGATATGTTAGAAGCATTGTCTACCTTCACTTTTATCCCTTCTGGCAGAGATATCCATGATTTTTTAAAATCTAGGACAGGGGTCCCCAACTTTGTTAAGTATGTGAGCTCATATGGAATTCTGACTTGGCATGGTGGGCACAGTAATAAAATGGCTGCCACAACTTAAAGTCAGTAACACAGTGCAGATATTTGTGCTGTGGTGGCAGCTGCTGCCAAAGCAACATTAAAGACTATCTGCACAGCCAATCAAATCTTTAATAAATCAGGAGACTTGCTGAACAAAAGCCCTACCTGGCCCCATCCACTCTCCCAAAAACACTTAGAGGGCACCAGAAGAGGTGCTGGTGGATACCATGTTGGGAACTCCTGCTGTAGGGCACTATTTGAGGAAATATGGACAAGATGGCAGTTGTGGGTCTTTACCCAGACTGTTACCCAACACATGTTATTTGACCTAAACAAAAGACCCGCTGAGCCAACAGACTTCAGTACTTTATGGTATTTCTATTGGTTTATGCTTAGAAGTTTTTACAGGTTCTGACAAATGAGTTTGCATCTAAAGTCATCTTTGCAAAGAGCTGAATTCATTCCCTGTGTACAAAATCCATACTCATTAGCTGCAATGGTGGTACAAAAAAATGATGCAGTTACCACTGATTTATGATCAGCCCACTGCCACAGAAATATTTCATCACAGTACACAATAGTCAATGCTTTGTATTCTAGAAATAAAACTTCACATCCAGCAAGAATTAACAACCTAGCAAGGATTGTTGCAAACGTGCGCACAATACATTACTTTTAGAAGTAGAAAGAATAGTGAACTGCACTTTGTTTTGGAATTCAGCCCCATGAGGTTGGCAAGAGCCAAAAATTACAATTTATAGATACCTCACATTAGTTTTTCAAAAATTTTCAAAATTTCAAAATTTACTTGGGCAACTTGTATTTTCAATTAATGTGATCATGACTGTTGGGTTTATTTTGTCCTAAGCGCATGCTGTATTAGCCAACTTAAAACAAAAACTTTCAATTCTATGCAAATGCACAACCAATGGAAAAATATCTAGCAGCTTAGCATCTAATGACCAAAATGTGTTTTCTGGAGATAGGGAAAGGAATTAAAACATCAACAGAATCTCAGATTACTTTATTTGTTATATATTACTTTAATCATTACATTTCTTCTTATAAAGTCACATTTCCCCCCTAAGCATCCTTGCTTTTAGCAAGCGCCGTTCCTCTATTTATATATTTTCCCGGAGTAGCTCTATTTGTGGATCATGACATTGCAATAGGAGATAACTGTGTTTATACGGATTCACGAATGGCCAGTAATTATAATGAACAGTAGCCCATTTCATACAACATTCCACACAAAATAGATAACACAGGCAGGGAGAAAGATTGCAGCAACAACTTTTACATTTATTGAAAGATGTACAGAGATTCTAAACTAGGAATAAGCCCTCGCTAAGAAACCCAGTTCAAGTCAGGAGTGGGGTGCTAACTCTGATTACACCATATGCTGTCATTTGTATGTCACAAATAAACCACAATTCATTATATCAAATTACATTAATTCAACATAAAATATATATTTTCACTTTGCAACTTAAAGATAGTAAAGTAGGCATCAGATGAGCGTCACATGGGTTCAAGAAGCTCACCACTGTGAAAAATCCCTGCCCGATTCATGCATCTAGTGATGAAAAGGCAGGTCTTGGGAACAGGATCTTAATTTAGTGAGTTAGACAATGCAGAGGGAGGCAGTGCTTCAAGTACCAAGGGAAAAGTTGTTTGGAGCTTTAAAGATAAGAACCTGCACTCTGAATTGTGTCAGGAAACAAACAGGTCACCAATACAGATCTTTTGGCACAGTAGTGAGACAATCCAGTATCCATCTCAAGGGATGTTTTAGACAAACTGAAGTTTCTAAAGTTTTTAGAGGTAGATCTATGTAAACCCCATTACAGAAAATCTAACCTGAATGTGATTCATACATACATCAATGTGGCCAGCTCACATTATTCAAGGAATGGCTATAGCTGGCATATCTAAGGTTACCAGGTTCCTAAGGGTGGGGTATTCCTTGCCCTATGGCCCCTCCCCTACAGCGCTGATAAGCTAGCCAGAGGGAGGATTTACTAGCAGCAAACAGAACTCCGTCTCTCCAGCATGATCAGCAATGCAGAGATGCCGTTACTGGCATGCACAAGAAGTGACATTATCACATCACTGCTAATACAGCGGCACTATGGCATTTGTGCAAAAACTCTGTGGCAAAAATGGCTTCAGTCATAGAGTTTTTGCCCTAATACCAGACCATCCCGATGTCCTCAGAAGAATGAGCCTGCTGGATCAGACCAGAGTTCATCTAGCACTCTGCTACTTGCAGTGGCCCACCAGGTGCCTTTGGGAGCTCACCTGCAGGATGTGAAAGCAACACCTCCTCATTATGAACTTAAGAAAGTTTGCAACTCCCTACAGGGCAGGACGCCTCCCTGAGCACCTTCATCATTAAACAACAACATCTCATTCTTACCTACTGGTCCCATCTATTCCATTACCTTCTGCAACTATTTGTTCAGATCACAGACCCTCTGAACCAGCTCTTTGGGAGAAATCCTGTAGAACTGGTTGCATTCTGCATATTGGTGGCACTTCACTACAAATCCCCATGCAATCTGTGCTAGCTTTTCCATGTCGATGTTTCAGAAAAGGGGAGCCATGATAGACCCTGTGGGACTCCAGAGGATGCCATGGTGCAGAGCACCAGACACACAAGCAGCAATTTGCTGGTAATGGCCAGCCAGGAAAAAGCAGAACTACCAAAGTATGATGGCTCCACTCTCTACCAGTTAGTTGTCCAGAAGGAAATAATTCTCCCACTCTCCTGAAAAAGCCCATCAGTCAGGGAAATCAAGGCAATTTCCATTCTACACCATTCGGAAATGGCATAATTTGATAAATTTGTTTAGGTACTTCAAGTTCAATGTTGCTCTCCAGTCCCTGTTTCATTTTGGGAATGTGAAGAATATTGAATATACTCTGCGGTGGAGTTTGAGGGCCGTCGCAGTCAACAGTGTGTATCCCAAGCACTTCTGAAGCACATTCAAAATGGTGGTTTCTAAACCCTCCTGGTTTGGTGAGAGATGCCTCTTCCTTCCAGGGTGACCTCCCTGGGTGCTTTCTGCCAGCAGGTTAAGCGGAACAGTTCCCTGGCAGAGTTGAGCAAGTTGAGCTGGAAGCGCTGTGACCGCTGTAAACAGGAATACTAGCGTGACTGCCAAAAAGTAACCATTCCCAGAGCTGTTTCCCGCCATTTTCTGAGAGCATGGGAAAGAAAAAGAGTTCTCCGCCAAAATTTCCTTTTGGAAAGAAGAAGCCAAATAGGAGACCAAGAGGACTGAAGAAGGGGAATTGCAAGAGAGAAGTAGACCTAGAGGTTGTAGATAAGAATAAACAATTATAGAAGAGAAAAAGAGAGAAAAGAGGAAAAGAGGGAATGAAAAGCCTACTTTTGACGCTGCTCTGCCTTTCCTAGGCAGGAAAAGGACTGGAACAGGTGAATTCCGAAAAGGAAACAGAAGCTGTTTTTGTACAGCAGAATTGTATCTGGGTGAACCCAGGGTCTGTTTCTGCACGGATCTCTGCTTTTGCCCCTACACTGCTTCAGCTGTTTCTGCACAAGTGCAGGGCTTTTTTCATTTGCCCCATGATTTATTTAGTGCATGTGTAGACAATCTCTGTTTCCCACATTCTGATTGGCTGCTTGTTGTGTCACACAAATAGTGTCATTCTCCCCCATTCCCCCCTCACTTTCACGGAGAGAGATTTAGAAAGAAAAAGGGGGAGGGCAAAAAAGGGGGGAAGGAAGAGCAACGAAGTGTGCCTTTCCCTAGCAGGATGGGAGGAAAGTGTGTGAGGGGGGGCAGCAGCCCTTCTGCAATGGCTGAAATGAAAGACTTCTTTTAGGACAGGAGGAGGGAGCCAGTGATGTAGGCATGGCCTACATGTCTGGGGCATGGCCACGCCTCCCCAAGCCCCACCCCAGCCTAAGTGCTTATAACAGCAGCTCTCCAAGGCCAGGAACGGCAGACTCCTCTGCCCCACCCCTACCCCCCACCGGCTGGGCTCCAAGCCGGCAGCTGGCAGACCCTTCTGCCCTCCCCTCTGGGCAGAGGCGTAGCTAAGGAAAATGGAGCCCAGTGCAAAATCTTTTGCCCCCCCCCCCCCCCCCGCCGTCATGGGCGGCCGCTGAGATGTTGGAATTCACCCCCAAACAGCATCACTTTCAATGGTGTTTAAATAGGGAGCCCAGATTCTCCTTTTAAATCCACCTTAAAGGGAGAATCTGGGGTCCCCAGTTAAAACAACATCGAAAGTGATGCTGTTTTAAGGTGGATTATCCCCCACCCTGAAACAGCATCACTGTCAATGTTTAAACTGGGGATCTCAGTTTCTCCCTTTAAATCAATGCCGAAGGGGGTGGATTTAAAAGGAGAATCTTGGGAAATTTGGGGGATGCCTGCTGTCAGGTGCAATTTGGCCTGCAAGGGGTGCAATTGTTAAGCTATCAGTATCAAACTTTCAGGGTATCTTTAGGAGACTCTCCTGATGATACCACCCAGATTTGGTGAAGTTTGGTTCAGGGGGTCCAAAGTTATGGACCCTCAAAGGTGTAGCTCCCATCACCTATTAGCTCCCATTGGAAACAATGGGGGATGGGGGCACCCTCTTTGGGAGTCCATAACTTTGGACCCCATGAACTATACCTCACCAAACCTAGTTGGTATCATCAGGAGAATCTCCCAAAAAATCCCTGAAATTTTGGTGCTGCTAACCTAAAAACTGCGCCTCTTGCAGGCCAAAAACTGGAAAAAAAATACAAAAAAACCCCCACAAATGGGGGGTGGAGCTTCGGACATGTAATGGGGGGGGGTTAAACCCGGGAAACCCCCCCCCCTTCTTAATTACATCCTTGGAGGGAGCTCTTTTATGCACATGATGGCTGGGAAGTTGCGATTCCTTCCAAGCTCGCCTAGTACCAGGATCGAATCCTTTTGCTCCAACTGCATTTTCTCCTCTCTGCCGCCCCCCATAAATTCCTCCCCTCTTTCCTCCAACAGATGGATTTTTGCCACTGCAGCTCAGCGGAGGGTGTCAGGTCCTTTGGAGTGCGCAAGGCTGGAGAGAGCAGGGACCTCTTAGCAACTCCTGCCTTGGGGAAGAGTGAGTGAGAAAGGCGGAGGGAAGGGGGAAGACTCCGCCTCGCCACATTCCTGCAATGCCAACAGAGAGGCATAATATTGTTGTTTGCTTCTCAAACGTCAGATTTTCTCCCTCCCTGTGGCTGCAGTGGCCACTACCACACTTTGCTTCTCCCTCCTCTTTGGGCTGGACACCAGTCTCTGCTCAATGTGATCAAAGCACCCCTCTCCCATCTTTTCCATTTGCATTCTTGGCTCAAACTATTAGCGTGGAAAGAGTTGGGTGGGTCAGAATGACAAGGCAGGAAAAATACAATAGCTCTACCCCGGATCTGCTCCTGCGGTTTTTGCACAGCAGCGGGGTCACCCAGGGGTATTTAAAAAGTACCCACTTGCCAGCGATTTTTGAAATTCATGGAGCAAAGACAATACCCAGGGCAGCCCTGGGCCACACCTGGGCAGACACGCTGCAGCTCCGGGAGCCATGCAGAATTCTCGACTGCAGAGGTATATTTCCCATGCTCACACTGGTGCAATTTTGCCATGCAAAAGTGGCCAGAAAACAGAATTAAGATTTGATCCTGCCTCCCTGATACAAGGCTGAGAATCACCCACTCAGGATGTCCTCCTGCAATCCAACGAAGAAGTACATGCTGCACATTTCCTACATTAGAATCTACATACAGAGCTACTTTGGAATCAGTGTTCTGAATTCATAAAGATCTTTTAAAAACAAACATACAAAAGGACTGCAATGATTTCTGAACCCTAGGTTTGTTGTGTTTTCTTCTGTTAATAATCCTTATTGAACATTTTTATACTGAGGTACTCACAGAGGACTCAAAGAGAACAGTTCCTTGGCAGAATTAAAGCAACAACCCCGAAATTTAGCTGGGACGTGGTACTAAGTGGGAACTGCCTGCAAACTTTTTGGGCGGATAGAATGGGCCAATTCTTTTCATCTGATCTCTGCAAACCATAGGGCACCTATAAATATTCCCTTCTCCATCTACCATTCAGTCACAGATTGTGCATGCTGATGAAGTCCCCATATACCATGTCAGTTTAGACACCATTTCACCCATTGCACAGGGCAACACCTTCTCACTTTCAGTTTCATGCTACAGCTCTGCACAATGATCATGAGAACCAGACCATAGTTTGTTTAAATAAAAAGTTAAAGGTTTAAATTAATATTGTTATATATGAATGGGCTTTTAGACCATGACGGACTTTTAATCATGGTGTCATGAAGTAGTCTGAAATCTCCAACACAGGCCCACAAACATCCCTGTACCACATATGGCATGGCAAATGAGAAACCTCTACTACTAATACTCTAGCCTTTTATTTACATGTTCTGTGGCTAAGTAGAAGGGATAAAATATCGGACCTTTAGCCTGATGTCATGTACTTACTGCATGACTCTTGTTAAAGATAGGTCCCATGCCATATAATTTGTTTACTCTGGTTTTAAGCTGCTCCCTATTGCATTGAGCCAAATTTAGTAGCTGCCAGCATGTGGTATAGCTTATAATGATGAACGTAAACCATAAATGTTCAGAAATACAATAGCCAAAATCATTTCATTGAACTGCTAAAAGGACACTCCTGTTTGCTTGTTTTATATTTTTTATGTTTTATATTTTACAGATTATGTTTTATATTTTACAGATTATTCCTTATCATTGAAATTCATATTCAGGAGGTGCTCTGAGGTCAGGCATCTTGGGGTTTTGTGTTAACACTGAAGGACACTCTTCTGCTGTCCCAAGCTGGATCCAAAGCCAAATATCCAGACGGCTGACCAGCATGATCACACCTACACAGGGTCCTGGCAAAGAATTTTTCAACATTCCAGAGTCCATTCTACAAGGTATGTCACAATCTCCTCTTCCCACTTTCCTTTCTGATGAAATGGTAACAGAAGGAATAAATTCAGGAGATACAAGGTGTGTGAGGAGAACCACCAGCGTCCAGTATTCGTGGAGGTCTGTCACTAACTGAGGTCATATTATGTATATTTTCTCCATCTGTTTTAAATTTATACATTACCTGAAAGCCTACCTGTATGCATCACAAAAAGGGTTTTGACAACTGCCATACATTGTGCTTACACTGGAAAAGGAAAGTTGTGTCATGTTGTTCTAAATCAGCCTCCTCCTAACAGCCCAGAGGACTGATTAAAAAGCACAAGATAAAACACCTACTTACATGTGGTGACAAGAACTATTCTTGCACTTTGCACAAAGTGAGGTAAGGCATTTCACAGTCTCAGGTACTGTTTTAAAATTAGTCCTCTGAAAGTTGAGGAAGAAAGAATTAGCACAACAGCTGGATGCAAACATTTGCTAGTGCTTCCAACTAAACCACGTGCACACAGATTGCCTGACAATTGAAAAATGCTTTTTATCTGGAAAACTGGGTATTTTCAATCAGTGCCACCGTTACAACTGTACCATGCTGATTATCATGGCCACTAGAAACTCTCTCAACAAGAAAAGTCAACAGTGTTGGGTAGAAAGATTTAAAGGAAAAAAGTTCAGTTGAAGCAAAAAAGGGGGGCTATGGATGGAAGTGAGATTATCTGTGCTCCTGAACACAGTATTCCAAATTAGGCTGCACTAGATACATACTGTGAACACATCCCCCTGGTTGATGCCAGGGCATGGGGTGCACCCTGACTCTGCCCCCAGTTGCTAGTCTTCTGAGCTGACCTCAGAAGCAGAGCTGGAGATATCCTCATCACTCCTGGTGGTTTGATTTCCCAGTTCTACAGGAATCTAGCCACCTGGCCACTTATAGGGGTGGCTCCACCTGTCATCTAACCTGCAGCTTCGGACCTTTACATTGCTCAACCCTCTAGCCCCTGAGAGGCTACCTTAGCTATCTCTCTGCCTCAACCCCTCCCAAGCATAGACCTACTGCTTGCCCGCCCCCACCCCCCGCCCCGGCTCACCTCAGATGCCCAGGCCTGCAGACCCTGTATCTACAGGCTGGCTGAGCCTGGAATGGGTATCTCCTCAGCATAGTTTTTCTGCCCAGACCAGCACAGTCTGGAAGAGAAATCTGGGCCATTTCCCTCTTTCCTAGCTTCCTCAACCAACACTCTGCCACTGCAGTCAGGTGCATAACTCACCTGGATGCCAAGTCAGCCCCTGTGCCATGAGGTCTGGGATGGCGTTCCTGTCAGTCGCATCATGGCCCTGTCCTCTGGACCAGCCTGCCTCCCCCAGATCTCCCCTACTTTGTTTTATGCTGGGTTAGTGTTGCTCCCAGCATCTTCTGCCCCAGGCTCACAGAAGCACGGCTTTCCCCAGCAATGGGAAGGGGAGGCTGAGGGAGCTAGTGCAGGTGCAGGAATCTAGCTTGCTGCCACTCCAGGACACATACATATTGGCTGCTTTATTTTCAACCCATTACCTAATAATTCCAGTATACAGTTTGCCTTTTTAACTGCTGCTGCACACTGGGATGACATTTTCATTGAGCTATCTAGTATATACTAGGACCCCAATATCTTTTTTCCTCTCAGCCTAATTAGCCTATACTTGAAGTTGGGATTTTTGTTCCAATATGCATCACATTACATTTACCAACACTGAACTTCATCTGCCACATTGATCTATGTCCTCTGCGTCCTAAATCTGAGGATCTGGCCAAGAGCCTCATTACCTGAAGATGGTTATAATTATTGAGATATCTATATTGGACTTTTCTCTTCACTGAGGACTGGGCTTACATAAAAGACAAAAACAAAAAATAGTGTAGACAAACAAAGAAAGCATAATTCCAATGCCTGGTCCTAGATCTACAGGGCCAGCTTATTCATGGCCACAGGCTATAAAAGCTTGCCTAAAAATATAGGGCTGTAAAGACCCTAGGAGGTGGGGGATTCCCCACCCTCAGGTCTTTTTGCCCACTGCTGTTTGGAGCAGAAGCAGGATTTTTCAAATTAAAAAATGCAGCCCCGTGTACTTAAAAAAAGGTAAAAGTAGTTTCCTGTGCATGCACTGCTAGGTCATTACTAACCCATAGGGTGATTTCACATCATGACATTTACTGGGCAGACTGTTTACAGGTTGGTTTGCTACTGCCTTCCGCAGTCATCTACACTATACCCTCAGCAAGCTGGGTACTCATTTTACCAACCTTAGAAGGATAGAAGGCTAAATCAACCTTGAGTCACTTACCTGAAGCCGACTAAATTCAGGACATGAGCAGAGTTTTGACTGCAGTACTGCAGCTTGCCACTCTGTGCTACAAGGCTCCTCATGCTCCTACTGGAAGTTTTTACTGGAAGTGATAGAAAGTAGCTCTAGGAAAGACCAGAAACTTTGTAGTTTTATTGGGAATTCCTAGAGAAACCCACAAGAAACATCCACAAGAAACGTGAAACATAAGCTCAACCCAGATTTTATACAACTAGACCAAAGACATTTCCAATCTTGCTTCCTTGTAGGCAAGGCAGAGGGAAGAAAACGTATTTCTAGTTAGTCCAAGAAAATATGTCATAAAATCAAACATATAGGAATATATCTTGGCTGATTATGCACAAAGGGTCTGCCGCACTGCAGGGACGAATGTCCTTTGCAGCAAGATTTCTTGTACAGACATATTTTCTTGAGTCCCACTTTCACTTTCCATTCTTTCCACAGCAAGCGACACTACTTCAATTTGCTTTGCCAGTGAGCACAGCTTTGCCGCAAACATCTTCCCTCCACCCATAGCCAGCCTACCTAACTTCACCCTTCCTCACACGGCTTCCCCCGTCCCCTCTTCCAGCTTGCCAGCTTCTTCCTGCTTCCTACTCATCCTGTGTACTAGGATAGCAAGTGGAAGCGAAAGCAAGTGGAAGTCAAAGGAAAGAAGCTCAACCAAATAATTTAGTCAAAACACACCGACCTCTAAATTCTCATATTGATATATTGACATCTCAATATAATAACAACAGAGAGTGCTTGGTTTTACCATACACTCAATGTTCCTATGCACTCAGCCCCCCTTTGCCAGGGATGGTATGAACTCCTTCACATACTACAAGGGTGGTAGGAAACAGATGCAGGCGTAGATCTAATGCACAAATATCAAAATACCAAGAAATATTAAAATAACAATCCTCCTGTGGCGGCGGCAGCAGCAGGAGGAAGTGTGTGTGTATGTGGGGGAGGGGGGAGAATATCAGTTCTAGGACATGGTTCTAGGACATGGTATGATCCAGGCAATTGCTTTGTCTCTTTCATTTGCAGGGGATTATTTTTGGAAAGAGTCTGGAATATCGATATATCTGCAATAATTTTTTCAAAATTATGAACTTTGTGGCCCATAGACCTGCACAAAATACAAAAACACAAAATGCAGAATACAAAATGCAAACCAAACATCAGATTAACCCCCTCAACCAAATAAAATAGTAATATTCCACCCATAAATAACCAACAATTAGTGTCCAAAAGTCCCTGATTCTTTCTCCTAAACACCTGAGCTAAAATTTTTGCTACTGCTGAGGTCATAAGAGTACTCTTATCCTCTAATAAAAATTTCACGAAATTTATACTAAACACCAGTAATGGAAGAATCCACCTATGTCATTCACATACACAGTGATTACAAGTTAAAATAATGTGTAATGACAGTAATATCAATATATCATATCGATAAATTAAAGGGTTTTAACAAAGTCAGCAAACTTGTGACTGTGTGGCTTTAAGAGTTTGATGGGCAGAGTTAAGAGAACAGGAAAAGCGTGGCCCCGGAGACTTCAGCAAGCAAGCTGTGCAGAAGGTATTGGAGTGCCGCATCACATGTAAACAGAGAAACGCGAGGAGACCACATTACAACTTCACTGTGCAACAGAGATGTATCTAGGCAAACTGGAGCCTGGGGACAAAACCCGAGTTTGGCGTCCACCCCCCGTATGGGCAGCCACCCTCCCCCACCATGACCAAACAATGATTTTTTGCACCAGCTCACAAAACACCTCCCACCCCCAGCAAAATATACATGGCTCTCTCTGCACCAACTCTCTTTCCTAATTTTGTCCTCACACCACCCTATGAGGTACGTTGTTAGCCTGACAAACAGCTCCAAGTCAGTGCAAGTGGGTATTAAGCATGTAAATCTCTCACAAAACACTCCCAGCAAAACATTTACCAAACACATGTCAGCATCATCTCTCACAAAACACCTCCAGTGGAATCCACCCCCAAACTTTCAATGGTGTTTAAACTAGGGAGTCCAGATTCTTCTTTTAAATCCACCTTAAAGGGAGAATCTGGGGTCCCCAGTTAAAACAACATTGAAAATGATGCTGTTTTAGGGTGGATTCTCCTGCACCCTGAAACAGCATCACTTTCAATGTTTTAACTGCGGGCCTCACATTCTCCCTTTAAGTCCATGCTGAAGGGGGTGGATTTAAAAGGAGAATCTGGGGAAATTTGGAGTGTGCCTGCTATCATAGGTGCACTTGTTAAGCTAGCAGGACCAAAATTTCAGAGTATCTTCGTGAGACCCTACTGATGATACCACCCAGATTTGGTGAAGTTTGGTTCAGGGGGTCCAAAGTTATGGACGCTCAAAGGTGTAGCCCCCATCTCCTATTAGCTCCCATTGGAAACAATGGGGGATGGGGCACCCCTTTTGGGAGTCCATAACTTTGGACCCCCTGAACCAAACCTCACCTAACTTGGGTGGTATGATCAGGAGAGTCTCCTGAAAACTCCCTGAAATTTTGGTACTGCTAGCCTAAAAACTGTGCCCCCTGCAGGCCAAAAACTGAAACAACACTAAAACATACAAAAACACACAAACGAGACTGAAATTTTTGCGCCCTCCACTAGGGGGCGCCCAGGGACATGGGGAACCCTATGCAAATACGCCACTGCTGTGCAGCAAAGAGCCCAGTGGTAAGTGTTTCATGCATAATAGGCCCTTGATTCCTTGGCTTTTTCAGATATGAACTACATCCTGAGGATAGTTAAGCAAAGATCATGAGGAACAAATATTTAATCCAGCTGAACCAAAAAACGACTTCCCCCAATTCCTGGCCCTTTCAGCAAGTTACAGACTTAATTCCAAGTATCAATCTACTTTAGACACACCTTGTTTTCATAAAGCTTTCATACAAGTTAGAACCAATAGATTCCCCTTATACATCCAGTCTGGCAGATTCCAATGATTTTTTTATTCAGAAAGACATTGCGCGTGTGGAGACAAAACTCTTGACTCAGTGAGGCACATTCCCCTTGACTGTCACCCTTATGATGAGTTGAGGAACAGATTAATAAGACTTATAATCATTACCAGAGAAAACTTAAGCAGAGTCAAACTTTTCCAGTTTTTGATGTCTGACCAGGACTTAGATATCACTTTAGCATTACTTAGGTTTTTAGCGTCAGTCATAAAGCAAAGTACAATTATACATCTCAATTTGAACACTGTTTTATGAGGTTTTAAAACGATTTATATTAACTTCAATTTTAACATATTTGACATAATCTTTCATATTTTGTTCTCTACAGACACTATTTAACCTATGCCAATAAAAGGTTTTTTTAATTTGATTTGGAAGAAAACACACCACATATTGCAGTGTGCTCCTTAAAGACTGAGATAGCAAAATGAAAATTAGTTGGCACAGTATATGTTCCTCTTTCAAATTCCAGTTCAGCTTTGGGCTAGTTGGTAGCTTGGATACAGAAAGAGAAGGAATACTTCAGAGCCCCACTTCTGCAGAAGAACCCCAAAATGTTGCTCTTGAAGATAAGGCACAAGAAAAAGGGAGAGTTTGAAGTCTGTAGCAGCAAGGCAAAAATGGCCCCTTCCTCCCTTAATGGAAATTTTCTGTGACATCCAGCTCACTCTTTCTTTCAACCTAATCTACCCTGCGGAGTTGTTGCAGGGATAACACAGAGGCGTGAAGAAACATGTACACTGACCTGTACTCCTTCAAGGAAGGGCAGGATAAGAAATGTGACACTTGGATAAGTTAGTGACCATCACCTGATTGTGTGGCAGTATATTTTATGTGGTGGCGAACCTATGGCACTCCAGATGTTCATGAACTACAATTCCCATCAGCCATGCTACAATTCCCATTGGCCATGCTGGCAGGGGCTGATGGGAATTGTAATCCATGAACATCTGGAGTGCCATAGGTTCGCCACCACGGTAGTATTATTCATATGCTACCTTTCTGCCCAGGAATATAAACTAAAGTGGATTATAGTACAAACTTCAAACAATAAAAATACAGAAAGAAGAAGAGTTTGGATTTATACCCCGTCTTTCTCTCCTGTAAGGAGACTCAAAGCAGCTTACAAACTCCTTTCCCTTCCTCTCCCCACAACAGACACCTTGTGAGGTAGATGGGGCTGAGAGACTCCTGAAAGAACTGTGACTAGTCCAAGATCACCCAGCAGGTTTCGTGCGTTGGAGTAGGGAAACAAATCCAGTTCACCAGATAAGAGTTCGCCACTCAGATGGAGGAGCAGGGAATCAAATGCAGTTCTCCAGACAGTCCATCTGCTCCTAACCACTACACTACGCTATATGAAGAAGTGCTTTCTTTTTCTCTTCTGAACATACTAACAATTTCACTGGGTACCCCTAAACTTATGGAAGAGAGTGAACAAAGTTTCTCCTGTCCAATTTTCTGTATCAAACACCATGTTATGGTCTGCACTAGACTAGTATAGTTTCTCCTTATTTAATTCTGTCTGTGGCCCCTTTGGTTATATTAGAAACCCGAGAGGAAGCAAGTCTTATAGAAAAAGAACCACTGGACTCTTGAAGGGAAAGCATATGCAAAATCAACATGGTCAGAATCTAAAAGCATTAAGAATTGGTGAATAAGCAGCAGGCATCAGATTCAGCTTCTCATGAGAGGAAAGAACATTGTTTGAGCCCTCAGACAGAAATATATCCGATTGCTAAGTCTCCAATTTAGATATCATCATACTGGAGAATGTAGTCAATTGTTAAATCTGGAAAGGAAGTTTAGAACAATTTTTAACCACCCCTATAATTCATTATGCAGTGTTTCCTTTTAGCAACACACCTTATTGACATCTGTGCCCTCCATCACAGTAATGAGGAACTTTAAAAGGCAAGGTTCACACATGCATATTCATCGTTCAACTACAATATCATGCAATGACTTTCAGCTTGAAATCGTTGTTACACATCACTCAGAACGCAGCTCCCATGCCACCTAATATACATAATCTTTTCAGTCCATATAATTCATACATTGAGCTATGAGCCATCTTCAAGTCACATACAATCATGTGCGAATCTACTCTAAATTATGCTTTGAATCCAAACAGTGCTTCCTGTATTATTCTGGCCCTTTTAGAAGAAGTATTCTCCCAAGAGCGTACAAACACAAAAAAACTAAAACCAGAAAATTACACCCTCAAGCGTTTGGATAACAAATACTAGCCTCAAATAGTTCAAAGCTAGTTTCTTATGTCTTCATTCCCCAATGGCATCAATGCTAACAGAAAAAAGCCTGATTAAATTATCTAGGCAAACAAACATACACTACCGAAAAAATGTGGTCAATATTCAGTAAAGATGTGGGGACTCATATTTTTCCACAACAGGAGTACCACAGAAACCCCATAAGACAGTTTTGCATTCAAAGTCAACAGTACAACTTAGATCCATCAGATTCTCAAGATTTACATGAAGATCTTCTATTCTTGACGAACTGGAAAACATGGTTCTTTGAATGACCCAAGTCCTATTGGATTGATCAACAATACACTATGCTTTTTTTACCCTGTCCTGTCTCCAAGAAGCTTACTTTTTCTCTTCCTATACTAGATTCACAACTACCTTGTGAGTTAGGCTAGCCTGATAGTGCCTGATCCAACATTACTCAATGAGCTTTAGATAAGCAAGGATTTGAACTTAACTCCTTACTCTCAGTCTGGCCTCTAGCCGGAACATCAACTCATGGTTTCTTTCTACCCAAGAGTAGAACTGGGAGCAATGAGCAAACAAGAGATATACAATGGAATAAATACAGATTTTTCCCCCTAATCCTTATTCTACACACGAATTAGCAGAGAAATATGATCACTGTTGGTTTTTCTAGTGGGGCCTGTTGCAGGAAAGCACTACTGCGCTAGTCCTAATATTCATTTTGATACACTCATTTTACAGGGGAGTAGTAGTGTCAAATAGAATAGGGGCAGTTAGCAGCACATCTGCCTTTTAAAAGCAGAAAATAAAGTGTAATAAGCCTTCTCATGTTTTCATATGATTATTGCCTGCTGGCGTTTATGTTTAACTACCTGGATTCCTACCAACCAAAATTGTCCATAATCTTCCTCACCTCAATACATACTTTGGGTGAAGCACACTAAAAATGTTGCTTTGCTCCAAAAACCTGTACTTTTCCTTAATTACTTTTTCTGCCTTCCCCTCTCACATACAGCATCGCCTCAGTGACACAGGCCTACAGTTCTAGTGAGTTGAAAACTGAACTCGCTTTATATTAGTTTACATGTACTGCTCTCATGAGTGACTATGAGTAATTTTGGCAGCATTTCCCCACCCCAACCCCGAAATCAAACATTTCACTTCTACCCTAGACACACTTTTTAAAGTGACAGATCACATTTTTATTTTTTTTTAAGTGACAGATCATACTATCCTAATCAATCCTACTGCATAAGTTTCAGGAAATATGCTTCGTTATTTTGTGAGTTAGTTTGACCCAATATCCAAACTTATTGCTCTCTTCCCCAACATTCTGGGCGAGAGGGAGATTTTCTCGAGGGAGATAAGGTGAGGATACGTAAACACTTATCAGTGTCAAAGATCCTGTGAGGAATCCATGTCTGTTTCTGTCAAGATTCTTGCTCTAGGAGTGTTTGCCTCATTCTTTTAATTTTTTTTTAAAAAATGCACCCTAGTGGAGAAAAGAGTATAGGCTTCCTTCACGTTTTTAAAGCCACACATTGCTGTTTTGTAGGGAGAGAAGAGTTAATCCTGCTTTCAACATCTATCAACAGGGCAAGTGCTCCTTCATTAGCTGTGCCAAGCCAGGAGGAGCACACACACTTCAAAGAAATAGTAATGAAGAAGTTCAAAATAACTGAAACCTCACGAAGGCACCAGTATGGGAATGGGGGAGGGGTGTCAGGCCACTGCTAATTTTATAAGCTACATTTAGGAAATCTGCACAACCACACTTTCACAACTCTTTATTATCTGGGAGGGGGAAAACTGTATTTCCAGAAATTTGACACATCCAGTCTCAGAGGGGAAAAATGACATCCCATCCACAGAAGTACAATCTTGCGGGAAGATGCCTACTTGTTACACAATCCACAGAACAGCTGTGCTAAGCGCTTCACAAACATTCTCATTCACCCTGATAATAATTCTGTACGATGGCTGTTACTACCTTGCAGTTAGAATTGGAGGGGGCTAATTTAACTGAAAGTGAAAATATATCCAAGGTTATTCACTTAAAAAATTCTGAGCGCTGTGTCAACTCAAGGAATCACTTTAAACCTTTTTGCAAGCATAGTCCAGTGAGCAGACACCACAACAAATAGCTTAACATTTTTGGCACATTTCAGCTGGCATAGTTATTGTGCGATGATAATTTTTTTTTAAAGTTAAAACTTTCTTAAAACCGGTTTGTATCAAGAGATTCCTGGCAACTGATATGGCAGTTCAAGAAAATATACATCGAAGGAAATTTCTGCAGCAAGCATAAATATAAACTTCAAAAAATAAAGAAAGCTGATCTGAGCAGGCAAGTTACAGGAGATTCTACAAGTTAACCCCCGCCCCAATGCTACTTTTTTAGGCTAACAGATTTTAGGTTGTTTTCTCTCCAAACTGAATTGCAAAAATAAATTATTAGCGTCTGAGTCAACATGTAGATTTGCTACTATTTGCAGCTGGAGCCTGAGAAGAACCACAGAATCAGACAGGAACAAAGCCCAATCAGAGCGAGAAAGAGAGAGAGAGAGAGAGAGAGAGAGGGGATCTTATTCATTCTCATGTGGCTAACACATCACTGGCCACATACGTCTGCATTGACGCATACACTATTTTATGTTATAATCAGTGTATTTTATGCTTTGGTATAAAACCTTATGTAACACATTCCTGTTTAATATGGAACAGTATAGGCGTTGTTGTGTCAATCTAAGCAGTTTTCACCTCAGAAAAATATTGTCCTTTGAGGGCTACTTTAAACCATGGCAGGAAAATGTCAAATCAAAGATGTGTACAGTAGTAAGGTTCTTAGGGCTTTCCCAGTCTCTGTTTTTCCAGTCTGGATTCAAATGGCTATAGATTGGCATCAGGGTTAGGATTCCTAGTGATCAATTCTGACAAAATACAAATGGCTCCTGCTAGCTGGATTGTTACCTTGACTTAGAGAAGTATGGAACTATTTGAAGATAACATCTCCTCAATCCTAAAAAGACATGATATAGCTCAGCCTGCGTAACCAGCATGTTAACAGCACACATTACTGCCTTTGCGATGCTACAGGATGAGATTACAGCAAACAGTTGCACTGCTTCTTTGTCCAAATGAATCTGCACCCCATCATTTACCCACAGAGCATCTTAGAGTCACATAAATACAGACGGCACTTTCACTGCCCACAAATCAAACACAGCATAAAGTTCAATATTAATAAGAATCTGCGCTGATAAACATAACATGTATGATCGCTACAACCCCTCTCCCTATATATAAGCCACGAAGGATTCATGCACCCTGCCATGAGGACAGAAGTGCAGCATGTAATCGGCAGTACGGAAAATCAGAAACACCTATATCTATCATTGATTGACAAGGAATTATATAACAAAGACTAGTTCAGGTGGCTTCAGAATGCACAGCATACCACTGAGCAACCCACAAAAACCTAAAGCCAGAAAAGCCTCTGTCTCTGGCGTTCCCTATCCTCCGAAGACTCTGCTATTGTAAAAGGAAGATCGGAACCGCCAAACGGGTAATCTGCTAAAACAAAAGACTTACCGCCTCAGAGTCTTCAAATCCATGCAGGTACAAATTGTCATACATGGAGGTTTAATAATCCAAGGCACCTCTTCTCAATGCAAACGTGGAACTGCTTCAAAAGCCTCAGCCAGGGTTTTTAAATGCAGGGAAGGGCCTAGGCAGCAGCTGAGCCTGGCTTGTCAGTTCTCTGTGGATTCTCCCCCCCCCCTCCAGCCAAGACGCTATTCATTCACATCATAGAAGGGGAAGGCTATCCCTAGAGGCAATCCAGACCTGGCATTTTATCTGCTTTCCAAACACAGAGCATGAAAGCAAAACCGTTCTTTCCCCAACCAAGGACTGATGACAGAGCCGGGGAAGAGGCTGCTGATTGGCTGAGCCACGGTGCCTCGGCCAGCTCCAAAAGCCTTCTCTTTGATAGTGGATGACGAGCAGCAGGCTTGTGCGTTTGTAACAAGCATGCCTCTGATTATCTGTCCCCTTTAGCAGTAATAATAAAAGCTGGTTAGAGTTTTAGAGGCAGGAAGGCGGGGAGGAGGTAGATGTTGGGTATACATATATTAGCAGAGTAGAACAGAAGAGACAGATTCTCAGTTGCTTTTTATATATGAGTTTACTAACTATAAAGGGAGGGTTATATGGAGATAAATAAAAAATCCTTTCTTTCCTGTTACACATCTGCATTACTCGAAGTTTGGTTGCACCTTGGTACTTCTATCTGTTGTCTGTTTCCTTCTTTGAAGGAAAACACTTCATTTCCCCTCCATGTTTGTTTTATACACTTAATAACTTTGAATTGTCTGACCAACATTTTCAACAAAATCCAAATCACACTTTAAAAATATTTTTAAATAGCTGGTATAGTATGAATTTATCCCAGAACATAATTGTTTACTAATATTTAAAACGCATACCTGCTAGCAGCAGTCTTTATTGAAGGGAGACACATTAAGTGTCACAAAATTATATTGTAAATTGTGTGATTTTCTTTATTTGAATATTTCATGCCTGTATGCTTGTGTCCACAGGAGGTTTTTTATAAAGCCAGATAATGCAATTTGCTTTAACATGGTCAACTAATGCAGTAATTAGTACCTAGCATACTGAAGGTATAAGAGGTAGCATTTAGCATAAATCTCCGACAACCCAAAGTGCTAAGATGCCATTGCACATAAAGTCTTAGGACATCACACATAAACAATCACCCACCCCTTCTCACCTGTTCTTTCCTTCTGGCTTCCCCTTCACTTGTTTGAGACTGTAAACTACTTGAAGGCAGGGAAAAGTTCAGTTCCGCAAGCAGAGCTCCACTTGTTGTTAATTAAATACAACCCACTCTTTCATAAAATATAGTCATAACCTAAGCCTCTAGATACAACGAGCAATAATCATACCATTCTGTGTCTGATGGAGTGCTCAGTACACTTTTTTTTTAAGTGCAATGACTAGTGAAGAGGGAAAATACACAGCTATTTAATCCCATGAACAGAGGTAGTTGAGTGTATACAAGAGGCTGAAGATGCAACTCCATCAGTTTTAGGAGAGTATCTCAGGCTAATGTAATACAAAATTCCTGAGAGAAAGTTTATTATTAGGAATTAAAAATGGATCTCGCCACAGAAGAGGAACAGAATGAGCTGGAGGAGACAGGCTTATTAATTTAAAAAGTTAAAATACGTTATTAAAACACTCTATTCAAGAAGAAACATTCCAGAGAAGAAACAACAGAGAGAAATGAGAGCTGAATACTACTCTACAGCACTTGCTATAAGTTATATCCTCACATGTACAGTAACTGCCAGACCTTTAGGTGCAAGACTGGAGCACCTCCTGGTAGCTGGGGGGGGGGGGGGGGGAGCCAAAACCACCATGCACCTTACGTCCAAAATGTAACTTTTTCTTAGGCACAAACTGATGCAATTTGCTTTTAAGAAAACATAAATCCCATCATGAAAAGGTTTTTCGTGTGTGTGTGTGTGTGTGTGTGTGTGTGTGTGTGTGTGTGTGTGTGAGAGAGAGAGAGAGAGAGAGAGAGAGAGAGAGAGAGAGAGAGAGAGAGAGAGAGAGAGAGAGAGAGAGAGAGAGAATACTTCACTTGACAAATTGGGAAGGTTCAGTACAATCTCATGTTACTTCAGGCTACATCCCATTAAATCAATCTGTTTAGGACTGGAGTAAATGGGCATAGGATTGTGGTGATAATTAGGCAATCATGGCATAGGGTACTGTGCTTTGATCTTACATTCTAACTCTGAGAATACCTATACTTTAAAGTTACACAATCTCAAGCCAAGAAAATTTTGAATCCTTCTCCTGAAGCTACACAATGTGTGTGTGCGTGTGCGTTAAGAGACATCAAGATACTTCTGGCTTACAGTGACCCTATAAATTAATTACCTCCAAAACATTCCATAATTAACACCTGGTTTAGGTGTTGCAAACACCTGGTTTAGGTGTTGCAAACTGAGAGCCATGGCTTCCTTGACTGAATCAATCTATGTCAAGGTTATCCTTCCTCTTTTCCTGCTGTCTTCAACTTTTCCTAGAATTATTGTCTTTTCTAGTGACTCTTGTCTTCTCCTGATGTGGCCAAAGTATGACAGCCTCAGTTCGGTCATTTTAGCTTTACGGTGAGTCCAGGCTTGATTTGTTCTAGAACCAACTTATTTGTCTTTTTTGGTATCCATAAAACTCTTCTCCAACACGGCATTTCAAATAAATCAACTGTTTTCTGTCAGCTCTCTTTATTGCCTAACATTTACACCCATTCAAAGTATGGGGGAATGCTATTGTATGAATAATCTCAATCTTGGTTGCAAGCAACACATCTTTACACTTCATATTCTTTTCTAGCTCCTTCATGACAGCTATTCCCATTCCCAGTCTCTTTCTGATTTCTTGCAATCTTCCTTTTGGTCAATGTAGTTTGATCTGCATATCTCGAATTGTTCATGTTCCTTCCACCATTTTTCACTCCGCCTTCATCTAAATCTATTCTAGATTTCTTTGCAATGTATTCAGCATATAGATTGAAGAGACAGATAAATAAAATACATCCTTATCTGACACTTTTGCCAACTGGAAATCATTCTGTTGCTCTATACTCTGTCCTCTAACAGAGTACATAAAAATAATCAGACATTGTGGCACACACATTCTTTTAGAACCAGCTTTTCATAATCCACGCAGCCAAAACCTTTGATGTAATTGATGAAACTCACGCTGATTTTCGTCTGAAATTCTCTCGTAAACTCCAGTAACTACCATAAATTTGCAATTTGAATGCTAGTGCTCTTCCTTTTCTGAATCCATAAGAACAAGCCTGCTAGATCAGACCAGAGTCCATCTAGTCCAGCACTCTGCTACTCGCAGTGGCCCACCAGATATCTTTGGGAGCTCACATACAGGATGTGAAAGCAATGGCCTTCTGCTGCTGCTCCTGCTCCTGAGCACCTGGTCTGCTAAAGCATTTGCAATCTCAGATCAAGGAAGATCAAGAATGGTAGCCATAGATCAACTTCTCCTCCATAAATCTGTCCAAGCCCTTTTTAAAGCTATCTAGGTTAGTGGCCATCACCACCTCCTGTGGCAGAATATTCCAGTTGGACTATCTAGCATTTCTCATTCTCTATTGTTATCTGACTTGGTCAGTCTGATTCCTTTTATGGTTGGGGAAATTAGCTGGGAATAGCCCTGCTAAGCGAGAAGCAAGTAGGGGATCTCCACCATTTATACAGCGATTCATGCACCAAAGAAATCCACTCAACACCAGAAGTAAAAGGAGAAGGGTTACAATTTTTATTGAAGGATTAAAAACAATAAAAATACACTTGCAAATTCCAAACACACACAAAAAGAGCTTTGAAGGAGTCTTGGAAATAGAGAGATGATGGATAGCACAAATAGAAGAGGGCGTTGCTGGGAGGACAGTATTAATCGTACCAGAAAAGGTCCAAGGAGAGCGAGAGAAAAGCAACCAGCGTTTCTCACAGGAAAAACAATGTTGAGCACGAGGAGGAAGTCTGAGTGTGATTTACCAGGGATTTGGGGGGTCTAGTTATAAGGGAAATGTTCCATGTTCTATTATATATATTGAACAGCTACACAAATAGTATATAACAATTTATTAGATATATTTCTGGGACAAACTTGAGAAAGTTTTAAAATAGTGTCCTTGATTAACTATTGATGCATTTCCTGAAGTCTTCAGATATCTTGTGGGTTAAATTCTAGGACTTCATATTTTAAAAGTAATTTCCCTATTCTTACATTTGCAGTGAAACACAAGATCACTGGAAGAATCATTATCAGTTATGAAACAAAATAGTGATTCTTCCAGTGATCTTGTGTTTCACTTTTTAAATTTAAATTCGATTTTTAAAATTTAAATCAGATTTTAAAAAAATAAAATGCCTTTCGACTAAAAATCTATCTAAAGATAGTTTAAATAGTTTTCTATTTAAGATACATTATAGTCCAAAGGGTTTTCATTATGAAATAAGGATTAGTTTTTAATTATATAGCATGAGACTATACATTCGTGCAATACTTAATTTTTTTGTTAAATGAATTCCATTAATCCATTCACAATGTCATCCTCTTCCAGAGGTTTCTGTAAGATAATTTGGGGCAATTTTTCCATCTAGAAAATATTACAAATGCTCAGTTTTGCAGTTCTCAAAACTGTGCATTCGTGCCTGCAGAGATAACATGCTTCTTCTTCACAGTAAAAATGTTATAAAATTAACATATAGAGCTGAGCAAAAAAATACCTTAATCCCATTGTTTCTTTGCCAATCTATAGACATAAAATCAACCTCTTATCTCTTAAGTGTTGTTTCAAAAAGTTCAATGAATAGAAGATTATTTGGAATGGAATAGATCTGCACAAGGAGCTAAGTGTGAGGAGGAGGCAAATGCTAAAAATGAAAGTGAAATCTCTTAAACAGACTACACCACAAGTCTTGGGATCTTTGTGTGTATAGTCTGAGGTTTATTGTATTCTCTCCCTGGAGGAGAAAATCTATAATAGTAGCAGGCTGTAAAAGAGACCCAGTTTGGGAATACTATAAGGAAGTTCCTCTACCTATAGGTAACACCAGCATGCATACAAAACACAATACTGCACAAAGAAATGCAAGGCCTGGTGATCCGAATGAAACTGGAGATTTCATAATTATCTATCTATTTCTAGTAGTATAAAAAAATCAGTAACTTTGCCATAACTGTAAAACTAATCCAGAAAGTTTTTATTCTAAAAATAAAACCTTCATCTGGTTGCAAATATTAAGATTATACTAGCAAATGAATTTTAAGTAGGAAATCATGATTTAAATCAAGTCTCATTGACTTGTGATTTAAATTGTGATTTAAATCAAATGCACTCTGTCAACATACATAATCTAGAATTAATAATACTTTATTTTAACTGCTAAACTTCATTCTTATACAGAAAAAAAGGATTAAAATGAAAATAAAATTTAATGATTTCTGGAGTAACATTCATTGGGACTTCCCCTCTAAACCCCCAGGAACCTGTTTTATTATGCATTTCCACAAATTATGCCCCCCAACACATTGTTATATAGATCATTCTTTCCTACATCTTAAAACAAATTGCAACTACAACATTCAAGTTAATTTGAGGTCAAACACTCCAAGAACTCAATAAATCCCATTTAAAAGTTAAGAATAATGTTGCTTTGTTTTACTGCCTATTAACCTCACAGTAAACAGTGTGTCTTTTTCTAAGACTAGTAACTGAATCACTATTATTCAGTGGGCATATAACAGTGGGAAGCTTGTCATGCATCCACGAAGGGGAAAAAACACAGTCCTGAAAGAAGTGAAAAAACATTTGCTATGCACATTCTACAGAGAAGGCATCACCCTCATTCTGGGATATTGTATAGCACACACTGACTAGAACACTTTGCATATTTATAAAAATACTACTTTGCAATAGGTTTCAGATTTTATTCCCCTTGTGGACCATGAAATGTGAGTTAGCAATGGACTCCAGCCATTTCCTAGCAAATGTGACAGAAACTGCCATGCTAACTGACACTAATTGGCATTCTGATGGCACTTCCAATGAAAAGGCCAAATATTGAGCAGCCCTGGAGTGTGACACCGCCCACAAAATGATCCCTCCATCTAGGTCGAAGTCAAAGTCTGCTTCCATATGGATTCTGCTGTCCCATTTTTTAGGAAGGAGTTCAGTTCGAAGACACTCCTACCTGCATCTTTTAAATCAGTGACAAAGGTGGGATGTAAATGAAGCTGATAATAAATAAGCAGTAAAACATACTGGTTCCTACACTGGAATTTTAAAGGACCTCTGTAATATATTGAGTCAGGCTGTTCTGAATATAACAGATCATTCTAAACACTGCATACACCCAGAGGCGGGATCCAGCAGGTTCTCACAGGTTCCCGAGAGTAGGTTACTAATTATTTGTGTGTGCCGAGAGGGGGTTACTAATTGGTGATTTTGCCACCTGATTTTTGCCTTAGTTACACCCCTCCTCTCAGCAGTAGCGTGCAGAACTTTGAAGCAGTCTAGCAGGAGGTGCACTGGCGTGCGTGGCAGCCTGCGCCTGCATGCTTTCGTTTCCCGCCCAAGGACCGGCACAGCGGCTGCATCCTTGCCAAAGCCTCGCCCAGGAATGCCCCACCCCCGGAATGCCTCACCACGCACCCGTCGTGCCCCGCCCAGCCCCATCGGCGCTACGCCACAGTTTGAATCCCACCACCATGGGAACCTGTTACGAAAATTTTTGGATCCCACCACTGCATACACCCTTGCATTTTACGATAGACTTCCGGGTAGTGTCATTTAAAATATGAAGGTGAAGGAAGTACAACCAATAAACAACAAGGTAGCAAATGAATAATGAAAAAATATAGTATTTTAACATCTATTTTTATGTTATCCACACCCGCATACAATTTTTATACCAGTACAAGTAGAAAGAGGGATCAATCAGGGCTCCCATCCTTATATATATGCCCAATGGCTCCCATCCTTCTCTTCCATTACACCTAATTTTAGGGTTGCCATCCTCCAGGTGGTGCCTGGAGTTTTTCTAGAATTACAACTGGTCTCCAGACAATAGAGATCAGTTCTACTGGAGAAAATGGCTGCTGTGGAGTGTAGACTCTACAGCACTATACTCTGCTGAGGTCACCCCTCCCCAAACCTCTCCCTTCCCACAATCCACCCTCAAAATCTCCAGATATTTTACAACACAGAGTTGGCAACTGTATTATTTAAAATATGTATACCCTGCCTTACAAGCACAACAGAACACACATTTTCAAAAGCAAAAGGTTGGATCTTTCTACCATGTTTTCCTCTCAACAAAAGAAAGACTTTTTCCCCAAGATGTTCAAAGTTAAATTCCCTTTTGGTAAAAAAAAAAAAAAACTTGTTAAAAAAAGAGAGTCAAGATTCAGCTTAGCAGAAGATAGTCATAGTATCCAACTAAAAGCACAGACAGATCTCCCAAAACATTTTCTCCTCCATCAAATGCTCTCTGAAACGATTTTACACACAGTCCTTAACGCAGTGAACAAAGGTGTCCTCCACACCCATTCTGGTAAGCCATTCCGGAGGACTGGACCAATCACAGAAAATGGCTGTTGTAGGCCAACCCCAGCAGTAAGTGAGGATTCCTCAGAGGGAGAGCTGAGCCAGGAACAGAGGTGTAGCTCCAAGGGGACAGGGGGAGTGTGCGACGCACTGGGCACCCCTCTTGAGGAAGTGTGGTGGGGGCATGGCACGGGCATTCTGGGGAAAGACAGGGTGTTCCAGGGCGGGATGGGGGCGGAGGACGAACCAGTGCACTGGGTGCTTTTCCACCTTGCTACGCCTCTGGCCAGGAATGCTCTGACACACATTGGGACTGTGCTTGTGCAGGCCTGACACAGAAAGATTTACAAGCTTTCTGTTGGCTCTGCAGTTCTGAAGAGTACTTACTTCCCTCCCCTGAGAGGGAAGGTTCCTGCCCAAATGGTCACGTGATGGAAGAGTGCTATTCCCTAGTTCTTCTTTTGCAGCTCCTGCTAGACAAGGAACACCTAGAAAGCTAGTTGAAGTGTGGTAAAAAGTAGCAGCCCACAGTGGGGTAGGAGATGTGTCTGCACGGAAACCCACTCAATGAAATACAATTACACAGGTAAATGCAACACTGTATTTCATCTTCGAGTGTATTCTGTGCAGCTCTTCATTGTGAGACTAGTAAGTTCAGTTAGCTTTGTGGTGGGTATGAGGCTGTCTATTTGACTTGCACCTGAAGAACTGCTTTGCCCACTGCAGCCTCCGAGCAGGAGTCAATGTCCACCAAATAGTGCTGAAAGAAGGACATCAGTGAGGATCATGTGGTCACTCTGCAAATGTTCTGAATGTGTACATTCGATGTCTGTAACCGGGTCCTTATATTCAGGGCTAGGGAGAGATATTAGCCCACCGCTAACCACCAATTGTAACGGGATGGGTGGCCTACAATCAAGGTTCCCCTAAACTGACCAGTGGTGTTTCCTTTGCCACCCAAAATATCCCAGGCTAGTGTTCAGGGATCTTCTTTTTACTCTGCTGCCACCATAAAATGAGAAGGAACTAGGAATCCCAAAAACTGCTGCTGGCTGCCAAATATATAAAGGATCCCACCACACATTCACTCTTGGTCTGAGGGGAATGTCCTTCAGAGTCCCATATACAACAAAAAATGGAGGGAACTCAAAATTGGCTGGGATTCTAGTCTCACAGACAGGCACTCTTCCACTTCTCACACACAAATGCAGGCTGGCACGAGGGTAACTTGAACACAACGAATTAAATTTATTTAAAAAAACAAAAGAAAGCTTCTTAAACTGGCTCAGAGAGGTATTAACGCTTGATGGTTTCAGAGAGGTTCTTTTCACTTAAAAGTTACAGAGCTTCAGATATTACTTAGGTTTCTCAGACTTCACACACACACACAGGTGTCTCTCAAAAATGACTTGGCTTTAATATACTTTTCCTCACAGACACACCCTTGACCTTATTTCTTCCACTACCCACTGTTTCACACACACACAGTCCTAGCCCAGTCCTAGCCCACGCAGGTGTCTCTCAGAAACGACTTGGATTTAGTATACCTTACTTTTCCTCACAGACACACCCTTGACCTTATTTCTTCCACTTCCCACTGTTTCACACACAATCAGTCCTGGCCCTATGAGTTTCAGGCATTACACAGCCTCCCTCACTCACACACACCAAACCCTCTCTACCTAGAGGTTTGGAGGCTTCCCTGACTGGTGTTGTACAAGCCTCTGGCCGGCGCTTCGCTCTGCACCAAAAAGCCAGTGCCTTCCTTCCTCTCACAAGCTTCCTTCGCTTGAGGAGAGTCACTAGAATCCAGCCAGCTATCTGAGCTGGACCAGAATTGCTTTTCACCAGAGACTTCACTCCACAGACTCTGCTCTCAACTGAACACGAGCTGTTCTCTCCAGAACTCTCCACAAAGAACTCTCTGACAGGCTCTCTCTGTCTTTCTGTTTATCTAGCAGCGCTTTAGCGCCCCCTTACATTGGCCAGGGGCAACAGTGCCTTCCATTGACCAATCACCTTGCTTTTATTTAAATTAGGGCCTGCTGCCTTACTTTTTCTGTCACCCAGGCCTCTTTAAGCAGGACTGCTTCACACAAGCCCTTCAGGGTGGGGCAAGTCCGTTACAATGTCCAGGCAGCCAATGCTGCTTGCACTCAAATGGAGTGAGTGTGAACAACCAATGGATAAGCCACCTAGATAGTGTTTGCGTAGCTACTGTTTGCCCCCAGTGGCTGCACAGAATGCCCATGAAGATGACCTGGTGATTCTCAAACTGTGGAAAAGGCTCTCCTTGCGAAAAGCAAGAAAGATTCCTTCAGGGCTCAGCAGCTGTAGTATTACTCAACTATATTGCAGACAGGACTCTTTCCAGATAGTTGCAACAGAAATATCCTACTGTTTCCTGTGTCACTATCAGTTATCCCTTCTCTCTCTACTAGCAACTTTTCAGTGTTATGAACCAGGGCATTCTCTTTGATGGTCTCTTTCATTTTCAGTCTCCATTCCTGGCCTAGATAAATTCAATCAGCTTCCTCTAACACTGAACACTCTAATACTACTACAGCTTCCATCCTCAGAAGGACACATGTGAAATAACTGTATTCATGAGCCTGTGAGCTAGGAAAAACACTAGCAACTTAATTTAGTATCAAAATCAGCAATATCTATATGTGGTCATCCTCTAGGTCATAGGTGTCAAACTCGCGGCCCTCCAGATGTTATGGACTACAGCTCCCATCATCCCCTGCCAGCATGATGCTGGCAGGGGATGATGGGAACTGTAGTCCATAACATCTGGAGGGCCGCGAGTTTGACACCTGTGCTCTAGGTGGAAGAATTCAGGATCAGCAATGGCTGCCCCATCCTCCTGGCAAAGTTCAGTATCTGGAAAGGTTCTACATTTTTAAGTTTAAAATGGCTAACCCGCAACATTTCATTTCCATAAAGTATATATTTTTTAAAGGTACTATTGGTCTTGACCTTTTGGAAGGAAGCTTATGGATTCCTTTGCTCCCTTTTTGACAACTGCTGTGAGAATATTCCAGTATCAAACAACATTCCAGTACTGGAGCAGCATATCGTGTTTCATGCAAAATCATTGTCGCCGGCAGCTATGAGCTCAATAGTCATTGTTGCCATGCCTTCCTTATTTATTTATCCAATGATGCTGAAGAAACAATTTTTTTACTCTTACAGGGATTAGTATTACTTCAATCACATCATCAACATAAGGCAGAGATAGATTAATATTTTGAATATGTAGAAACAGCATCTATATTTTAAATGTTGTCTTCCAGCCGGCTGAACAGTATTTCAAGTTCACGTACCCTAGCATCAGTTTTTTTCAGGGTACCTGGCAGATGATTTTAGAAAACCTGATCCTTAGGCAATAACACACATTATGCTGCAACAAATTTGAATGTACCACTGAATATACATTCAGTAGCCAGTTTGGCTTCCTGATGAATACACCAATATGGTATGCATGCCTGCACTTTGCATTTCAGATGCACCTTTAACATATTATAAGTGGTCCTTAGAAACAGTCTATAAAGCAGAAATCAATTGTGTCTGCTGGATGGTAAAAGGTGGTAGAGTCTCAAGATTTTCAAAAGGCAAGATCTCCAATATTATAGTAACAATTGCAATTCTTTAGCCTAGCACATTAGTTATGATCTATTTAATTTGAAATCATTTTAAGCAAAGAATTCCAAAATGACCATTAATTAAATGACAGAAAATCAGTAAGAAATATGCAGTTTTTAGAATCTGTTATTGTGAAATAAATACCATTTTCTTGAATTAAACAGCAACTGCAATGTTTACTAAACTGCTTCTGGAAATTCTGTTGAAATCCCAAATAACACATCACTAACCTAAACCAGTTATTTTGAACAGAAGTCATAATTTGGGATGTTGTTGTCTACTTTCAATATATTCTTAAAAGGGAGAGCCTTTCTTGGCTACCCAGTCAGACCACAAAATTCCCTTCTGCCATTTACACTGACCAAATTTGACTGTCTCCAAGAGAACAAATGGACACACTCAGGCCGTTTCTGCACGGCCCAAAAACAGCGTCTTAGGGACAGTAAAAACACTGTCCCTGGGGCACTGTTCACACAGCTGCTGCTGCTGCAGCACAGCAGCGCCGTGCTCTCCCCCCAGAATGGTGGGAAAATGCTTCTTTCCTAACTCGCTCAATGAGCGAGTTATTTAGAAAGCGGTGTCTTCCTGCCGGTGCCGTGTGAAGGGCACCGTCATGAGGGTGCCACTTTTAGGAGCTGCCTGTTTGTGTTGTTTGCTTACCTTTTCTTCCCTCCAAGGCTCCAGAGGGAGAAGGGACATGCCCACGCTGCCTTCCGACCCCCAAGGGTCAGAGGGCAGCGTGGGTGTGTCCCTCTCTTCCTCCAGAACCTTGGAGAGAAGAAAAGGTAAGCAACCAATACAGACCTGAGGGAGCTCCATGCGGAGCCAACCACATGGTCCCATGGTTCCACCGGCATGAATTATGCCGGTGGCCTGTCGCTTCTGCCACTAGTGCAGAAATGGCCTCAGAAACCAAAATGGGACTAATTGAACCTTTGGACATTCAATAATAGATGTAAAGTCTGTAGCAGGAAAGTTTCAAAGGGAAGCTTCAGAATTTGAGACAGACTTGGCCTTCAGCCTTAGGACTGCTAGCTTGTGAACAAACATAACTCATTTTACTTCTATTAATTTATCAAAAGTTGGGACTGGTCTATACTGTTTTCTTTCTTTTTTTCATAACATAACATACCTCTGACTTCTCTTTGAAGTGCATTCCCAACTGTCTGCATTGTTACACTTTTCTAATTCTGGGTATAAATCTTTCTGCATTGGGTAACGTGGGCTCTGGTTGAAAAAAGTTTATGCCACAATATGTTCATTGCAGGTTTCACAAGACTGTATTGTGGGCTGCATTGGACTAAAAGGGCTACCTCCCTCCAGTTAATATTAAACGACACTGGCTGCTATTTTATGCCATTTAGACTGTTTTTCTTTTGGCTTCCGAGCCTTGAAAATAAAATGTTTCCTGTGTATTTCCCCCACTTTTGGTCCAGGTCTGCCCTGTCAATCTTGCTTATTATGTTCTGTTACCACCACACGAAGAGACTGAAACTATTCCTTGTTGTCCGTAAGTTTCAGGTAGGTTGGCAGGCAGAGTGTGTATCTCCCTGTGAACAGCATCTTTAGTGGATTTGCCACAGAAGAGCAGCAGGGGCAGATCACACCCAAATAACTGAGATAATCTAGTTAGAGAGGGCTGAGAAGAAAAACTCCACATAGAAGTCAAAAGGGACATTAAGAGGAAGTATTTGTACCCAAATATTACAACTTCAAGGTCCCTCCCTGGGAACCTATTATTTATCTCTGAATCACAGCATCACAGAACGTTATGTTCCTGCTGCTTACATTATGATCTCTTAGTTTACGCAAACTATTGCTCAGGCAACTTGCATTCAGAGTCACTTTCGTGCTATGTAATTTCCCAAATTTTTAGAATGTATCCAAAATTTAACACATTCCTTTTTCCTCTCTCAAGAAGCTTCACATAAGTAAATAAAACACAGTAAAATAAAACTAGGATGTGTGCTACAAAGTGCAAAACAGGAGAACGTCTGGGGTAGGGTTTTTGATAAAAAAACATAAATAGCAACCAAAGGGTTAAAAAGATTTACAGTACATAAAAAGTTACAAGTTGAACAATAGCAGTTTTGGTTTCTAGCAGATTAGTCATATACCAACTGTGTTGTAACACACATCTATCTATCACATTTTTATCCCACCTGTCCTTCAAGGAACTCAGCACAGCGTACACGATTCTCCTGTCATTTTATTCTCATTATGAAACTGTAGGGTAAATTAAGCTGAGAGAGAATGACTGGTCCAAACTTATACAGTAAGTGTAATGGCTGAATGGTGATTTGAATCCAGCCTTCATTAGTCCGAGTCTAACTCAGCTGTGACTTGATGGCAACCACAACAAAGAAGTATTTTCCAGTGACCTTCGGCCAGTCATACACTCTGAACCTAACCTACTTCATGAAAATTGTGAGGATAAAATGGACTTTGTGTCCCTACTGGGGAGAAAAGAGTAGTATAATGGCCCGATCCAGAGGCTGTGATAGCCAGGGATAGTGCTGCTGCTGCTACACCGCTTTCAGAGGTTTTCAAGTCAGTATGGGGAGGCAGTGAAAACTGAGAAATCCCTGGCCACCTGAAATCCTCCATAGAGTAAAACAGACTTATACCATCCTTTTGGGTGGCATAAGTCCGATTACTATGCCGATGGGGTGGGAAAACGTGCCAGCACAAGAGTCAATTCACACACACCCCACCCCGGATAGGGATGTTCATGAAGTAAACAAATAAATAAATGTTTCCCTTTTCATAAACTGAAACTCAAAGGATATGGGAAAACCTAGCTGCCTTCAGTAAAGCTGAGAAAATAACTTACGCTGACTCAACCGGTCCATTGTTCTGATATCTCAATTAGACTTTGAGACTGAATGAAGAGCAGAACAAGAGCAACTCGGCACATGTACTCAGAAACTATTTTTCACCTATATAGGTTGCTAGGTTTTTAAACTAGTAGTTTACCACCCTCAACTGGGTTGCATCACTCCCACCCTAAGATGTGATACTGTGGGTGTAGCACCATTTGGATGCATGTTCTAAGAGAAGGAGTAAGTCAAATCTAGCCAGGCATTAACATTTTTAAATGAGACCTACATTACTGGTTAAAATATAGGTAACTAAGTCTAAAAGATTTCATGCTTTGGGCCAATTTGAATGTTTGTGAAGGACCTGAAAATTATTTGCAGTGGTGCAGTGAGTTGATCTTTGGGCAGTGCTTTCCGTGTTCCCAGCCTGCCCTGCACACAGACGTTCCTGCTGCAATTTCTGTTACTGCTCTTTACTGACAACCACTGTATTATGGATCACTCATAGGAGCAATTGTCTATGCACACAAGATATTTCCACAACTATCAATCATTAGCTCTTCAAGCCCCAGAGTTCTGAAATGATATATGAGAGACAATGTTTGATCTCTAGTTAATGCATCTGAATTATTCTACCTATGGAAGTGACAGGACAAACTAAACAGTATCTTAATTATTTATTCTGGGAGCATCTAAATTTAGTGGTACAGACACGAGTGGTGCCCTGGTTGGAAACTTTGCACTGGCAACCTTGACCTTTCTAAAGAAACAGTGGGCAACAAGGTATAATTAACAGCAATATTAAAAAAATCTTAAATACCCATACAGAATTAATTATGAAAGCCAGAAAATTATTTCTTGTTTTAAACAAAAGCTGTAGAAAAATATTTAGGTGCATTTATAAAGGTTTCAGGAAACGGTGCGTTAAAAATGTTCCATAACTTTAGTTACAGAAGTCAACAGACCAACCTGACAACTCGCTTACTTATACTTGTTAAAGACACTTATAGAAAGAAAGATCAATTATATTTTATGGAAACAGGAAAGGTATACTGAAAAGATTTAGTGCCTTTTATTTATCAGGGGACTTCTTCCACCCCCTCTCCTCACTCACAAGCTTCTCCTGCTACAGCCTGTGTTTTCCACAGATGATTCAGAATTTCTCAGCCTCTGAAGAGTTTACCTGAAATTCCAGTGGGCTGTGGGTGGCACAAGAGTGGGCGGCGTGTGAGTGGGAGAAGATTGGAGACGGGATTCAGAATTCTCGAATGCTAGAATGAACAACAAGTTCCATTGAATTCATCCCCTTTTTGTTATAAGCAGCCTAAGCCTCATAGCAGAAACAAAGCTCAAGTTAACGCGTTCAAACAATAGTTGGGGAGGCTGTAGATGTCTTCAATTCACAGTTCCCCAGATCCATCATTCTGCTTCACACAGGCGGCAAAAGCTTGGGGTATGTTAGTCATGCCTCTTAGCCTACTCTCAGGGTCTGACGTCACGCTTGAGGCTTGCAGCGCATTCCAAACAGGATGCACCTACTTCTGTCCTGCTGCAATAATGATTGTATATCGGTCTGCATAGTCCCAGATCCTGAATGGCAGATAAGAACTGGTTCACAATTTAGGGGCCACAGTTCCACCAGTGTTTTTCACAACAAAAGAGAGAAGCCTGAGCAGCTTCCCACTTTATGCAATGAGCAAAAAAACAGTTGTGGCAAATATATTGTCTCCTGCAACAAATATATAGATTGTGTCTTTAAACATCCAGGAACATTCACATGATCGGAGCAGGTTTCCAAGATGCGCAGACACACAATGCTCCTAGTTCACATGTTTATGGCAGTAAACACCCGGGAACGGGCAGCAATCATGTCTGTGGCATAAAGGACAGAGCTGAACAGTGAAGAACAGAAGAGTATTCACAGAGCAGAGTGCAGTGTCATCGACGGACATGTACCCTTTTGGGTCATATGCCTACCAAACTTATCCAAGTATTTACCTACCTAAACAATTGATGAAATATCATCTGTCTGTAAACACTCACATATAGATCTAGAACTCTTCACCAAAAGTTGGCTCTAGTGCAGATGTGTAGCTACGGTGGGGCAGCCGGGATTTGTGTCGGGGCACAACTTGAATGGGGGGGCTGCCCCTTCTGAGAAGTACCAATCGGCCATTGCTGCTTTTACTCGTCATGCATCAGTCAGAAATCAGGTGGGGATTTTACTTCCCATAGTAAACTCTCCTGTTTTTCCTGTTTTCTTTTCTCGGCCACTTTCTGTTGTTTGAATTCCACCCACCCACCCACACCACCCTTTTGACCAAGGGCTTCTCTTCCTGCATGCATGAGTCAGTCAGTCAGTCAGTCAGTCAGTCTGTCTGTCTGTCTGTCTGTTTCAATTTCAGCTGGGCTGGGTAACCAGTTTTCTCACACTTATCCAGGCTGTTTTATCTCCACACTTCAGCTTCAGCCCTGACAACTGCTGAGAATGGCTTCCGGGATCACAGCAGGATAGCCCGGAGGCAGGGCAGATCTTTGTGGGGGAGGGGGTTGCTGCTGCTGCTATGAATAGCTTTTGTTGGAGGGGTTAGTCACCCCACCCTTTCTCCATAAGCCAAAAAAAAAATTTAGTCCTATATACACACACCATCCCCATTCCAAACTGCAAGCATTGACTCTGATGTAAGAGACTGGTATACTCACCTGAGTGTTAGTCATTTCTTGTACATTTGGTTTTAAGAAGCATCTTTAAGTGTGTGGCTCTCTTTTCCTGCACAAGTGTTGTGTTTGTGTATGTGTGTGCCAAGGATGGGGGTAAACCCCAGGCATACTTGCACAGGCTGTCAGGTGTGAACATATCACATTCTCTGCCAAAAAAGAAAGGCATGTGGAATCATGTATTCACAGCCATGCACTTGTGTTCTCCCCGACAGGCACTTGTGTGATGCTGTCTGGCCTTTTAATTTCATCAGGGCCCATGTTTCAGCTATTGGTGTATTAATTCTCCAGTCAATTCCACTTCTAGGCTTTAAAACAGCCTCCATAATGAGGGACTCTCTAACCCAAGAGAGAAACTGGAGAACCCCACGTGAGCACATGTGCTGGAACTGAAGATAGAAAACTTCATCTAGTTTGGGGGCTCTTGTTAAAAGCCTTGATGTCCAGCCCAAGCCCTGACCTGGAAGGCCCAGGCTAGCCCGATCCTGGCAGACCTGGAAAGCTGAGCAGGGTTAACTCTGGGTAGTACTTGGATAGTAAAGCACAAAGGAATACCACGCAGAAGAAGGCAATGGCAACCCCTTCTGAATGCCCCTGACCTTGAAAGACATAGGGCAGGGGTAGCCAACCTATGGCGCTCCAGACGTTCAGAGACTACATCAGCCCCTACCATCATGGCCAATTGGTAGGGGCTGATGGGGGGGGGGGGGGCAATTGGCCATGCTGGCAGGGGCTGATGGAAGTTGTAGTCCATGAACATCTGGAGCACCATAGGTTGGCCACCCCTGTCATAGGAGGTCACTGACCTTGAACTCTGCCATTAATTAGTGGAGGATTAGTGGAGGGCAGCAGCAAGTTAGCAGGAGGCTGAAGCCACTAAGTTAGCCCATCTATCAAGGCACTTGGCTTGGCCTCTCTCTCTGCTTCTTGGGTGGAGGGAGTTGGCAAGAGCATATTCAAGGTAGTCTGGATCGGCATGCAGAACTGGCATCCAAGAAGACCCACAAAGCCATCGCAATAGCCATCAGAGCATCAGCCTCCGCTCCCATTGTGTCCAGGGTGTCGATCGTGTGGGCAAATGATGGCAAACGTGATAGCGGTTTTCTGGTTTAGGATTTCTATTCACATTCACGGAAAAGGGTTCTCCATTCATATTCACAGAAAAAGTGAAGAAAAGGCAACAAAAGTACTGGAACACCCGACCTATATGGAAATGCTTAAGCCACTGAAAGTTTTCAGTTTAGAAAAAGATGAATAAAGGGGGATGTCACACATTCTTGATGAAGTAGGTAGAGTTAAATCTTTCTCTTTCTCCCAAAATAACTAAAGGCCATCTAGCAAAGTTATGCATAATTAATTTATGGCATACACCACCGGGGGATGTGAACTGAAAGAAAACTTCCAGTATAGGAACATCCTTAGACAAATACCTGGTGGACTGACATTTGAAGTCTTGTATACGTTTCTGATTACCTCATCATGGAAACAATATTTAAGACTGGAAAAAAAATGTAGCATGGTTGAAGAACTTGCCCTTTGAGACAGGGCTACAGTTTCTCAGATTTTTAATTTAGAAAAAAGGTGGCATGAGAGAGGTCAAAATTATACAGAATGTAGATTGAAATAAGTATTTCTTCCTCTCCCATAATGCTCAAACTCAGGGTTAGCCAATGAAACTGATTGGGAGTAAGTTCAAGGCAGACATAAGGAAGTACTACTTCATGCAACAAGTCCTGTAGAACTCATTGCAAGAAGGTATGATGGCTCAGACAGATTTAAAATGAGTTCTAAACAGATCTATAGAGGATAGATCTCTATAACTGGCTATCAGCCATGATAGCTGAAGGGGCCTCAGAATGCTCCTGGGTGTTAGATGTTGGAGAATAGTTAGCTGGTGATGGTTGTACTCTTTGTGTCCTGCTTATGGGTTTCCCCTATACATCTAATTGGCCACTGCTGGAAAGAGAATGCTGAGCTACATTAAGAGCACCATTTGTCTGTTTTCAGTGGACATGCCTTCATTAGGGTTGGTAGATGGGGAAAAAATTCCTTGTCACCCCTGAACCAAACTTCACCAAGCTTGGGGGGCATCATCAGGAGAATGTTCTGAAGACACCCTGAAAGTTTGATGTCACTAGCTTAAAATTTGTTTTGGGTTTCACTGCTCCTGCACATGGAGGTTCCACAACAAATTTTAAGCCAACCAGGTTTCTCCAGCGGCAGGGCTGGGAACGCTCCTTTTTCCTCTCCCCATGGGCGGAAGCAGGCGTCATTGCATGGCGTGCACGCACACACCATGGCGAAGATGGGCAAGCCACGCCCTGATTGGTCTGGCGTGGGTTTGAGGAAACGTGGATTTTGCCAGGTTCAGGTGTGACCTGCGAGCCCAGTGAAGGAAAACCTGCTCGCAACAGGAAGGGATGCCGTAGCCAAATTTGGGAGCTGTCGGTCCAGGTGTTTCAGCGTTAGGGTGTGAGTAACAAACTCATGGTTAGCTTTTTATATATATAGATTAATAGATTATGGTCACTTCCTTGGCCTGATATCATTTTGGCCTATTATCATGCATTGGTTGGTGGCAAGCAGTTTACAAGTTGGGCCTCATCCCCAGACTCACAAGCTCTATCCTATTACTGCTGGGCTATACTCCACCCAAAGTACAAGAGAAGGCACTGGAACTGCTGGTCAAGTGTGAGTGGAAGGAAACACAGGGGCCTCCCAACTCGGCTTCCTCTTTAGCCATTTTAACTTCCCACTCTACCTCTAGTCTAAACTGTGAAACTAAACTTACTTTAACAATCAACAGAATTTCATGATGTTTGAAGTGCATATTCTTACGGCCAGCTCTTTTTCTTTATCTCTCTAAGCAGATGGTCAACAATTTAGTTCCACATATTCTTTGCTAATTTCCAAAGTGTCCTATCTTGAACAATTCAGTTCTTGCCCCTGGGCACCAGGCCAGTGTGGTATAGTGGTTAAGAGCAGATGGACTCTAACCTGGAGAACCGAGTTTGATTCCCCACTCCTCCACATGAGTGGAGGAGTCTTGTCTTATCTGGTGAACCAGATTTGTTTCCCCACTCCTACATTCCTGCTGGGTGACCTTGGCCTAGCCACAGTTCATTCAGGACTCTCTCAGCCACATTTACTTCACAAAGTGTCTATTATGGGAACAGGGTGGCAAAGGAGTTGGTAAGTCCCTTTGTGTCTCCTTACAGGAGGGGGGTATAAATCCAAACTGTCCTTCTTCTATACATGGTTTATATTTTTTTCTAAAAATAGTTTTGAAAAGCAGTTTCTGAAAAGCAGACATTAAATTTTAGTGACAGGCACAAATGAAAGTAATTTGACAAGAAAAACCATTCCCTTATACTACCATTTTGATAAAGACTGATTACTGGACTGTTTTTGTGTTCCAAATAACCTCTGCCTCAGACAGGCTGGTGTAACTAAGACAAACAAATCTTCTATCATTGTAGCTGATTGTCAATAAGCTTTCTACTAAGACAGGAAAATAAATAAATAAAAGCTCAGCTGGTGAGAAGTACCAGAGGATCAGACCTAAATTTAAGCTTCCATTTTTGAAGCAGATAAATAAGTTATGATATATCCATAGAACAAGTAGACTTCTGCCGTATGCCAGCATCAGACAGGACAATAAACAGCACTGTCCATGAGTAGCAATCACTTAAATGTTTCAAATAGTATATAATAATCAAAGTAGTAACATAAAACATTAACAGCAATTTAAAAATAATATGAAAGCTCCCTAGGAGCAATTAAAATCTGCAGTAAAAAACTATTTTTAAAAATGAAGACACAGATTGTAAAAACACCAAATTATCTAAAAACCCTTAAACCTTAATATGTAGGTACTGGGCAAACAGTTTAAGAGAGGACATTCCACATTCAAGGCACTATCACACAAAAAAATCTCCAGAGTACAAACTGGAATTAAAACTACAATGGCTGCATAATTAAGAATGTGCTTATATCCCAACTTCTAATTGAGCTTTAGATCCTTATCTGAGACACCCTAACAGTCCATACAGTGTAATTGTTAGTAGAGTTATTGCACTTCTAAATACATTGACGTTGATGGGGTTAGAGGAATGCAGCTCCATTTATTGATTGGCTATATGGCATTAAACTTGGTGAGGTCCCTCTTCTCCCCAAGCTCCACCCCGAAAATCTCCAGGTATTTCCCAATCCAGAGCTGGCAGCCCTAACTAACTGACTGACTTTACCCTGATTACACAGAGAACTAGAGTTAGTAAAAACCATGCAGTTATATATAAATATATAAACCCTAAATTTACAAATGACTATGTACATCTACTACAATATTAGATTTCGTAGAATCAGCAAAGAATCAAATAATGTAAGGATTAAGTGGTAGAGGGGGGGGGGGACCCAGTAATGTTGAAAAAGTTACTTTAAATAGCCAGTTTCTTTTATTGTAGAGGAGGAGGAGGAGGAGGAGGAGTTTGGATTTATATCTCCCCTTTCTCTCCTGCAGGAGACTCAAAGGGGCTTACAATCTCCTTGCCCTTCCCCCCTCACAACAAACACCCTATACGGTGGGTTGGGCTGAGAGAGCTCCAAAAGCTGTGACTAGCCCAAGATCACCCAGCTGGCATGTGTGCACAGGTTAATCTGAATTCCCCAGATAAGCCTCCACAGCTCAAGCGGAAGAGGGGAATCAAACCCGGTTCCTCCAGATTAGAATGCACCTGCTCTTAACCACTATACCACTGCTGCTCCCTGTAAGCTGGTACAGTAAAACAAAACAAAAAAAATCCTGTTTATTATCACATATCTAAAAAGGATTTTGAAAAATTAAACTACTGCAAAGAATCACTGATCACTTCCAGAGATGATAAGACTGCTTTCACACTTCTGTTCAGTGGTGTCAAATTAAAGCTTCCCACCAATTCTTTACAAATCTTATGCACTCCTGCAGTGTCCCGATCAGACCTATTCAGCCTTTGTTAGCCTGCCTTTGCATCAACTGTTTTGAACAACTGACATCGCCAGCTTTTGTCATCTACTTAAGAGGGCGGGGGTGCAGAGGAGCTTTCCATGTCTCCAACAATCTTGGTTAGAACTGAATTTAAAGGCTTTATGGGTTCTGTGCTTAGAGGCTTTTGAAGTATTTCTTCATACTGTAGATTGCTCACATCACCCTGAACTACTTAACAATCTGCTCCTCATACCAGAAAGCCCTTGTTGAGTCTGTTGGCACTTTTGGAGTTTTGAAAACAGATAGTAAATGCCATCAAAAAATGGTTGCCATGGGGGGCTGGAGTCAATTACAAAACATGACAAGGTTCCAAACCAAGCACCCTCCTACTCTCCTATAGACCCAAAAACGCTGCCTCTGAAGAAAGCAATGGTCAGCTCTCTGCCCTACAGAACAGAGGCTTTGGGGAAAAGAAAAAGTGGGTGCCAGAAAATACATTGGTTCTACTGAACACCTTGCTGGGAATCACTGCTCTGATACGTTATTGCTCCTTTGAATTAAAATAAAAGAATTAGGTTAGTCCAGGGGTAGGGAACCTGCGGTTCGAGAGCCACATGCGGCTCTTCTGCCCTTGCACTGTGGCTCCACGAGACGAGCCGCCGGCCCCATCCTTGCCCACCCTGCAGGCAACAGGGCGGGCGCACCAACTGCCCACAGTCAGCTGGGCCGTGCCGCAGGCTTCCCCTCTCACCCGCCCTGTTGGAGTGGGGCGGGCACTTTCCCGGCGGCTGGCGAGGCCGAGCCGCCGACTTCATCCTTGCCCGCCCTGCAGGCAGCAAGGCGGGCGCATCCATGCGCTTCTCAGAATGAGCAGAGTAAAAGGTTTTAAAAACCCTATATATATAGTGTTATCTTTATCTTAAATGTCAACAATTATTTGCAGCTCCAAGTGTTTTCTTTTCCCGTGGAAAACAGGTACAAATGGCTCTTTGAGTGTTAAAGGTTCCCTACCCCTGGGTTAGTCCAAGCACAGAGACTTGCAGACACCAAAATAACAATGTGGATTTCACTAGAGTATAATCATACTTTATATTTAACTGCTGCTGCAAACACCATCCGTATTTTCAAGGGAATCCTCTTGCCTATCTCCACTCTACATGAGTACTACAGATGACCTCAAATCAGCCTCAAATGAAATTTATTGATGTGAATGAAATGTATTGATCTTCCTTTACACACTGTGCTCACCATATTAGTGCTGTCCTTGCTTAAATGTACAGGAAGTGCCAAGCATGTTGTTGTTGCACCATGAAGAAAATAATGAATACAAGTAGCACAATTACCTTACTGAGAAAAAAAACCTCTCCTGCTTTCTACTTCAATGCACCATGTTGATTGTGAGACAATATGGCTGTTCCATAACCATTCAACTTGGTCATAGATAATCACAGTCTGCTTAATAATCGTGAGTGGGTAAAAACCACCACCACCACTGCAATGGCCTGTATCCTATCCTTCCCCCTTTTTTCTGACTAAGTAGACTTCTGTCAGCAGAAGACCCATTTAATTTAGAACAAGGCTCCTTAGATTAGAGGAATGTCCTCCAGCCTGACAAAACATTATGTAAAAACATAGTATTATATAAAACACAGGCTGATTACACAGAGAACACTTACCTTTGGACTCTAGTCTGAACAGAGGGCTTGCAGAGGGCTCTCCTCATGTTTCTCTGTTTACACACGAGGAGGCAGGCCAATATTTCAACCAGGCATAATGTTAAAAAACTACTAATTAAAACTTTGCAGGTTCAATTGTTCAAGTTTCATGGTTGGATGAATTCTAGCATTTATGAGATTATTTTGTAAACTCTTCAGATTCTGAATCTCCAAAGTTCATGCTGCCTGTGTGCTGTTTGCATAATGCAGTTTTATAGTGCTAAACCATTTCCTATAAAGGGATTATTTTCATATTCAATGCATTAAAGATCTCATGCAAATGCAATTCACAGTTATCATACTGTGCTTATGCTGGAAGATAACAGGTAAAAGCCACAAACTAGCTTTTGTTTTGATTAGCCCCCTTGTGGAGCCTCTGTAAAACTGAAAGTAGAAAGTCATATTTTATTTTATTTTAAAACTTACCAGTGCAATTTTCAGAAGGGCATGCATGATCTCTTCTCTACTGTCCCTGCTGGCTCCATCCGAGCCCTTTAGCCAGTTTTCTCCCCCCGCCCTTCTCATTGAAGCCAATGAGAAGAAGGCTCATTTGCATGCAGGTTCTGAGGGTGCTGGGGGACAGTTTGGAGGAAATATCCTTTTGGAGGGGCAGAAAGGGATGAGGGCAAATGACAAAATAGTGATTTTCAGATGCTAGGAAACTGTGCAAAATAAAATTGGGACTCACCATAACTTGAAAGGTTCGCTGATTGTGGCGACATAAATACCAAGCTGAGTGAGTTTTTTATATATAGAGAAAAACAGAGCAAGAGCGGGCAAGGAGGAGGACGACGACGAGGGGGCACGATTGGGTGATTTTGCACGGCCCCACGTGACTCCCGCAGGGAGTGCCCAGGGCATTTGTCCCTGGATGTCCCCGTGGGAGCTTCGCCACTACTGTTTTAACAATGTAACATACATCATTTATAATTTACTTAGCACATAAAATTGCAATAGACATAAAAGTTGTTCATATCTTAGTTTTGTACATATACCTTTGTACCATTGTAGTACCATTGTAGTTTTGCAAATATACCTAGTACTTGAGAGAAAACTGCAAGCCTATGTTATACCTGCAAGCAGATATACCTTAATTTCACTGCCTAATTAGACGGAACTAAACTCTCAATGAAAGTTTCAGTGCTCTTTTCAGGCTTTGGTGCAATTTCTGTCCCACCTCTTTCTGATCTTTTTCTCCCTTCTTTAAGGTAGGGCAAATAAGGTACTTTTTACCCAGCCTGTGGATAAATGTGTCACAGTAGTTTGAAGGAGAGGCGAAAAGATCAACCACATCAGGTCAAAAGAAAGACAGAAGCCATGCAACAGTTGAGAAGCAATAAAATCCCTGCATATTCCCATCATAAATATTCTGTATCCTAAGTACAGAAATGCATCTTGGATTTAAGAACTGTATACGTCTATAGCATTTCCACCTTGTTTTTAAAAGTATTTCATTCATTCTGAAAGAGAAAATATTTCATAGGAGGGTTTTTTTCAGTACTCTCTAAAATCTCCCATTTATATGTTTAAAAAACTGGGAGGGGGAAGGATTAGGGGAAAACTTTTTTTAATGTTTCTATTTTTATTTCTGGGCCTTCACATCTCTAAGTATGAGTCACCCATAGTACTGCAATCTACAATAGAAACGCATTGGACAGGAACTGTACTATCTGCAGTGGCACTTAAGTGCTTAGTACTAACATTTGACTGAACTCCCACTTCCTACCCTATAATATTCTTGACATCTCAACCATCACAATGTTGTTCATAAACAGAAAGCATATGCAAAAAATCCCTCTCCGTATATAGATGCTGTTAGTGGGCAGACACTGGTAGTCAGTATTTCAGATGCCATAGGAAACTCATCACATTTGAGTCTCAGTTTTGAGAACACACCACTGAGAAAGAACATGTAGAATTACATACCACATAGGCCTCTACTGCCACATTAGGAACAAGAAGCAATGAGTTCCAAATAGATAGTAGCGATTTATTTCATCACTCTTACTATGTTCACAAGAAGCCAAGACATAAGAATCAGTAATCACCTCTTTCAACCTATTTTTTAATGTTAAAATGGGCTAATGAGAGGCAACAGGGAAATGGAATGTGGAGAAAGCATTTTACAACCCTCACTGTGTCCTGACCCCAAATCAGAGTCACAGGAATACATGAAACTGTATTATACTAAATCAGATCATGACCCAGAACAGATATTATTCTAACTGGTCAGAACTTTCCTGACTCATCTCTGGATTTTGGGGGGGGGGGGGGGGGGATCACATTTGCAGCCTTCTAATACTCCTGAGAGATTTTTACCATACTTACACATTGTCAAGTGTCAGTTATATTTTCAGTTGGATGACATATACATTTCAAACTTCTTTTCAATAAGTATTTGAGATGGAAGAGATATTCTGTCACTCTCTGAAGTTTGACTAACTCAGCCAACACTACACTGAAATAGCACAACTTTGCTATGGGTCAAAATATGAAAACCAAAGAAACCTTGCTTGTTAATCTGCATCCTCCAAACAAAAAACAAAAAACTACCATAGCCAAAACAAATTAAAAAAACACACACAACCCACCCCATAACCAAAGTGCTTTGCAGGCAGCCATAAGTGCAAGGAAAAGTAGTTTCTAGAGACAATCTTATTTTTTTGAAGATGATGCCTAAAATATTTGAGACTATCCCTCATATACTTTCCATCAAACTACTTACATTGCAATGATTCCTAATAAGTCAGGGAAGGCCACAGTCAGCAGAATTAGAACTTAATAACTCTGACTTCAAATGGCACCTAAAAATAGGGTGACTCATTGTAAGCTGGGAATTCTGTCTCTGACAGCCACTTCTCTGCCCTAACTAATGCTCTAGAAAATGGGGCTGAGGGAAAGAGAGCGAAAACATATATAGCATATCTGCTTTATGCAGCAGGATAAATTAGTGAAAAAAACACACACAGCCATAAAGGTTCGGTGTTAAAACTCTTGAGTTCTGTACAAAAAGCTAGGTTGCTGCTCTGAGAGCAGAATCCTGGAATGGCAGGATGTGATTCTTCTAAATGTATACACATACCTCATTTGGACAGGACAAATGGAGAAACAGGCTGACAGCTATGCTCACAAGCAGCCTCTATACACCATTATCCAGACAACCATACCAGACTTAGTCCAACAGACAACACTTGATGAAGAGGTTGGGGACATACAAGACACTCTTGAACAGAAAGGCTGGTCTTCCTTTCACCACAAATAAGCAAATTGTAGGAATGAGGAAGAAAGATCATCCTGGAAAGATGGTAATAGAGATCTGTATTCACCTCATGGGCAAATTTAAGTCCAGGCCATGAACCAACCTTACATTTTCCAGAATTCATCTTGTCTTGCTTTGCATTAATATTTCTAAAAGGTAGGAAATCTAGAGGTGGCCAAACTGGTATCACCTACAAGCTGAAGTAGCATCCCCAGGGGTTTAGTTGAAAATACTGGCTTCCATATAAAAATGGGATAATCAAACCGCTAGTTGATAATGAGTTTCCAACAATAAAACTTGCATTTCTTCCCTTAAAGCTGCCTTTCACATTTCTATTTTGAATGAGGGTTACCATGGTAATCGGTAGAATCATGCAATGATTCTTGTTTCATTATAATTACTGCATAATTTGGGACAAAGAGCTGAATACTTACTATTTCTATCTGAAATGCTCAGAAGTCAAGAACCAAAGGCTTATCTATTTGTGATTCAGAGTGGTGCTCACAGTTGTCCCATATTCACTACAACCTCAAGAGGAAACTTCAGCTGAGAGAGAGTAACTGACTGAAGGTCACTCACTGAGTTTCACAGCAAAGTAAGGATTTGAATCCAGGAATTACTTCTGCCCATCTTGATATTCTTACTTCTGCCCATCTTGATATTCTAACAGCAACATTACACTGGAAGCATAAAGCAAAGTATATATCCCTCAGAGCATGGTATCAGTGATCTTTAGCCTTTGCAGGAAATGCTATAACTATTGTTATATTTAATTCAGAATTTAATCATCAATATACCTAATTATGAATTCAGTCAAATCTGAGGATACTTAAATCTGGAAATTGGAGCAATGAATGGACAAGACAGCTCTCTCTTCAGGTCTAAAAACACCCCTGGCTTTCTGAAAAATCTGAAAACTTAAAAAGGGGGGTGGGGGGATAAACATTCCTAAAATGATAAAAGAACAGTCTGTATCTTTAAGAAACTGGTGCCTTCAGTGGCTGTTGCTAGACAACCATAACAGTTTTACCAGGCTTCCAGAGTTGGTTTCTGTCAGTAAAAGGCAGGGAGAAGGGACAGAGTCCTTTCGGAGCTGTTTTGGCTTTTGAGGGAGGACTCATCAGAACCAGGGCCCGCAGTAAAAACCAGGAAATTTTCCACCAACTGCCTCACATACTCATCCAGTCTTGGCTGCTTGCTACTGTTCCACAATTGCTATCCCACAAAATATATAGCGCAGTGGTTAGAGTTTCAGCCTAAGCTGACTGGCCATTAAGAACATCAGAATCCCTCAGCATGGGCTGATGGCCTTTCCCCAACTACACACATTAGGGCTGGACAGTCTTGTAATAGAAAAATTGGTTTTGATCTCAATTGAACCTCTATGGCGCCTGGGAACATAATTCCTAGCAGCTACAATGTGCCTGAAGTGAATGAGAGTTGGGTTGAGGAAATTCTGACCTGACTTGTTAAAACATGTAATGTTTATTTTGACCTTCAGATTCTGACAAGCTATTTCCAGTCTATGTAGACAATACTGACCTTAATAGACAAATGGTTTTAACCTGGTATGAGTTTGGTTCATGTGCTCACATATACTGCTGTGAAAACTCTATGGGGTTACCATAAGTTGACTGCAACTTGACAGTGCTTTCCTCTACCACCATGTCTGTGGTATAATTGTATTGTAGATCCTCAGGAAAGGTCCCTTCCCTCTCAGGTCTTTATAACCCCTTGAATGGCATAGCTGTTGTGCACAAATTCCTGTAAAACTGGCCACAACACTGCTGAACAAGTAGCCCTGCTAAACAAACAAGCAACTAAATAAAATATTGGCTAGCACTGTCAGTATTTGGCTTAAACTCTGACTCTATCTGAGCCTCTGGGAGAACTGAATTATTGCATTTGACCCACTGTCCATTTTTTGCCTTTTTGACTCTAAAGGGAACGGGGGGGGGGGGGTCTTTTACTTTTTTGTTAGTGCAGTCAGAGATTAGTGCAGATGTCCCTTTGGATTCAGCATAGCTGCACCTTAGCTGTCAGATTGATTTTTATTTTGAGGAGGTCTGACTTGCAAACATTACTGCTGAGCTGCATTTACTCAGCTCAGTGAGTTTGGTGCAAAACTGTCCAAATTTGAGAGTAAAGTCCTCATGTCAGCTGAACTCGGAAAGTCTTAAACTTCCAACATCCATTCAGAGATAGTGATGGAGGCAGAAGACTCCTCTGCAGCAATTTTATGCCGAATAAAATTTCTAAGAGCCAGTTGAGCAAATTTTAGTGTTTTTATTTTTTGTCTTACAATTTTATATGCCTTCGATAAACCCATGGATCTTCCTGACGGACATGTCTCTGAATACATGATTGTTGGTCTACCAAGATCAGCATTGTCTGGCTCTGACTGGCAGCAGTAGCTCCCCAGAGTCTCAGGTAGAGGTCTTCCATATCTGAGCCCCTTAACTAGAGATATCAGCTATTGAACCTGGTCCCTCTCCATGTAAGGCAATGTTCGACCACATGGCATCTCCCTCAAACTTACATTGGTATCCTCTGTTGTACAGATCTCTGTGCAGATCTCTGAGAAAGGCATACTGTGACAAATGCTTATTGAGAAGAGAGTCCTTTGGGCTGCTCCCAACTGTTTATCACCAGATCCTTTAAAGTATCACACACCGCTGACTCATTGGAGCTCTAGGCTCTTCCACAGGTACTTGGCCTATTCATACAGGTGCTCAGGCTGAGGTCCTATCTGAAGCTTGTGGCTTGCAACCTGTGGACTGGAAGAACATCAAGCCTTGAATGTGACTGGCTGCAGTGTACAAGAGAACCTTGCCTCCTGTTGGTGGAAAGAAGCTGAACAAGAGGGAGGGTGGTGTCTTTCTTTCTTTGCAGGAAGAAGCTGATTGGATGGTGAGCGGGGGGCAGGGCTTGAAGACAGTTTCCTTCTCATGGAATGTTCACTACTTCCTGGGTTTAGACTTAGGCCCCTTCCGCAAATGCAAAATAATGCGTTTTCAAACCACTTTCACAACTGTTTGCAAGTGGATTTTGCTATTCCGCACAGCTGCAAAGAGCACTGAAAGCAGTTTGAAAGTGCATTATTCTGCATGTGCGGAATGAGCCCAACAGGGGTACCAAGACTCTGCGGGGGGGGGGGGGGGGGGGTGTGTGTGTGTGGAGGATTAAAATGATCCAGTCCAGCAGCCTGATGGATCCAATAGTTTTCAGATAGCATTGGGGGAATTTTCCTTCCGGTATGGCTGGCATTTTGATGATGCTCTGATTGACCTCTGGAAGGAGTAAAAGACCTAAGTGATTGTCATGATTGCCCCAGGTGCCCTCTCTCATGTCAAACAGCCTGGGTAGCTCTTTGGTTTACCGAGGGACTGCGGACTATGAAAAGACCAGGAAGATGCCTAAAAAGACAGTGGAGAAAGACTCCGGATGAATCTGACAAGGCACAGGCTAGAGCTCATTCAAAAGCCTTGCTTGTGTCGATGATGGTGGAAAAGAATCAATACTTTTTGGACAGCATATATCAGAACTCCATCAGTTGGTTAGGAGCGTATTGGGTTCTGGGCAGCAGGGGGAGAAGATCTGCTCTGCAGCCTCCTAAGATCATATTATTATTTTTTTAATGTGGATAAAAAATGTCTCACATCTGTTCCTACTTGAACTCTACATTAGCAGCAGTAGGATTTGATAGTCCCAGGGTGCCAATTTTCCCAGTTGTTCTGCTTATGCAGTTTGAGGATGAAGACAAGATCTGGAAAATTTGAGACTGTATGATCCTTTCCCCTCATTACTGCCTAAATCTGCCATTAAAGGATGTCAGCAGCTTTGTTTGGTAAAGCCAGCTGTAAACCTTCCCGGGCAGAAAAGATCTTGCCAATGTGGTGCATATCCTGGTAACATCTAGGTAATATTACTGCAATGTGGTTGATAGCACTAAACGCACTGTAGTAATGCTTGCTCTTATAAATGGGCTTGCCGCCTTGTGAAGGCTATCGGAAGCTGCATTTTGGTTCGTGTTCACCTGCACATGGCCCCAAGAGAGTGCTGTTGTAGGGATCATATCACTTTAGTTTTGTTCCATCTACACTGGCTTCCAGTTTGCTTCTGGTCTCAATTCTAGGTGTCTGTATGGACCTTTAAAGCTTTGTATGTCCTGGGACTAACATACTTTAAGGTCCACCTTCTCACATATGACCCTACATGTTTGGTCTTGTTACCCTTCAGTTGCTTCAACTGCCCCTTACCAGTTGCTTCAATTGCTTCAGTAGCCCCTGCCATCTGAATCTAGACTGGGGGCAAACCAAGAAAGGAATTCTCAGACTCACAAATTAACATTTCACAAAACCAGAATTATACGTAAGTGTACGTGATACATATGCCTCAGTGCTGGTGGGTATGGCTTGCTTCCACACAGAGTTAGTGCTCTGTGTGTGTCTCTCACCTGGGAGCTACAAGAGAGTAAACTATGCAGGGCACAGCTGAAAATGCAGCGTTTTTGCACTGAGATTTTGCATGACGAGAGGAACATTTCAAGTAAACCCCTTGTTAGAAATATTATCTTGGATCCACAATAGTAGAAGTGGAGCTCAGCAAGACAAGTTGAATTCTGAAGCATCCACGTGCCTTTTGCGTCCTGTTGTCCCACCAGCCCTCTGAAAAAGCTGTCCTGGGGTTCAGGAGCAGCTAGGAATTTCACTGGCTACTGCGTCAAAGTCTATAATGGGGTGTTGGTGGTGGAGGGAGACTTGGCAATAATCAGTTCCCTTCCTCCACCAGAAGAAAATAAGGCTTGGCTCTAAGCCTCTGTCTGGAGAACAGGCTTCTGATGTGCTGGCTGTCAGCTGGCTAACAATAATATTTATTTATATGAATAATACAGTCCTGGGAAATATAATACTTTTCAGAGCAGGACATGAGATTTCTGCCTGCAAACATCTAAACCAAGCTGGTTATTAAAAAGCTGGCCCCTTTTCCATGCCAAGGCCATACATAAGGATGGGTTTCTTTGCCCAGATCTCTTGAGGCTATAAAGAACATGGATGCTTTCACACAGGGGCAGGATAAACCACCCCACTGTGCAGGCTGCAGCAAGAAGGGTTGAGGAGTGCGTGTGGGGAAGGCATTCAAACACACCATCCCTGCATTGCTAGCTGGTGGCGCCTTCCCCTCCCCTTTCCTCCTTGTAGGGTTGCCAGCTTCCAGGTGGTACCTGGACATCTACCATTCTTACAACCAATCTTCAGGCAACAGAGATCAGTTCACCTGGAGAAAATGGCTGTTTTGGAAAATGGCATTGTTACTATACCATCATGGCATAGTGATGGAGTGCTTATCCACAGGTATCTCTGTCCGCGTACCAGCCTAAAGGGTGATGAAGGCGTTGCAGAGATGGGGAGCCCATTCTCTGGCAATAGCTGGATCTACCTATAAGGAACTTTCAGGATTTTTTTTCTTTCTGTTCTCACGCTCTCATCTTGCTTGTCATAGCAGCACATTTTCAGCTTCACAGTCACTGTGTCCTCAACACGATACAATAACCCTGCTGAATGGATATTCATTTCCAGCCACAAGAGGACCCCTGATGACATTGCCTCCCCTGATTATCTTAACCCAGATACTCCCTTCTGTAACGAATTTCTCTTGACCACCTTACAAAGCATTCTATTGTTTCTCAAACAATCCACCCAGACACCTCCCAAAGGTCGTCCTGACACCCCTCCCTCCAAGGTGGTTCTTCACCTTCCAAAGGGCCAATTGCCCAGTGCTATTGATGCCTTTCTGTCTTTGTCACTGTGCCCAATGCGTTGCCCCCTGGAACCAGATGCTGACTGTTTGGTCTGAACCCCAGATGTTCTTCACGTCGCGATCAGGTCGTTAATAGTTACCCATAAAGCTAATAGGGTATAGTAAAGGGAATATGGGACAGGGACATCATCATCATCACATGCCTACTTATCGCACGCTATGCATGCATGCCTTAGCAGCACTTGCATCTTTTACACACACACACATTTATGTATCCCATATCCCTTTCTATTCCAAACCTATTATCCAACCTATTTATATTTTAGGAACTCTCTGTGTCTATGTGTGTTTATTGCATTGAATCAAGTGCTTGTGAACCTCTTATTCCTCCAATAAGGACTGTCAAATTGGCATTATATTCCTTTCTGTGTATTTTCTTCCAAGAGCTGATCTTTGTATACATTGGTATTAAAGATTCCTTACCTAGACTCTTGCAATATTAATAAGCAGTCTGCTCTGAGCTAATTTTCCCCATATTATTGAGAGACTGCATCTCCATCCTGGGTAACAGCATAATACCCCACTGAAGTCTTTCCCTTTTCTTTCCCCAAACCCCATCCACCGCAGGCTTCTCCTCCAAAACCTCCAAGTACTGCCCAATCTGGAGCTGGCACCCCTACCTTCTTGTCAGGGCAGTGCAGAAACGGAAAGCTGATAACAGTTGTACCAGCCCCTCCCCCTCAGCCTGACAGCCCCCTTCTCTCACTGACAGCTGAGCCATGACTCACAACTATGAATTGTGTTGCTGGATCCTATCATCACCAGGCAGTTCTAGGTAAACTCTGTTACACTCCACATTGTTTGCAGGCTGAATTTTCGCATAGAGGCTCTGCCTGCATCTGGTATGCTGTTTGCCTTTAAAGTAAAAGCAAATAAGTTATTTCCTTTATTCCAACTTAGGCAGGAAAACCCCAGGAGCCCCCACAAACTGTGCCTGGAAAGAGCACTGTGTCATGTGGAAGCTCCCAAATTAAGTGGGGACAAGCTACATGCCACCAGGGGAGAATCTTATGTGGAAAAAGTTCAAAATATCCCTATACCTGTTTCCCCAAAAATAAAACCTACCCTGAAAACAGGACATAGCATGATTTTTTGGGATTTTTGGAGGATGCTTGAAATATAAGCCCTAGTTACAGATTCCTTGGCGCAGCTGATCTGGTCATGTGGGGGGCACAAAATCATGGGGGGGGAAGACATCCCCTGAAAATGAGCCCTAACGAATCTTTTGGAGCAAAAATTAATATAAGACCCTGTCTTATTTTCAGGGTAGTAGTGCGAAGTGGCTCAATAGCTGGAATAAGTTCAAATTTTGGCCTATCAATTCAAGCCTGTCAAAAATTTTGTCCAAATTTTGGCCTGTCAAAATATATATTTTGTTTCTTAAAACAGTTCAAAGTTAGGGACTCTGGTGAAGACTCTTGTTACCATGGGGTCAGGATTTCAGGATCATGGTTCGTGACAATATCTAATTTATGTATTTGATAGATTAGTATGCTGCCTTCCAGACCTGTTTGAGGGGGCTCACAAATAAAACAATTTTAAAAATTAAGCCAGTAATACAAAGCACACAACAAAATAAGTCAATAAAACAAGATAGGCCAATGTTATAAATAAATAAAAACGGAGCAATAAAATCATGAATATAAAAACAAACCAAGCCAATTAAAAAAGCCAGCGCATAAACCAGTAGGAGCAGACCGTAAAACAAATTGCCTAATTTGTGAAACGTTAGGCCTGGGCCTGGTTGTATCTAGAATTGAGATTGCCTGAGGTTGCTGCGCTAGGATTCTTCTTGGGCTTTCTGGAGACCCTAGGTCAATTCCTCACAGTACCATGGATGCTTATTGGATGTTCTCGGGCTAGTCACACAACCTAACCTACTTCACAGGGCTGTGGTGAAGGTAAAGTGAAGAAGAGGAGAATAATGTTATCTACTTTGGGCCCCCACTGGGGAGCAGCAGTGGCGTAGGAGGTTAAGAGCTCATGTATCTAATCTGGAGGAACAGGGTTTGATTCCCAGCTCTGCCACCTGAGCTGTGGAGGCTTATCTGGGGAATTCAGATTAGCCTGTACACTCCCACACACACCAGCTGGGTGACCTTGGGCTAGTCACAGCTTCTCGGAGCTCTCTCGGCCCCACCTACCTCACAGGGTGTTTGTTGTGAGGGTGGAAGGGAAAGGAGATTGTAAGCCCCTTTGAGTCTCCTACAGGAGAGAAAGGGGGGATATGAATCCAAACTCTTCTTCTTCTTCTTCTTCTTCTTCTTCTTCTTCTTCTTCTTCTTCTTCTTCTTCTTCTTCTTCTTCTTCTTCTTCTTCTTCTTTCTTCTTCTTCTTCTTCTTCTTCTTCTTCTTCTTCTAAATAAGTAAACAGAACAGTGGGATGGGTAATAAAACCAATTCAATGTACCTCTCCTGCACATACTATTATATTGTGGAAAAATATCGGAATGATAAGGTGAGAAGTAAACCACAGATTAGCAGTTATTTATTTTGAAGGATTATGACAACAGCCCCTGTTATTGTACGCTCATTTGAGAAACTCCTAGCATAAATCTAGGGTGCTGTTCTTTCCCTAGGTAATTCTGTGTGAATGAGGGAAAAATACAAGTCTGAGCTTAATGAGCTCTCCACACTAGGTCAAGAGCCACATTTTCCACAGACATTTCATTAAATTGGGTGTATGTTCATCTGATTTTTCTATTTTAAGTTTGTTAGGGAGCAATTCTAAAATGGCCTGCTCCAAAGTCAATCCCATGTTAGTGAAGACGGCTGACTCCCTGGAAAATAGCTGTAGGATTGGAGCTTTTTGTGCCTCAAAGGTTTTGAAGTGTTCTGTTGATTCTTTTTATTGATTAAGTGCATCTGCTAACCCGGTTGGTGGTGTCATTTTTCTGTGGATTGAAGTCTTATTTGTCATTTTCTGTTTTTAGTCAATGTATTTCTCATTTACTGTTTTTAATAATTGTATTTTACTTTTTTTAATGATCCACCTCAGGACCCCAGTATTGCAGACTATGAAATATAAGTGAACAAGGAGGGGACCCACAAGGACTTCTGAGGGAGATCTTCCTTCCTTCCCCTTCTATTTCCTCTTTTACTTCCCTTTTACTTCCCTTATAGACTCTCTCCTTTTCCTGTTTCCTTGTCACCACCAGCCAACCTGCCTGTCTTCAGCTTTCTCTCCCCTCCTTCTGATAGCCTCTCTCTGGGAAAACTTTGTGCCATTCCAGCCCCTGGGCCAGGTGTAGCTACCGGGGGGGGGGGGGGGGGTTAAGGCTTTACATGGAGTGCCTTACTCTTCCCAGCATCCCTCTCCCCACACTATTTCTTTTTTTGCTCCTCACAGCAACCCCCTTATCTTTACTTTTGCATGCTTCCTTTTCTCCTTCCCACACTGCGCATTGTGACAGGGCCATGTTGATAATTGGGCATACTGAGAAGCAAGAACCAACAATGATTTGCAGGGACATCTTATTTTCCCCTTTCTCAATATTTTATCTCTCCATTTCCTCCCTTCCTTCTCCCTTTCTCCTGTCTTCTTTTCTCTTTCCCACCCACCAGCCAACCTGGCTCCCTCTGTGCACAGCGCTGGTTGCTGGGTCAGGCCCAGTTACACAGCAGGAAACTCGTAAAGACTTTTGAGGAGCTCTACTACCAAAACCCTTAAAACACTTTAAAGTGGATATAACCACCAACTGAGCTTGGGGCTTTCTAGGTAGCTAAAGATTGTAGGTTCAACTCCTGGCATCTCTAGTTGAAAAAAAACGACCCATTGGTTACTCACCGAGAAGGGGTCTTCTGCTGGATTAAGGGAGGCATCTTGAATGGGTGTTTCCCAACCGGATCTCAGGGAGGCAGGACTTAACCAAAGTTGTCACTTCCTGTGGTCCGAGTGGGCGTCACCTCTTCTCCTCAGTAGACACCTGTCCAAGCAGTGAAGCTTTCCTCGGAAAAAACATGCACATTGATCCACAAGGGAAGTAACAACAACAACAAACAACGGAACGAAAACTGGAAAACAGTGGTAACTAGTATAACCCTATACTGAACTATCAGCACCCTGGGAAGGATGGTGCTGTGTAGCCAACGTGGCATATAACTGGTGTGACACGGAGAGTGCGGAGGAATTGGAGACTAATGATGATCCCGGGAGGGCCAAGATGCCTCCCTTAATCCAGCAGAAGACCCCTTCTCGGTGAGTAACCAATGGGTCGTTCTACTGGATGTGGGAGGCATCTTGAATGGGACCTCCCAGAGCAGTGTCCCGAAAACGGGGGGGTCAGGATCAGTCTCCAATGATGTGCTCCAACACTCTCCTGCCAAAGGCAGCTTCTGCAGCTGCTGTGGAGTGTATTTTATAGTGCCTTACGAAAGAAGAGACAGAGGACCAGGTGGCCGCTCTGCAAATGTCTGATACTGATGCCTGAGTTCTAAGGGCTGCGTTGGTCGCTGCGCTGCGTGTGGAGTGGGCCACAATCCCGTGAGGTACTGGTTGGTTGGAGGCCTTGTACGCCTCTATGATGCAGGCCTTGATGGTACGGCTGATGGCTGCTTTAGACATCGGATGGCCCAGGTTTGGAGTGGATACGTTGATGAACATTGAGTTGGACTTGCGTATGGATTCAGTTCGTATCAGGAAGGCCTTCAAGGTTCTTCGCACGTCGAGGTTATGCCATAACCTCTCTTTCGGATGTGAAGGGTTGGGACAAAAGTTGGGGACCACTATGTCCTGCGAGACGTGGAATTGAGAGTAGACTTTAGGCACAAAGGTGGGGTCTGGTTTAAGAACCACCCTGTCTTTATGAAAAAGGCACAGTTCTTTGTCCACTGACAGGGCATGAAGCTCCGAAACGCGTCTGGCTGAGGTGATGGCTATGAGGAATAAGGTCTTCATGCGCAGCCACTTAAGGTGGATCGTCTGAACCGGTTCGAACGGTGATTTAGTGAGGGCTGATAGCACCAGGTGCAGTCGCCAGGTTGGAAACCGGTGTACGGTCGGTGGTTGGAGTTGAGTTACTCCCTTTAGGAACCGGATGACGTCAGGGTGGCGAGATAAGGGAGCCCCCTGGTCTGCGTGGCAGACGGTGGTTAGGGCCGCCACCTGTCTCCTGAAGGTGGCGCTTCGTAGTCCTTGCTCGAAACCCTCCTGAAGAAACCAGAGGATTTGGGGGATGCTGGGATTTTCAGGATCTATGGATTTCCTTCTGCACCATCTGGTGAAGATCTTCCATGAGGAGTTGTAGATCTTATTGGTGGAGTTACGGCGTGATGCCAAGAGGGTGTTGGCTACCTGAACGGAGTAGCCCTTCTCTGTTAACAATCTCCGTTCAACAGCCATGCGGTTAGCTTGAACCACTGAGGTTTGGGATGGTGTATGGGTCCTTGAATGAGCATGTCTGACGGAGTCGGAAGAGTCAGTCCTGTGGTTACTGAGAGGTCTAGAATGGAAGAAAGCCACGGACGTCGTGGCCAATATGGTGCTACCAGGATCACTGAAGCTTTTTCCGAAATGATCTTCCGGAGTACCTTGGGAAGGATTGGCGTTGGCGGAAAGGCGTACAGAAGTGCTTTGGGCCAGGGTTCCGACAGGGCGTCCATTCCCACAGCTTCTGGGTGATAGAATCTGGACATGAAGGCTGGCATTTGCCGGTTGTTTTTTGAAGCGAATAAGTCCAGTTGAGGCTGACCGAAGTGTTGAGTGATCATCTGGAATATGGATGGGTTGAGTTGCCACTCGGCCTCCTGGATGGTTTGGCGGCTGAGCCAGTCCGCTGAGATGTTGAGGTTCCCCTGTATGTGCTCTGCTGTGATCGATAGAAGATGTCGTTCTGACCAGCGCAGGATTTTTGTCGCTTCCTGGTGAAAGAGGGAGGACCTGGAGCCCCCCTGATTGTTCAAATAAGCTTTGGCTGACATGTTGTCCGTACGGATTAGCACGTGAGAGTTCTTGATCAAAGGGAGGAAGTTCAGAAGAGCAAGGTATATCGCTCTGGTCTCCAGGAGATTGATGGGCAGTTTGGTTTGTTGTTGGGACCATTGTCCTTGGATGGAGTGGTTGTTAAGCTGTGGCTCCCCAGCCCGAGCAGGCTGCGCGTCTGTGAAAATCTCTATGCGTTTCTGGTGAAGGTAGACCTTCCCTCTGGAGAGATGCGTTTCTGAGTCCACCACCTGAGGCTGATTTTGAGGTGGTGAGGGAGTGTCAGGTATCGGTCTTCCTTCTTCATTATTTGATACTGATAGGGTCGGAGGAAGACCTGTAGTGGGCGTGCGTGGAGCCTGCCCCACTGAAGCATGTCGAACACTGACACCATGGAGCCGAGGACACTGGCTAGGTGTAGTAGGGATGACTTCTTGGCTGTAATGATGAGATTGACTGAATCTTTCATTTTGGTGATCTTCTCTGGTGGGATGAAGAGAGTGTTCAGGGATGTATCGATGATGGCTCCCAGGTGTTCCATCCGTTGGGATGGAGTTGTGTGGCTTTTGGGAATGTTGATTAGGAATCCGTGCCGGCGGAGGACAGACTGAGTTTGGGCGACGTCCCTCACAGCTTGTTGCTGGGAGGTGGACCTCACGAGGATGTCGTCCAAGTACGGGTGGACGTGGATGGTCTGTTGACGAAGGAGAATGATGGGGGCCAAGAGTACCTTGGAGAAAACCCTCAGGGCGGTGGAGAGCCCGAAGGGAAGAGCCTTGAACTGGAATTGTTGTTCTCCCACTGCAAAGCGTAGGAACTGGCGATGTGAGGGTTTTATGGGGATGTGCAGATAGGCCTCTGTTAGGTCCAGGGAGGTTAGGTAGTCCCCTGGTCTTAGATGTTCTACGATAGAGCGGAGGGTTTCCATCCTGAAGTGTTGTAGTTTTATGTGACGGTTGATGAAACGAAGGTTTAGAATGGCTCTCCAGTCTCCGTTTCTTTTCGGAACGGTAAAGAAGTGAGAGAACACTCCAGAGCCTCTCTCTGCATGAGGTACCGGTTCGATTGCTCTTATGGATAGAAGGTGTTGGATGGCAGCTTGTGTCCTTCTTGCTTTGGTCAGATTGGAGTTGGTGGGGAAGGCGTGAAACCGTGGTGGAGGTACACTTGGTTGAATTCTATGGAATAGCCCGATTTGATGACCTCCTTGGTCCAAGCGTCTGCATGTTCGCCCATCCACTGGTCCTGGAATGTCTGCAGGCGGCCGCCCACTGGGATGGTGTAGTCAGGATTTGTTGGCATTGTTGGGATTTCTGTCATTGCCGAAGTTCTTGCCTGGTCTGGCATGTTGACGAAAGGACTGGTTGAAATTGCCCTGGTGGGTTCTCTTACGAAATCCCTGTTGAGGTTGCCAGCGTCTGCCATCTCTGGGAGTTCTGGCGAGTGTTCTGTGGGACCTGAAGGTGGAGCCGGTCTTAGAAGTATTGGTCTCTGATCTGTAATATTTTGGCATGGCCTTCTTCTTGTCCTTGGTCTCCACAAGGATCCTCTCCAAGGCCTGACCGAATAGGGTGCCGCCCTGGAATGCAAATCCGGATACCAGCTGTTTGGAGTGTTGGTCCGCCTGCCAGGAGCGGAGCCAGGCAAGTCTCCTGGGGACTGAGGCCATGGCCATGGCCCGAGCGACTGCAATGAAGGCATCGAAGTTAGAATCAGCTAGGAAGGATACCGTCAGCAAGACACGTTCTACACCTTCTCTAACTCCCTGTTGTGAAGTTGGAATCATGTCAAGGAGTTTGCGAAGCCAGACTATGCCCGCCCTGGCCATGGTGGCCGAGGAAGCCAGGATCTTAAAAGCCATGGCTAAGACCTCATGGAGTCTCTTAGAGACCACGTCAATGCGTTTGTCTAAGGCGTCTCTTATGTTGCCATCGCCATCTTGGGAGACGAGTACTCCCGATTGGAGTGCTGCTATAGGGGCATCTACTAGAGGGTTTGCTATCAGGCTTTGGATATAGTCTGGAGAGGCATATAATTTTTTGAAGCTAGATGGAAACCCTTTGCTAGCAGAAGGGTTGTCCCACTCCTTCCTGGCACGTTTTTCAAAGTATTCCGGAATGGGGAGAAAATCCTTGGCGGGTTCCCCGTGCGGGAAAATTTTCCTATCCCCTTTAGGGACGCCCTTAATGGGCTTGGAAGGAGTGGAGGATGAGGAGGGGTCAATTCTGCGTCCTCAGAATCCTTCAAATCTAACGCTGAGATTGCCTTAGATATGAGTAAGGTGATTTCCTCTGTTTTGAAAAATCTAGGAGCCACTTCTCCCACCTCAGGGGTGGTCTGTTCAGGTTCTGAGAAGTGGTCTGATTCTGTGCATTCCCCTTCACTAGCCCCTTCCTCTCCTTTTTTTTTTTTTAGAATAGAATAGAATCTTTATTGGCCAAGTGTGATTGGACACACAAGGAATTTGTCTCCGGTGCATATGCTCTCAGTGTACATAAAAGAAAAATACATTTGTCAAGAATCATAAGGTACAGCACTTAATCATAAGGTACAGCACTTAATGATTGTCATATAGGTCTAGTAAGCAATCAGGAAACAATCAGTAGTAATGAAAACATAAAATGTAAAATCATAAAATAAAACAAAATAAAATAAAATGTCAGCACAGGCTATAGTCATACAGTCATAAGTGGGAGGAGATGGGTAATAGGAATGATGAAAAAAGTAGTGCAGTAATTATATAATAAGTATATAATAAATAGTTTAACATTATCGAGGGAATTATTTGTTTAACAGAGTGATGGCATTCGGGAAAAAACTGTTCTTATGTCTAGTTTCTTATGTCCTGGGAAGGAGAGTGGGTCCCGGCTGCGAGTGCTGGCTCTAGAAGATCTAGATGGTGGTGGGGAGGGGGAGGATGAGGGGGATCTGCCTTTCCTATGGAAGTGCCTATGATAGGACCTGATCTCTTCCCTCATGGACTTTTTGAAGAGATCTACCAGCTCTTGGGCGGATGCCTGTTGCCAACCCCCTGGTAAGGTGGGTGTCTGGGATTGCCCTTCCCCCGCGTCTCGGTTTTCTTGCCTGTGGGGCTGGGAAGCCCCGTTGATGCCATCCGCGGGTTCCTCCTCCTGCCCGGCGATCGACGCGGCCCTCTCCGGGTCGCTGATGCCGGCGTCCAGGGCAGCAGGGCTCTGAGGTCTTCCCTCAGTCCTGCGCTGCGGGCTGCGGCGGGGAGGAGCCATTTCCTGGTCTCCTCTGCGCAGCTGTGAGGTCTGTGGTTGCTCTGCCGGCCAGCAGGGGTCGCTGGCGTCGGGCGCCGTTTTTCGCGCCTTTTTCTTCGCGCCGTCTTTATGTGGCGCGTCCTTGCGCGGCTTCTTCACTGCTGGTTCTTTCTTCTTCGCCGCCGAGGCCGCGCTCTTCTCCGACGCTTGGGAGCGAGCCTTGTGGGCTGCTCTAGTCCTCTCGGCCGAGGACTCTGAGAAGGTCTCCCTTTCGGGGGAGAAACGGTTGGCGCCCCAATGCGCCATTGAGAAGCGAGGGGGGGGGAGGGGGGGAGAAGTTTCCTTACCCTGCAAGGAGGAAAGTTCCCAAGGTAGCCCAGCCCTCCCAGACAGAGACAAACGAAGACAAAGAATACAGACTGCCAAAGGGTACAGAAAAGAAGAAAAAAGGTTTTGGTGAGCAGGAGCTCGAAAGAGTGCTGCGCTCCCTGTTAGGCAGGGAAAATTACTGAGGAGAAGAGGTGACGCCCACTCGGACCACAGGAAGTGACAACTTTGGTTAAGTCCTGCCTCCCTGAGATCCGGTTGGGAAACACCCATTCAAGATGCCTCCCACATCCAGGAGAACAGTAGTACATGATGTGCAGTCCTATGCCCAATTTGAGTTGGAAAAACAGTATGGCAGGAGGCAGAAGTCTCTGGTTTTGTGTTAGAGATTCCCAACCTGAGAAAAGGGAACGTGAAGACAACTTGTGTGTGTGGCAAAGATATGCTTCTAATAAGAGAGACAGGCAGAGTACTGATAAAGGCAGTGGGAAGGTTCCTCATTCATAACGTTATCTTTCATTAAAACTTCCTTAATTAAACTGCCAATGAATGACCAAAGCAGAAGCTTACAAAAAGCTGATCTGCTGAGTAAGTAGTAATTATTCCTCACAGAAAGCACACGGTTGCACAACGATCAAAGGGAAAAGGTTATGCTAAGTGGAAAGATATTTCACAATTAGTCCCAGAGTGGGCCTTGTCTGAGGCAGACACAGACCAAGATTTATGATCTTTGCTGCAGAGTGGGCTTAGCACAAAACTACAGTGCCCAGGGACTCCTGTCTTTGCAGATGCTACCCTGAGTAGATGAGTTTGTTCTGTTTTATTTTGAAAAAAAAAACAAACAACTTACTTCAGGAAAAGACTGAAAACTGGAACAACCAACGGAGGCATTTTGAGTTCATGCTTTGGCAACTTTGAGTCCATTCTGCAGAATTTTGTTCCTCTACTAACAGAACCCCAAAATAGCTGCTTTGTTCCCTTGCATTGTAGAAACTTTGCAAACCTTCTCATAGATGTTTCTCGGCTAGTCTTGGAATGAACGCATGCAACCCCAGAATGACAGGGAACATTTTTTGACGCTGGAGAAGAACTCTAATAACCTTGCCAAGAAAAGGCCTATGAAGGCCAAACAAAGTGTGTGACAGTTAATAAATAATGGCTAGACATTAGTGACAATCGACACTGGGCTTCTGTGTTATTGACATTATCTGTTCCCTCATTGATCTCTCGGAGTCTAGATGCTTCTTTGTCCAAGGAATAGCAAGTACATCTCCTCCAGTTCATCAGTGCTGATTATTTATCTGTTAATACAGATAATACAGATTATTTATCTGTTAATACAATTGCAGTGGTCCTTCCACAGCTGAGTAGCACAACTGCACATGGTACAGAGGTGGGGCTGGTGATCTGATCTCCCGTCATTAACTTCCCTCCCTCTTCTTCGCTATTTCTTTGATGACCCGTCCTCTCTCTGCACTGAGGCCCACAAGCCAAAGGGGAAACCTTGGACAGCCAACCAGCCAGCCAGCCAGCCAGCCAGCCAGCCAGCCAGCCAGCCAGCCAGCCAGCCAGCCAGCCAGCCAGCCAGCCAGCCAGCCAGCCAGCCAGCCTGCCTGCCTGCCTGCCTTCCTCCCTCCCTTCCGTCTTTAAGGCCCCTTCGGCACATGCAGAATAATGCACTTTCGATCCACTTTCACAATTGTTTGCAAGTGGATTTTGCTATTCCACACAGTAAAATCCAGCTGTGCATTGAAAGTGGATTGAAAGTGCATTGTTCTGCATGTGTTGGAAAGGGCCTAAAAGTAAAATGCTTTGCTGAAATCCCTACTGCTTTGCCCCCTTGCATTTCCTCAGCAGAAGCAATGACTGTGTCTTCAGAAAAGAGCAGAGGGCGAAGCCACCACTATTACTTTGAGGAGTCGGGGGCAAGGAGTCAGAAAGTTTCTAAAAGAGTGCTGCACGGGTCAGTCACCTTCTCTTCACAGTCTGCTTCCTGTCCTTCCCAGGCTCCACTTCCAACCATCACCTGTTAACATACTTGGTTTTGCTACCCAAGTGTCTGTTCTTTTTTGGACTGTTTTATTCTACCCCTTCACTATGACTAACAGGAGGTTATCCAGTCTCCAGTTATCAACAGCTCCAGTTATCAACAGCTGAAATCATATCCCATGATTTCCAGGTGGTAGCTGGAGATCTCCCACTATTACAACCAATATCCAGGCGACAGAGATCAGTTCACCTGGAGAAAATGGTTGTTTTGGAAAGTGGACTCTTTGGCATTATACCCCGCTGAAGACCCTCCCCTCCCCAAACACCACGCCCCTCAGGCCCCACCCCATTTTTCTCGAGTCTCCAGGTATTTCCCAACCTTGAGCTGGCAACCCTAGTTCAGAGGGGAACTGGTTTCCAGATGAGTGGATCCAGGTTAACGTTTGCCTGTCATTTTTTTAAAAAAAGGCAACGCTGAGGTGTGAACATTGAGAAAAAGTATTCCTATTGTATCCTGTCTCTGGGACAGAGAAGACTGGCTCGTGTGTGATTACTTAACGATAGCGACCCCAGTCAAGAGACAAATCCAGTACTAGTGGTAAAGAATATATCCCATGATTTCTACACCAACCAGAATGGCTACATGTGCTGTTGTAATTTTTATACGAAGTACTGAAATCCGTAACATTGGTTCCAGCAAACTAAGAGCCCTTTTTTTCTGAAGGGAAAATAAAAGTCACATTTTTATGTTAAACCTATGCCTTCTGTGAACTACATAATATATGCCAGGATCTGTAATATTATGCATGCTTCTCATCAGAGTGTAAAAGTAGAAGCAGTCCCCTCTAAAAGCGCTGGGTCACTACTGACCCATGGGGTGATGTCACATCACGACGTTTGCTAGACAGACTGTGTCTGCAGGGTGGTTTGCCACTGCCTTCTGCAATTGTCTACACTTTACCCCTAACAAGCTGGGTAATCATCATTGTGCTGTACACAGAGTTACAACACTGAAGAATACACACCTTTTGTCATCCAAGTAATTCAAGCCACGCACAGAGAAATGATATTTCAGTTACAAATATGGGATAACTAAAGTGACAGTCAGTAGAGAAGGCAGCATGGGGTAGCCATATCTCAGCCGATCTTGGAAGCTAAGCAGGATCAGTACGTGGAAGGGAGATCACCAAGGAAAGCTCTGCAGCAGAAGGCAGTGACATACCCCCTCTGCTTCTCACTTGCCCTGAAGGCCCCTTGCCGGGCTCATCATAATTCAGCTGCAACCTGACAGCACTTTACACATAAAAGGGACAGTCTAGTCCACACAATTCAATTACTCCTTTGTTACCGTCTGGATTAGAAAACACCTTACAGAAAATAGGATTAGCACTAGAAGAACATAAACCTGCAAACTTGTCCAGTCACATCACCTGCTTTTAACCACCAGGTGGCAGCAGAAGCCAACTGAGCTGTAACCATTTGCTATCACAGAGGTGATGCTAATTTATTTATTTAATCTCAACGTTGAAAGGAACCACTAGGGTCATCTGGTCCAGCCCTCTACCAACACAGGAACTGCAACCGTAATATCCCTGACCAATAAATAACTAATCAATACTTAAAAACCTTCAAGGATGAGGAATCCACCACCACATAAAGGAGATTGTACTAGTATCAAACACATCTCACTGTAAGGAAGCTCTTCTTCAAATTCAGACGAAATTTCTTTTGCTGTAATGTACATCCATTAGTCAAAGTCTTGTCACCCAAGACATCTGCCTCATCGTCTGCATGGCATCCCTTAGGTATCGGAAGGGGGTAATCATATCACCTCACAAGCATCTCTTCTCCGTCACAGAGATTCCCAGTTCCTTCAGCCTCTCCTCACAGGACATAATCACGAAACCCTCAGAAGATTTGTTGCCCTGCACTAGACTCCTTCCAGATTACTGACATCCTTCCTAAACAGTGGTGCCCTAAATTGAACACAGGACTCCAGGTGAGGTCTAATCAAAGCAGCATACAGCAGCACCAACACCTCGCAAGATCTCTACACTATGTATTGTCAAAGGCTTCCACGGCCGGAATCACTGCAATGTTGTGTGGTTTCTGGGCTGTATGGCCATGTTCTAGTAGCATTTTCTCCTGATGTTTCGCCTGCATCTGTGAAGATCCTCTGAAGATGCCAGCCACAGATGCAGGCAAAACATCAGGAGAAAATGCTACTAGAACACGGCCATACAGCCCAGAAACCACACAACACAACACAACACAACACCTCACCTCTACACTACACTTATAGTAATGCAGCCTAAAATCGCATTATCATTTTTTGTTTCCACACCACACTGCTTGTTCATATTAAGCTTATGGTCCACTGCAAGCCCCAAATCCCTTGTACAGGTGGTATTACCTAGCCAGGTTTCGTCCATCCAATTTTTATATAACAAATATTTACTTCCCAAGTGGAATACTTTACATTTGTCTCTATTAAACTTTATTTTATTTGCCTGAGCCTAATCCTCCTATTCAAGTCCAGCTGCATCCCATATCTATCCTCCAAGGTATTAACTACCCCGCCCAATTTAGTATCACCCACCAACTTGATAAGCACATTCTGAATGCCCTCATCTAATAATGTATAAATATGTTAAACACACTGGGCTCGTGTGACAGAAAGAAAAGGAGACAGTCTCTCTGAATCTGCCTGTGCCAAAAAACAGCCCTCTTAGCCTTGTTAACCCATTAGCTCAGTGGTTCTCACCCTTCCTAATGCCACAACTATTTAATACAGTTCCTCATGTTGTGGTGACCCCAAACATAAAATTATTTGTGTCTCGGTTCCTAAGACCATCGAAAATATGTGTTTTCCTATGGTCTTAGGCGATCCCTGTGAAAGGGTCGTTCGACTCCCAAAGGGGTTGCGACCCACAGGTTGAGAACTGCTGCACTAGCTGTTTAGTTGCATGCATACAAAAGCATGCATACAAAAGGAAAGAGAGCATGCATACAAGAAGCAGATTCTTCCAAAAAGCATGTAGAATTGGCACCTCTACAAGGGCTCCCACTTTAGCAGGTAGAGCTCCATCACCCATATGAGGATTCTGGACCTTGTGTTGAAGACAAGTGGTTCCGGTTATCTGACATCTAGGGACTGTGCACCAAGTTCTGCCTAAAGAAAAGTGCTTCTGTTGCTTTGAAAAAGATTGGAGAAAGGCAGGCAAAGTGTTTGTTTTCCTGCTCCAAATGCACTTGCTGCTAATGGGGTTATAAAGAAGAAGAGTTGGTTTTTATATCTCACTTTTTCTCTATCTTTAAGAAGACTCAAAGGGACGTACCATCACCTTTTCCCTTCCTCTCCCCACAACGGACACCTTGTGAGGTAGGTGGGGCTGAGAGAGTTCTGAGAGAACTGTGACTAGCCCAAGGTCACCCCAACAGGCTTCTTGTGGTGGAGCCGGGAAACATATCCAGTTCAGCACATTAGAATCCACCACTCATGTGGAGGAGTGGGGAATCAAACCCAGTTCTCCAGACAGAGTCCGCCACTTTTAACCACTGTACCACAGGGCCCACCCATCTGAGTTTTCACGAGAACTCAACAAGATGTACAATCTAAACTATTTTTTTAAAAAAGCAAACAAACCCTGGACCTCTGCTCTGGAACACACACAAGAATGTCCCAGATAACAGTGATTTTCCATCACCACCCATTAACTGCAGATGGACCATTCAGGCATCCATCGTGGGGGGAGGGTTCCAAGTAAAATGTGCAATTTCTACAAGTCTGTAAAACTCAGCCCTCAGAATCCACCATTTTCCCTCTCTTGAGTCCAAAACAATATTGCCCTATTTGTGCTGATTGCCACACTGTTCGCTTCAGTGATTATTTACAAGTGACATACGCTTCCAATGCGTGATGAGTCAATATTGGCCCTATTCACACACAGCAGTATCCATCACTGGGTGACTGGAAACCTCTTGTGATGGCTTGCACATATAAAACGGCCATCTAAATCAAGAGATGATATCCGGCACTCAGTACTTTTCAGTGAAACTCATCACAATTGGAGTAGCCAGGAAAATGAAATCATGAAACGTACCCATACATATGAACCAGCATGAAGACTGCTACAAGTACTCTGTTATTAAAAAAACACCACATCTCGTTCCTTAACACAAGATTCCCCTCAGCTGTGAAAACAAGGTATCAAGAAACAATCTGAGCTGCCAGCGAACGTGGTCTTCCACACTTATTTATATATTCTTTACATTTATGCCCTGCCAAATCTCCCATAGGACTTCCCTCTCAAGGAAGGTGTGCGCCCTTTCCCAGGTTATTTGAAAAGTGGTGACATATGTTGCCAATCAGACCAATGCAATTCATAGGGTTATTTTAACAAAAATCTATTTTTATTGAGATTGATTATGATAAATATTGGATACTCAACAGAACAGCACAGCTATTTGGATATAAGGGGTGAGTGAGGAGACCCAGGGACATGCTTGCTAATTAAATAATTACACAAGAATTTGAAGTAACAGCACCACCATGTGGCTGCAAAGTGGAATTCCAATCTCTTTCCAGAACAAGGTCAATTTTTGCCAGAATAAAGCATACCGTGTTTCCCCGAAAATAAGGGAGGGTGTTATATTAATTTTTGCTCCAAAAGATGTGTTAGGGCTTATTTTTTTCCATGATTTAGCGCCCCCACGTGACCAGATCAGCTGCACCAAGGAATCTGTAACTAGGGCTTATTTTTGGAGTAGGGCTTATATTTCAAGCATCCTCCAAAAATCCCGAAAAATCATGCTAGGTCTTATTTTCGGGGTAGGTCTTATTTTTGGGGAAACAGGGTAGATAATAATAAAGTATGGTGGGTTACAAACTGTTGGTTATTATTGTTAAGCTACTAATAAAAATATTAGAAGGGGAAGGGGGAGAGGCCAAGGTGTGATCAGGGATAACAGTTTTCAGGGTCAGGGGAGATATGGGGGTGGGAGGAGATAGGGAAACAAGAACACGGAGATGCAAACAAGCTTGGTGCTCCTTCAACCTCCATCCCATGCTATGACAGCGGAGAGGCCAAAGGAGTTTACCTTTCTCTGACACTGATGCAGTGCAACATCAGATCCATTAATAATAAGACCTTAACTGTACCAAAAAAAAAAATTGCAAAGCATAAAATGTATCTGGCGTGCAAGACTGAGACCTGCATGAGCGATGGAGAGACTGTCACCTTGAAAGAGCTACTTCTTTTCCCCAGGATTCTTGGTCCTTCATCAGTCCCAGACAGGGCCCTGGGGGGAGGGGGCAATGCCAATTCTCTCTTTCAGGACTTCCCACCCCAGAAATTCCATGTATTGACTGTGAGCAATGGCGCAGGACACTAAAAAGTATTTGGCTATCTGGTTGGGCCTTGCAGTTCCCCAAACTATTAGTTTTGGGGGACTTCAATGCTCAGGTCAGTAATACAACCTCCAGACAAGCCTTGGACCTGGTGACCACCATGGCAATACCAGGACTCACCCAGTTTGTAGCAAGTCTCCTGCATCAAGCAGGCAATAACCTGGATCTAATTTTCAGGGTGGGGCTGGATGTGGGTCCAATTTCCACAACTGCTGTGCCGTGGTCCGAACACCATGCTCTGAAGGCCCATATTGGCTTGCTACCCCAGCCCTGCTTAGGTGGAGAGCTGATTAATGCTCGCCTTCAGAGACTCATGGATCCACGAGAGACTCATGGGAAGTGCGCATCCCTTACCACTGTGATGTGGAAGGGACAACTGCACAACTCATCAATTACACACACACACACACACACACACACACACACACACACGGGATGAACTAAACCAGGGGTAGGGAACCTGCGGCTCTCCAGATGTTCAGGAACTACAATTCCCATTAGCCCCTACCAGCATGGCCAATTGGCCATGCTGACAGAGGCTGATGGGAATTGCAGTTCCTGAACATCTGGAGAGCCGCAGGTTCCCTACCCCTGAACTAAACAATACAAAATTAGGACAATTTAGTCTTCAAATTACTTGCAGTATTCCTACAACAGGCTGCTAATGAGCAAAGTGGTTTACATTATTTTCTTCCTTTCAACCATCTTGTCATTGATTGCACAATTACCATTTTACAGGTGGGGAAAACTGAGGCTGAGCAAACATTAATCACCCAAAGAAACACTGGCTGAAATAATACATGAAAACAGCCCTTTTAAGTCCAGCCCAATCTATTCCTCCAGATCACAGTGACTCTCAAGCTTGAAAAGCAATATTTTAAACAGCTGCCCCCACCCCAGTAGAAAGAGAAACAATTGATTTTAGCATTCTTTTCTGTTCCTTGGTAATTGCTCAAGTTGCAAAAGTGAAAGAAGAGGAAGCATTTGCTTGAACACACTGCCTCTCTCTTTCTCGAAGCACAGGTCTCATTCATTTTCTGAAAGATCAATGTAGCCCTTTTGTCTTTCCCCAATAGCTCAACTGTGCATTTTTAAATGTTTTTTTAAAGACAGCTTTATTTTGACATTAAACGATTTCACAGCAGCACTCAGATGCACTGTGAGGAGTGAAAGGTTAGAGTATAAATAGTTCCCTCCCCTGGCATGCCGTTTTGACTACATCACAGAACGTTTGCACAAACCAAAGTGCTGAGTGCCTGGCACAGATCCAAAGAATCCCCCTAATGCTGCTGTGAGCAAGTATGTACCTTTGCACTACAGTTGCCACTTGGGACCTGGAGATCTATCATGATCACAACCGTGAATAAATAGCAATAAGGCAGCAGTAAACCTTGCATTCACTTAAAAACTAATACAGGAGAGCATGTCGAAACGGGGCTTTGTTTTAAGCGCCCATTTCCCCGTTTCTACATAGGGTCGTTCTGGGCATGCTCGCAGAGACTCGATCCGATGCATGCACAGTTTTGTCTTTATTTCAACTATGAAGCAACTGGGGCTGATTTTTGAGTGTTTAAACAAATATAAGGTAACATAAGGCAGCAGTAGACGTCGCATACACATGGATATGAATACACAAAGGCACGCGGGAACGGGGCTTTGCTTTAATTGCCCGTTTCCCTGTTTCCGCGTAGGGTCGTTCTGCGCATGCTTGCAGAGACATGGATTCAGAAGTTTGAAAATAAAAAAAAATTCCTGTCCCAACACAACGCAACAGCCAATCAGGATAGCCCCTGAGCGGATCACGTGTTCAATCCGCCTCAGTGGGGAATCCTTCGTTGCTGCTGCATTTCTGGGAACAAGGATCATTTGTGGGGCAGTGGGGATGCTGAAACCGTGCTCAAAAGGTCCCAATTTTTCCCAAACCGGTTTGTATCTGCATTCATTTTTACAGTGGGGAATCGACCTCAGACTCCTCTACAAAATCTCCAGGAATCTGCCAACCAGGGGCTGGCAAGCCTACTCAGGCCTGGCCCCAACATGCCTTCCCTAAAAGACCAAAATAGGCCTGGAAAGGCCTCTACCTTTACACATTTTTCCTGCAAACCTCGGGCCCTTTTCAGGTTTGTAGAAAGATCTGTCTTGCCTGGTCCCAGCTCCAGTCATAAGATTTAAGAACCCCAAGATTGGCCACCTTTGCTACTAGAATATAAAATATCCACCGAGTTCCCTCTCTTCCCTATACTATGCTCTTCCCAGCCTCCACCTTCAAGTCTCCACCTTCAAGTCTCCAGGAATTTCTCAAGTCAGAGTTGGCAAGCCTACTTTACAGTTCATACATAATGCCAGAACAACAGTCATCACCTCCAAAATGTTCCCTGGGGTTGACTGCAGCAGCTGTGGAATCCTATTATTAAAGAATAGAAAGAGATCGCTCGCTGGATCAAGACCAACATTTCCATGAGCCTACTTGATAAATCATTCAGCCCACTTGATAAATCATTACTTATACTATCTCACATTGAATGAGCTCTGAGATGCAGAAGCGCCTTTAAAGAGTGAGAGTCAACAGTGTTTGCAGCATGTCCCCATTATGGCAAAAATGGTATGCAATTTTTGTATGTCCAATTTATTTAGATGTAATTACATAGCATGAATGGTTTATTGTTTACTCATTTTAACTCATTTAGAATATAGCAACTGGGATGGAACTATTACTTTGGGTGGTTGTTTGAAGACCGATCACCTTACAGCAGCCAGAAGGAGCTATTTAGAAGGAACAGTGTATGAAATAACTTGGAAATTCCTTGGAGATCCTTCCAAGGAACAAGATGGAGAAAACTCTATCTAGTTGTGACTGATGATTATTTGACCCTGAAGATTTCGATTTCGAAACATATGGGAGATTTTTTTTGTGACTGAGCAAATTATTTGAGTTTGTATGGTTTTCTGTATTGTCTAAGCAGAGCTACAATTTGGGATACAATCAGTTTAATGCCAGCTATGGTTGCTAAAGGGCTGGAGGGGGAAAAAAGTCCTGTCACATTATTATGGGCATGTATTATTATGTGCATTTATTGTGCACATTGTTTTTAGTTGTGGTTTTGTTGTACACCGCCCAGAGCCCTTCGGGGGTGGGCTCATTAAATAAATAATTAATTAGACGGACGGACGGACGGACGGACGGACGGACGGACGGACGGACGGAAGGAAGGAAGGAAGGAAGGAAGGAAGGAAGGAAGGAAGGAAGGAAGGAAGGAAGGAAGGAAGGAAGGAAGGAAGAAAGAAAGAAAGAAAGAAAGAAAGAAAGAAAGATGATGATGATGATGATGATGATGATGATGATGATGATGATGATGATGATGATGATGTGTGGAAGTAAGCAGCTAAAGCTTTGCATGGCATGAAGGTGAACAACATTACCTAGTAAATAACATCTGAATAAGCTTCTTTTAAAGGGGCAGGACGCTTTTCCCCAGGCAACTGGCAAGCCCACACTGTGCAAGCTGCTACTGTATTTCCCCGAAAATAAGACCTTCCCCAAAAATAAGACCTACCCCGAAAATAAGCCTTATCATGATTTTTCAGGATTTTTGGAGAAGGCTTTAAATATAAGCCCTACTTCAAAAATAAGCCCTACCGGTATTTACAGATCAGGATGGTGTGATCCAGCAGGGTGCTCCCTGCCAATGAGGATGCAGCTTACATCACACCTGACGGGGAGGCAACAGGGCTGCCGAGAACCCGCCTTAATGAATTCTGAAGGTACCGTATTTCCCCTAAAATAAGCCCTACCCCGAAAATAAGCCCTAATGCATCTTTTGGTGCAAAAATTAATATAAGACCCTGTCTTATTTTGGGGAAACACGGTAGCACAGTCATTTTATTTGGCCTCTACACGCCAAAGGGCTCTAAGTTAATGTAGAAATCTTCCACTAAATCCAACTCCACTAGTAGACATACTGAAATCTAATAGTTGAGATATCAAATGTAATTATCATTTCTTTTTGTTATAATAGCTTCCCTTTTATGCCATTTCCATGAATTGGGTTGTTTGAAATCTCAAGTTGGGGGGTAGCTGGCTTTGCTCAAGACTATGCAAGTTTTAACAGGATGAATGTCCTCCCAGAATTTTGAATTAAATACCATCCGTTTTTGCTCAGTGGTATATACATTTCCATAAGATTAGATCCATGTGGAGGAACAAGAATGAGGTTTATGGTAATAGAAGCAATGACCTCTGTTGTGTTCAGTCACCTGACATCAGTATCTAAAAAAGAAAGGAGCTCTGAGCACTCTGTGATTTTTGGACATTTTTCCTTGCCTGTTCCTACTAAAGGAGCATAGCTGCAGCTTAACTTGGTGCTTTATTTTGATTGAAGTTTTTTTTTCTATTTCAGAATGATCCTGAGATTTATGAGAAAAATAATGTGAAAAATGATCGATCTGGTGCAACTGTATCCTATCTTTTTACAGTTGTTTCTCACTGGCTTTGCTGTCAAAGCTAATGTCAAAATAGGACTTTACCTGCATCCAAGTGCAAAGCCATTGTTCAAACGCGGCAGTGGTGTAGTGGTTAAGAGCAGGTGTACTCAAATCTGGAGGAACCGGGTTTGATTTCCCACTCTGCTGCCTGAGCTGTGGAGGCTTATCTGGGGAATTCAGTTTAGCCTGTACACCACAACACACACCAGCTGGGTGACCTTGAACTAGCCCCAGTTCTTCTGAGATCTCTCAGCCCCACCTACCTTACAGAGTGTTTGTTGTGAGAAGGGAAGGGTAAGAAGTTTGTAAGCCCCTTTGAGTCTCCTGTAGGAGTGAAAGGGGGGATATAAATCCAACTCTTCTTCTTTATTGTTATTTCAGCAGAGATACAGTCTCTGAAATCAACTGCTGAAATCCAAGCCCTACTTTTTTATTTAGGTGTTTGTAGCTTTCTCCCCAATGATGACTCAAAACAGCTCACTACGTTATTCCTCCCTCCCCCATTTTATCTTCACTTTCACCACCTTTGAGATAGGTCTTGCTAAAAGTGTGACACTGGCCCAAAGTCTCCTAGCCAACTTTCTTAGAGTGGGGATTTGAATCTAGGTCTCCAAAATCCTACTACCCCAATACTTTTGACCACCACACACAACACTACACTTGAAGTCGAACCTAACCTATCTGATTCTTACTGAAATTCCACTTTTCTGCATTCCTTCGCACAAGCAGAAGTTGTGACTCTTGTCAGATCTTGCTCTGTATTGTTAATTGGTATCCAGATATATAATTCCCACATGTGCCCCCTGCCTGCGGATACTTAAGGGGCACAATCATCCCAACAGGTTTTTCTACAGACTACCGGGAAGACTCCCTGGGTCTGCAGAAAAATCTGAAAATTAAAAGAAACCAAAGGTCCCCCCGTGGGTTTTTAAAAAAATATAGAATGGTCTCCAATGTGCAGTCAACGCTCTTATCTTTTGAACTGGCGGCACTAGAAGACACCAAGAAGAAGAAGAGTTTGGATTTATATCCCCCCTTTCTCTCCTGCAGGAGACTCAAAGGGGCTTACAATCTCCTTGCCCTTCCCCGCTCACAACAAACACCCTGTGAGGTAGGTGGGGCTGAGAGAGCTCCGAGAAGCTGTGACTAGCCCAAGGTCACCCAGCTGGCATGTGTGGGAGTGCGCAGGCTAATCTGAATTCCCCAGATAAGCCTCCACAGCTCACACGGCAGAGCTGGGAATCAAACCCGGTTCCTCCAGATTAGATACACGAGCTCTTAACCTCCTACGCCAAGAGCTGCTCCGGGCCCAGCAATGTCACCCTTTGAGAGTTGCATTTTGGGGGGAAAGCTGGGAGCTGTGGCACTCCCAGAAGTGTTGTCCTTTGTGTGGGAGGCAGCCGGGAAGCTTGGAAGCTGGTGGCAGGTCCAGGTTAATAATGGATGGGGGAGGGGAGATGAGATTTCCCGCTCTCTAATGAGTTTCACAGGCCCTCACTTGGTGACTCAGCAAGAGAGCAGGCTGAGGGGAAGCCCCTCTCCCCATTGGGGCTTCAGGCCTCTCATCGGCTTGCCCAGGGCTGCTCCTGGTGGATGAAGCGAAACTCCCCACCCCTATCCCACCCTCTTGCAGGGCAAGCTTGTGAGAGACCAGGTCTGGAGGGGAGGAAACCATGAAACCATGATGGGAAGGGACAGGATCCGCCCCCAGGGGGCAGCTGGGATTTTCCACCCCCACCTGTTTCCATACTGGTTTACGTTTCTGTAAATTTGCAAGTACATACAGTGCTATATTACATTTGCAGTGTCATCTTAAGCAGAGTAACACCTTTCTAAGTTCATTGAAGTCAATAACCAGTTAGCATACTGCTTATTTTTCAGTTGCTATTTCTGTTTCTGCGAGGGAAGGTGGAATGGTACAGCCCAATCTCACCAGGTCTTGGAAGCTAAGCAGGGTCGGTCCCTGGAAGGGAGATCTCCAAGGAAGATTCCGCAGAGGAAGGCAACCGCAAATCACCTCTGCTTCACACTTGCCTTGAAAACCCCTTGCTAGGGTGGCCACAAGTCAGTCGTGACTTGATGCCCCTTAACACACACACATTTCTGTTTCTTTGCTGTCTCTTCCCCTCCCTGGCTAATTTTCTGCTATATCATCTTTCCTAGGGCTAAAAAAGACTGTTGGGAGAAGGGGAACATGGGGAAAATCCACCCCCACCAATGACTTCTGCTGGCAGTTGCTTGGATACAGATCTAGATTCTTTCATTTATGCCGCTCTCTTGACACAGCGAGAAAAGAGATATTAACCTATTTTTCGCAATTGTGCTGCTTTAGTATAACTGATACACAGACAAAGGACACATATAATCAAGAACAGCTTGCAAGTCAAGCAACAGTCACAGAACAAAAACATTATTTTTCATATGCTTGTTTGCAATTCTGAACCTGAGAATTGTTTTCTGGGTAGAAGAATAGAACTGTTTGGATTTATACCATTTTTCTCAACTGTAAAGAGTCGCAAAGTGGTTTACAATCTCCTTCCTTTCCTCTCTTTGTGACACCTTGTGAGGTAGGTGGGACTGAGAGAGTTCTGAGAGAACTGTGACTAGCCCAAGGTCACCCAGTACGTTTCTTGAGGAGGAGACGGACATCAAACCTGGTTCTCCACATTAGAGTCTGCAGCTCATGTGGAGGAGTGGGGAATCAACCCCAGTTCTCAAGAGCAAGTCTACCTGCTCTTAACCATTATGCCACACAGGCTGCATTTGTAAGGCCTACAAACTAGTGTTAAATGTCTTCCACAAAGAAAAGGGACAGCCACTTATAAGAACACCACAAAAAGAGAAAGAGAGAGTCCTAATGTTTCAAGGTCCAACTTTCTTAAACAAGGAGCTATGTGTGGGCTGCTTTAAATGAAACCAAGGCTGTTCCTCAAAGCTAACCATATTGTTAGGATTTTACAAGTACCTGCTTCACTCAGTGAAGCAAAAGTTAACTGCTGAAGTCACATGACTAGAATCACATGAGTTTCTGGAAAGATCTCTCCCTTCTTCTTCCAGCAAGAAGAAAGGCAGACACAGTCTGTACAGAAACCCAGACTGAGCATTTGCGTAAATAATGTAACTTCAGTTATTATCCAGTAAAGTTCTACAAAACAACTTACTGTATATACCGGCGTATAAGACGACTGGGCGTATAAGACGACCCCCCCACTTTTCCAGTTAAACTATAGAGTTTGGGATATACTCGCCATATAAGAGTACCCGGTGTATAAGACGACCCCACACTTTACAGATGATTTCCCAGGGTTCAAAAGTAGTCTTATATGCCAGTATATACAGTACGTGCAACTCTGCTATATTATTTACTGCAATAATTCATTGCAATGCCAACACCTACAGACACATCTGAGAATTTCCTGGCGTTATCATCCCCTATCCTAATGCCAACCCCCTGAAGAACAAGAACAAGATTTGAGACCAGTAGCACCAACAAGCTTCCCAGGGTATAAGTCCAAGCTCTCTTCATGTCCAGCCTATGAAGTGCTACTGAACTTGAATGTTGCCTTCCTACCATCAGTAATGCTACTCACTTAAAATGTTACACCCAAATAGTTCAAGGGGATCAGCTGCTGTGAGATTCTTGGATTTTAAGTTTGTGGAAGTCATGTAGAGCAATGTTTTCCACCCTGTGAAACTTCCACCCTGTGAAACTTCCACCCTGTGAAACTTCAGACCAAAAAATGGGTTGCGAAGCCTCTGATCATGGACCAGCCATCCCTAATTGGACCTGCCATCCCTAATGGCCATTCCTACCTTTTCCACTGCTCTGACCCTGACAACAGCAACCTTCGTGACACATTTTAGTTTGAATTTCTTCTTCACTGCATATACCTGTTAATCAAGTAATTGTAATTGGTTTCTGAAATGCGGTAATGTACATAGCAAAATTTATTTTTATTTTATGACACAGTGTGAAACAGACTTTTCTCTGTGATACACCTCTGAAGATGCCAGCCACAGATGCAGGCAAAATGTTAGGAACAAGATCTACCAGACCATGGCCATACAGCCCAGAAAGCCCACCATAACCAGTTATTTATTTATTTTTATTTATATATTCGATTTGATAGACTGCTGTACCCCCAAAGGGCTCCGTTTCTTGATGGTTAATTAAGTGAGTTTCTTAGAATGCACGGGATGGGGAGATAGAGAGACTAAAGCAAAAGGAGAGAGTGGTTAAAGGCTGGAATGTAACCTCCACATGCAAAGGCTGTGTTTACCTGAATGCCACTTGCTTGGGGTTCGTAGTGGAGGACAGCTGCTCCCTTTGTGCAATGCTTTTTAGTTTCTCAAAAACACCTGATTAGCCGCTGTTAGTAAATGGAAATGCTGAACTAGATGGTGCCAAATCATAAGTGCATTATGCACAAGGTGTCTGCTGTGTGGCAGGGGCAAATGCCCATCGCAGTAAGATTTCTTCTATGGATGTAAATTCCTGAGCCCGGTTTTCAATTTCCATTCTCCCTGCGTCAGGCGACACCACTTTAAGTGTGACTTTCTTCGCTGCCAGAGCAGGAGAGATTTGCCAGTGAGCACAGCTTTGCCCCGAAAAGCTCCCCTCCACCCACCACCAGTCCCTCCCACTCCTGGGCATACCTCTTCCATTCCTCTTTTTCAGTTACTTTAATGTTTGTTATTATACTCCAAAATCTCTGTCTTTTATTGCATTTGAAAACCTCCAAATGGCAGATCATCCATTTCCCTTGTGCTCTCACTTCCAGAGTGTTGCAGTTAACAACAGGCTGGGGGCAGTGAGGCCTATAGGATAAATTACGAATGGTGGGCAAACCATTTAAAAACAAGTCTCTCTCTTCTCCCAAGGCAGCAGCAGCAGGAAATACATATATGTGTGGAGGGAAGGGGAGAGAGATATCTTGGGCATGAGCTCCAGGGAATTTCTTTGCCTCTTTTTTTTGTTGGGGGGAGGTATTTTGGGGGAAGGGTTACAATATCAATATAACTGCAATTTAAAGGGCTTTAACAAAGCCAGCAATGTTGCAACTGCCAAGTGTGATGAGATCTGTGACTTCAAGAGGGAGTTGATGGGCGGAATTCAGGCAAACTAAGAAAAGCAGAGGCCTGTTGAGACTTCAGCAACAAGCTGCGGAGCAGGCAGTGAATGCCTTCTCAGGTATAAACACACAAATGTGAGGAGACCACTACATAGCTACAGCCTTACTGCACAGCTAAGAGACCTGAAGTATGTGTTCCATGTATAAAGGGCCATAGTTTGCCTCAGGTGCCAAACCCCTGGGTCAGCTTTGGATGGGTGACAATACCAGGTAAATTTGGACTTGTGGGTTACCATACCAGAAAGATTGGGAACTGATGGTGCAGAGTTACTTTGTAAATAGTTCCTGACAAGTGTAGTAAGTTTATAAGTAGGTCCAACTTCCAAATGATCTGAAGACCAAAGCATGACACATTTTCCCATTCATCTTGCATAAATAGGTTGGAGGCTGGACTCAACTTTGCAGACCAGTTTCAGCAGCCATGTTTTCTGAATATTAAAAATCCAGTAGTGGGTGTTGAGAGTGAGTCGACAAAGCAACATATGGAAGAACTAAAAATACAGGTGGGGCAAAAGAGCCATCTGAATCAATGTACGTGCCAGTGAAATCTGGGGCATGATTCATTAACTAAGAGAGCGAGGGAGAGAAAGAAAATGTTCATTAGCATTTTCCCGGGGATTCATGCATAATTTATGTAGAACAAATTTCTCCATGCTGGTTCTGCATAAATTACTGTGGTTTGCAATCCATCACCTTCCTGTTTCCTCTGCATGTAAGTGGTACCCTCTTATTTCAGGAGCAGGACAGATCAGACAAGAATGGAACCTGATCAAGAGACACAGCGGGAGTATTTCATATACGAATCACTGCATTCGCTCCGGGTATGTGCACACTGCAATGCAGACTCACAATAGGGGAAGGGGCGGGGGTTGTGTGAGATTCTGGATGACATTTCACTGCCATTTTACTTTGAAACCACACAGACCTTTGGGATGGAAATGGAGCCATTCCATTTTGGAGGCTCAGCTTAAACTAAGAAGATCTTACGGATTTTGCACTACCAGGTAGGGATCAGGATAAGTAAGAAATAATGTAGAGGAAATATAAGTTCTCACCTACTTAGAGAATATGCATGCAGACTGTGGTTTGCAGGAAGATGGTATTTCTAGCAAATGGATAATCACAAATGAGAATTTCTACTTCTGGGTGACAGACCTTCTGACATTACAAGGACCCCTTCCACACATGCAGAATAATGCACTTTCAATCCACTTTCAATGCACTTTGAACCTGGATTTTACTGTGCGGAATAGCAAAATCCACTTGCAAACAATTGTGAAAGTGGATTTGATGTGCATTATTTTGCATTTGCGGAAGGGGCCAAACATTCTCTTCCCAATACACACTCCAAACAAGCTACTTGTGCAGAGCTTGCTTCCGCCTGCAACTGAAGCCTTCTGCCACTATCCCAAGATGCAAACAAACTGAGGGGTTTAGCCTGTAGGCTCCCTTCACAGTTAATGGAATCTAGAGAAGGAGCTTTAATGGAATCTAGAGAAGGAGCCTTATGTCCCACATAGGCCACTGCGCTCGGCAGTGGCAGAATTGCTGGCGACCCCTAGCCCCGCGACGATGCGGCTGGCCTCGACCCGGGCCAGGGCCTTTACGGCTCTGGCCCCAGCCTGGTGGAATACCTTACCCCCATCAGTCCGGGCCCTGCGGGATCTTGGTGAGTTCCGCAGGGCCTGTAAGACAGAATTATTCCACCGGGCCTTTGGAGAGGCTGGCCGCTGTTCTACTGCCCCCCACTGAAACTCTGCCGAATTTCCATCTTTGTCATCTCGGTTGGGCCTGCTGTGACTCCATCTGGGCCCACCTGTTCCCTCCCTTTCTTCTTTCCTCTTTTCCCTTGTTTTTAGCCTTAGGAACGGGCGCCTGTTTGAACTGTTTTATACGGGTTGAATGGCTTGGATTGTTTTAATTATATGTAATTGCTGCCGGAGTTTTAATGTTTACGTTATGTTGTTGAGTTGCTGTTAATAACAGCCATGTTGTTGAGCCGCCTCGAGCCCTTCGGGGAAGAGGCGGCCTATAAATCTAAAATATAAATAAATAAAAATAAATAAATAAGGTAGCCAGGTAAAAGGGGACCCCATGCAATAACAGATGAAGCAGATGTACCTTGAATGTGGAGGTCTTTACACAGCCACTATTGACCAAGTTTGAATACATCATGCCTGGAGATCTAGAGCCCCAAGTTTTGTAGCACTTAAGAACTATAATTAATGGTCATGCCTTTACTAATGAATGCTTAACCAACAGAAGAATCAAAGTTGAGGGATAAGATGAATTAAATTGAGGTCGAGGTTTATTAATTCTCCAAGTTTGGATGATGAAGGCAGTAAATTGTCTTAATTTATTGATCTACATGACCACAAGAGACTATGCTAGCAGTTTCCCAGATCTTCAATAATCACAGATAGTTTCATTGATCAATCTTAATTCTTCCCATTCTAAGCCATTGCTAGCAGGGCAGTTTACAATATATTACTACTGCAGAGCTTTGACTAGGATCCAAATAGCACCTACTTCTAAGGGTTTAGTCATACCTAGAGGTAGTTTACTACTAGAGAGGTTATAACATCAATATTTCAAGCCATAGCACAGCATACGTTTGATATGGGACCAGAAATAGCATTCTGATAAACTATATTAAGTATCTTATGTTTTGCACAAATACAGCTTTATAAGCAGAAGATAGAAATGCTTTAAATGTTTAAATATAAATGCTCAAGAAGGGGTAAGAACTAACAGAATGTAAAATCTGGACTTTTTACTCTAGGAGAAGTTATGTTCAGAAATGTTCTTTTTTTAATAAGAAAAACAGTATTATAACTGATAGTATTCAATGGAGTTTAATGATGTGGTTCAGGTTTGTTTTTGAATGTAGAAGTTATTATAGGGCATACTGCTTTGCTCTACAAGAGTGACAGCATATTCTTCAAAACTATAGCAAGGTAGTTCCCGAAAATTATTTGTTAGCAAAACGACACAGAGTTATCTAGGATGATAGACAGCCAATACAGAGGATTGGTTTAAGATGATCTCATTGTAGATCAAGTGGCGATTACTAATGCTGAAAATTGTATAAAAGTAGGAGTTTCAATTCACTCAGTGCATCTTTCCAGTCTGGCCCCCAAACCACACAGGAACGATGCCACTAGGTGCTTGTACTCTAGTAGTCTGGCCCTCTAGTCAGATTACCAGATGCCACTGGACTCTGTTTTTTTGTCTGGCAAGAGACAAATAGCCAGTAAACTGTACTTGTGCCTTCTTGTTTTTTACAGCAAGACAGAAAGACTTTTAGGTAAGTCCCTTAGGTAATGTTTGGAGGGAAACTATTTGGTAAACAATGACTATTGGTATTTTATTTGTCTTCTCTTAGAAATTGCTTGTATTGAAATTGTTTATTTTTGTCTATTTCTTTTCTAATATGGCTCAAGTAAATATTTATATTTTTCAATCTCTGGGGTTATTGATTTATTTGAATTTGAAAAGCAGATGGATGTAACACTTTGAAAGTCCCCTGCTTTTTTAAAAAAATGATTGAGTTGTGTCGGTGTGAGAAGGCAGCTCTTTCAGAAACAAGCACCCATTTGCAAGTGGAATGAGTGATGAAATTCATTGGACTGGTTGTTGAACTTTCCTCCATCTCTACTTTCCAGATGACATATAATTCCAAAGGGCAATACATTTCCTCAGTACAAAACATCAAATCTTGAAGAAGCCACAGGTTTCCAAATAAATCTATGTAAATTTGCAGAATGGCTGTATATGTCTCAGATCACTTCCACCCACATCCATAAAACTTTTCAGGATATAACCACACTTTGCATATAGATTTGTAATTAGTTCTCATTATCTTTTTTAAACCGAATGCAGCTGCTAGAAATTAAATCCAAAGGAAGGAATGTGGTGTTAGAGAAGAGAGTTTATTCAAATATTTTCCATTTTCCTGAAAATCACCCCCTCCAAGCTGAGAAAGGTGATTTCCTCACTGGCGATTAATACTGGGACAGTCACCCAAAATATCCAGGTTCCCTTGAGATCTCCTCACAGCCGAACCGTGGAACACAGATCAGTCCCATTTCTGGTGCTCCTCCCCCTGAGTACTGATACTCTGGTGCTCCTCCCCCTGAGTACTGATACCAGCCAGGTTTGGTGAAGTTTGGTCCATGGGGTCCAAGCTATGGACTCCCAAAGGGGGTGCCCTCATCCCCCATTGTTTCCAATGGGAGCTAATAGGAGATGGGGGCTACACATTTGAGGGTCCATAACTTTGGCCCCCATGAACCAAACTTCACCAAACCAGGGTGGTATCATCATGAGGGTCTCCTAAAGATACTCAGAAAGTTTGGTGCTGCTAGCTTAACAATTGCACCCCTGACAGCAGGCACCCCTCCCCCCCAAAGGGGCAGGCCTAGAGGTCTTCACTAGAAACATGATGCAGTGAGGATGTTGGAACCTGGATGAAAAGGTGCCGATTTGAAACTTGGTTGTATCTAAATTAAATTTTCAGTGGGAATTCAGCCAAAAACTGAACGGATGTGTATTTCCCCCCCCCCCCCAGCAGAGATAAACACAACTGGGGAGGGGGGGGTCAATAGAAAATGAATTAAATAGCCACTATTCATATTTCTCTTTCAATCACTGACCCTTGTGCCACATCTTTTAAAAAAGATTATTAAAAATCTTAACAGAACTATGTACAATGTGTTGTCCCACCCATCGTCAGATCTACCTGACACTTTTTCAGATTTTAGCAGCGGGAAATACCACAACATCATGTTAATATAAATCAAACATGTTTATCGAACCTTGTTTCCAAATCTGTTCCCTTCTATAGTAAGCCCAATATTTAGCTTCCAAACATTAAAGTTTAATTAAAAACATGATACTTAAACACATTTCTAAGCTACTGCCAGAATCTTTATTCAGTCCCAAGCATTCAAACAGCGATAATGATTTTAACAGTTTTCTCAATATTTAAATGGGGAGAAATTCAGACTTCAAGGGACTGGCAGATAGGCAATTTTAATTTCTCTCATAACTTAGTTTATGATCATTTATTTTAAAATCTCCAGGGGAAAATACTTGTCCCAAAGCTTGAAGTATTCCAGAACACCATTAGTTGTTCCATATTAACTATGGCTATTCTACTGTTGATATTTTCAATACTGGTATCTTTCCCTCCCCCCACCCCCGTCAAGTCACATCTGACTTATGGTAACCCACAGTGGGGCTTTCTAGGCAAGAGACATTCAGAGGTGGTTTGCCATTGCATACCTCAACATCACAACTCTTGGATTCCTTGATAGTTTCCACACTAAATACTGCCCTGGGCCACCCCTACTTTGCTTCCAAGATATGATAAGATTGGGCTAGGATGGGCCTTCCAGGTCAGGGTAGATGAGATCCACCACATTAAAAATGTTGGTGATCCTAATGACTCCAAAGAACTATTTCCAAATCACAGAACTGGATTATGGACATGATAGCACCTTTTTTTCTATGAATGGCAGAAGGCCTTTGCACCATTTGTAGCCTATGGGGTATGTAATGCAGGGGCAGGAGGGGTTATGGCAGTCCATACTAAGAGAAGGTTACATCTTGGGATTGACAGAGTACTACACATAGGAACATGCAGATCCAGTAACCAATGTGATCACCGTTTCAAGTTGCTTGAAACAAGACTACACCCAGCACCCATACTTTGTTCCATACCACAAGACATGGCTTGGTTATCTACATATACCATGATGAAACCTTTTTTTAAAAAAATCTCTCTGTTACGGAGCTGTAATGCTTACATCAGAGGTGGACAATTTTTTATGTATGAAGGCGACACGTGAGGCCACCATGGAGGCTGCATGTTGGATGCTGGCTTGTTTCATTTCTGGCAATGGCAGCACCTAGTTAGCCATGGTTACAGTTAAGTTAGCTGGTGAAACTGGGAAGACATCAAAGCGGAGACCCAGATAGAGGCTTCTGCCCTGCCACTCAGCTCTTAAGTGGCTGAAAGAAAAAGAAGACTGCCTGCCAAAATGAGTTCAGAGCATCTCACATTGCATGTAATAGGCTGTCTGACTTGGACCAAGCCGCATGATACGAAGCAACAACAACATGGGGACCCCATTGTTGGGAAATTTAGATCCCTTAACTTGTGAATTAGCAGAGTGCAGAATAAAAGAGACCTTGAGACAGTTGTGGAGTTATATAAAAAGAGTTTACTTACTAATAAAAGGGAAAAACAGGGTTACATGGAATAAAACAAAGAATAACTTTCTAGTCTAGTTCTAACTTGGTTACATTGCATAGATTCACCTCTTAAGGTGAATCTCCAACAAAGAAAATCTCATGACTGAGTGAGCACATGTAACTGAGTGAAACAAAGGAACATAGATAACCTTATAACCTCTGACCTATGTGCCTAGTCTCACATAAGCAATGTGGGCTTAACTAGCCAATGGCTTAATCAATGAACTGGCCCTACAACTATGACCTCAGTAACTAATTAGCATGCACATAGTTAACCCCTTCTTGTCAGGATTGTGACAGACACTTGCAAATTCTAACAGCCATGCATACTGTGATGACCCAAGGGTGGGAATCATCATCACAATATACCAAGTGCCTCCCCAAATTCCCCAGCTCCTAATTCCAATGAACCTTTTGAATATTCCTCTTCTTGTGATGCAGCTACAGACTGCATCCCCTCCTCCTTCCTCTTCATGCTTAAACCAGAAAACAAGATTTGAACAGTTCTCTCCCTTTATTTTCCAAAGTCTAAAAGACGTGAAATCACCACTAAACCTCCTGTTGGCAGTAAAGATAAAATCAGAAATAAAACATGAATACATGAGCAGGGCGCCACAGATTTCAAAGGATTAATGAGTAGATGGAAGGTTAATGCCCCTCAGACCATTAACCACAGCAAGTGATAAATCTCCAGGAAATGCCCCACGCCAAGGTTGTTCTCATAATTCTAGGAGGAAAAGGAGGAAATTATATATACATTTATCATGGGTGATCAGTTTCAGTTGGTATGCACATGCCATTTGTGAAGAATTAATGCCCGATGCATTAGGGAGTCAAATTGCTGGAATTATTTCTTAACAGTCCATTTGACCTATAATAAGAACAGGAGAATAAGAAAAAAAAATAAGTAGTTTCTTTATTTTTAGTTTTATGTATTTCTATTCCAGCTTCTGTTCTTTCAGTGAGTCATCATAAGCATTTATTTTATTCCTGTGGTTGTTTCTTATAAGAGCTACCACCCTAGGTTTCTTTCAAGAAAAATCCTTGCAACTTATTTTGCCTCCCATGCAGATTTATAAGGAAATTTTTCAATTCCCTCTCTAGGAAGTTGTTTCAAGGTTGGTTATGAATTTAGAGATCTTGTTTCCCCCTTTTTAATACATATGTGCATGTGTGGCACCTCAACATTCATTGATTCTAAAGCACTGGGCTTAGTAGATTCTGACTTCATGTTGAGACTTGCCCCAAGCTGAGGTGGATCACACCAGGGCCTCCACCACCACATTTTGCTTACTCTTTTGGGAGAAGGGAAAGGAGCAGCAATTAAATACAAGTAGGGGGAAAAGAAGAGGAAGATGGAGAAATCAGGAAGAGAGAAGAGGAGGGAGAAAGGATGGAAGAGAAGCATAGGAGTACCACCAGCCAGGTTCACTTGGCTGGAGAATAAAGAGATAATGAGCTGGCACTATTCTGAAGTGGAAAACTGCAGCGTACCACTGCAGGTGGTGGCAACTTTGAAATGTTTCCTCACACTGAAAAGTCTATTCAAAGAGACAACAGCACAGCAACAAAAGTTCTACCCTTTATCTTTGCTTGCTGTACCAGTTTTCAAAGACGACCAGGAAAAAGTGGTTGCTAAGGAAACAATTCCAAATAGCACTTTTACCTGCTGAATATCCATAGGTGTCTACACAAAGGTGACTGCCTGGAATGAACTTCTGTCTGGTAACACAGCTGTCATTCCAGTTTACTTTACCACCACCACCATCCTGAGTCCAAATCAAAGCTGCAAAAAATGAAAGGGCCATCCATAGTTGCCCAGAGTTAGTATCAGTGCTTTAGAAGCTAATAGGCACATCACACAGCCAAGGATGTTAGAATGGGTATGCCTTTAGTTTCAACAATTCTAGCACAAGAAAAGTTACAACCTGCCAATTTCTCTGCATGGTGGTGGGGAAAGGGATCTAAGAATTTGTAAGATTTTTTTTAATGTGAGAAGCTGTCGCTTTTTGCAGGTTCCTACACACGGAATTTGTGTGAAACAACCATTGCTTTCTTACCCATGAAAAGTCCTCCTCCTCTGAGCAAATGAGGACATATTTGGGTGATTCTCACTGCTTGCTAGGGAGACAGGAACAAGAATTCTTCTCCTTCCTATTTCCTGCAGAGCTCATCACCCTTCTCTCAGTTCTGAGACTCCAGCTAGCAGTTAGACTAACTGGAAAATACGACAAAAAACCCACCTTGTATAACTACTATAACATGGATAATAACTTAGAAAGGAATTCAAAAAGAATCAGAAGCAAAATAATTATAGAGACAGTAAGGACTGATTGTATACAGTGTCTGGCAATAACAATGACATAGGAGGGGAAGATGTCTTCATTTGTTCAGGGGAGAAGGACCTTTCAGAGGTAAGTAATCAATGGTCGTTCTCCCTCTGCACTTGAGGGCATCTCTGGGACCTCCCATAGTAGTGTCCCTGTTTGTTGGATGGGTCATCATTGTCTGACTCTAGCACATGCAGAAGTACTCTTTCCCCAAACGCAGCATCTGCAGAGCCATAAGTGTTAATCTTGTAATGTCTTTTAAACTTTGACACCAACGACCAAGTCATTGCCTTGCAAATCTCTTCAATAGATACTTGATTAACGCTGTCTTGGCAGCTGTACTCCATATAGAATGTGCCGTAATGCCTGCTGGAGAATCCGGCTTTGTGCTTTATATGCCTCAACAATACAGCTTTTGAAGCATTTGCTAATGATGGTAGAAATTTGGTGTCCTACGTTAGAAGAGGAGATTGCAATGAACATTGCTTCAGATTTTCTAATTGTATGAGTCCTGATGATACACACCTTGAGAAACTGTCTGACATCAAGGGTATGACAAGTTACTTCTTCAGAATGCTTTGGTTGAGGACAAAATGATGGTAAAAAAATTCTTGTTGTCTTGTTTCTTGTTGTCAATGTTGTCAGTTCTCAGCACTACCTTGTCCTTATGAAATATGCATAACGGATGAGGCAAAATATCCAGGTTCTGATATTCTCCAAGTTGAAGTGACAAAAAAAACTGTTTTCATCCTAAGAAATTTAAGTGGGATCTCGCTGATGGGTTTAAAGGATGGTCTGTGAGTGTGTTCAGGACAGTGTTCAAACCCCATGTAGGAAATCTGTGAATTTGTGACAAGTCTTTGGAGGTAGCGCCTTTCAGGAATCAAACTATGTGAGGACGCTTGGTTGTTCACCATCCTTCTGGTTTCAGTACCATCATAGATATGGCTGTGATTTGTCTTCTGAAGGATGCAGTTCAAAAGCCTGTCCTAATACCATCTTGCAAAAAATTCAGGAAGACCTTTGAATATAATCGTTCTACTTTCTTCCTCCTACATCATCTTACAAAGGCCTTCTATTTTGACTTGTAGCTGCAGTTGATAGAAGCCTTTCTAGCTGCCAACACTGTGCTGATCACATCAGAGCTATAACCTGCTTCTATGAGATGGTTCCCTTCAACCTCCAGGCTGTCATTGTTGTCTTCTCCTCCTCCTCCTCCTCCTCCTCTTTCCCTTTGGACTAGGAGCAGCAAACCAGAGGAGGAAACAGTGGCAAGTAGGAAGAAGAAGAGTTCGGATTGATATTCCCCTTTCTTTCCTATAAGGAAACTTAAACGGGCTTACAAACTCCTTTCCCTTCCTCTCCCCTCAACAGACACTTAGTGAGATAGGTGGGACTAACAAAGTTACAAACAACTGTGACTAGCCCAAGTAGAGAATTCAGAATTAGGATTAGAGAGTTGGGAGAAGAAGGTGACAAGATTAGAGTAGAGGAATTTAAGACGGACAGACACCATGGGCACAAAGATGTCTGCTCCCTCTGTAGGCAGGAAAAGAACTGAGATAAGGGAGGGTTATCTTGTTCCTGCCTTCCTAGCAAGCAGTGGGAATCACCCAAAGATGTCCTCAAGCTTAGAGGGAGAACAGAGCAGAACCTGATTTCTGGCACTGAATGTCCTATTGCAGTGATGGCGAACCTATGGCACAGGTGCCAGAGGTGGCATTCAGAGCCCTCTCTGTGGGAACGCGCACACAGAGTTCATCATGTGTGGAACTGAAAATCACCCCCCCCACACACACACACACACATCTAGACTGACCTGGGCCACTCAGGACAACATGCGCGCACCACGGTGAGCAGGGAGGACTCGGCTGGTGGGCCTGGTGCCTGTGCTCCGGGCGGTTGCTGCCGGGGGGGGGGGGGGTGCGGGGCACAGAGGAGGCAGAGATGCTACAGAGGCACAGAGCGGTGCGCGTGGGACTTGCTGGAGGCTAGAGCAGGCTGGCCCCTGATCGAGCGGGTGGGGTGGAGGAAGAGGGAGCCAATCAGTTATTTCTAAACTAAAACCTCAGGTTAAATTGCCAGGTTGGCATTTTGCGATAAATAAGTGGGGTTTGGGTTGCAACTCGGGCACTCGGTCTCAAAAAGGTTCGCCATCACTGTCCTATTGTGCCATTCTGTTCCCTACAACATTATGTGCCCTTCTAGACATGTTCCCCTTGCCATACCCACAATCCCCTAGCTATCATTTACTCATGCTTCTTCTACCACCCCCTCCACAAATCTCTGGCACACAAATTGCTAAAAGGAATGTATTAGATATTTCTCTTCCTGACCATACTATCCTTACAAGAACCCTGTGAGCCAAGATGGGCCAAAAGAGGACAAAATGTCCCATTAAGAACATAAGAAAGAGCCTGCTGGATCAGACCAGACATCATCTAGTTCAGCACTCTGCTACTCACAGAGGCCCACCAGATACCTTTGGAAGCTCACATGCAGACTGTGAAAGCAATGGCCTTCTGCTACTGCTCCCGAGCACCTGGTCTGCTAAGGCATTTGCAATCTCAGATCAAGGAGGATCAACATTGGTAGCCATAGATCGACTTCTCCATAAATCTGCCCAAGCCCCTTTTAAAGCTATCCAGGTTAGTGGCCTCACCACCTCCTGTGGCAGCATATTCTGAACACCAATCACGCGTTGCGTGAAGAAATTTTTCCTTTTATTAGTCCTAATTCTTCCCTCCAGCATTTTCAATGGATGCCCCCTGGTTTTAGTATTGTGAGAAAGAGAAAAAAAATTCTCTCTGTTAACATTTTCTATCCCATGCGTAATTTTATAGACTTCAATCATATCCCCCCTCATGCAGATTCATGCAGAGCTGGGATTTGCATTTGAGTCTCCACAGCCCTGATGTGTCATTCTAACTAGTATACCAGACTGGCTCTATAGACGTTCTATTAGTATAAAGAGGTATTCTTTGGGTATTTAGAATCAATGTGGTCCTTCCATCAAGAACTAAGAATAACTTGACTATGAAAAATAAGTGTACCTAAGATATTTTGCAGTGATATGCATAATTAATCAAATGTGAAAAATTGCGGGGGTGGGGGGGGGGAGTTAGTACAGATTCTTCATTGCTATAGCACTCCCACCTTGTGAAGTGTGCCAGTGTCATTAGGTGTCTTGTAAAAATAGGGTCCTGCTATATACAGTTTTCACTTTCATGAACTCCATATCCAAGAGCAATGTTTTACTTAACACCCATAAAACATGATTCAGACTCTTAGCTAATGCCCAAATTGGAGAGGGGGCTGTAAAATCTGCACAGATTTAAAGAACATCTGACGATACACACTCCTGATTTCTGAAATGGAATATGGAGGAGATAGAATGCTAGCAGTATTGGATACAATGTGTTTGCAGTTTACTTATTATAAAACCAGAAAATGCAGCTAACACCGATTTTGATTCTTAACTTTTGCATATACGGAAAGACTGAAAATACAATCAAATTGAGATGCAGAAGTTGTACTGGGATTGTAAAGGGAGAGAGAAAATCTTTGGGCGTGATCCAGACATTAACAATTTCAACTTACCCATGAAGGGTCCTTCTCCTTTGAGCAAAATAGGACATCTGGGGTGTTTTTCACAGACCAATCAGGGAGGCAGGATCACATTTTTGCTTCCTTGATACTTTAGGATCTGCCCCCTTCTTTCCCAATTCTGGTAATTCCAGATAGCAGTAAGCTTTGGAATTCTGGGACCTAACTGGATAGAGAAGGAAGGAAAAAACAGGACAACATCTGGAGAAAAAGAGACTCAACAGAGTCTAACTGGAAAATAACAAGGAGCAAGAATAACAAGAATAATCAGTAAGCATGCAGTTGCCTGGCAAACGAGAGGAAAATGATGAAATGGAAGGGCAGATGTGCTCTTCTGCTCAAAGGAGAAAGATCCTTTACAGGTAAATACCAATGGTTGTTCTCCCTGAGAGCTCGAGAACAACTGGGGACCTCCCCTAGCACTTTAAGAGTGGGCACTGTGTTCAATATCTACCACATGTTGAAGTACTCTGAGACCAAATGCCACATCTGCTGAACTATATACATTCAGTCTATAGTGCCTGACAAACATTGATATAGAAGACCATGTGGCCACCCTGTATATCTCTTCAACAGATGCATTCTTATTGAAGGCTGCATTGGTCGAGGCATTGTGCAGTGAGTGAGCTGTAATGCCAGTAGGTACAGATAGCTTCTAGACCCTGTAAGCCTCTGCTATACACTCTTGTAGGCAACAGCTATTGGCACCTTTAGATATCTTAGAACTCTTGTTAGGATTGGAAATAGAAATGAAGAGAGATTGGGATTTTCTAAAGTCTTGTGATTTGATAAGGAAGGTCTTCAGCATTCTTCTCATATCCAACGTAGGCCATAGACCTCCTTAGGATGTCGAGGTTTAGGAGAGCAAAGGATAAGAACATAAGAACATAAGAACAAGCCAGCTGGATCAGACCAAAGTCCATCTAATCCAGCTCTCTGCTACTCGCAGTGGCCCACCAGGTGCCTTGCGGAGCTCACATGTAGGATGTGAACGCAATGGCCTTCTGCGGCTGTTGCTCCCGATTACCTGGTCTGTTGAGGCATTTGCAATCTCAGATCAAGGAGGATCAAGATTGGTAGCCATAAATCGACTTCTCCTCCATAAATCTGTCCAAGCCCCTTTTAAAACTATCCAGGTTAGTGGCCATCACCACCTCTTTGTTCCCTTTAACATTAAGGGAACAAAAAAACATAGTTTTAAGAAACAAGCTACAGAAAGAAGCACAGGCAAGTGGGCAAAACTGCTCTCCCCAAAGGCAGGAAAGAACTGGGGAATAAGGGGGCGCATCCCAAATCAAGGATTGGTCAATGGAAAACACCCCAAATGTCTTCGAGCTGAAAAGGAGAAGAGCCCTTTCTCCCCTTTTTTTGGCCTCAAGTGACATTTGACTTATGGCAAACCATGGTAGCATTTTCAAGGCAAGAGATTATCACAGGTGGTTTGCCACTGTCTGCCTCCATGTTATCACCTTGGTATTCCTTGGAGGACTCCCATCCAAATATTCACCAGAGACAACCCTGCTTAGCTTCGGAGATCTGAAGAGATCAGCTCAGAAGAGCCTTAAGTATATATTACTCTCTTCCCCAGTGAAATCAGTAAGACTGAAAATGCTTCCCTTAGGCTGGAACTGTGACCTTTGTTGATACAATTTACAGTCGCGCTATATATGTTTGATGCAGAATTTTGTGCTAGGTAAATGCTTACCTGCTCAGGTAATCTTATTTATACATTTATACATTTTGACAGCTAAACCATATCTGCTCATGAATCTTCTATGGACTGTTTTATTTTTTTAAAATGTGTATCCTGTTTTTTAGTTGTAACCTAAGACAGATGATAACACCTACTATTAAAAACTGACCAATTTAATACACAATATTCAAAAATGTGTCCTATAGTATCAATTCCCCATCCCGTCCAGATGTAAAGCTTGCCAATATTCATCCGGTAGGCAAAAGAACATCAATGAGCAGTAAAAGGCTCAAGAAAATTAATGGACATCTTCTTATCTGAAGTACAGGCAATATAAATGTACAAGTTCTTAAGAACACCAAGTAAACAAGGACTGCATCCATGTATCAGTATTGCACTATCATGTCATAGCTGTCTGATCTACATGGGAAAATCCAGTCACACATTATTGCTGTAATATAGCAATGGTGCAATCCCCAAAGATGTGCAGATGCAGAGCACATAGAAAGGACAGACAAAAGGGCCTGTTGAGAAGACCTGACTCACCTGTGTGAGTGGAAACTCTAGAATGTACAGGGAACATAAGAAGAGTCCTGTTGAATCAGACCAGTCTAACTAATCCAGCAATCTGCCTCACACATGGCCAACCAGTTCCTCTGAAGATCCAACAAGGCAAAGAGGCCTTGATGTTCCCTCCTGGCAATAGAATTCATACTGCCTCTGACCATGGAGATTCTTTTTAGTCACCACGCTAGTAATTACTGACAGACCTATCCTCCATGGATCCCCTTTTAAAGCTGTCTGTGCATATGGCTACCACGGTATCCTGTAGCAGTGAATTCCATGTTTTAATACTCATTGTGTAAAGAAACATTTCCTTTTGTCCACCAATCCACCACCCAGTAGCTTCATTGGATGCCCTCATGTTCCAGTATCTTGGGAGAATGAGAAAAAGCTACCTTTGTAAACTCTCTCACACCTCATGCATAATTTTATAAATTGCTATCGTGTGTGCTCTTAATGGTCTCTTTTCTAAACTGCAAGCTTTCCTGACAGGAAAGGTGCTCCAAGCCCCTAATCATCTTGGTTGCCTTTTTCTGTACTTTTTCCAACTCTGCAACGTCTTCTATAAATGTGGTGACCAAAAAATGGACACAGGTTTCCAAATGACGTCACACTGTAGTTCTATGCAGGGGTGTTACAATATCAGACATGTTATTTTCAGTCCCTTTCCCTACATACAGTTTGCCTTTTCCACCACAACAGTAACCTGGGTTGACAGTTTCATTGAGCTATCTGCTACGATGCCAAGATAATTTCCCCTCGCAGTCTCAGTATGTTCAGACCTTACCATGTACATGAAACAAGATTTTTTTTTGTTCCAGTGTGCATTACCTCACACTTACCAATGCTGAAACTCATTTCCACATCATCACACACTCACTCAATTTCAAGAACCCTGAGAACTGTCTATTTACTCCTACACTTTGCTCTCTGTCATTTAACACATTTTAAATCCATTAGCGAACCCACCCTCTTATCCGATGACTGCTAAGTTTACCTGGGAGTCTTCGATGAGGTATCCTATCAAAAGTCAATTGTAAGTTCAAATATATAATATCTACCCAGTCACCATTATCTACATAATCATTTGCTTTCTGAGAGAACTCCAAAACGACTTCCCTTTGCAGAACCAGGCTGCTTTTTCCTCAGCATAGTGTCGTGGTTAAGAGTAGTGGACTCTAATCTGGAGAACCAGGTTTAATTCCCCACTACTCCACATAAGCAAACGATTCTTATCTGGTGAACTGGGTTTGTTGTCCCCTCTGCTCCGCAAAAAACCTCCGCTGGGTGAACTTGGCCTAGTCATAGTTCTCTTTGAACTCTCTCAGCCCCATCTACCTTACAAGGTGCCTGTTGTGGGGAGGGTAAGGGAAGGTGATTGTAAGCCGCTTTGAGACTTCTTACAGGAGAGATAAAAATGGGGAATAAAAACAAACTCTCCTCCTTCTCAGCCGATTCCTGTGTGCCTAATAATTCAATCTTTGATTACAATTTCTACTAATTTGCCTGGGTCAGACGATAGTCTAACTGGCCTGTATTTTCCTGGCTCCCCTTTGGACCCCTTTTTAAAAAATCTCTGTAACACTTGCTATTTTCCAATATTCTAGTACAGTGACTGAATTTAGTGATAGTTTACATGTACAGGTTAGTAGATCAATTATCTGACATTTGAGTTTCCTGAGAAGTCATCAGTGTATGCATCAAGACTTACTGGTTTTTAGTTTTCCCAATAGGTCCAAAAATTCACCTCTCATTTTCTGAATTTGACTCAATTCTTCAGATTCCCTTCCTGAAACTAGTGGCTACAGCATGGGTACATACTCCACACTTTCCACAGTAGCACAGAAGCAAAAAAATTCACTGAGTTTCTCTGCCATCTCCCCATCTTCCTTTAGCAATCTGTTTGTTCCTTGGTCATTCAAAAGTCCAAGTGTTTCTCTGGCTGGTTTCCAGTTCTGGATATATTTTGGGGGGAAATGTTTTTTCTTGATGCTTTTATCAAGTTCCTCCTCAAATTCTCTTTTCACAGGCCTAATTATGAACTTACCTTGCTTCTGCAAGAGCCGTGCTTCCTTATGTTCAATTCAGACCTCACACTTTTTAAAAGAAGCCTTTTTACTTTTTATAGCTTGCACGACTTGCATAGTTAACTAGGCAGGCATTCTTCTATATGCGGCAGCACCTTTTCTAACTTGGGGAATGCATTCTCTCTGGATTTCAATTAGTGTGGTTTTAAACAGCTTCTGATCATCCTCTAGGGATTTGACTCACTTGTATTTCCCTTTCAGCTTCCTTTTAACTATTATTATTTTTATAAAGTTTCCTCTTTTGAAATCAAACATTATAGTTTTGGACTTCAGAGATAAATTTCCACTGACCTGAATGCAGAACTTAAAAACAGTGTGCTCACTGGGTGCAACAACAGCTACCACCAGGTCTGAAGCCTCGCTTAGAACAAAGTCCAAGATCACTACCCTTCTGGCTGGCTCTATGACCAACTGTTCCAGGGAGCAACGAGTTATGATGTCTAGGAATGTTAATTCTAAGAACATAAGAACTAGCCTTCTGGATCAGACCAGAGTCCATCTAGTCCAGCACTCTGCTACTCGCAGTGGCCCACCAGGTGCCTTTGGGAGCTCACATGCAGGATGTGAAAGCAATGGCCTTCTGCTGCTGCTGCTGCTCCTGAGCACCTGGTCTGCTAAGGCATTTGCAATCTGAGATCAAGGAGGATTAAGATTGGTAGCCATAGATCAACTTCTCCTCCATAAATCTGTCCAACCCCTTTTTAAAGCTATCCAGGTTAGTGGCCATCACCACCTCCTGTGGCAGCTCTTTCCAAACACCAATCACACGTTGCGTGAAGAAGTGTTTCCTTTTATTAGTCCTAATTCTTCCCCCCAGCATTTTCAATGAATGCCCCCTGGTTCTAGTATTGTGAGAAAGAGAGAAAAATTTCTCTCTGTCAACATTTTCTACCCCATGCATAATTTTATAGACTTCAATCATATCCCCCCTCAGACGTCTCCTCTCCAAACTAAAGAGTCCCAAACACTGCAGCCTCTCCTCATAAGGAAGGTGCTCCAATCCCTCAATCATCCTCGTTGTCCTTCTCTGCACTTTTTCTATCTCTTCGCTATCCTTTTTGAGATGTGGTGACCAGAACTGAACACAGTACTCCAAGTGCAGTCACACCACGGCTTTATATAAGGGCATGACAATCCTTGCAGTTTTATTATCAACTCCTTTCCTAATTATCCCCAGCATAGAGTTTAAATTCTACAGCATGACTTGAGCACATGTTTACCCACTCAATGTAAGAGTAGTTGAAGTCTCCAGGTATCACAGCATTATCTTTGTTAGTCACTTCCCTGATTTCCTTCTTCCCAAGGTCAGCCTCAAGAGGTTGACCAGGTGGGCAATAGTACCCAGTTCTCCAGATTAGAGTCCACCTATTCTTACCACTACACCATGCTGGCTCTCAAAAAATATCTATCCAAGATAACCAGCAAATGTGGCCAGGCAACCACTATTAGCAGTTCAGGAGGTGGGATGAAGCAGGAGAGAAGAGGTTCTGCTGGCCACCACGTGGTGCTCTCATCAAGGAGGGGTGGCCAGCATATGCACAGCCTGCCATGTCAGGCTTGTAATAAGCAGGCAGATTACTTTAAGAGCAGGTCCACGTGTGGTATTGGACCCATTCCCATCTGGAAGACAATGGCTTGTCCACTCACCCTCCCTGAGTTTTGGTGGTATTTGTTATGTAGACTAAATGATGTTGTTTGTGTTGACATTTGATTTTCCGTCACATCTCAGTGGGTTGGGCATCTGGACAGATCCTTTTGGGGGAAGGCTATGCCTACATGACTCTCTCCCCATTATTGCAGCCCAATTAAGGGGCCTTTAGGTGCATAGCCCCAAATCAATGTCATGGCCAGGCGGGGGCAGCTAGATGGCATACACCTCCAGGTGGCAAGGGGACTATGGATAGGCCAGCGTTCTTCCACAGGTCCCCCCCTCCAGTAGGCGGGCTGGGGAGGGGGTTCATCAGGCAGCAGGTGGGTCACCCAGTCCCAGCATCCATCCAGATGCTGCATCTCAGCTCCTTTGCCTAGATTTAATAAACAAGCTGTGGCTAGCAAATTTTACCTCCCTCCCCCGCAGGGGGTTGTATGTTTTTTTTCTATGACCTATGCCCCACCACCCATCCCTTCTCAAATCTGCAATTCCTTTCTAACCTAGCCCTTGGCTTTTTTATTTATTTATATTAATTAAAGAATTTCATACTGCCTTTCCTCATGGTTCAAGGTGATTATCCTACTCCATTCAAACGTTGAAAGAACACAACACTTGATTTCTTAACCAAATCAGAACAAGCTTAAAATATATTGCTATATTAAACCCTTTGTAACTAAAAAGAACCCTGCTTTTTATAAGAAAGGTACAAGGAAACACATAATGCATATATTTAAAGGAGGCAAAAAGTGTTGAATCATGGGAATTAAAATAACTAAACCCTGTACATTACTGTTCATACATACGTTGCTTTGCTATTAATATCTGAACTTCCCTCCTGCACATTTAGAGCTATTTTAAAAATGAAACCTTGTTTCCATAGAGACCAAAAGCCAGGCACTGCATCTGCTGGAGAAATACATTATTTTGTATGAATTGTAAACTCCTGTGGATGTTAACAAAGATTTCCTCCTCAAAAGGCAGCTATTAAAATGCTACTGATCAAAGTCCACAGCTGACAACAAACAAGTTGAACTGGGGGTGAGGGGTTCTATTGATCGCTAAAAAGGATCCACTGGTAGCATTGGCAAAGAAAGGTCAGTCAGAGGGATGATAGATAACGACAGATGAAATACTGAAACGGGGTCATGGTGAATTCTCCACCTGCAGTGTGATGCTGGCTTCACAATGCAATAAAAGACACATCCTATCATGTTGAATGTGAGGTTAGCCATTTCCTCTCCAGCACTCCAGGGCATTTAGAACTTTTTTGGCACTATGTTTTAAGGCCACATATATTCATCCATTTTAAAAAACAGTTGCAAACTTGTTCTGGGAAATTTCAGATGTGCATCTCTGTGACGCCATCTGTTATAGTGAATAGGTGCTATTCTCATGCCACTCCCTTATACAGAGTCAGACTATTGCTCTATCGAAATCACTGTTACCTATTCTGACCAGCAGCAACTTTGTCATGGTCTCAGGTAAAGCTCCTTCATATCACCCACTACCTGGTTTTATCTGGAGGTGCTGGGAATTGAACCTGGGACATACTGTATGCAAAACAGATACTTTACCACTGAGCCATGGACCCACTTCAAATGGTTTTCAGAGGAGTTTTTTTTTCAAGAAGAGCTTGACCCTGGAGTTGAATAGGTGTATCTGTGCTGCATACTGTAGGAAAACTAAAGCAGTCTCCTACATATCACTTACTCCAAATAATTTTATTAGGTAAAGACAGTCCAGGTCATTATTAACCCATGGGGATGATGTCACATCACATTTACTAGGTAGACTATGTTTGTAAGGTCATTTGCCATTGCCTTCTCCAATCATCCACAATTTATCCCCAGCAATCTGGGCAATCATTTCACTGACCTCAAGAAGATAGAAGGCTGACTCAACCTTGAGACAGTTATCTGAATCCAATTTCCAACAGGATCAAACTCAAAGCTTTGACTGCAATACTGAAGCTTACCACTGCGTCATGGGGCTCAAATAATTCTATTAGTCCACAGGACCCTTCAACTCTTGCACTGTGCATAAGACTCAGAAGAAACCCTATTGCTCTTCCCAGCACTCAAACATCATTGTTTTGAATAACGTGTTCAGAGCTGGGAACTATTGTTCAAGAAGAATAAAAATGAACATGAAAGGATTCAGATAATTACAATTCTGATGACTAACAGAACACTGAATATTAACAGAATATGCCATCTATTTATTAAAATTATTAATTTAATTTTTAAAATATCATATCTAATAACTAAATGATTGCAGGTGGACATCCATGTTGGTCTGCAGTAGAAGAGCAAAATTTAAGTCCAGGAGTACCTTAAAGACCAACAGGATGTCCAGGGTACAAGCATTCATGTCAAAGATTCCTTTCTCTGATTTGCATCTGATGAAGAAAGCTTGGATTTTTGAAAGCTTATACCTGGACATCTTGCTGGTCTTTAAGACGCTACTGGCCTCAAATCATGATCAACTAAATAATTGGATCTCAAGCTGAAAATCTATGGAACTAAGTCTACAAGTGGCTTCTCCAACATAGTGATATTCACTTAGTCATGCCACTGGGGGGTCTTCTAAGAAGAATTCCCCAATTTGGCACCTACCCAATATTTTAGGAAAGTGGTCAACCCTGGCTTGGTGGAAACTGTGATTGGCAGTTGATTTCCATCCTGAAAGCAACTGCCACCAGAGGAACAAAAAACGGTGAGCCTCTTTGAGATGAAGCCTCATTCTAGGAATGGAAGTAAATATGGGCTTTTTGGTTGATGGATTGTGAATGCAGCTATCCATGATCTACAGAGTGAGTAGTACCACTGTTCTGAAGAACAACTTTTGTTCTAACTCAGTATGAATTTTGATCATCTATATATATAAAAAGCTAAACGTGCGTTTGTGGGTTACAGGTCAGCTCCCAAACGGCTGGACCGAATGCTTTGAAACTTGCACACGCTGTCCCTCATGCCTCTAGCCAGGTTTACACCACCTTCCCCCGCTCCGGGACCGCTCCTGTGCCACACAAACCCCAAATTTCCCTCCCCAATGGGTTGCGCATGCCCACCACTCACCATCGAACGCCTCCTCCAGCCAGCGCGCAACAACTCACCGGCACCCTCCCCCTCCCACCCCCAACTCCTACTGCGCATGCACGCCATCTACAAGCGTGTCCACCGCGCCCTCCGCCCTTCATTTTGAGCAAGCAGGAGGGAAGGGGACAGCCCCAGACTCTCCCAGCAAAGGAGGGAAGGATGCCTGTACCTGCCAGCCTACTGGTAATTGGGGTGCTGCAGCGGCATCGCGGCCAGCCTGGGTCACACACAGCCCCCACCCTCAACAAAAGCTTGGGCCCCATTGAGGATGGTCAGGGATGGTTCTTCTGGAGCGAAGGATAATTGCCCTGAGCAGAGAAATTGTCCTGAGGAGGCAAATTGCCACAGCAATGCGTGGCCGGGTCTGCTAGTTGATACATAGAGAGATCACACCATGATAACCACCAAGTACCTTAATAGTAGCAATTAGCTAACAAATTATTGTGCTCCAATATTTCCTCCACCAATTGTCAATTAAGAGTTTCTTAGAGTTCACTATGATTATCATTCAGGAGTAAATGATGACTATGACAGTAAAGGCCGTGTCTTGGCTGGATTTCTAAAGCAAAGTTAACTTAATTTGAACATCACAGCCTTAAACCACAGATCATCTCTATCAGTCTTCAGCTGTCATCTGAAATCCTTGGTTTTCCTATCTAATGGATCATTGACTAGGTTTTTGACTACTTGCCCCCAGTTCGGAATGAAATTTCTCATACGCTATAGGTCCATTCCATGATTCAATGTCCTGTAATGTATCACCCAATTGAGGATATTTTCATCCAGCCTAAGGAGCTTCCCTTTGATGGAAGCTACTCCATCAGAGGAAGAGTCACTTCTATCAGTGATCCGACGAATCAATACAGTTATTCCAAGCAACTGAGACAGAGTCCATCAAAACCTTAACAAGAAAATGCCAACAAATATCGATCTTGGGTGAGCAACCTACAAAAAAGCAAGAACCCTTCCTTGGGTTAACGGAACTGCCTTCTGCATAATGGCACTCCAGGATCCAAGCCCATGGTTTACAAATGTCAGGGTTAGAGCACACTAAAGAATATTTATTTCATCACACTGGAACACACTGCCCATCTTTCTAGACAGACTGTTAGCACAGGTAGCGACAGCTGGACGAAGCAGCCATCTTAGGCAAAAAGTCTTTGCCCTGGGCTGTGACATCGCCATCTCCTCATATAAAATGAGTGTGTTCTTTGAAATTATCATCAATGTCAAGAAAGCTGAGGTTTGCTATAGAGCTTAGCTTCTTCCACATAGATGTTTTTCTTCTACTTATTATTTTTGGCAGGATCTACACAACGTTGTTCTCAGATTGTCTACTTTCCAGGTATAACTCGCCTTTGCAACAAACTCTCTCAAATCTGCTTTACTGTGATATTTTTGGGAAGAATACAATCCAAGCACATTAGTACGATGTCTGGGTGGAAAAGTTTACATGGTTAAAAGTCCCTACCCACATGAGCACCATTTTCCTTTGGTCAGCCTCTTACAGCCACCAGTTTTGCTTCTACACTACTGGAGGCATTTTGATGGCTTAAGAAAGAAATGATTACTGTAGCGCATTAACACTAAATCACTATAGTAATTGCCTATTACAGGCGAAACAGTGGCTCCCAGAGTTAAAGGCTCATGGAGTAAAAGTCAGCCCCTGAATATTAGTGCCAGGAAGCAACATCAGGGGAATGCTTTGACCTCTAAACCCTGTTATTGGTCTTCCAGAGGAACTCATTGGCCACTTTGTGAAACAGGATGTTGGACTAGATAGGCCACTGGTCTGATCCAGCAGAATTCTTCTTACATTCTTAAGTTCAGAAAACTCAGGAACTCCAGCGAGAGACCATATAAGACCTGTCCTCTACCATCTGCACTGGTTACCAGTTGAATTACAGATCATTTTCAAGATTTTAGTGTTAACCTTTAAGGCCTTAAATGGTCTGGGACTGTTGGACCTACAGGACCGCACCTCCTCTACTGCCCATGGAGGACCCTCCAGTTCTCTCAGAATAATCTGCTGTTGATTCCAGGTCCCAAGGATATATGGCTAACTTCCACCAGAGCAAGGGCCTTTATGGTCATTGCTCCTACTTGGTACAATGCTTTACCTGCGAAAATTTGAACTCTGTGAGACATTACCCAATTCCACAGAGAATGCAAGACCATGTTGTTCTGCAGAGCATAAACCTGATAAGAGCTATGAAGAAGTTAGCCCCAACACATATACTCTTCTTCTATTGGCCACACAAAACTTCTATCACAGGCCAAAGTTTGGTTTGTTTGAACAACGTGACTTGGTTTTAATCGCCACTGGAATTTGATGTTTAGTGTTAGGATTTGTTGTTCTATTTTTTAGTTGTCTCAATTTGTAATGATCTGTCTTTTGTATGATTTTAATTATATATGTTAGCTACCCTGAGCCCAGCTTAGGCCAGAGAGGGCAGGATATTAATTTTTTTTTAAAAGAAAAAAAGCTCTATTGCCTAGGAGGTAAATTCCTTTGTTTTTGCAGTGGCAACAAATGCGAGATGGCAAGTTCTTGCCATGGGGGTGCAGGCCTTGAATGACATCATTACATGGGCAGCAAAATGTCTGTGCCATCCAAGTGTATCAGCATGTTTCAGCATGGGAATAGATGCTAATTCCTTGGGAGCATAACAGGAAAGATAATCGGGGGCAGTTACATTTTCATAGGACAACATTCCTGTGATATTGGGGACAGTCTCATTTTGAATGGGGATGATGACTACTAGGCCCAACTAGCCTTGGGTTAGCTGGGTCGCTGTCTCCATTCAAGCCCTGCTCACTTGCTCCATTATTCTGGTTTTCAATGCAAGACATCGAAAGAACATGCTAATTGTGTAGTTTTACCAACAAATGTTTTGCTTGGTTTAATCTGGGAGAGATGTTCTTTTGTCTTCACAAAAATCTATTCATTCAAACCTGCTCCTTGTCTCTTCAACCTAAATTATGTAACGGTATTTGTGAGCTAGATTTAACGTCCTTGCCTCTGGTGTATACACCTATGAAGGAATCACTGTAACATCTCTCCGCACAGTTAAATTACCCAGCATCTTCTGCAATAAAGCAGGCATTACATGCCATTGTTTCTATCCAACAAAGCTTTGGCTTTGCAGAGTAAACATTATTTTGCTATATGCTGAAATTTCTTGTTCCAATAATAAGTAACAGCCAACACATGAAAGGAATCATGTTTTTGAGCAAGTTGGGCACATGGTCGGGAGGGGGGGGGATCTAATATATTATTACAGCATTTTCAGAGATCTAAGCAAACATTCAGATGACCTACATACTCCTCTATAGAAGAATGCTGATAATTGACTTCTGTCCCTTGTGGAAGTTTTTGAATCTAATTGAACTACACCTGACAGATAAAAGATTATCCAGCTGCTCATATGAAACCTCCAGAGAGACTTTTTTACTGGAAATACCAGGAATTAGATCTGGGACCTTAATCATGCAAACCACGTACAATGGCTCAGATTTGTGGTTTCACCTCAGACACTTTCAGAGGCCGGTATAAGGCCCCTAACCATTCCCCTGGCCAGCCCAGATAAAAATCAACTGTTAAATATAGAGTGGTGTGTATTCCTTTAAGCACTTTTAACAATAATTTTGAATTGTATACAAACATGTTAAAATCTACACTTACAATCTCCTACAACATTATGGAACTGAGATAAAGCCTGTAAAAGGAAGATACCTTGGGGGAAAACAAACCATTCAGCAAATGTATTGGACAACAGGTCATGTATTTATTTTAGTGGACTGGCTACTGGCACCAGGGACCAATAAAGCAGAGGCATTAAGACCCAGGATAAAGCATTCTGTAAGTCCCCAGGATGTACTCTTGAACTTCCTTGTGCTCCTTAATTTATGTTCGCATGCCGCAATCAATTAAACGTACAAGTTATGAATATTTTTATAATCACTAAGCAACTCATTTATACCCTGACCCTTTAGAGACCTGCTTGAGGCAGCTCATAATACACAATTATTAAAATAGTGCATTGAAAACCCAGCCAATAAAAAAGCAGAATTTTGGTACAGTGGCAAGGAAGACAATTGCAGCTTTCAAATGAATGATGGTGGTGGAAAATGCCATTGAGCTGCAGCCTACTTGTGAAAACCCACAGGGTGAAAACCTCATAGGGTTTTCAAGGCAAGAGCCGTTCAGAGTTGGTTTGCCATTGCCTGCCTCTGTCTAGTGATCCTGAACTTCCTTGATTGTTTCTCATCCAAGTACTTAACCCAGGCCTATTCTGCTTAGTTTCCAAGATCCAACAAGATCCGGCTAGGTTGGGCCATCTAGGTCAGGGTTCCAAATGCATAATTTTGCTTTAATGTCCCTTCCTGTCAGCCTACTCCTGTGCCAGGTCCACAGCTTACTTTACCATCAGTACTGCTTCTACCCCAAAAGACTTGCTAGGGGAGAGGGGAGGGTTGTGCCACCAGGATCCTCCTCCTCTCTACTGACCTCTGTTCCCCTCTTCTGACTGGAACCCCCATGCATAAAGCACAATCCAGTGCATAGGTACTACAATAAGGGGAGAAAAATCAGAGAAAATTCCCTGCACATTTTTTTCTGCTAGCGGAACAAACAATAAGCTGAAGGTTACTCCTATACTCCTCCGATCTATTTTATTCACAAGCCCCCAACATCCATACCACCTCACCAGAGTGTTGCACAGAGGGCAGTTGGGAGAGAGGGAAGATCCACATCTACACGTTCCTTCCAGGCACACATGTTTGAATTAAACTACAGAAAGCTGGCCAGGTTATTCCCACTCTCCCACGACACCCTCTTGGTCAATTCATGCTCCATATAGCCCAGTTTACCAAGGACTTGCCATGCTATGATTTGTATGCAGCTATTAAAAACCCACAATGAAGTTATACAAAATGAGGGCAATGCTGAATTATAAAAACTCTCTTATAAAAACGGAATTGTTCTTCTGCACATATTTTAATTGCCTTCTAAAGAATTATTAGTAGGGTCCCCAGCTGAGATTGAGAAGTTTCTAGATGTGGAGCCTGGGGGAGGGGGGTAAAGTTTGGGGAGAGGAAGGACTTCAGTGGGGCATAATCAGTGGTGGGATTCAAATGATCTAATAACCAGTTCCGGTGGTGGGATTCAAAAAAATTAACAACTGGTTGTTTACAAACACCATTTTAACAACCGGTTCTGCCAAAGTGGTGCGAACCGGCTGACTCCCACCACTGAGTATAATGCCATAGACTAGAGCAGTGGTGGCGAACCTTTGGCACTCCAGATGTTATGGACTACAATTCCCATCAGCCCCTGCCAGCATGGCCAATTGGCCATGCTGGCCATAACATCTGGAGTGCCAAAGGTTCGCCACCACGGGACTAGAGGCTACCATCCAAAGAGGCTATTTTCTCCAGGTGTACTGATCTCTGACACCTGGAGCTCAGATATAATAGCAGAAGATCTCCAAGTACCACCTGGAGGTTGTCAACTCTAATTATTAAGTATCTCGCTCTCATTCTTTTCCCAAATGCATGTTGTACTACATTTCAGGTTTCCTGCTTCAACTGCACTGTGCCAGAAAAGTTGAAAAAGGGCAGATCTGGATATTGGTTCTTTTTTTTTCCTGGCAAGCATTTTCTCAGAGCTGAAAGTGTATTTATTTAACAACTTCAAACATATAGCACTCCTCATGCCAAATCTAATACAAGTGCAGGAACATCAACTGTGTCAGCACAGTTCTGGGATTAACTTTGCTTACTGAATTTGCTTGCTGCTGCTGTTGACAGTACAAAAAAAAACCCACATTGTCTCAAGCCACAGAACTAGCACTGGTTTAAGAAAAAGTGTAAATGCTGAAACCTCTAAAGTAGAACTTTCCTCCACATCGAACAATGTGGCATTTGTGCAACTTCCAGAAACTGCCAAGATGCATACACAGATAATAAGCGTATGTGGTCTGTTATAAGCACAACTGTTTATAGAACAATCAATAACCAACAATGAGAATTCAGGGATGCAAATAGCCACTCACCTACTTACCTACACTAAAGGTAGTCCCCTGAGTGATCACCAAGTCATTACTGGCTCATGGGGTGATGTCATATCACAACATTTACTAGGCAGGCTATATTTTCAGGATCTTTTGCCATTGCCTTTCCCAGTCATCTGCACTTTACCCCCATTAAGCTGGGAATTCATTTTACCGCCTCAGAAGGATGGAAGGCTGAGTCAACCTTGAGCCGGCTACCTGAAACAAACTTCCATCGGGATCGAACTCGGGTTGTGAGCAGAGCTTTGACTGCAGTACCACAGCTTACCACTCCGCAACACGGGGCTCCTATACTTGCCTATATTTGCTTCATACAATGTGGGTCTTTCTTCATGCAAGTAGCAGTTACATGTGTGAATGACAGTCCCGTTGACCCAACAACCCCAATCCACCTGCCTGGACCAGAAAGGCTCCAATAAATTAGAGCAGAAGTCACATCACCTTGGCTTGCTATCCAGCCAAGACTCATTGCTTTTCCAGCTGCATCATCAAAGCAGGCAAGAAAGAAAGCCCAGAAGGATTGTGATCTTGGGAATCCCCAATGTGAGCAGATGCAGGTTTATGATTTATGTAGCTACCTTCAGTGAAGCCCAGCCATCTCAGATACAAAGAGAGCAAGGCTACCATTTCTCAACAAATGAATATTAGAGCATTTCACCTGAATAAGTAAAAACAAACTGATTTTTTAATCAGCAGTGATAAATATACATACATCCACCAAGACAACCTTGTGAGCTAAGCAGCAAATTTCAGTGAGAACGCAGCAAGGAGAGGAGGCATTTAATAAGAAAAACCATAAGTACACACAGATATAGGAGACAGGTTATTTTAACGACACAGAAAGCTACAAAGCCCCTTAGCTAATGAGATGAAAATTATAAATGTCTGATTATTTAACTGTGCTCCTGAAACAACAGATGTGTGTGTGGGTTTGCCAGTCCTTCTCTTTCTCTCTCTCACTGGACCGCTTGAGTGCTATCAGGCTAGCAACTAACTCAGAGGTAAGGTGTTCAGCAGGGATGGAAACATGAGACACAGAACAAACTGTTAAGACAAGCAGAGGGAACATTTGGGATACAGATACCTTGTCAGATGTAACAGAATTCAGCCATGACAGGCATACTGCTGAGGACTAACCAAGCAAAATGATGGATGACAGACTCCCAAGGTGGCAAGATGGCCCCCAGAGATCCCCAGATTTAGCCATCTGGCCAGGAGTCCTTAAACCTAAACCTAGCAGATGGGCCTACTCAGCACCCATGGCAAAGGAACAAAGTCTTTCAGGAAGCTTGATTATAGATCAAACACTCTCTGCTGCCAAGTCCCTGAATATAACAGACTGTTTGTAAACCTTGAGTGTTCTGTGAAGATCTACCTCCTCCCTGCATTTGTTCACTGCAGGACAGAATACAGAGCAGGAAATTCATGCATGACCTTAATATGGGAGATGCAGGTATGCAAGACCTAGATTATCAAGGGGTTTTAAGCGCTAATCTAGGACTATTGCAGCACCATCCAAACAGGAGGTGGCAGGCTGCCCTGCTATTCCCACAGAAGGTTCTCGAGGGCGTCGTAGGGAGGCCTACAAAGCGAAAAAGCCTCCCCACTGTCAAGAAGCCTCTATGGGCTGCAATAAACTTATGCCACCATTTTTGTGGCATAACTCTGAAGTGCGCCCGCTGGCATAACGCCAGCAAAGGCTGGGCCGAGCCAAACAATGTTGGCTCGTCCCCAGCCCGCACCCCGTCCCGTCGCCACTACACAGGCAGGGGCAAGGGTCCTGGCACACTGGCATGGTGTCCAGCACAGCATCCCACTGCCGGGGGGGGGGGGGGGGGGGGGGGACATAGCAGCCGCATGCCAGTGAATCACCTCTCTGCCAAGACATGTGCCCCAGGGAGGGCAAATCTGCTGACACGGCCACAAGTCACTCTCATGAGTAGATTCCCCCAATAGGGCTCAAAGGTCACTGGCAATCTGTGCAATTTTTACAGACCTAATTGAACTTGTTCCTGTCCATACGAGTCAGAAAATGGGTTCCCAACAGTTTTCAAGGGCAGGCCCCACATGAAGCCCATTGTTGTAGTCAACCCTAAAATTACAAAGACATTGAAGACCCAGTATTCTAGGACAGTGGTGGCGAACCTACGGCACGGGTGCCAGAGGTGGCACTCAGAGCCCGCTCTGTGGGCACGCACAGAGTCCCCACACACACACAGCTAGGCTGGCCTGGGCCACTGGGCTCGATTATTAGCATTAAACCTAAGACCTAGTTTTGGGGAAGCAGTGTAGGTTACCTGTTAAGCTCTGTTAAACCCCACTGATTTTCATGTGAAGAACTAAAGCGAGATCCTTTACCTGGGAGTAAGATCACTTGCTGGCAATGGGGCTTGCTTCTGAGTAAACCCTCCTAGGGTTGTGATTCACCCGTTGGAAGAATTGCACGGTTGCTTCAAAGCAAAGCCACCGACTATCACCAGGCTTATTTGTTTTTTCTAAACTAAAACCTCAGTATTCAGGTTAAATTGCCGTGTTGGCACTTTGCGATAAATAAGTGGGTTTGGGTTGCAATTTGGACACTCGGTCTCAGAAAGGTTCGCCACCACTGTTCTAGGATAAGACACAGTCAATGCACTCCTGAACTCCATTGCTACCCATTTTTCCAAAAAATACCGCAAATCAAAGACCCAGAAGCTACCTCCACCCCATCAAAAAAGTATTTCCACAGAACTAGATCTCCACTGTAGGCAAACAAAAAATTAAGGGAATAAACTTATACTTATTGTTATTCACACCTCAAGGTTTCCTAACTTCTCTTGCCAGATTTCCTAACCTCTTAGCTCAGATCCTTATCTGATGTTAACCGTTTGCAAGATAAAACATTATCAGTCTCCAGCAACTGTGGCATATGTAATTAAAAGTTAAATTAGCTGGAGTTTACCAACATGAATTTCCACTGCAGGCTTTACACCTAAACAAAGAGCTTGTCTCTTCCCTAGACTATACACTGCACAGCCAGAAACCTCTTTTAAAATCATAAGAAACCCATTCCTATGCAGCCTCCCTCAGTAACTTATCCCATTGATAAGATCTTATTAAAGTAAAATTCTTCTGCTGGATACTTACGGTAGCCAGCATCTAAAGCTAAAATACAAGCCCACTGCACTGTGCTTGGCCTGCGGCAACCTAAATGCTTTTCAGAGTTTTGCGTACGTCTTACTGAATTCTTCCCCTCCAGCTAACTTGTACAAGAGGCTTGACTTATATAAAGCATTTTGCAGTCCAGCGTTTGCAGCCTGATGTAGTAAAGAGTCTTGCAAACTTCAGGATGTATTTCAGCTCACAGATACAGGGCTGCAGAATTGGTCAGAGGTTGAGAATTTTGAGGGATCAACTAACAACTTTTACTCACATGGATGATACGCATTGCATAGTAGAACTAAATCCTGAGCTTCACACTCTACATACTGTAGGCAATGGCCCTGCTCATATTTAAATCCTCCTCCCAGAATAAAAACAGAAAATCAAAAGATCCAAAAGAATAAATCACCTTTTCTCAGTTTCAGACATGTATCTGCCAGAGGGCACAAATGTCCCCTGAGCGCAGGCAACTTAATCACACATGGGGGGGGGGTGTGGAAAATCACGCCCCCATCCCCATCCCCCTCCTCCTTCACCCTGCCCTGGGTCCATGCTGACTATGTCTGTGAAAGGCAGCGCAGGAGAAGACATGCACCTCGGAGGGAACGACTAGCGGAGGCAAGCTGGAAGGGCTCCAGGGGTGGGGAGGAGGAAACCTGGGCGCCATTTTCTGCTGGTATGCCATTGCTCAGTTTCGATATTTTTGGATTCGGATAGCTCTTTTGATTTTGTGTGCAAATTAGACATTGTCTTGTAGCCAGCTGCTCGTTTCCAAAGTGTGCACTTCTGTTTTCTTCAGAGGGGGGAGTGCTTTTCCACTCCACCCCCCGGAGCTTGCTTGAACTTTATTCCAGAGGAAGGGGATCTCAGCAGTCCTTCAGGAACAGCAAAGGCAGGAAAGTGGTGATCTGCAGTAGGGACTAATAGAAATTGTTATCCCTCTTTAAGGGCACAAGAATTCCGAGCTGTGTGGCTGGATACAGACCACAAAAGTGAATTCGGATAAAGATAACCAATTGTGCAGAGTTTCGGGTGATAGCCATGTCAGTCTGCAGTAGAAAAGCAAGATTCGAGTCCAGTAACCTCTTCAAGTTCAACAAGATTTCTGTGGTATCAGCCTGAAGAAGGGGGCTTTCACTCCCAAAAGCTTGTATCCTAGAAAACTTGTTGGCCGTTAAAATGCAACAATCTTGCTTCAGTTGAGGACAGAAAATTCAAAAATTGGTTAGTCTTATTAGGAATGGCTGAATATAATCCTTAAAAATAAAACACATCCTTAGCTCTTTCTTTGGTTAGAGGACAGATCTAGAACTGGGGAAGTCAGCTTCAAACTTGCAATCAGCTGTGCATCTTTTTCCTCTGCCTGGTACAGGGGGAAAAGGTGCAGGGAAAGTTACTCTCTCTGCAAGTGGCTCTACTCCACTACCTGATACCCCAGCAACACTTGCCTCTTCCTCGGTGCTTAAATCACCCCATGCATACGCCATTGCAGCAAGGAAGCACAAGGGTGGGAGTAGCCAAGGAAGCACCTGCCCCCACCCCTCCCCACATCAGCTGGCAGACACAGGCACAATGGCAGTGCCTCCTTCCTCCACACACCAGCCCCACTGGGACTACAGCTGCAGCTGGCATCCTGGGGGTACAGATTTGAGGGATGCTGAGTCAGCGAGAGGGAAGACCTTCACTGCAAGTAGGCTTTCTATAGGCACCAATTCTCCTAAAATCCTGCCTAGGTCTTCCTACTGGTAAGGTCGGCGCTGCCTGGAGGAACATTTTGTCTGAATAAGCCCTCTGGCAATATTCATCTGACAGATGCACAGCATGCTCACAGCCTATATGCTGAACAGGCACACACCCATAATACAACATCAAATTTGATTAGTTTTATTAATTTTTGATGCAGCCGTTCAAATGCCTTGGATAGAAAGTTATTTTAAGTGTCATGTTCTCTCTCTGTCTCTCTCTCTGTGTGTCTCCTCCTCTCTCTCTTTCTTTTGCATGACAATGATGTCTCTTTCTCTCCCAGCACCAACAAAAACTGAGAATTGCACAGCTTGGCAGCACTGTCATCCCGCTTTGTGGAGTGACACAAGGATCCCACGACAGAATGCCAACACAAAGGCGACGCTGACCTGCTCATGTGTCTCTTGAAATTTATTAGCCCCCAAGATTTATCAGCGTAGCCAACAGCCAGAACTCAGCGCAGCTTTATGGTCCCGTGTATTTCAAACATTCTTCAAAGATCAGAACAGCCACCAAATAAACAAAATGATATATAGTTTTTATTATGCAATAAATGAAGGCATCATTGAAACATAAAACAAAATGCGGCTTAATTCAGAAGTGAAACAGCCCTCACAACGTTTATTTTCCAAATGGTTTTCAGCTGTAAAATCACGTTTCACTGCTCCATTACTGGGTAAGTGACAATAGCTTGGATTCAACCAGTTAATTCTGCCAGCGAAAAAAGAAGGACAAGTCCTCTTTGACCACAAGACAAACTGTGTCAGGGATTGTGAGATGGGGGCTGCAGTAAGAAGAAGAAATGGCCAAGATTGAGTCCAAAAGCTTATCAAAAGCAGAATAAGGATAAATGTAGATTTTATCATCATGAATGCAAAAAAATGGAAGACAAACGTAAGTCACATGAATACACATGAAGCTGCTTCGTACTGAACCGTTCCATCTGTCCATTATGATCAGCATTGTCTACTCAGAGCTGCAACAACTCTCCAGGGTATCACTGTGGATGAGGTCTTTTCACATCACCTGCTACCTGAATTATTTTACCTGGGGATGTCAGGGATCGAACTCAGGATCTTCTGCATGCCAAGAGGCGGCTCTAGCACTGAGTCATGGCCCCTAACCAGGAAATAATCAGACATCAAATGCCACAAAACTTAAAAGAGAGACAATATCGTTATGGGACAGTTTCCAGTGTTTTCTACCTTAGGAAAGAGGGTCCTGAACTAAGATTAGTTCATCATGCATGCAAGATTTTGCTGGAGGGGAGACATTCTGCATCCAGCAGCTGGATTCAGCAAGAACTTAGAGTACTGCATTAGTGTCAGTTGTTCACACACAAATTCCTCTCCTTTGCTTCCCTCTCAAAAGGCAGATTGGCTTACACTGGACAGGTGACCAATGCTTGCAAAAGCAAAACCGACTGTTTCATCTCCAGTTCCTGAGCACAGAACCAGCAGTTTCTAGAATTAGTTAAACAACATTCCCTCATTTTAAATGTTAATGTGGACATGAAGCACCATATTTTGTTGTTATATTTTTGTTACTGCACCATTCCCTTCAAGATAAAACAACAAGAAACTTTCAAAGTCATGCATGACCATAAGACAACTTCAGATAAAGCAGAAAGCCTTCGACAATACACAGAAAAAATGCTTTATCTAATGCTTTAGAAGCCCATGGAGTGAGTGGGAGGCAGGTAGAAAGGGGAGTTACCACACTGCAAAAAATATAAACGCTCATACCCAAAATAAATTAATAAAGGATCCAACCAAAGCATCCGAGGGTGAATGTTCAGGTTTAAAGAGAAAAGAATATAGACCAAGAAGAAGAAAAAGTTTTGATTTAAAACAGCAATTGAAAACTCCAGAAGGCCCATTCTACTTGGCTTACACATCAAGCGTAAGTCATAGCTTCATAATAGGTCATAAAAGGGGGGGGGGGGAAACCACCACATAAACACAGTGTTAATTTGAAAATCATACTGTCATCACATTATCCTTTAACAATATAAAATGATGCCAATAAAATACTTAATATATCCATAGCACAACTTCAGATGATATATACAACACCCAGGCAGAGGCCATTTGATACATAAAAGTATTATTATCTGCTTCATTTCTAACCTGCCTCCTCACTGAGACTCAAGACAGTTACAAGAAATGAAAAACAATTCGATCAAACAGCACAGGCCTCCCAAGAAACAATGCAGTAGTACTAGGAATACAGACCTGGAGAACAATGCAAATGGAAGACTAGCTAAGGCAACATGAACTATTTTATTTCTATTTATTTACTCTGTTTGATTCATAAGACACCCTTCCCCCCCTATCTAAGGCATCACAAAAGAAAAAGTCTGGTCAAAAGCAAAGCCCTTTCCATTTGTTTCAGTAGGGAAGATAAGCATGCACTGAATGGTCCCATTAAAATCCATAGAATTTAATATGAACTTTGACCAAATCAAACCATGCATATTATAATAAAAACACAAACACATCCCCATGTTAAACCCTAGAAAATGATCACCAGATGACACATTCCTTCGCACTATGCAAAAAAGACGCAGCAGAAAAAGCCTAAAAACCTGATGCTGAAAACTCTATAAAAATCACATCTGTGACAATATATCAAATATTCCCTCATGCAGAAGTCACAATCATCTTTTAAAAAAGCAAAACAAAACTGTGGCTAGCATCCAGAGAGCCAAATAATATACTTGTAAGAGCTTGATTATATAGGATGCTTCCTTTGAAACCTCACAAAATACCCCACATTGCTTTTGAAATGCCTCACCAGTCTCAAAAGAGGTGCGTGTGAATGCAAAATGTAAAGTACTGGGGCAATTCATATGAGAGAAACCTGCCCAATACATCCTTGGGCACATGCAACAAATGGTTGTTCGGAACTGCTCCTATATGAACATCAATCGCCTTCGTATTCCCTTTGATAAGTATACATGGAGTACAGTTCTCACATGTGATAAGAAGGATCAAGGCTACACACAGTACAGGCATGTAGCCATTGATTTCAGCAACAAAGCTGCTCCAAGAGGATGTGCCGCACAAGCTTGGAACAAGGAGTTTCCCTAAAAACAAGTAGAACAATCAGCACACTTTAGAGCCAATATGACCTAGTTCAGCTCAGGACATCTAACCCATTCAATTGCTCGATAGCGGATACTCAAGAGAGCCAGCAACTAAAACATAATTGAAAACTGGTGGCTGGCAGAAGATGCTACAAACCAGAAAAGAGTTAAGGGAAGAAACACACACAACTCCACAGCTGCCCGTTTAAGCAGAACCCTCCTAAATCTAGGCTTCACTTTGATTTATCATTCCTTTTCCCTGGTTGTGAATTCAGTTGTTTCCCCTCTTTATCTTCCCACACCCATATCAAAACTCTTACTTTCTCCTATCGAGATTGGGGCATTCCCCTGTTACAGCTCTTATCTTGTTTAATTCCTCTAAATCTACACATATTCACATTTTAATCTTAATATAATTTCTGAAATTTAGCAGGTTAAGACAGACTCACGAGAATGTTCATTTAAACGCTCCTTTTCAAATGTGTCTGATTCAACTCTACTTCCTTTGCTACACCATGCCAGAAAAAGAAAATCTGCCAACCGATCCAGAACAAAAACACTTTTTGGTTTTGTAGATACACCACTTGACCTATAATGCCAGTCAAATTGACAGTTTTGGTGATAATGAGATATTTCTAAAGATGAGGTTGCTAGGCCCATGTTGCTTGGCTGTGGCAGCACGAATCAGGAGTTCATTACATACTAATGGTAAATGTACGTGAGTTGGTTGTGACAATTTAGCAACATGAGAAATATTCTTTGCATTTCCTCAGAGGCACATTCTCTTTACACGTATTTATTTGTAAAGCGCCATCAACATGGACAACACTTTCCGGAATGCAAAAAAGTCCCTGATATTTAGAGATGACAGTCCAACATTTGGCCACAGAGAGGAACCAAGGGAGGCAAGGGAAGGGCTAATAAATAAATGGGGAAATGTGCTTTAGAACTGCTTCCTATGAAAAGTTTCCAGCAATAAACCCTTGGCTCGATTTAAAATCTGAGTTTCAGACTAATTCAGTGCCTCTCCTTGCAGTCCCTTTGCAATTCACCTTGACTGTTTCCTGTGCAACTCCCAAACTTAGGTAGAGGATTGCATAAAATCTCCTGTCCCAAATATTTACCGGCCTACATATATTGAGCTGAACAGATTTTTCTTCCACCTGTCATAGTTTGCAAGCTGGGACATTCATGCTCCTAACAAGAAGATCATGTGAACTGTCTGCTAAACTATGGGGGAAGGGGGCACCCAGCAGCAGACGGTCAGTAGCCCTAAATACTTGCATTGCAACTTGGCGGTCAGGGGAGGTGGACTTCAGCCAAACGGCCACTCCAGCCCCCAAAAGAGTTTTTGGTCACAGGGGCTCTTGCTCCTGCGTTTCTGCACCTGGCAACTTTCCACCCCCACCCCCCACCCCCAAAATATATTTTTTTAATACTCTCACTCGTTGCAGGTCATAGACTTTCCCACGCCCTGTAAGCACCAGAACTTCTTTAGTCACCCAAAGGCTTTTCAACCCGGGGTGAAGCAGCCTCCGCGGCCCTCCGAGCTTTGCACAAGTCGCCTTATCAAAAATCCTCCAGCCCCAGCCTCGCTCTCCGGGTTGGCACGGCTGCTAAAACATCCCCCGTTGGAGAAAAAGCCGCGTCGCCACGCCAAGCCGTGCCCGCCGGCGAGAGAGCGCCACGACCCCTGAAGCAGCGGAGGACCACGTTGCTTTCCGCCCCCCGCTTCCGCCAACGGACCCACTTGGGGGGCTGCGCATCAGCGCCGGAGAGCGCCCCTCCCCACTGCCTGCTTACCTGCCGGAGGATGAAACTGGTGGAAGTTGTGCTGCCATCTGATCGCTTCAGCCGGCTCCTGCGCGTGGCCGTGGCTCGGGACCCCTGAAGCAAGGACGGGGGGGTGGGGGAGGATGCAAAAAGGGGGGGGTCGTTATAGATCTATCGGGGGAGGAGAGAGCAGAAATCAGATCCCTCCGGGGAGAATAACTCCTTGCAAAGCAGGTCAAAATCAGTCCCGAGTACACAGCCCCCGTCCCACCCACCCGCCCACCGCGCGTTGGCAAGTCTCCCCCTCCCCAACCGTGCAGCGGCGCCCGGCCACCCCTACTCAAGCAATGGGGCCGGAACCCCGCGCCAGCCCCCGCCAGGTACCTGGAGCATGGGGTCCGCCAGCCCGTTCTTGCCATACGCGGGAGGGTGCTTGGACATGCTGGCCGCCGCCGCCGAGACTCCCCCGGGCGCGGTCTGAGCACGCCGGCCAGCCGCCTGGGCGCCCCCGCCGCCGCTGCGTGCCTGCTCGCTCCTCTGCGCGTGGCGAAGGAATCGGCTCCGGCCGCTGCTGAGAGAGCGCGGCGGAACCCTTAAAGCGACAGCGGCTCCTTTTCCCTTCGCCAGGCGCGCGCGGAGAGGTCGCGCGCGCACGGTGGCGGGGGTGGGGGCGGAATCCAGGAAAAGGGCGGGGGGGGGGGGGATTGCCGAGTTTTTCTGCGTGCCCAGGGTTGCTTTCAAGCAGTGCGTGAGGATGGGGAACACAACCCACGCTCCAGTTCACCGGCGTTTCTTCCTCAGCAGGAGTGGCGGGAGGGTCCGGCGCCACAGATAGAAATCCCAGCCGGCCTCATTCTATATAGGATTGCACTGGCTCGTGGCGACTCCCCAGCGAAGTTTCTCTCACGTATAGGGAGGTGCTTCACTCTTTCTGTGAGGTGGGCAAAACATGTGCACCACCACGCAATCACTCCACGCTGTGCCACAGAGAGAAACACATCTCACGCATGACGTGCCTCTGAAGATGCCAGCCGTAGATGCGGGTGAAATGTTAGGAGCAAAAACTATCAGACCAGGGCCATTCAGCCTGGAAACCCCACAACAGACAGTTGATTCCAGGTGCGAAAGGCTCCCACAACACATTGGATAGATTGTAAGATTTTGGGGAGGGGGGCGTGAAGACCTTAGTTCAGGGGTCTGCAACCCACGGCTCTGGGGAGCCCATCACGGCTGCTCTTTCAAGCCTTATATACTCATGCTCTCATGCGTGGGTCCTTGGAGGTTGGAGTGGGTAACATGGGCTGTCATGGTCCTCCAGGGAAAAGGTGAGTGGGAGGGGCCAAAGCGGCTCCTCTGTGGGAGCTCACCCCAACTCCAGCTCGGTAGATTTTCGGGGCCCTGGAAAACAGGTCCAAATAGCTCTTTGGGTGGTAAAGGTTGCTGACCCCTGCCTTATTTAGTCAGGATTATGTTTCCGAGGGTAACCATGTTGGTGCACTAGATTTGAGCCCAGCCCAGTAGCACCTTAAAGACCAGCAGGCATATTGGGGGTATATTTCTAGAGTCAAAGCTCAATGAAGGGATCTGAGGAAGGGAGCTTTGATCCTCAAAAGCTCTGTTAGCTTCTAAGGTGCTACTGCAATCCAGGCTTCAGAGTGTTGTAACCTACTTCAAAGTGTATAACCTACCTCAAAAATAAGAGAATTGGGGCATCCCCCCAGAAAACAACAGCTGTTTGTTCTGGCATCAACTTTTGTGATTATTGGTGGATTCTCATGGCACTTGTAGAAGCCTAGTGTACGAAAGTTTATGCAGGAATTTAAAAATAGTCTGCTTGTCTTTCAGGGCTCCTGTGTGTTTGTGTTCCAACTGTTCCCCCACCCACCCACCTGCTTACATCTAGTTACCTGTCACACACAAGTACCCTGCTCTGCTGACAGATATAGCAGAGAAAGAGGCATTCCCCCTCCCGTCATCTAAAAATTCCCACTGAGCCAGGGAGAATCCAAAATGAGAGGAGATGCGTGGAAGTTAGAACACATCTTCACCCACACTCCACTAAAAAAAGAAAAACCATTCTTAATATTTGTCTACATTTTAAACACCCCTCAAGTTGAGGAGTGCCCGCCGCACCTGCAGCAAGCTGCTGCCTGGCTGCTGCCCCGCCTCCCCCCCTGCCCCAGTGGCGGGACTCAAATAATTTAACAACCGGTTCTGGTGGTGGGATGCAAATAATTTAACAACTGGTTGTTTACATGCCCCATTTTAACAACCGGTTCTGCTGAAGTGGTGCGAGCCTTCTGAATCCCACAACTGCCCCCCTCCTTCAAGTTTGGAACCAGTTGTTAAATTATTTGAATCCCACCACTGGGCGGAGCCTGAGGAAGGCAGGGCTCATGGGGGGAGAGACTTTGGGCGTTTCCCCACTCACCCCGATCCCCCCTATGCCGCGCGCCCCCTCAGTGCACAGCATCCCTGGCTCTGCGCGGGGTCATCAAAAGGCGCTGTTTACAAGAGTGCCAGGGATGCCTTGCGCTGAGGGGGCGCAACAGCGGCAACGTCGGGGCAGCTGCGCTGTCACCGCCCCTGTCGTGGGGAGTGCCGGGCGACCCCGCGTTTCTTGAGGAGAGTAGCGCGGGACTTAAGGTAAGTGGGGAAAGGCCCTTCAATGTAGGATAATGCTATAGATTCTGCCTTCCAAAGCAGACATTTTCTCCAGGTGAACCGATCTCTATCACCTGGAGATGAGTTGTAATCCCAGAAAATGTTCAGCACCCACCTGGCTGTTGGCAGCCCTACAAGTCACAAAGTACAAAGTAATTTTGGGGTCCTTTTTCACAGCCTGAAAACCACTGGGAGTGCATAGACCAGGGGTAGGGAACCTGCGGCTCTCCAGATGTTCAGGAACTACAATTCCCATCAGCCTCTGTCAGCATGGCCAATTGGCCATGTTGGTAGGGGCTGATGGGAATTGTAGTTCCTGAACATCTGGAGAGCCACAGGTTCCCTACCCCTGGCATAGACGCAAGTGAGTCCAACCCATGAACAGGGCCCAAACTATATACCAGTGGTGACAGTGAATAGATCATAGATGCTTTTAATGTCGTTTAAAGCATCTGCTAATGTTTTTTTTAAATAACAGCCAAGATGACAGTAATGGGTAATTAAGTTCTCTAAATTGTTCTCCCCTCTTGTTTGATGCCCCAATACGGAGGGAAAGATACCTGTCTTTGTTCCCCTTTGGAGCTACAAGCAATCTTGAGGAGGGGGCAGGTACAATGAGTAAAGTATTGTGAGAGGAAAGCATTATTCATTCTACACCCCCACTCCCTATAATCACCCTGCACACATGGCTTTTTGAACATAGTACTCCCTTAGGAGATAAAACTACACATCCCCCAAAGTCACATATCGGCTATCTTCTGAGTAGAAAGTGCAAAGAATTTTAATTCAGATTGGGGAGAGGTCTGCTGATTTTGTTAATTTCAATTTGTTAATTGAAAATTTTGTTCAGATTCCTTAATACTGATACTATACATGTACATACATAAGCCTTTATTGGCATAGTCAGAAAGAGTTACATAAATCGAGAACAATTGCATGAATAGATGATAGATAAAAGGCCCCACGGGGAGCACAACAAATACGTTCTACTGGGAACTCTCAACTATCTCCGCAATGAAATTGGCGATCTCTTCACAAAGACCGGACCCCGAGTTGTTTAACAATAGAGAAAACCTAGTCAGATCAGGCAGCCCGGATTGGAAGAAAAAATGTAAATTGGTATATTTAGACCTGATGTTATCAAATCTGGTGCAGTGCAAGAATTGGTGAGTCAGGGTTTCAACCACATTAAGTTTGCAACTCCATAACCTTGCGGATTTATCTAAATTTCTGAACCTACCCTTTAATAGGGCAGAGGGCATAACGTTAAAATGCGCAATGGTAAGGGCTCTCCTTGCACGTGGGTTTGTTAAGGTATGGAGGTAATAGGCCATATGTCTCTGCTCAGATGGAATTAGGAGTTGTGTTGGAGAGCAGGTTCGTTTGGCTGCTAGATGTAAATTTGCAAATTCTAGATCTAAAAGCCGATCTCTGAGCCTATTGTACACTTCTGAATAGGACATTAGGTAGAGTGATTCAATAGGTAGGCCGATGGAAATAATCTTTCTCTAGATTAGATAAAACCAGGGGTTAGCCTGCATGTCCTGTAGTGTCAGTGAGACAAGGGAGTGTTCAGATGGCAGGTAGTGAAGGCGGAGCCAAAATCTGAAGGCTCTAAGCCAAGCTTTATGTTCCAGGGTGTTTTGCCCCAGTTCTAAACACAGGGCTGTGTAAGGGACGCAGTTTGGGACTCCCATTATTTGGTGGAAAAACTTGGATTGGGGGACATTCAGAGCTTGGTTCACTGCTTGGATCCAGATGGGGACCCCATAGAGTAGTTGGGATTCAACCTTTGCATTGAAGATCCTTAATGCAGCCGGAACAAATGAGTGCCCTCTGCTATAAAAGAATCGAAGGATTCTAGAGATACTAGGGGAGGACAGAGTGAACGCTGCCTTTTGGTGCAAGGGCCAGGAAAGATTGTGTGAAAAGGTGATGCCAAGGTATTTAAAACAATAAACTTGCTCAAGAAGAACATTGTTTAGTTTCCAGAAATATTTATACATGTACAGAGTTAGGGAAGGCAGCACAAGATAGTGGCTACAGCATAAACCCAGAATCTGGGAAACTCAGGTTCAATCTCTGCTCTGATGGAAGTTCACTGCAGGAACTTGGCCTAATCACACACATTCCGTCTAACTTACCTGACAGGATTGTTGTTATGAAGATAAAATGGAAGAATGGGGGAAAGTGTTGTGAGCAGCTTTGGGTCCACACAGGACAGAAAACCAGCATATAAATGTCTAAACAAATAGGCAGAGGACAGGAAACAGGTCGCCTCCCTTTCTTCCTACATTCTGCTTTTGTAAAAACAAAGCTATCCTCATCTTCCCAGGTCCTCCCAGAGATGTTTTTAGATGAGAGAAATCCTGTTATAGAAAGTCGTACATTTCTTTTTCTTCTTCTGCTTAGAGAGTGGAATCTTTTGCATCTGCTCAACGAAAGAAGGTGAACTGCTTATCATCATGAAAACCCACAAATCAACAGCCTAATGCCTCCCTAGCAATTAACCCCTAGTTAGTTTGCTATTCCATCTGCTGTAAAGTGTTCTTCCATCCTACAAAGTATGCAAGTAAAGCCGTAGTCTTTTCCCCTAAAGCTAGGCTTCTAGGGGAAAAGAACTGGACAAGACCAAAACTGCTGTTGCCATCCAGCCTTCTTTCAGCAAGTAAAGAGGCAAAGTATATAGCCTCTCCATAATTAGCACCCCAAGCTTATATACATTGAGAACCCTGGCCAAGCTAATGAAATAACGTGTTGTACACAGAAAAAACAAGGTGGGAGGATGTTGTTGGTGTACATACAGGCACGTTTTTTGGTTGGATGGTGTGCCTGTGCCTGCTAAACCATTCTCTCTTCCCTGGGACCAGGGTGGTGTAGTGATTAAGACCAACAAACTCAAATCTGAAGAACTAGGTTTGATTCCCCACTCCTGTACATGAAGCCTGCTGGGTGACCTTGGGCCAGTCACAGTCAGAGTATCTCAGCCCCACCTGCTGTTCCTGTTGTGAAGGTTCCTGTTGTGAAGTAAGGAAGGAATTGCAATTTACATTGAGCTTTGAGGTAGAAAAAAAGTGAGGTATTAAGACTTCTTAGCTGCCCCCTCCTCAGTGTTACAGGAAATAGAATTTCAAGACGATCATGAGGAAATGTAATGTATTACATAGTCAGCTGCAGATACAATCGCTGGGTATGCAATGCTACACCAAAGCCTGTTGTAATAGCTCTTCTTTACTTCGGCATTCTTTTAAAAATAGAAGAGAAGAAGAGAAGAGTTTGGATTTCTATCCTCCCTTTCTCTCCTGCAGGAGACTCAAAGGGGCTTACAATCTCCTTGCCCTTCCCCCCTCACAACAAACACCCTGTGAGATAGGTGGGGCTGAGAGAGCTCCCAAGAACTGTGACTAGCCCAAGGTCACCCAGCTGGTGTGTGTGGGAATGCACAGGCTAATCTGAATTCCCCAGATAAGCCTCTACAGCTCAGGCGGCAGAGCGGGGAATCAAATCTGGTTCCTCCAGATTAGTTACACGAGCTCTTAACCTCCTATGCCACTGCTACAAGCTTGTATGCCTTGAGGGGCTTGGTGAACTCTTGCAAGATTACTTCTTGTCATGATAGTTTGTCCACCATTTTGTCACACTGTCAAGAAACAAGTAGAAACTGTGACTGAACTTCTATGTAAAGAAGCAATCCTGTGACACTGGCCACAGCAGCTGGCTGCACAACCTGCAAGAGAGTCGAGTCACATAAGGTGGAAGCGGGAATATCTCCTCTGATTCCAAGGTAAAGGGGCAACCATTCAGGCAAAATGGTTGGCCCGCAGCAGCAGGTGTGACAGGAAGTGGTCCTCTCAGTGGCAGACCAAATGAGTGGGACTTCAGATCTCTTCACTGTAAACCGAGCCCTGTATATCTACTTCAATGTCATGTGAAAAGGATCAGGATTGGGACTAATCAGTTCGGATTCTAATATCAAGAGGTAATTTCTTTTGGTTTAGTTACCCTTTGAGTCTGATTTCAAGCCTCACAGCTAAATATCCCAACTGTCAGAGTCCAGGCAGAGATGGATCATTATTCGAGCTAGGTGTAACGCATTCCCCTCTGCCTTTCTTAAGGGCTGACAGTTGAACATTCCACTTCTAGACAGAACATGTGCATATTGTCAGGATACTGTTGAGACCCTCGAGCATATTATGTTTTCTTGCCTGAGGTACGTGTTACCTAGACTCTCCCTACTTGTCCCGGCTCTAGGGAATAAAAAAGTTGTTTGGAGCATACAAAGACTATTCATTTGCTGAATAATAGCGACAGTGGGATAACTGGAAAATCCGCTGAATTTTTATTAGAAGTGCTCAAGTCAAAGACATAATGGAAGCTTGATCACCTCTTCTGTACCAACCTTACATGCTTTGTCCAGTTTTTTGTTTTGTTTTAACACCCGCTCTGACCTGTATTTTGTTTTATTTTGACTGATATGCCTAATAAAAGTCAGTTGAAGTTGAGTCTGATTTCTTTTAGAATGCGAGTCCCTTTGCAGGGCCAAGTTAAATATTGCCCAACAGCTACAGCCTCCTTCCTTACTTCCTAATGAGGTCTGTCATTTTCTCTTAAGCAGGGCTGCTGTAAGATCTCCCAGCTAGTAGTGCAAATCTACTTGACATTATAAAACTGCTTATATGTAACACAGTAAACTTTTTGCTTTACAGGGCATCAAACTTGGACATAAATTAATCGACAACAAATAACTGGGGCTCATATTTTTAGCAATAGGGATTGCAATTTATAGACTTGGGATGCCTACAGTCTGATTCCATGGTCCTCAAACCAAGGATGTCTTCATGTGAGACCATTCATCATGCACATTCTGAATTTCATAAACTAAAAGCCTTTCATCGGTTATTATCAGTACATTTTGTTACAATGCAGTTCAATGTAGCAAAATGTAAAGTGAAACATGTAGGGGCAAAAAAATCCAAACTTCACATACACTCCACAGGGGTCAGTGCTATCAGTCACAGATCAGGAAAGGGAATTCGGCGTCTTAGTTGATAGTTCCATGAGAATGTCAACTCACTGCATGGCAGCTGTGAAAAAACAAACTCTATGCTGGGGATAATTAGGAAAGGAATTGATAATAAAACTGCAAAGATTGTCATGCCCTTATATAAAGCAGTGGTGCAACTGCACTTGTAGTACTGTGTTCAGTTCTGGTTGTCACATCTCAAAAAGGATATCGAAGAGATAGAAAAAGTGCAGAGAAGGGCAACGAGGATGATTGAAGGATTGGAGCACCTTCCTTATGAGGAGAGGCTGCAGCATTTGGGATTCTTTAGTTTGGAGAGGAGACGTCTGAGGGGGGATATGATTGAAGTCTATAAAATTACACATGGGGTAAAAAAATGTTGACAGAGAGAATACTAAAACCAGGGGGCACTCATTGAAAATGCTAGGGGGAAGAATTAGGACTAATAAAAGGAAACATTTCTTCACACAACGCGTGATTGGTGTTTGGAATATGCTGCCACAGGAGGTGATGATAGCAACTAACCTGAATAGCTTTAAAAAGGGCTTGGACAGATTTATGGAGAAGTCGATCTATGGCTACCAATCTTGATCCTCCTTGATCTGAGATTTCAAATGCCTTAGCAGACCAGGTGTTCAGGAGCAGCAGCAGCAGAAGGCCATTATTTCACCTCCTGCATGTGAGCTCCCAAAGGCACCTGGTGGGCCACTGCGAGTAGCAGAGGACTGGACTAGATGGACTCTGGTCTGACCTAGCAGGCTCTTTCTTATGTTCTTAGTACTATTCTAGCCCAGGGACCTGCTTCTTTCTACCTAGACCCTTCCACCAATGAAAGGTTTAAACTTAAAATTACAGTGTGGGGAAAGATTCTGGGTAGGAAAAAAACACCCTGAACACCAACTCTGCTTCTTGCAGCACTGTTGTTATGCCAAATGGGCAGTTGGAGAATAAGATGCACAACAAATGGGACAAGTTGAATTTTATCTTGGCAACAGTCTGCATAGCAACAGCCCAACACGAAGGGCTACCAGGAGGCAACATAGTTGATTGTTACTGGGTCAAAGTATTTGTTTTTTCCCCTCTTTTAGCACATGAAACAGTGCACAGAATAATTGTCTAGTGAAGGCAACACCAGCCATGTGGAACACCTACCTAAGCAGGTTGAGTGGGGTGGGCTGCGCAGCAGAATCCTTGGCCTTTGACAGGCAGTGGCTTGGGTCCTGGCTTACAGCCCAGGATATTCCTATGGTACATTAGTTTAATTGAATCTTGTACAGCTGTAATAGGCAAGACCATTACCATCTTAACTACGTTTTAATAATTTTGGCTATCAATCTCAGATGCTACACCGAATCCCAAGAATGTAACAACTCATTTCTTAAAAGCAAGTATAATACAGAGGGGTCATAGTCTATTATTTGATAGCTACTCCTAACATCCATTTGAGTTCTCAGATAACAAACCATGTTATCATTTGCAAACGATGCCTGAAAACACACTTCGATTTATGGAACCTGTGTGGGCAAAAAGCAACGTGTGAGGAAGAAATTGAGTAATATTGCCACCTCGTTCCTCCTCTCATCAGAGCGTCACTTTCAGAAGGGGAGCAACTGGAGTAAGTTTCTGTCGTCCCCCCTTCAGCTGCTCTCCCCCAAATGTGGCTTTTGGTCCAAGTGCCTCCTGTGACTCCAGGTAACATCTTTCCAGAGTTGAAAAAGGAACTTCTGGGAAGGAAAAAACCCACAAAAATCTATGCCTGTCAGCAGAAATACACAGCCTTGTGATCCAAGAACAATCTTCCTAGCCACTAATCTCAGTGTTACCACTGCTGCTTGGGTAACATTGATTTCAGCTCAGGCAACGTAGTGAGGCGCAGGAAGCCAGTGTTCTTCAAAAGCAAAGTATTTTATTCGGAAGTGGTTGCTCTACCTTGGGCAGGGGAATCACGCTTTCCTAGCCAAGCACTAGTACCTTTATACACACACATCAAAAGGGGCAAGGGGGCAGGTCCCTTACCATACAATAAAAAAAACATCAACACATAAAAGAAAATATACAATTACAACTTTGTGAATGGGACCATGAGATCTCGCTGTCAGGCGTCTTCCCGCGAGACTTTACGATAGTGCTGAAATGGAGAGCGGAGAGTGTCCATTCATAAAACTGGGTGAGCCTGTTTAACGCACCCAGGAATCTGGTTATCAGATGGGCCGCTTCCTTGAGTTATGACCTGAGGTTCCCGTGCCTCAGTCCCGCAACAAAAGAAAGTTCAAATGGTCCAATGGTGATCTTGGCACGTTCTTCAACAGCTGGGATATCTGGGGTGCCGTCATCAGATTCAATTTGTAAATCCAAAGGGGTCTTTGTTTCCGCTAAAGAACATCAGGACACATTAAGGAAAAAAAGAAGGCCACAGGGACTGATGATAAACTTTAACAACCCCCTCCCCATCCATGGAAGCGTAAAGAAATATGGCACATGCTGGTTACTAAACACCTAATTTTGCTGTATCAGTGAAGCATCAATCCCCAGAAGGCAAGCTCATGATCTTGGATCAAGAAAACCCTGACCCCTTCCTCATATGCAAAATAATGTACTGTCAATCCACTTTCAGTGCACTTAGCAGCTGGATTTTGCTGTGTGGAATAGCAAAATCCACTTTCAGGCAGTTGTGAAAGTGGATTGAAAATGCATTATTCTGCATGTGCGGAAGGGGACTCTGACAAGCAGGCAGCTGAGGAAGAAGCCATTCCCCAAACCCCCCTTGTAAAAGAAGAAATGTTGAAGGCATCCTCCACTATATTGGATTGTGCTGAATGTCTGTCTTTTCCACTCATTGCTATTTGACCTACACCCAGATATTTTTAAAAATCCAGTTTGTAAACAAGAATCATCGTTACAGCAGTTTCAGCTTGAAGCCTCAGACATTTTTGCACAGCGAACGCCAAAGCAATGTCGTTTAATCTTATTTGTGTGACTTTTTTTTGCAAGAATGTAGACACAAGATGATCAACCTACTGTCTCCTGCAAAAAATTACAAAGGAAGTTCAACAGCTCCAATAGCGCAGTACTACCCCAGTGGTTGTTATAATGGCCAAAGACCAAACAAATATAACTTTTAACCATATAACCATATTGGGTGACCAAAAACTTCATGCTCAGAATCACTAGGCTGCTGTTTTGCAGACCTGCTTATGGACTTCATGGGAGGCATCTTTTGCCAGCTCTGGTCTGAACATGATTCTTATTCCTTCAAAAAACCCACACTCATTTGGTTGGGAAGAAGCAAGACTCAGAGGCTGATTCTGCATGGGCCAAAAACAGCGGTGTGAAAATGGTGTGAAAACAGTATAAACCCTTTTACACCGGTTCAAACCCTTTTACACCATTTTCACACTGCTGTTTTTGGCCCATGCGAAATCAGACAGAGGCGTAGCTCCAAGGGGATGGGGGCGGGGCGGAGACGGGACGCACCGGGTGTGCACCTCTGTGGGGGCGTTCTGGGGCAGGATGGGAGCATTCCGGGGTGGAGGACGCACCAGTGCACCGGGTGCTTTCCCCCCTTGCTACGCCTCTGCTTCACCACCATCAGTGAAAGCAAACAGTAAAGTTCAAAACGGACAAATATATCAAGTCCCTTACTTTTATTAGGAGTAAATACTTTTGAGCAGCGTTGAGGTGCCAGCGTCCACCTACTTAAAACACTAATTTGAATTCAAGACATATACTAAAAAGAACTGCATTACAGCTTTTACAGAACACTCCTCTGCAAGAGATTGATAGTCTTACTGATAGGAAGTTTGAAAAAGCATCTACATTCTGTATAAGGTCACCAGTTAAGGTCGCTTGCTATTCCAAAGCTAGAGACTGTGGCACATGCTCTGGTAAAGGGAACATTTACCCCTGTGGGTGGTAGAACAACTGTAGCCTTAAGTTGTATTCTTGCTATTCACTACTTACACTTGCATATGAATTTCCCTCTTAAAAGCTTAACGTTTTGAATACAAGCCAACCCTGCCTAAACCCACAAGATACAGCTGATTCAGTCAAAGCAAATAAGCAACTGGCAATATAGACTTCTGTAAATTACGGAGGAAGAATGTATCACAGGAACATTTTGCTTTCAAGCCATATAAGGTTGGCCAGTTACATAATCTTTTTATTTCCTACTCTTAACTGGGTCACAAGGTATCCTTAGGTTGTATTAGCTTCTATGAGTAATCTCTTAATGGCTATGAACAATACTTTGTATTGTATTTCCACCTCCCCCTTCAATTTCTTTATAGGCTGATCTCTTGTAACAATCATCCCCCCCCCTTTTAAATGAACAACATTGAGAGCTGGTATAGAGTATTTATTACAAGTTCGGATTAGCAACAGAGAAGTCCATATTCAAGTCCCTTTTCTGCCACACAACTGGGTGACCTTGTCCCAGTCAATCTCTCTCAGCTTTACCTTCCTCACACAGTTGGCGCAAGGTTAAAATGGAGGAGGAGGAGGAGGAGGAGGAGGAGGAGGAGGAGGAGGAGGAGGCCTGAGCTGCCTAAAGGAAGGATAGAATGAAAATGTAATTTTAAAAAATGATGCAGTGGAGATTAATGTACAGAATTAAAAGGTGCTGCACTTATACTGCTCAAGCACAAGAGGGCACTAAGTGCAGAAGTGCCAAAGCAACGAGGGTCAGGGGAAACTCAAATATTCATGGCCAACACTTTTGGGGTGGGGAGGGGGAGGGAGAAGACACCATGGAGAGGTACAGAAAGAAAGCTTTTAACACCCCTAGAAGTGTGAAAACACCCAAGGCTTACACATTAAAAAAAGACTCCACTGACATATTTGTCAAATAAGTAAGTTTTATTCGCACAAGTCTGCGCAAACAGGTAGGCAAGGGCCAGGTAAATTTTTGTATGATCAAATCCCAAACTTTTAATAGTCGACGTTGCCGGATGATAGCAGCTTGTGTAAAAACAGCTTAGCCAGTTTGTTGTAGAAAAGAACGTACTTTGTAGTTTGAACTTCCAACAAACTTCTATAGCACAGAGAAAGTCCTTAGAAGGCATTCCAAAACTCTGCAATATTCGTCTTTCCTTCCACCAATTAGCTCAAAAGAAAAAAAAATAACTTAATCCAGTTTTCATGCACATTTGCCCCAAACAGGAATGAAAACTATTCCAGGGGAAAAGTCTTTTACACACTACATTTATTGTAACAAAATCTGCCTAGGCTTTGAACTGTGACACGTTTTCCATGAGAATTGAATGATGCAGATAAGGACAGGAAAGTATTCAGCAGAAAAACCTCAGAACTAACATGACACGGCCACCCCTTAATTCGCAGCCTTTTGTTAGGCAACTGCAGAAGACAACAAAACATGAACAGCAGGCGAACCAAAAGTCAGTCAACACACAAAAACACACAGGGCGCGTTTATAAAAGGGCTTGCTCCCAAAATATCTGATTCAGGGATATATTAGAGATTGAACATTCTCATGGGCAACATTTGAGTGGTAAGAAGGGATTAATTTTTGTACAATTTAAGGTGGCAAATGAACTGCAAACAAAAAGCATGCCCTGCTTTAGACAGCCATGAAACATACTGCAATACACTACTATTACAAACTGCCAGACATTTCTATTCAAACAGTTAATTTATATGAAAAATTTACTGCTTCTTTTTTAAAATATAAAAATAGGTGTAAGCCTGTAGCACATTCTCAACTCCATTCAAATCAATGACTTAATTCTCACTGATGCCAATGGAGTCAGGGCCCCAACTATGGAAAACTTTCGTGAGTTCCTTTGGCAGCATAACTATGATCACACCTTAGCAATAAATAATGATGTAGTTTAGAAAAGGGAAGAGGGACAGAGATGATCCCATCAACACCAAAACACTAAATACAGTCTCAACATCAAAATTTGTACATATTTACAACCTGCAGAAGTGCATTGTAAGATTACAGCAACTAGCAATAATGCCAAATGCAGACACATATAAAATTTCAGTGATTTTTAGAGAATGAATATACATATGTAATTGTATATAAAGTTTCAGATAAGTGAATATATATACACACACACTATTTATATATGTATTATATATATATATATAAAGATTATGATGGAAAAAAGTTGTTTCAACTCAACATCAGTCAGATATTGGGCACCACTTAATGTAGTATCAAAGATTCTGATCAATAAAAACTCTTGATTAGCTCTAGACACTTTCCCCAAAGTCTTCAATTTGCTTATAAAATGTTCACGGTGACAGGAAACAGACAAACTGTGCTCTAAATAAATTTTCTAAAGAGCACGCTTTAAAAATGAATCCTCAGTCTTAAATAAAGAAATTATGTGTATATCTGTTTCATTCAGCCATTCTAGATCATCGCTGGACAGAAAAAGGAAAGAAAGTCTTCTGTGTCTTTTTTTTCTCGATTGCACACAGAAAGCCCACAGACTGATTTTCACAAAACTTTTTAAACAAGACACAGACGTATGTTGGTCCAATATGAAGCTTCATCTGACTGTGCCCATGCTTCTGAACAGTCTTAGTTAGCACCAGTATAGGAAGTCACAAAGCCATTGAACAGCCAGTTTCGATTTGAACACACATTTTACCTCACTGCAAAGTTAGCACACGTTCATAGGGCAGACAACATACACTGCGGGAATCAGCATATACACAGCATATAAACACCTTTAGATTTTCACACATTTAGTCATTATTCTTTGCTTCCCACTGGTCACCCCATCCAGAGTACAGATCAGCTACATGTAAGTGTTAAACGTGTGTGTGAACTCAGTGTTACAAAACTCAATAAGCAAACGGACAGCAAGGAGAGAAGCCCAAAGATAAAAGAACAGAGGCTCTTTCCCTTTTCTGTAAGTTCAGTCCAGCTGTTCACACTACTGGGGTAAACGTCTAAATTCCTATTCTGCTCAGCATTTATTTGATACTTGAGGCCAAAAGGACTTCTGATTGTGGGCCTCTGCTATTATTAACCCATGATACAGGCATATCTCTGCAACAAGAACTGCTCTTTCAGTGTGGTAAAGTGAAAGGAAAGCTGAGAGAGAGAAGTGAAGAAGGTTGTTTCAATAGGGCAGCCTGTCCTTAGAAAATTAAAGAGGCAGGGGAAGCAAGACCCTTTCTTCCCTTGCACTGGGGATAAAGACAGCTTCACGGAATAAACAGAGCCAGTGCCAATGAAAAACGAGCAATCCAAGATGGCAAAAGCCAGAAAGGCTATTAACTTCCTCTGTCAGTCAAGATTTCCTTCCCCCGAGTTCACAACGGCTTTATTGTACAATCATAAAAAAGCAATCTGTTAAGATGATCTAGCAGAGGGTGCAAACTGGGGAAAGCAAATTACCTAAATAAATTGAGTTTCGGGACAGCACTCCAAATTTAAAGGTTCTATAAAAACAGCAGCATTAATAATGTCTGGAAAGAACGAAGAGGAAGACTGCATATATAAACTTGCCTTGCACTATCCCCTCTTATGAAAGGAAAAGTTACTTTTATGGAGGTTTCATTGTAAACAGGGAGAAGGAGAGACAGAAGGCTACACAAGCCAAGGTTTAAAGGCCATCTTTGAAAAGAAAAAAAAATACATTATCATCCCACCTTGTCTAAACAGCTATGCAGGAAAAAAACAGTTAAAACTTGAACTAAGTTTTCCTTTGAAATTGCTTGGTTATCTTTCCCCTTGAGCAGAAATAACCTTTTAGATCAATGAAGGGCAATTTAAATGACAGCGGTCAGCAACCTCAGAAACTGTTTTCGGGAATAGACTCTGCATTTTCACAGAAGCGGCTGCTGGTAATTCGTTTGCTGCTGTGGAAGTGAATGAACCGGAACTGCTGGATAGCATGTTCCTTGAGGCAAACTGGAAGGAGTGTTCTGATAGGCTAGCATATCCATAGGCAGGCTCATTGGTTGGGTATAAGGGACTGTTCTAGGCAGTGGAAGGCAAGAATTCTGGTTCACATAAGCAGGGCTGGACACAGACTCTACACCAGTGCTGAAACATAAACAAAAACCATTAGACAACATGCAAAGTGAGGCCAACCCAGAAGGATTGCTGACTGCTAAAAAATGAAGCAAACCATTCCAAAGGACTAAAGTACATATTTTTTAACATTAGACTAGCATTCCATTCCTTTCAGCGGAACGGGACCCCAAGAGTCCAAGCCCCTCTTCCTTCTTCGGTAAGCCCTCCCCACAAATTGTGCTGGGGAACAGCACAAAGAGGAGAATTGGTAAAAATCATACTTTGAAAGAACAAGACGTTTTTATTCACATGATTTTGTTGAAATACCTTAGATAAGCTGCCTGAGCAGGCTGAGATGCTACTGATGAATTGATAGTTGGAGGCAAGGACCTCAGCAGTCCAATCTGATCACTTCCAGGGTTGTATCCTTGAGGAACACCTTGAACCAAATAGCTCCCACTGTGAACATGGAGGGGATATGGCTGCAATGGAAGAACACCACAAAATAAATGGTCTGAACTGGGTATCATAAAATCCAGAATTAAAACTGCCAGTAAAAGGTAAGTGGCTTTCTGCTTTCTGTACTTGAAGTAAAGAGATAACTTTTCTAGTTTTTTGTCTGTTAAAGCAGAGACTCTGCCACAGTCTGTGCTGCCCAGTTATACGAGATCTTAGGAAGGAGAGCACATGTACTGAGGAGCAATCCTTCAAATAAACCAACCATAAGCTTGATCAGAACACAAGTCTACAAAGAGCTAGCCATGGATACTGTTCTAACTATCTGAGCTCAACTTGGAACCTGTGAATATCAAGATATCAATATTCAACCTGTGAATATTTGTGCACTAAAACTTTCAGTGTGAACTGGTTTTCTGAATGCATGTTTATGAGTCCCATTTGATTCAGTTTAATCAGAGTTCAAGTGCAGACATACAAACTCAAAACAGGTGAACAGACAGCATACTACCTTAAACCAGGGGTCTTCAAACTATGGCCCCCCAGATGTTCATGAACTACAATTCCCATCAGTCCTGCCACTTGGCCATGGTGGCAGGGGCTGATGGGAATTGTAGTCCATGAACATCTGGAGGGCCATAGTTTGAACACCCCTGCGGCTTAAACAGTAGCTTGGATTCTTGGGGGCATATATGCATGCAGTTCTTTTCCCATTCTCCTCCCCAAAATGTATATCCCTTTCGGCCAAAACCCAGCAATTTAACTAACAATTTAAAGTAGAACATTATAACAACAGATCACAAAACTAATTAAAATCAAAAGGACAATACGTATATAAAATACAGAACTGGCAATTAGCAGATAAGGTAAGGATGAAGGGTCACTGAGGAAACACCAAATTAAAAAAAGAAAATCTCCACCCTATGATGTCAGATGATGATGGAACAGGGCACATGAATATCCCCAAGAAGCAAGTTCCATCACTTTGCCGCCATGGCTGAGAATGACTTTTCAGATTCCCACCCACCTAACCTCAAAAGGGCAGCCAAAGCAGGATCACCAGAAGATGAACCTAGTGATTAGGTGGGTTCAAATTGGGAGAAGATGGTCCTTAAGGGGGAGGTCTCACATGGACAGTGGTGGAGCTATAAGGAGATGGGGGTGCACCAGGCACCCCGCCCCCTTCCCCTCCCACTTACCTTAGTTCCTCTCTCCTGCCCCTTAGTTTTTCTCTCTTCCCATCAGGAAATTCTTCTCTGCTACAGCCTGTAGGAACTACCCTTCCCAGGAGACCTTGCTCCTATGAAGAGTAGTTCCCAACAGGAAGTTCCTCTCTCCTGCAGCCTGGTGGGAAGTGTAGTTTATTTATTTTTATTTATTTATTTATTCATCCCTGGAGGGCTCTAGGCGGTTCACAACACAAAACTAAAGAGCAGTCAATAAATAACTTAAATTACCTCTAAAAACATTAAAATAAGTATGTAGCATAACATCCCCATATTAGCGGCATCCAGTCTTAAGGCTGGGAGGGACTGACAGCACCCCAGATGGAACTAATATAGGGCACTGCCAGAAAAGACACTATGACAAGGCCTCACAAGGGGGCAGCCAATCCACGGCCGGCCTCACCAAAAGCCCGGTGGAACAGCTCGGTCTTACAGGCCCTGCGGAACTCACTAAGATCCCGCAGGGTCCGGACAGCTGGCTGCAGAACTAAGGTAAGTGGGGAGCCGCAAGGGGGGTGAGCAGCAGAGCCAGGCACCATTTTGCGCCCCCCCCCCCTCGCCTCTGCACATGGACAAAAAATAGATGGCTGGGAGGTTGGTGCAGTCAGGAAGGGGAATTAGATGAACCCATCCTTATCTTCCATCACCACATACATTTGGATCAGGCCACTGGGTCCAACCCTCTTCCAACCCAAACTGTTTGAATTCTGCAAAAGCCTAACTATTGCTAGGAGACTAATTTCAAAAATACTGATCTAGCTTGCCTGAATTACACCAATTTATTATTCAACATATGATTTGCTCAACACAGGTGTTCAGTCAAGCACTCCTGCCAGAAAACTGATTTTTCATCAGGATTCAACTACATAAAGCAAAATTTAAATAGTACTTTGCAACCAAAGTTGCTATTTCTAAAGTCACACTGAAGCACGGGGGTGGGGGTGGGGGTGGGGTTGTACAGGCACACACTCTACAACGGCACTGTATTGTGCATTTAATGTATGGAACACTTGTCAAAAAGACTGAGCATCTCAGTGTTAACAAGATTCCATTTTCACAGGATGACAGTATACATAGAAAACAATGGGTGAATGCATGCATCATCCTTAATCACTTTATACAGGGATACCATTTCTGAGCAGGTAAACCACACCACCGCAGAAGGAATCAAAGAAGTCTTGTCATGTGTGCAGTTAAACACTCCTACCAGAAAATTGACTTTTCATCAGGATTCAATTTTATGAGGCAGAATTTAAGTATTGTGCAACCAGTTATTAATCGTCAACCAGGAAGCCTTCTCTTGAAGTGCGAAGAATATTAGACAACAAGATGCCCAGTCGTCATAATTTACTTAAAACCTCAAATATAATCTTTCATCGCTGCTGAGAGTTCACAGCAAGGCATTATGGTTAAACACATCATCTTTGATGTGGCAGTTTCCATAGTAACTATTCTTTTCACACTGATTATGTAAAACCCAACTAATATATGCAGTCACATTTGCCCTTTTTCTTTTTGCTTAATTATTGCCAGCAAATTCTGTTTTGCCCCCACCCTGCTTGCTTAAATAAATGAACATCAATAGCTAGTTGCATTCAGAAGGATCTCAAAGCCCAGACTTCAAAGTTATTTATAAGGGTGTGCACCATTTTTTTATAGTTTGGTATTTTTCATATTCTGATTTAACAGGCCCAATATTTTCCAAAGATCCAAAAGATATGAGGCTTTTTTTCTGGCTTTTTCAAATATCCAAAACATTCCAGGTCTATTAAACCCTATGGAAAATCTCTGCAGGGCTCTGGGAGGGGGTGATTTTTTAAAACGTAGAGTCTCCAAATTTGCAGTGCAGCCGCAGGTCACTTTCCTTCCATGAACCTCCACGTTTGTGCAGACTGGGTCAGGGTGTCAAATTTTATGGGCCCTGAAAGAGGATGTTCCATCTGTCCTCAACTTGAAACAATGGAGAAAAAATTGGAAGTGTATAAAATTGGCACCAAATTTTCATAATAGCTGCAGGTGTCTCTCCTTACAAAAGCCCCTGAGTTTGGTTAAGTTTGGGTATTGGTATCCAATTTTATACGGTAATCTCTTCTTTACTTCATAAGTTTTCCTACATCTGGGAGCCCGTAACATTGGACCGCTTGATCCAGTCTTCAAGAAATGTGGTACCTGGAGCTCTGCTGAAAATTTGGTGCATCTGCCATGAAAACAAGCCCTGGAAAGATTCGCTGTAGAGTAACAGTTCCTATGTTACTTCATATTTTCTGGGGTTCTGGAGAGCCAATTTTTTAAAGGTAGAGGCACTGAATTTGTAGTGCAGTTGCTGATGCCTCTCCTTACAAGAACTGCCAGGTTTGGTGAAGACTGGATCAGGAGTCAAATTTTATGGGTGCCCAATTTTTCATCAATTGTTTTCAATGGAGGATAGATGGTAGAACCCTCGCTGGGGACCCATAAAATTGGACATATTGACCAAATATTCACCAATCTTGGGGGTTCCTGTAAAGAAAGTCACCAGCAGCCACGCTGCAAACATACTGGCTCTACCTTAAAAGAAAAAGAAACACTCTTCCCAGAGTCCCGCAAAGATAATTGACCTAAACAACCTGGAAAAAAAATCAGCCTTGCTTCCAGCTTTGCCTCTTGGGGTCCATTGAAATGACACCCCCTTTTTTTGTCCGAAAAAGCTGCAACAGCTATTTTCCAGTTCAGAATATCCAAATGACATCTCTAGCTACTTAATTTAGTACACAAAGAGCTTGCTGCTAACAGCAATGATGGAGATATCAAAAAACAGTTTGACTTAATTTGAGAGAACAGCATTTGTCGTCCTTAGTGTTTTTAAACACATATTTAGCCGGATTCTTGGATATAAATATCAACAATCTAGACTAAAAAATATGCACAGATACGGATCTTCTCTGGTAAATGCTGATGTGCCACCAATTGAGATGCTGCAATAACTGCCTTACTCATTGTTTCACCAAGTCTTATGACTGGCAGTTTAATGTATGAAGAGGCTGCTGTCAGTCATTCTATTTACCTGTGTTTTGATATGTGCAGTTACAGCAGAAGCATATTTATTGGAAGACATTTCTTGGTAAAGAGGGTTACAGGCAAAATGTTCTCTAGCCTCTATTGCTGACATGCTAGAGGTTAAGAGCTGCATTCGTGGGAGAAAGTGATAATATGCTGTTTCGTTCCAAGCATGTGTTGACATTTCACGCGGCAAGATTGAGGGACCCGTATGGAAAGCTCAGTCCAGCTCTGAAATCTGTTCTCAGTGATACTGAAATAGTCATTTTTAGGAGGAGAACATTTGCTGGATAGATGCTAATTTTTGTAAAAAAGGAAAAGGGGGGGAAAAGGACCACTGACCTGAACTGGAACACCAGCTGTTGTTGGTGGGTAATGTGTGGACGAATGCATCTTTGAGTACGTGGAATACAAAGGAGCTTCATTCATTAGTTTGTTGTACATTTCCAGGGCTTCCATCACTTTAACATTTAGTTCTGACAGCTCTGAATGCTTCCTAATCCAAAAAGGAACATGTCAAGTGATTCTGGTCATCATATATTTATCCATAAACTAAAATCCAACACACTTCTTTGTCCAGTTCTTAACTGTCCTAAGATTTCAAACACAGCCTCAAGAGAAGATAGGGCTATGCAGGAAGACATGCTCGACACGTCGGCAGGATCTCTGCAACTTGACTTGTTTACAATTTAGCAAGATGACCTCTGGGGGGAGGGGAGAGAGGCATGGATCTAATTCTTACTGACTGAACTATTACTTAAGGATGAGACTGTCAAAGCCGAACAGCACTTTTATGCTCATGGCCAATATTCAACCAAATTCCAAACAGACACACTTGAAATTCTGAAAGGGTGGAAATCCTATGGGCACTTCTGCCGGTGGAGAGATTTTTGCAATTTGCTACTCTGTTGACCACTACATTGGGCCTAGTACCGGGGGGGGAAGGGGGGTTCCTGAACCCGCAGAACAAAGTTTCAGAGGCCCAGGAGACAACAACAGGAATGTTCCATTTCATGAGCAGAGTTCCACTTGCAAATCATAAGGTCAAGTCAACAATGACGAGGTTCACAATATTCTATAAAAGGTTCCATCAGACTTATAAACAACTGTGTGTTTTAATCTCCTTGCAGCCTGAGTTGTCCCCATCTTTATTTTTGCTTGTACATGTCTACCAATTATGAAAGACTGAACAAGTTGAAAGAGCATAACAACCACAACCACCTTTACTGGCATTAATCATCAAAATTACAGAGTATCGCACTTTGAGTCACTTGTCCTCATAGCTATTAGCAGAAACTTAGCTACCTCCACCATTGTTTGCGAGTGCTGATCGCTTAGAAGGTAACGTACTATTTCCCTATCAGAAAACAGTGTGCCCCTCTTTAAGTAGTGGCTTGATTAATGTTCCTTGCTGGGGTACATATCACTCAGAAGGCAGCAGCACATACTCAAGGGTTTCTAGTTGTCTCAGTGAGCAAAGGCAGTGTCTTTCACTATGCAGTGTGAATGAGTACATACCCCAGAAGGTAGCTGTCGAGAAGATATTGAAGAGAGCGGACATGAAGGCTTGTCAGAGCTGAAGAGATGTGAGGTAGTAAAATTAAGAAGGGAGGGTTCCATAAGTTGGGATTATGTGTGCTTAGACCCTGTGTGCTTAGGAGTACAGGGTTTGACTTTAAGAGTTTGCCTTGAAAGAGCATAGAAGTTTTGTGCTCCTAAATGTCATGAGATGAAGCACAAACAGAATATTTGGTTTTTTGTTTATATCTTAGATTTCTAACCTGTTCTCCCTGACACAGCAGGGTCAGAGCAACTTTCAACTCCTTTCAATAAAAACCATATACAACCCATTATAGCACCTTAAAAACACAACTGAGGGTTGAACAATTTAAAACTGAAAACATTCCTTCCATACCCCCATACCACATGACCAAACCAGAAGAACAGAAGGGTAGGGGAAGGGAGGGTTAATTACATTACAGGTTAATTTTCCAAAACACACACACAACTTTTACCTATCAATTTCTTCCAGTTTTTCATCTATCATAGGACCCATCTGTTGACAGACATCTGAAAATAGAAAAATGTTAATATTTTCAAATGGGTCAAATATATATAGATCAAACATGGGACTGGATCCTGTGACGAGTCCACAAATAATTTATCCACTGGAATAGCTGGATCCAATCCCACACTTATTTAAAATACTTTGAGGTTACTTTTCTCATCGCCAATGGTTCCATTTATAATGAAAGAAGGGGACTGTCAGCAACGTAAACAGATGTGATACACAATATGCATTTTACAAAGCTTAATGTACACATTATAGTGAGCCTTGGCAAATTTTCTTTGCCAAGCCCTAACATCCACAAGCCAGCCCTAACATTTCTGAGCTACACTCATTTTTCAGTGAAGGATTTTGTATATTAATGATTGCATTTTCTAATCACTGTTATCGCAAAACCTAATCATACACTCTTCGCAGTTTCTCTTAAAACCAAGACAAAATTGCTGTAGTATATAAATCAATACAGGGGTAACCCTGGTGTTCATGACATACAACAAAACTCTAATCCTATCCTAATTTCTTCCCTAACACTCACAATTCGATTAGTATTTGCAGAAACTCAATTTAAGGCAAGGGCTATCACCTCTAGTACAGTTATAATCAGAAATTATCTACTTTGGAATTTTTGGTGATAACATGGGTCTAAATATAAATTAATGAGGGTGAGGGATTGGTTGGAGGTAGGGATGAAGAACTGGTTTTTATACCCCACTTTTTGCTACCTTAAGGAGTCTCAAACAATCACCTTCTTTCCCCACATACAGAACAGCCAAGTAGTGAGGTAGGTGGGACTGAGAGAGTTCTGAGAGAACTGTGATGGCTCAAGGTTATCCAGCAGGTCTCAGGTGGAAAAGTGAGGAATTAAACCTTGTTCTCCAGACTAGTGTTCAGCGCTCTTAACGACACCATGCTGGCAACTGATAAGTTATCCCATAACCAAGTTTCACATAGGATGGAGAGGTATAACCTGTCCCTATTTAATATTTTCATTTAAGGGATATTGTACAAATAATAATGAATAAGGATTGGGGAAAGCAAAACAAACCTTGAGTTGTTTTGCCATTTAATGTCCGGCACAAAAGGACATAGTTTATATAATATATTGATTAATCTGCAGAATAAAATGGAAGAATTTGAGAGGAAATGGGAAGAAGTTTTAGGAGAATGTGTTACATGAAAATAATGCGAATGGACCTGTGACAATGTTGTCTTGGATTGTAAGAAAAATATGTCTGTGAAAGAACATTTTTATAAACTCCACAGGTAGTATTTAATCCCTCAGAAACGGAAACATATTTGCAAATTTCACACTGCATTGCTGACATTGTCAACCCCATTTCAGATGTAAAGCACTTGTTTGCAACTGTTCGACAGAAGTATACTTTTGGAAACAAATTAAAATATTAGATATTGTATTAGCTATGAATTGCTTTGTTGTCAGGATTTATAAAAACCTAAGGTGTGTATGGATATGAACTGGTTACAGTATGAATGTGTATGGCATCTACTTGGAAATACTGGAAAACAAAGATTGTGTTACCAATAATGGATGGGTTTATAATGACCCGGACTTTGCCTTTTTCAACTTAAAAGATAAGGAGTGAAAGTCAAATTGAATGCATCCATCCAAAACTGTATTTTAACAGAGCACAGAAATACAACTTTAATTATTATGTCAGACCACATGCATATCTTTCGAGTTATTAGTTAAAAAAACCCACCATTTAATTGAATAATGGAGTCAGCATAAAAAAATAACTTCAATTCAACTTTCACCATTTGATAATGGTGGATATGTTCACAAGCAGCAGTAAGAACTTTATGAATGTTTATTATGTCATACACACAATGTTCTGATTAAAATGATAAACAAGCTTTGTATTTTCTACGACAATTTATGAGATATGCTGCAAAAAACCCACAGTTGAAAATATATGGGGTCAAAATTAAATTTCTATGTATCAGCAACCTGGCGCCTGGGACTTGCCAAGCCCTGATGTATTGAGTAAAATGTTTTCTCTTTAGAAGCATATGTCCAAGCTATTATAACAGGTAGCATTTGTAGCTGTTCTTAACTAACAAGAAGACATTAATTGAATACAATTTTCATGCTGTCTCCACCTTAGTAATCTCTTGTGTTCTTTGCTACCATGAAGCCATTACACTATGGAGGAATTACCTTACTGCCTGGGCTGTCAATCAAAGACACACATGTCATAAGTTGCACAGACAGTGAGGCAATGTGGGTCACGGGATCAAGGAGCTCTATGCTTCTGGCCTTCTGCCCATTCCCTAGCTCAGAAGACTCAGAAGGCAAAACCACACTGAAGTATAGAAAGACTTGTATATGAACACTCTCTACAATGGCATTGTACCATGAATTCAATTTGGGGCACACTTGCCAAAAAGACTGAGCAATAAGACTGAGCATCTTGGTTCTAATAAGATTCCAAATCCACAAAATGCCAGTTAATTGATTTTCCACTTCTGTGTAGGTAAACCACACGTATCTGTTGAAGCAGCGGTTACTTGGAGTAGACCACCTTGTAGAATTCAATGCAGAAACAACTGACAGACACACAGTCAACGGTGCAGAAGTTCTATTTATTGCTTTAACTACCAAAGTGCTTCGCCAGACAACAGGTGTTTCTAGGCACACTCCTCCGTGTTCTCTGTGCCAACTATATACAATACAGGTCCCAATAAGGTGCATAGGTCTTATCAGTTATACACACATTACTATTGTTGCACTCGACACTGATTATGCACACGGCACCTGTCTAGGGGTGGACACATCTGTCATGTAGATTTTGCTCATCTACACATGTCTTTTTGACAGGTTCTGACAATATCACCATATGAGATCATCATATACTTTTTTGGCACACACACAAATAAGAAATTGGCTGCAGTTTTCTCAGTATAGGTACATTGTCTCTGCATGTGGCAAAGTACAGATGTTATCTTGCGTGAGAGCCAGTGTACAAGTTGTACTTACTTTAAGTGATTAAAATACTTTTTTCAGTAAAAAGGCAAAGTATCCAAAAAATTACTCATCTTACACTCCTTCACACTGCAACTTTCTTCACTATAATGAGAATAATTCATTTTTTCCCCAGCTTGGAATGTGACTTGTTAGCACATTAAGCAGAAGCCAATACTACCTTCTAAATCCAGAAGATCAGAAGAATCAGGCTTAGGATCTGTTGGATCTATACTCTGAAGTATCTGTAACGCCTTATCCATTTTACCCTGAAAGATGGAGAAAAGAATGAACTAAAATGGCATCAGTGCGCAAATTCACAGAAGTCAGTTTTTCATCTTGCAACAAATACATAAAGTATTTCCAGGAAAGTGGTATTCAAAATCATCTCACCTCATCTATACAAACTGGTTCAGGCTCAGCTTTTGCAATTTCCTCTGTAGTATTTTCAGGAGAAGAGGGTTTATCCACTGCTGCTGCTAAGGGAATATGAGAGCATTAATATTTTTTTCACTATCTTTTCCAGATGACCTGAAAAATATTTTTTCTAGTAACTTGCAAAAACAGTTCATAACATGCAGCCTATTAATGCTCCCTAGAAACAGAAACCTGGGATGTAATCAAGGGGCCAATATAAAGGTGACTGCTATGACAGCTGGCCCAAGTCCGCCTGCAGCTCTTTTGGCTCTATCCCCACTCAGCTCCAGGAGTCTGCCAAATGCACACTGGCACCTTTTACTACTGTATCCCTGTGATAGATCTTGGCTGAAAAGCAGGCTGCAAAGCAAACTATAACATAGCTGCACATGTAAGATGAATCGTAAAACTTCAGTCCTGAACTGAAAGAATCATCTGACGTACAAACACAGTGAGTGCCCCGAGATCTCAACTAAGATGGCAAGTGGGAATCATTTCATTTCTTCGTATCAAAGTGTCTGGCTAGCAACATTTGAATACTTTGGTGAGGTGATGCCGCAATTTATTTACAGAGTCTAAATCCCGCCTTTCTGCCTTCACAAGGGCAACCCAAGACAGCTACCAACGTAAAACATGGAACAGTTACGTTTAAAAACCATTAAAATAACCCTTCCCCAAAGCACACATCACTAAAACAAATTAAAAACACAGTGAAAATATGCACCAAGACAGAAGAACAACAATTAAAACACTGATAATTCAGAGAAGGCCAAACAAACAAACAAAAATCTTCGCCTGCTGGTAGAAGATGGCAACAGAGAGGGACAGATGACCTTCCTTCGGGAAAGAGTTCCAGAGCTTTGGCAACATGACCAGGAAAGACCTCTTCCATGTTGCCAACTGCTTCATCTCACAACATGGAGGCACCCAAAACAGGACCTTCAAAGATCAGTCAGGTGGATTCATAAGAAAGTCCTCTTCTGGGGAGGGCGGTATACAAATTAAATTTAAACGTAACATAACATGCTGGTCCCAAACCTTGAATTGTGCCCAGAAACTAACTGACAGCCAGTGGAGATGGGCCAAGGCCACATTTATATGGCCCCTACGACTCATTTGATCATGTTGAAGTTTTTGATCAGGCTTAAGAACAGCATTCAAGAAACAGCTCTCCTCACAACCTGCATTTCATCCCATCTTTACCTGCACCTTTAGAGGAAGTGAACCCCTGCAGGTCTCAGGCTCATCCTGAAGTAATATACCTAACAGAATAGAAGTTACTGCTTACAAAATACAGAGTAACAGCGATTGAACAATTAGAGCACAATTAGGCCTTGTGGGTCAGAGGATTTAGATCCCGTTTCCAGCGTCCTTATTGACTTTGAACACATTGTCAATTTCATGGTACTGTCCTCAGTAACACTAATACTGTGCCATTTTAATATTTACAAACTGAGTTTAATTCATACTTACCTGACTCAAGCTCATCATTTAAGTTAGAGGTCACAAAATTAGACGGGAACAATCCTATTCCTCTTTGATTTTCTCCTTTCCACCAGTTGGCATCACTAAGTGGGGGAAAAAAGATGCACAACATTGAATTGCAATACTACACTGTCCCCAACCTTCAAACCCTTAAGACACAGACCTGAACTTTTTTTTAAATTTACGAGCAGCTATTAAGTAGAACATGCTTGTATCCACCATAGAAACAGAGACCACCATAACCATTTTCTATGCAAAAAAACTACAGGTTGTAGGAAAAACCTGACAAATTGCCCAGGATCTTCTTACAGTACAAAAAAAGAAAGGACAAGTGCCCCATAAAAGTACAGAATCTGTTTTTGACACATCACCCTGTTCCTTCTTCTTTCCAAGTAGCAGAGAAACAGGGCAATCTACACAGAGTCTAAGACCACTGATTTCAATTATCTTAGACTGGATTAACTCTGCCTAGGATTCTAAGATCTTAAATAGTACCAATTTCCTCCAAGCTATCAAAGGTTAACTGAACTATGAAACGGATTCAACTGAGCTATTTCCTATGCGTTCTTTCACAACTCACAAACACTGTGTGTTCACATGGAATTGAAGGAAGGAGGAACAATCTGGAAATCTAATACAGATTCTATAACTTCTCATGGGCTTGAGCAGGCGAATTTCCACTTCTCACTATTAATCCCCCCCAACAGATTCTAAACATTCTGTGCTTTTGAAACATATTCAGTCCTCATTAGACTTTTAATGTTCCCTGTTCTTTCGGTTAATTTACCGAGTTGTATTTTCCTGCATATTGAAGTAGTCCCTAGACTACAAAGAGATCCCAGCCTTGTCTGTGGTGGCCTGGTTTCATTTGCTGATTTAACGATTGGCATGAGAGCAAGGCACTTTACAATTACATACAGTGATGCAGACGTTACTTAAAGCAATTATAATGAATTCTCTTTGTGCGTGGCCATCCACTGCCTACTTTTTTCAGTTTAAACCTTTGAATCTGCTTCTACCTGACAAAGAAACAACCATATGTTAAAAAAAGCCGTAGGTAACTGTCTCTATTGCTTTAATAGTAACCAGTGAGGCAGAACTCATGTCAAAATAAATAAAAAACAGTGACTTAGATCCTGATTTCATTGCCTTCCATCAGAGGCAAAAGGGAAGGCTATTTTTGCTGAAGGATGGGAGCAGGATGAAAGCATGCGATAGAATGGCTTGGACCCTGTTTAATGCTTGCCAGGTGTTAACTATGGAAGCGCTTCTCCTGCTGTATCCCCCATCTTCCCCAAGGGCCACTTTGTCTTTCAAACTGTTCCCAGGGGACCAGTGGGGAAGATGAGGGGTACAACAGGAGAAGTGCTTTCAAAGTTAAGACCTGGCAAGCGTTAAACAGGATCCAAGCCATTCTATTGTGTGCTTTCATCCTGCTCCCATCCTTGGGGAGAATTTGCAATTTTAAGATACAAACAGCAACAACAACGACAACAACAAAAACACACTCTGAACCCAAACTGTCCAAACAGGCCAAGATTTTCTATTAGTGCATGACACTGGTTTAGCCAACAGGTTTGGACCCATTTATATAAAGTATGTTTCAAAATCTTTGAAAATGTTGCTCAATTTCACGTTAGGGACTTTGTACCAGGCTGCCCGCCACATAGTTCACTGAGACAATTTCTGGCAATATCAATGAACAAGAGTTCCCAGGTTCAGAAGCTGGGCAGACAAATTGTACAGTCAGTTTGCATGCTATTTGCGAACATTTTATTCAAAAGAGAACTACTCCAACGCAGATCCACAGGGAGGCTTTTAAGAATGTGATCCAAGCATAATTTACAGAAGTCAAAAGGGTCTTTGGAAATCATCAGCAGTACAGGAGCCGACAGCACAATAAACATTTGGCATTAAGACAGATGTTCAAGCACTGAGTGCAGACAGCAGAAAAAAAACCCTGAATTCAATAGCTACAACCCTTCCCCCATAAAAACTCAGACAGAAACAGAATATACCTGTCATCCAAAACCATAATAATGTCGCCAGTCTTAAAGGTGAGTTCGTTGTCCTCGACGGCTTCGAAGTCATACAAAGCTCGCACCTTCCTTGAGATTTTCTGATTGTTCTGCTGAACTTCTACAGGTGGGTATAAAGATTTTGTTTCCATTGGTTGCTGCTTTTGTTCTTGCAAAGATAATTCAATTGCTATGATTTGAAAAAAAACACACACAAACCTCGTTTGTACTGATCCAAATGGAAGATGAAATGGGCTGACTGCAACTTTTATATTGGAAGGTCATGTTTCTGAGCTTGGAATGTTCTGATAAACTTAGGCCCCCTTCCGCACATGCAGAATAATGCACTTTCAATCCACTTTCACAATTGTTTGCAAGTGGATTTTGCTATTCTGCACAGTAAAAAATCCAACTGCAAAGTACATTGAAAGTAGATTGAAAGTGGATTATTCTGTGTGTGCAGAAGTGGCCCTAGTCTAGCTTCTGGGGTCACATATGCTCAAGACCCTTAGTAGCTCTTGCATGAGAAGATCAGAGTACTGCTAAGCCAACATCAGCATGAGAAAAGTAATAGAACAGGATCTCTGCTTCGCTTTTAAGGCAATGAACAGGAGTGAGGTAAGAGTTCCAAGTTCTCGCTGTTGCAAATGCCAAACAGATGAGAGGTCAAAATACAGTCCTCCTCACAAATCTAAGGTAGAGGCTTTTCTTCATGCTTGACATACCTCTTATTTTCTCGGGGGTTGATTAACAGGCATTGGTATTGGTTTGGACATGGCTGTTCTGCATGTCTGCCTTCCCTGTGCATTTTCACAGTTGTGGACTGAGTTTATTTTCTTCCATACATGCCTTCAATAATGAGGATTTTCAAAGGAGGGTGCTATCATCATTTGTGGCATCACAGAACCACCCTCATTTTTTAAAAAAAGCACTATCAGTATATCACTTGTAGCAACAGGCCTAGGAGGTTCTGTGAAATTCCATCTTTCTTTAAAAAAAGAGTAAGTCTCTATCCCCTCTCCTTGTGGAGATATGAATAAAAGAGAACGCGATAGACTTACTTTTTAAATGAAAACTAGGAATTCAGAGAACATCTTACACTATTATTACAACACTCCAGCGATATAGTGATAATTTACTATCTTTTTTTAAAAAAAGAAATCACTTATCTTCAGGTTGGGGGGAGAGGGAGTGGTTTGACCACAACGATCCGATGATCAAACAGAAGACTGGAGGTGTTAGAGTGGGTAGGACAAAGATTAACAAAAATCAGGTACAAGGAAAATGCCAACCCAAAATAGACTCTCCAGAAAAAGACTGGTGTAAAAGTGGTCTCAAAAGAACAAGAAAAAAAGGAGGGGGGAACAAAGGAATTAAGATATACAATGTCATTACACTTGGCGTATAACAGGGATAGGCGATTTTTTTTGCCTAACAGCCCCCCCCCCCACCAAACCCCACCTCACTAAAGGTTTGTGCAGCACAACTAAGTAGGTGGAGAGTTGTACTTAGTCAGACCCCGGGATGAACTCCAGCAGTGCTGAGGATCACCTCAGTTGCCAGGACAGGGGACTTGCCCTGCAAGCTGGAAAAAATGGTCTGACTCACAAACTTGGGGGGGGGGGGGGGGGGGCACCTGACATATAACAAGATTTTGCAAATGACTGCTTCAGCTTAATATTTGCAGATTATAATTTATAGAGGAGAATATTCTGCATGTTTGCATGTAACCATTATGCCTGGTGTCCATTACGTTCAAGCAAACACAATGTGCAAAGTGCTGTTAAATCACTACGTTAACTGCTTCCCTCTGCTTCAAAGAGCCATCATTCAGCATGGAGAGCTTTCACAATTCGCTGACAACGGCAATGAACATCTAAGGCCTCCGATATGAAACTGCTGACAGGTGACTCATGTTAGATCTTGACTCACTTAGAAATGCAAAACGCTAAAACTTTTAGAAACGGCAATAAGAGATGACAAAGATGCTGAGCGCTCAACAGAGAAGGAAAAGTACGTTTTAAAATTGTGCATGGCCCTAACCTTAGAGCATCCGGTTTCCCTACAGCCTCCACAACCTTAAAAACAAACATATTGCTCCCATCCTTGGGTTCCCAACCCTTTTTGCTTGCCACTTCATGGATTCAGACTCCAAGAGGAAAACATTATACACTTAAAGCACCAAATTGCAATTCCAAGATGAGCAATATGATATTTGAAGTGTTTCTAAGCCTCTTTGTTTCTAATGCTTTACCTTTAGCAATATCTTCATCCTCTTTGTTCTTGTCTGATGAGACACCATTCTTGGCAGCAGTTGAGATACCCTGCTAATGTAATGGCAATATCATTCTTTTAAAAAAATCAGTATTGCTTCTACTTAAAAAAACAGCAGCAACATTAATTTATCTATCTCAGGTAAGTTTCTCCCCCCCCCCCCAAAAAAAACCCCCAACAACTTTCAAAACAGAGAGATGAATCCTGAGGACCCTGAGAAATGACATGAATGGCGAATGCAGAGGGACAGGCAGGAGTGTGCACAGAGAAATCAGCAAACTGCCCATTTAGTTCAGATCCAAACCCATAAGAACATAAGAACAAGCCAGCTGGATAAGACCAGAGTCCATCTAGTCCAGCTCTCTGCTACTCGTAGTGGCCCACCAGTGGCTCACATGCAGGATGTGAAAGCAATGGCCTTCTGTGGCTGTTGCTCCCAACAACTCTGGTCTCTGGTCTGATCCAGCAGGCTAGTTCTTATGTTCTTATAGCCCCAGGGAGACTGGTGGTCAAAAATCAGCCTCAACGAAAATGGGTGTGGCATGCACCTGGTCTGTTAAGGCATTTGCAATCCCAGATCAAAGAGGATCAAGATTGGTAGCCATAGATTGACTTCTCTTCCATGAGCCCTTCGGGGGAGGGCAGTCTATAAACCCAATTAATAACAACAACAACAACAACAACAACAACAACAACAACAACAACAACAACAACAACAACAACAACAACAACAAAACCTATCCAAGACCCTTTTAAAGCTATCCAGGTTAGTGGCCATCACCACCTCCTGTGGCAGCATATTCCAAACACCAATCACATGTTGCGTGAAGAAGTGTTTCCTTTTATTAGTCCTAATTCTTCCCCCCAGCATTTTCAATGGATGCCCCCTGGTTCTAGTATTGTGAGAATTTCTCTCTGTCAACATTTTCTACCCCATGCATAATTTTATAGACTTCAATCATATCTCCCCCTTCCCCCCCGACGTCTTCTCTCCAAACTAAAGAGTCCCAAACGCTGCAGCCTCTCCTCATAGGGAAGGTGCTCCAGTCCCTCAATCATCCTCGTTGCCCTTCTCTGCACTTTTTCTATCTCTTCAATATCCTTTTTGAGATGTGGCAACCAGAACTGAACACAGTACTCCAAGTGCGGTCGCACCATGGCTTTATATAAGGGCATGACAATCTTTGCAGTTTTATTATCAACTCCTTTCCTAATTATCCCCAGCATAGAGTTTGCCTTTTTCACAGCTGCCATGCATTGAGTTGACATTCCCATGGAACTCTCAACTAAGACACCCAAATCCCTTTCCTGGTCGGTGACTGATAGCACTGACCCCTGTAGCATGTATGTGAAATTTGGATTTTTTGCCCCTATGTGCATCACTTTGCATTTTGCTACATTGAACTGCATTTGCCATTTCTGAGCCCACTCACCTAATTTATCAAGGTCCGTTTGGAGCTCTTTGCAATCCTTTGCGGTTCTCACCACCCTACATAATTTGGTATCATCTGCAAACTTGGCCACCACACTACCCACCCCTACTTCCAGGTCATTTATGAATAGGTTAAAGAGCACTGGTCCCAATACGGATCCTTGGGGAACACCACTTCCTACATCTCTCCATTGTGAGAATTTCCCATTTACACCAACTCTTTGCTTCCTGTTTCTCAACCAGTTTTTAATCCATAGGAGGACTTCTCCTTTTATTCCTTGATTGCTGAGTTTTCTCAATAGTCTCTGGTGAGGAACTTTGTCAAAAGCCTTTTGGAAATCCAAGTAGACAATGTCCACTGGTTCCCCCTTATCCACATGCCTGTTTACACCCTTAAAGAACTCTAGTAAGTTTATGACAGGATTTGCCTCTGCAAAAGCCATGCTGACTCTTTCTCAGCAGGTCTTGCTTTTCTACATGTTTTATAATTTTATCTTTAATGATAGATTCTACTAATTTAGCAGGAACAGATGTCCAACTGACTGGCCTGTAATTTCCCGGATCCCCCCTAGACCCTTTCTTAAAGATTGGTGTGACATTGGCCATCTTCCAGTCTTTGCCACCATTTGTGTTCCCTCTCATATTCTTCATCAGTCAAACTGGACTTCCATTTTCTAAAAGACATTTTCTTTTTTCTGATAATTTCCTCAACCTCTCTTGTTAACCATAGCGGCTTTCTTTTGGACTGGGTGCTGCCTTTCCTAACCTGTGGAACACATTCCAGCTGAGCTTTTATTACTGTGTTTTTAAATAAACTCCAAGCATCTTGGACAGTTTTGACTCTCTTGATTTTCCCTTTAGCTTCCTGCACACTATCCCCCTCATCTTTGAGAAATTTCCCTTTCTGAAGGCAAATGTAACTACATTAGTAGTTGTCACTTGTTTGCATGCAGAGATACTGAATCTGACAGCATTGTGGTCGCTGTTCCCTATTGGCTCAACAACACTGACTTCCCGCACCAGGTCCTGGGTCCCACATAGAATTAGATCTAGGATCACCTCTCCCCTGGTTGGTTCCACAATCATCTGCTCTACGCCACAGTCATTTAGCATGACTAGAAAATCTTAAAACCCCATTAGAATACAAAAGCTTAATATTGCAAGCAATCCTTTATTAACTGACAAAATAATTGGTTTCACACTATATGCAAAGCCAGTTTTAATGTCTGTTTTACATGAAAATGGTTGTCTACATTTGTTATATACACAACTAAAAGCCAGCACGGTATAGTGGCATTTGTGGCTCCAATTCTATCCTTTAAAAAATATGTGTTTGTGTGTGTGTACGTGCATGTGAAAATATATGGACCTAGAAAGAGCTCTAACTGTTTCCAAAAGGCTGGGGAGGAGGGGCAGGATCTGTATATCTTTCTGTTTGCAAATAAAATAAACAACTCTCAGGGCCCCACCCTCCTTCTAAGAAATGAAATTATCCAACCAATTGTTATGCAACATGACTTCACTCTGGTGTGTCAATTACCCCTATCATTGCTTGTGGCTTAGGCAAATAAAGTTATTGTGAAGCTGCAAACAAGTCAGGAAGGAATTTGCAGCAACCAACTAATCCTGGCATCAGCTTGCTAGAATAATTTAAATCAATTGTCGTAAGCTCACTTAGTGAACTCACTTGTGGTAATGATTGAGCATCCCTATGGCGAAAGTATTTTAAGGGGGAGGGGGGCAGACACTAAACATTCATCCTAAAGGAGAAAAATGCAGTAAGACAACCTAACGATTAGTGTAATTACAACAGCTGTAATCATCATTCATAATGGAAGATTTGTTTGGACCCAGCAATGCACAAGCGGAAGCAAAAATGGATTTAGAGCTCTTATGCTTGGGCAAGATCTTCTGCAACATCCAGTTCTCTTCTGTGCCAGAAACTGGTTGTACAACATGTTGCACAAGGGAAAATGAATATAGGGACACAATACAGTTGTCTTAGAGCAAGTGGCAATCACGGTCATTTTACTGCCTTGTTAGTTGTGCAAGAGCTCTAATGCAAGCAGAAATTTTGAACCAAATCCAACCCGAACAGTAGGGAAAAGCCACATTTGCCAAACCTTGCACAGATTCATTGTACAGTCTAATTATTTTTTCCCTGTCATTACAGCTTAGTTCTAACCCACTAAGTACTAAGTAAGGAATATGGCAAACAACCATTACATGGCTTTAAAAAACACCATACAATAATTTGTCATGTACACAGGGACAGGGGTCATGCACATGGCCTAGAAGCACTTCTTGCACAAACAATTATAAAGTGCTCAGGGACCAAGCTGAACTTTGGAGACAATTACTTAGGTTAAATTCACACAGACAAGCAGAAGCAGGGTAGCCATTTCAAAAGCAACTGCGGAACAGCCATTCTGTGTGTTAAGGGGAGGAATTTAGAGAAAGGCAGCACCAATTTGTGGAACAAACCAGAGATTATCCTTGACAGGGGATAGAAACCAGCTTCAGTTTTTCAATCTTCTACACAAAGCTAGTAAGCAATATTATCTTGAGAAATAATTAAATTAATTTTGAGCTTGGAGAATTTTGAGCTAGAGAATTTCATAATAGACTGCGGAGGTTTCTTTTTGTGTCTCATTTGCACGATAAGGCAAGCACTCTGTCACAAGGAAGTAGATTTTCACCATACTACAGCCACCTTCTTCCTGCCACAACAACCCCAATTGCCTGAGTAAAGTCTTCTGAGGGGGCTACTTGGCAAATGGGTAAAATCAGCAACTGCCTGTGCATATGCATCCATCTTGTGGAATGGCATGCCTGCTTCCATGCTCCTATCACTCCATAGAGTGCACAAAACAAAAATGTTTAGGAGGGTATTTTTATAAAGGGATCACAACAATTCAGGAGGGTGCTTAATAAAGGATATTGTAGTCCATTGCAATGTTTACTGTAGATATCATCTTGCTTTTTACCACCGTCTATTACGTTTGTAATCGCCTTTCTGCCTTGCTTACAGTATATCAAGCCTCATACAGTTCTGTAATTCCAATCTTGGCCTGGCTTGGATAGTCCCAGGCTAGCCTCATTTTGTCAGATCACTACAGCTAAACGGGGTCAGCCCTGGTTAGTCTTTGGATGGGTAACCTCCAAGAAATGCCAGGGTCATGATGCAGCAGCAGACAAAGGCAAACCACCTTGAAAACCCTGCAGGGTCACCAGGATTCAGCTGCAACTTGATAGCAAAAAGAAAGAAAGAAAGAAAGAAAGAAAGAAAGAAAGAAAGAAAGAAAGAAAGAAAGAAAGAAAGAAAGAAAGAAAGAAAGAAAGAAAGAAAGAAAGAAAGAAAGAAAGAAAGAAAGAAAGAAAGAAAAGTCCTGTTGCACTGTTAATTGATGGTTAATGCAAAATTTAACACTAAACATTTAAATGAAACAATCCTTAAGGCAAGTATGCTCCAGCATGTAGTTTTGACTCCAAAAATGTTGCTGATACAGAAGAACAGGTTCACGCAAGTGAAACAAAATCAAACCAAGTCTCTTACCTGTGATACATTTGTCGGAAAGGTAATTCCTTCTTCCTTAAGGGATTTAACAGTTGCTGATATCAGACTAAACTGTGGATCTTTCTGAAATTCATCTGACCATTCTACTAATAAAGCTTTTAATTTTTCACATACTTTAGGATGAGCCTATGAAATAAGAATGAAAAGGAAAACACTGTTGTGTATGAAGGAATAAGTATATATGTAGATACGTTATGCTTTCCAAAAAAAAAGAAACATATTTTTAAAAAGAGAGTTGTTTGTATGCAGTTCAACCTAAAATCTAGAGACCAATATGGATATTGATAATATATTTACCACAGGCTCACAAAAGAATTGCTTTCACTGTTACTCAAGTACAAGATTAGTTTCCAGAGATATGACTTCTCTTGCAACTTTACTACTGCATAGGAGAATGCTCTGTCTTTGAATTCTGCTGTCACGACGTTTAACATTACATATCTGTTTCATATACTTTCATATCTCTTTCATATTCTAGCCTCCTTCAGAATTGTCATGAGTGGAGTAAAAGCATGCAAGTTATTTCACTGTTTTGTATAGCTTTACCTCATTCATACCTCTCCAAAAGTTCAGTCTACCTGTTCTCTGCATCTTATCTTCCAGCTTGCCAAATACTTTCCTGCCATCTATGATACCGCCATAAGTATTACATACTTGTAAAGACACTATTGCAATTTTCATCACTGTTTTCACTAGCTTTCACCCCATGCAATAAATGCTAGAATCTTACCTTGTTTATTATTACACGTGCTTCGCTGGCAAAATCGCGTGAACAGATTTCTAAGTGGAAAATCTTTCCACAGTTTGAAACACAGGCTCCTAGTAACTAAAAAGTGGGATTGGGGAGGAAAAATAAATAAATAAATGCAAACTGCTGTTTGCTATATCTAATAAGTTATATAACTATATATAATAAGTTATAAAAAAGGTATTAACTGGTGATAAAATAAAACACACTATGTTATTCCAAGCACAAAAATATGGTTCAAAGGTGAAATCTGTTCTTAAGTGTTCCTTTGTTATACAAATAGAACAATGTAAATGTTTCCCAAAATGTACCATTTGGTATACTTACGGTCAGTGCCTGTAGAGCAACATGGGGTATTTTGTGATTGACTCTCTTCAAAATGGCTTTAAGGCAGTCTTTTGCTCTAGAAGAACAACATCAGGTCAGACTATCTTACTTAGCTATAAAATAGACAATGTGATACGCAGAACTATTTGATAGAACCCCCCACTATGACACTGCTCCTTCCAATTTGGCTCACCAGCTCCTGGTTCAGATGCACATTACTTTCAACATTGGAAGAAATTACTGTCAAATATTCAAGCTCAAACAGATGTTTAAATCATGCGAGCAAGAGGGTAAGCAATTTCATCTAATTCCTCCTCCATATTGCCCATGTCATGTTTATAAGTATTCAGGAATCATAAGAAAGATGGAGGAAAGCTCTGCCCCTGGTAGGGAAAAACTAGCAGTATCGAACCCAGTTTTCCCCAGGCAGTTTACAGTGCCACCCTAAGCAGAGTTACGTCACTCTAAGGCCATTTTCTTCAGAAGACTTAGAAGGATGCAGTTCTCTTCGGATGGCACTACTAGTCTAAACAGAAAGCAAATACATGCAGTCAAGTAACTGGTTACTAAATAAAACTGTAATTTCCTAATAAAACCATTGACTAGATTGGGCCTAATTGAGCAGCTCGTTTCTCTATTATTAGAAAAGACTATGTATGTAAACATGCTGAGTTCTGTTTATGGTTCAACTGCATTCATTTACGCTCTGTCAAGAATTAACTACATTTCTCCGTAAGAAAAAAGAGGAATTAAAGTATCAGCATGGACAATTTTCTGTAGTGCAGCTTTCTCTTAAGTGGATCAGGGTTGCTGTTTTTTTTTACAAGATTATTTTACACAGCAACATCATTGCACATGCCTAAAGAGGCTGGTAGGAGCAAAGCTAATCTTCAGACCTGAGCTCAAAACACTCAGACTAATTAGAAGACAAAGGAGTTTAACAGGGATGTAAAACCACATTCAGCTCGAGGGAAAGAATCTTACCCATTTGGAGTGCTACCAACTTTGTCACATATATCCATAATAAGACCCCAGTCTTCGGAAGTGTTGTACTCATTTGTAGCCTTTTCTGCAAAAGAAAATTAAGGCTTTGAGAGTCAAAACCTTTAAGACACAAGTACTCCTTGTTCAGAACTACTCAAACTACTGTCTTTTTATCCTGAATATTTCTTCAGAACTACTGTCAACGCCACAACCTCTGCACTGGTTGGGTTCTTCCTGGGAAGCAAAGGCCTAAAACCGGAGAGACATGAATTATAGTTCAAACGTCAAAATAAAAACAGCACTATAGTGATGGTCTGGCTCCAGAAAAAGAGAAGATAGAGTAAGAAAAGTTAGTTATTCGCTGAAGTCATAATCAGGTTAAATTTTTGTGCCTTAGTCAGATTTCTACTAAGTCTACTTGGAGACCTATGCTCCTGGTTTGCTCCTTTAAAATTAACCTGTAAATAAATACATCTTCTTAGTTTATATACTGATTCAGTATCAGTGATCTCAATAATTTCCTCGTGCACCATAAATCTTACCTCACAGCAGCAAACCCATTTAAAACCGATTCACTTACTACCTGTAGAACATCTGGAAACTGAGGGGAAGGTTCATAGTTCAAAACCTAGATCTCAAAAATCTTGGGAGGAGATGTTAAGCAGTAACTCAGTTTCTGAAGCAGTAAACCTTTTATAGATGTTTTATCCAAATGCCAATAAGGTCATAATTTGTGCATTGATTTCTAGACCGCACAGGTATCCAACATGTTTCTTTTCCAACCGACTCACAGCTTGAACTGCGTTTCAAACAGCAACTGGAAGAATTAGTATGGAAATAACCTAGCAGTAGTTTCCACAAATCTGTGTTTTTGCAACAAGACATTTCAATCGTTGAGACAGCAAATTACTTAAAACGTTTACAAATATTTGGAAGCCTAAGATGTCTAAGGGAGGTTCCATAAGATAAATTCCAGGATTCATTTGCTAGGTTAAAATACAGTCACAATTCAGGACTATGAAATTTTTGAAGGTGAAGCTAGTTGACAAGTCAGATGACTTGAGAAAGGGTTTCTTTTAAAAAAGAGTCATAAAGACAGTAAATAGCAGATATACTGGCATCATAATATGGAGGAATTAATCTTTCCCTTCCAGTCATTTCGCTATACAAATCAATTCCTTGCATCTTGTTTGCACTCAGGGTGCCTGTATGTACCCTTTGTTAGGCAAGGAGAATGACTGAGATAACAAAAGCAGAGTAGGTAGGAAAGGGTTACCTTTCTGAATTGGAGCTCACATGTCAAATTTATATTTTATTATAAAACACTGACTATTTTTTTCACAAATTTGCAGCTGTCACAACTAACTTTATCTTTATAATATCTCATTGCATTTCTTCCTATTGCTTTTACAAGCAGACTCCTACATTGAGCAAGAAAAGTTTAACCACAGCAAAGCTTGGACAAGTGCTAACACTGGCCCAGAAAACTTTATTCAGAGCAGAAAACTATAAGCCAAGAGGATTCCCCTGAAGCGTGTAGAAGGACAAGTTATTCACACTCTTCTGCCATTCCGCTCAAGATTTGTACGAGGGGTTTTTTCATACAGTTGGTGAGAGACTTTGATCTGAGCAACTTCATATGAAAGGAACCCAGTGCTGCCAAGAGTGTGAAGTGATTTGGAAAATGTCTAGTTCAGACACTTTTGTACAATGAGAAAGCCTTACCTCGCTAATGACAGCAAACTCTTCAGTGAGAGACCCATTAATTTAGCTTTCTAAGCTACAGTTGATTTACAGCAAGCCCACTGCAGATGAACTTTGCTTTGTGGAACTAGTCAGCATTATAAAAATCAACTACCAACCAGCTCTCTGTTTATTCTAAATCCATCGCTTGTTTATGATCAGCGGTTACCACAAAAATAGAAAAAACAGGAATGAAGGTCATTTTCTCATGGAGTCTCTTCCTGTCCTGCTACACTGAGAATCCCTTGTTGACTGGTGCTTCAGTCTCTCTTTGCTTGGTTTAAGGTTGTGCAATAGATATTTTGCAGGTTACAGTTGCAATTCCCTAGGCAAGTTATATTCAATCCAAAAAATACGGTATGTACAATTAAGTACATTTGGGGTTTTTTAAAAAAAAGAACAAATAATCCCCAAATTTAAGAGTCTGCTTTAAAAAAAATAGGAAAATTCATATTTACTTATAATAACTGTGACATCAGAAAATCTAGTTCCAGAGGTAGTTGTGTTGGTCTGCAATAGAACAGCTAGATTGGAATCCAGTCACAATATTTTTTGGGTATAAACTTTGTCTCTTGTAAATTTACACCATAAAAACCCTGATGGTCTCTAAGGTATGACTGGTCTCAAACTTGGCAGAAAATCTGTGCCATTTAAATTCTTTTGATTCAATTAAAATTATTATAAGTTAAAATTTTAAAAAAACTTTTCCTGTAGTTTTTAAACTACTGCTGAAACTGCTGCCATCAACAGGACAGAAGCAGCTACAGACAGGTTCACAGTCTCTGTGAAAGCATGGCAGAGTCTTCAGATGAACTTGTACTTTTGAAGAACACATGTCCCAGTGCTAAATATCTTTTAATGTAAATGCAGTGTATAATTACCCACACAAATACCTGTACATCTGACCTAAGTTTTTCATATCTTCAGCTAGTACAAACGCACCTGCCTGTCTTGGTTTGCCACCTGTAATAAACCTATCCTTGGGCTAGCCTCACCAGTTGCCTCCAGGTTTGGTTCCCACCTTTATATTTCTGCGCAGTCTGGCCTCTGCATACCTTAGAGAAGGTATCCTCTCATTGTGAGGTCTCTGCGGGAAGCCTTGTTTAGGGTGGCTCCCTTAGGGTATGGGGCGTCATTCGGCAAGTACCTGAAACCTGACTTCGGCTCTAATACGCTAAAACTGTGGGACAATTGTTGGTCTGGGAATCATTTCCTCAGTGTTTTGCAACATTGTATAATAAGGCTGTTACATTTTAATGCACTATTATTTGTAGTTTGGGCAGCTCAATCAGAGGGAGGGGTGTAGAAGTGGCACGGGCCTGCACCAGCATGTTTGCCCACTCCACTGACATAAAGGACAAATATGCTGGAACACAACGAACATGCTGGCACCCACCCAGAAGAGGCTGCTATGTAAACTGAGATGCTGGGACATCTGGGAGCAGGCAAGGGACATTCCCAGGGGAGGAGCTGACATTACCAGTTGTCAGCTTCCAAAGAGCTTTCAGCCCAGAAATGCCCCCAATGCAGCCCTACTTACATTATGAAAACAAGTGCCATAAGAAGAAGAGTTTGGATTTGTACCCCACCTTTTTCTCCTGTCAGGAGACTCAAGGTGGTTTACAAACTCCTTTTCCCACAGCACACACCTTGTGAGGTAAGTAGGGCTGAGAGAGTTCTGAAGAACTGTGACTAGCCCAAGGTCACCCAGCAGGAATGTAGGAGTGCGGAAACACATCCGGTTCACCAGATAAGCCTCTGCCACTCAGGTGGAGGAGTGGGGAATCAAATCCGGTTCTCCAGATTAGAATCCACCTGCTCTTAACCACACCACGCTGGCTTACTTTTTCCTATGGAGTTTTCCAGGCAGCAGTGGGTTATCTTTTTCCTGTTGCTTGCTGCAATGCCCAGAACTCCATTAGAGGTAGTGTGGTTGTGTCACAGTGGTGCCACCCCTAGGCACTGCCAACTGCCCTGCCCCTCAGACTAGGCTGTTAGCTATTTTATTGGACTTAGTATACTGAAAATGTTGTATGTTTACATTTTAAATATATAAATTAAAATTGTAAAAATGCAAAGGTCAGTGCCAATAATTTCATGATCTTATGAACACAGAAGCTTGTAAAATGTGAATCTGTCCTCAGATGTCAAAATTCCACCAGGTAACACAAGTGTAAGAACTGACCTCACTTGATTTCACTATAAACAAGGACAGGGAGATAGAGAAACTATTTTGTCATGTCTAAACATTATATTGAAGACAAACTACCTGACTTTGTGATATTTTGACTCTAAAAAGCAAACAAAGAGGGGATAAGGTATGGTAAAGCCTGTGTCCCTGCATTGTTTTAGCTGTAGTAAAAAAACCATTAAAACAGGGGAATTATACCTTGATGTGGTCCTAGGGAACACTTCCAACCACATCACTGATATATGTAACATAAAATGTATTTTGGCCCTTATATATTGGTACTGCACGACGGGACAGGGGCCAGCACAAGAACCTTTCCCACACTCTTGTCTCCACTGCTATTACTACTGGAATGTGCACAACAGAATGTGAATAACTGCTAGGTTAGGATTTTGGACAAAGCTCTGTTTTGTCCTTGAGTTTGTTCTAGGGAAAGTCAATTTACAACCTCACTCCACTGTCCAGGAAATAAAATAGGGAACCACAGATTAAGTTACTCACAGTCAATGGACTGTTTAAAGAAATATGGGCCATAAACAATCCTGCTTTCTCTGTACCTGAAAAACAGTTCAACACAGATTAGAAAGGAAAAGCAACCCATTTCACACTCCACGGGGAGTCAACACTGAAATAGACTGCCATGAGTCAGCCCCTGGGCACTGAGGGCTCTGATGCAGAACCTGAAGACAAGGTGCATTCATAGCAGGCAGCAGAGCCAGTTCCAAACACTTCCTTGCAAGCTCAGGCAGGGTCAAAGGAGAAGTGTTCGCATTGCTGCAAGGTATGGCAGAAGGCTCTGCATCTGAGGAGGACTGAGTTCTTGAAGGATCCCAGCCTCATTAGACAGGACTTCCTATATAAACACTGCTTTGGGCTTGGCCTGAATGCAATAAATGTACTTCCTGGTAAGCTCCATGTGCCTGGTCTTCCTCTGACCTCCAGCTCTCAGCCTGCCTGCCTGCCTGCCTGATGTCCTACTTGTGCCTTGAATTTGGACTGCCTTGACCACACCGCTGCCTGCCCTGACTCTGGACTGTTTTGGACTACACTTTTGCCTACCACCTGCCCTGATTCCAGTCTGTCTTGACTACACTTCGCTTGCTGCCTACTGGTCTGTCTGGCCCTGCCCTAGCTAGTACCTGCTGGCAGCACATAGGCTTAATTCTCAAAACAAAAATTCCTTGAAACACAAATATGCAGCTTGATCCTATTCAACCCCTTCCTGAGCTCTTCCTGTATTGAACTGGAAGTGAGGAGACCCAACTTCTCTTCAGCCACAAAGCTTCACAGTGACAATGGGCCAGTCACCTTCTCAGTCTACGCTATCATAAAGTACTTCAGTTAGACTCAAACCTTCAAGGAAGAGCAGGATTAAGGACACAGGATCTCAGGATCTCTCTGCACTGTACTGGAGGCTTTAAAGCAAGGAAACACAGCCCAAAACCTCGGACAGACCTCACACAAGAAATCCATCAAATACATTTCTACCCCACCAAAACTGATTTAATCAATTTGATTTAATTGTCATAGGCGAGGCTATGAGTATGTGGCGACCCCAAGGTCACCCCATAAGTTTCCTGGCAGCATAAGAAACAGGACCTGGATTTCTTTATGACTGTGAACAGTGCATATAGTTCTTTTCTTATCCTAGCAACGACCCTTCGGTGTAGGCTAGACTGGAAGCGAATGGCTGGCCCAAGGTTACCCAGTCAGCTTTATGGGAGGGTCTTCCAGTCTCAGCTCCCCATCCTGACTGCCACACACCATATAGGGTCTCTGCCGCCCCTACTCGGGGTCTCTATCCCCCAAGAGGGTCTCCGCACTGCCAGGAGGGGGTGCTGCGCCGCCCGCCCCCTTTCACGAGAACTTGCCCGTGGAGCGACCCTTTCCCTTGGGTCAGAGGCTCCGCTCGCCTCCGCAACGCAATGCCCCTCCCACGGCCACGGAGAAAGGCCTCGCTCCTTCGCTCGAGTTTCAGGGGTAGGACCTCTTCCCGCCCAGCGCGCTGCCTCTTTCAGGGGCAAACTCACGCCCGACTCACCGACATCCTGGTCGAAGGGATTGGCGGAGAAGAGCGGCATGGCGCCGACGGGAATGGGGACGGCGGCTGCAGCAGCAACGACCCTCCGAGGCTTCTGTCACCGACTCGCTTCGCTTCGGCGGCTGTTGTTGTCCCGGCTGAGGTAGAGACCCAGTGCGCAGCAAACCCTCGACCCCGCCCCTCCTCTCCGTCTCTCTCGCTCTTCCGCTTCCGCTTCCCTTTCTCTTCCGCCTGCTGACGTCACCAGGCGAGGACCCAGCTTCGCCACCTCACCTGGTTTGACGGACGCTTAGGTCGAGTCGGCTATTAGAATGCCGTCAGCTAAAACCGGCCTCCCTACCATGTCCAGGCGTTGTCGTTTGCGGACATGAAAATGCCACGGCGAAATCTGGCAATTGGAGTAGCCGCCTTAATCTGGGTGGGAGGGAGGGGGAAGACAGATGTGGTATTCAGAGGGAGAATATAGGGTTTCGCGCTCTTTGCATCCGTGGGACACTTCAGGATTAAAACTGAACTGGGGTACCACTCTGACTTCTAAAGATACATGTACGGGGGTGCTAAGGAATGGGCGATCAGAGTACGTCCGTTCACTTGGTATGTCCAGTGTTTACCTAAAGTTTATATAACCTCAAGCTTCTATCTCTATGGAGCTTAGGAGATCACGGCATGCGCATGCGTCATTATCGATTATTTTTTTTCTCCATAATGTTCTAAGTATGGTAGAAAGAGATCAGTCAGGGAAGGCGTTCTGGGGTACCTAGAAGACAGGCTCTGAAGCATGAACACTCACAAGCAATAGTGTTTAAGAGACCAGTCCAATCCGGTATTTGGGTATTTGTTCCAACTCCAAATGAATCCACTCTTATGTACACACAAGAAACTGCCTTGTACTAAATCAGACCATTGCCTTTACATCTGTCTTATGTGCTCTGACTCATAATAAGTAAAGATCTTTTGCAACATCTACAACATGATCCTTTTAACTGGAGATGTTGGGGATTGAACCTGGGACCTTATGCATGCTATGGCCCTGTCTTACACCAAAATAAATTGTATACGAATTAAAACCCTTATAAATCAGTTACATTTCATCCCTCAATCATCAGGCTCCAAAGATGGCAAATATATAAAACACTCATCAAATAGCAATTAATCATAGCATGAAAATACACACACACACACACATTTTAGTCCAAGGGAGGGGAATCATAAACATGTTCACACAGAAAACCCTCTGTAAGCTCTCTGACCAATCCTATAATATATATATATATTTCTCATAGCAGTATATTTTCCTTTAAAAATCATATTGGCAAAAGCCAGTTGCCAAAAGCACTCTTATGGGTGTAGGTAGCCGCATGATCACCTGACCACACCCAAAAGGTCAAAACTACTTTAACAAAAGCTAAGATAATGAGTTACTCCAGCTCCTGCGGCTCTCCAGATGTTCAGGAACTACAATTCCCATCAGCCTCTGTCAGCATGGCCAATTGGCCATGCTGGTAGGGGCTGATGGGAATTGTAGTTCCTGAACATCTGGAGAGCCGCAGGTTCCCTACCCCTGCTCCAGCATAACCTGGAGGTCTCATTGGAGTCACGAGAATGCTTGATTACCACACCTTGCTATAGAAACTGTTAAAGACAAAGAATATGGAAAGCCACATTAGCATCAGTTGCTGAATTTCACTATCTCTTCTAGCAACAGATGGTTGCTTCCTTGCATTTCCCCAACCTCTAGATATGATCTCCCTAACAACAAGATCCCATCCTGAATCAATCAAGCCTCATTCAAATCTGAATACTGAAGGCAGAGACTGTAAGAGTTACTTTGCATAAAGCCATTCTGTGCTTCCTGATATAATATAGGACCAATTGACTCCCATTGTCCCAAGGTTTAGAACAATAGAAGAGCTTTTAGATAGTGCTCAGCCCAGCAAGCCCAGCATGGGAAGTTCCAGAGAATTTAGAAAAATGAAACTTAAAACTCACTTGTTCCCACCCCTACCTGGGCAAAAGGGTATAAAAGTTTAGTTCACCCCAACACCCTTCCCACCCCCACTGGTTGGTTACCCTGCTCTCATCCAGGAGTGGTTTTAGTATTTGGGGGCCCTTGGCAAAAGTCAGTGATGACTTTCTCACCATCTTTATTCCCACTAAACCCAATCTAAATAGGAGGGTTCTATTTTACTTAGTTGTGTCAATTTACCCTCAGGAGGAGGACAAGGACCCAAAAGACAAGGGCTGGCTGCTTGTGCAAAAGAGGAGAATATGAACCGTTTGTTGCCTTCCTGGTGTGCTGACTGTGTAACCTCTTTCTGTGGGTTCTGTGGGGCAGTACTTGGAAGGAGTTGCAAAGAACTAAATTTAAAACAAAACAATTTACTTCTCTTAACAAATAACACTTTAAAAACATTTAACATTTACACTTTAAGTTTGCATTTTCAAGTCCTTATATTTACAGTCTACTGATATTGCCAAGTCCAATTCTTCTTTGCTGGTGGTTGGTTTTGAAGACTTCAGAGGCTTGGTGAATGGGATTCAAGATGATGAAGGTTCCCAGAAAACTCTCACCATTTACATACACAAAAACCCCGAAACAATAAATTCTAACATTTACAATATAGCAAAACAACAACAACAACCCCTCCCTTCCCACTAGTTCCCAACAACATTGAAGTTACCTTAAACAAGGTGTTAAGGGCTTAATAAAATCAATCAAGGTCCCAGCCTGGTAGCCTTGCTTCTTCCAACCTCATGAGTTCTGAAGCATTCTGCTTCTTTTCAAATTCCACCCGCTGCGGAGCGACGTGGAGGCTTACGTAAAAGGGTGTCTGGTGTGCGTGGGGGCTAAGCAGACTCAGGGGAAGGCACAGGGTCTTCTTCAGCCGCTTCCCACCCCCGAAGATCCCTGGCAGATGATCGCAGTGCATTTCATCATGGACTTGCCCACGAGTTGGGTAAAGACGGTGATCTGGGTAGTGGTAGACCTGTTCTCCAAGCAGGCCCATTTTGTCCCATGCTCCTCCCTGCCCACGGCCAGTCGCTTAGCCCAGCTCTTCGTGCAGCACATTTATCGCCTGCATTCCGCTCCGGAGAAAGTGGTGTCGGACAGGGGTGGTCAGTTTGTCTCTCGGTTCTGGCGGCACTTCCTAAAGTTGTTAGGCACGGAACAGGCCTTGTCGTCATCATTTCACGCACCAACGGCCAGACTGAACGCACGAACCAGACGCTAGAACAGTACTTAAGGTGCTACATAAACTACCACCAGGACAATTGGGTGGACCTGCTCCCGTTTGCTGAGTACGCTTACAATAATGCCGTGCACAGCAGCACCAGGAAAACTCCCTTTGAGGTACTGTCGGGCCAGTAGCCCAAGCCCTTCCCCTTTTTGTCGGACACGTCGGGAGCGCCAGTGGAACTCCAGGGGTGGGTGCAGTGTTTCCGGCAAGCCTGAAGCCCCCAGAGGTTCTTTGTGGAGAGGTATGCCCAATCTCCGACAGCCGGGGGAGGGGGCGCCGCTTCTTGTCGGCCTGCTCCTTATAGGCCCGTTTCGCTTTGTCCAGTGCCTTGTCCATTGCATGGGGCCCCAAGCCTCCTGGATAGACTGCACCCACCCCTGGAGTTCCACTGGAGCTCCCAACGTGACTGACAAAAAGGGGAAGGGCTTGGGCTGCTAGCCATTAAGCTGAGAAATAGCCACGATTGCTTCTACATTAGGGAAGGCGGCCATCTGAATGTTTCTTCGTATATAATCTGATAAAGGTTTATATGAGACAGAAGGTGCTCTTCTGTAGGCCTGTGGCTTTGTCTCACATACAAGTGACTGTGCAAAAGCTCATCAATAAGTTTCAGGGCAACATCTTCTCGGTATTCTTACATCAACTGTTTAACCCCTTTGCTGAATTTCTTGCTTAATTGCTAGTAAGAAAGGAAAACATTTGTGCCATATCACTGTACACAGCGGCTTTTCTTCTTCAACTGGCTTCAAGTGCATCTAGTACAGAAATAAAGGATTTAATCCTAAACTTATCTCTTGAAGAAAGTTCATCTAAAGCATCAGGACCAGGTCAACTTCCATAATTTCCTTGCCATTCCCTTACTTGTCACCTTGGGACAGCCCTGTTGTTAACATTTGGCAGGGTAGCTTTTGCTTGTTGCACAAGGTCATAAAAATGTCTAATTTTGTTTAAAAATCCTGAAGTGAAATGTATAAACTTGCACAATAACAGTTCTGATTTCAGAATGGCTTTGCTGATCCTATTCATCTCTTGCCTTGAACACCCCTTGAACACAGGGTTTTCAAGGCAAGAGACATTCAGAGGCAATTTTCCATTGCCTCTCTCTCTGTCATGATCCTAGTATTTGTTGGAAGTCTCCAATCCAAATGTTAGCCAGGGTCGGGGCTGATGGGCCCAAGGCCATCCAGCTAGCTGCCATGGCAGAATGGGGATTTGAACCTTGTTTTCTTGGATCCTAGTCCGCCTTAACTGTTACACCATGCTGGCTTCCTTGAAAACCGTCTGGGGTCCCATAAATCAGCTGCAACCTGATAGCACTTTATACACTCAAGGGGCTGAAGTATGAGGGAGGCTGGATAACCATTATTTGGCTAGTCAACTGATCAAATTATATATTACGTGGCACTTTGTGACTGAGTCTTGACATCATACTTGTAAGAGGCTGAAGTGGAAATACAACTGCCTACTGAATGTTTACACAGGTGTGACATATTTCCAAAGATCAAAGTACTTTCAGTCCTTGATAACCTTGCACAACAGAAAGTCACACAAAGTCTCTGCAACCGCTTACAGACTTTGCAAATATCCACTCCTGCAGCCTTGAATTATCTTCCTTCAGACTTTCATACAGTTATATTAGTGGAACTATGCCAGAGTAAGAGATCTAAGGATCTGCATAGAAACATGGTTATTTGTGTTGCTTTCACAAAATATATAGAAGAGAAACACTTTTGGCATTTTTTTCTTATTTTACTAATATGTTCTCAAAGTAAAAATACAGTGTTACAAAAAAGTAGGTCGGTGGATCTGAAACCTCCATGTTAAAACACTGAAAGAGGTTTGCTAGCATAACCTGCAGAAAATATCTGTCAGATTGGTATAATATAGAGGGGGGAAAATCACCAAATGCCAAGCAACAATAATACAGAGAGAAATGTTTCAGTTGCCTAGTGTGTGGTTTCTTTTCCTCCACATCTCAATTTTGTTTATTGAAATTGTCCCATATTGCAATTAATACTTCGCAAGAAAGAAAGAGACAGAGAGAGAGAGAGAGAGAGAAAAGAAAGAAGGAAGGAAGGAAAGAAAGAAAGAGGATACTCAGCAAAGAAACAGTCCGATTCATAAAGGGGGCCTCAACATCAGGCAAACAACCTTCTCTAGCTGAAAGTGCATGGCCTGAACCTTAGACAATTAGGACTTTGTTTCTCATAAATTCTGCAGCATTCTCCCTTCCTTTGAAAGATCCATTGCAACCTGCATTTGGCTGGCCAGTTCCCTCCTTACAATTTTCCATGTGATGTAATCCACATCATGTTACTCCCTGGGGCCGTTGTTTGCTCCTTAGGTTGAACACTTTGTGGGATAGTTTCAGAGGTTTTGAAGTACCCAGACAGGTTTCTTCAACAGCTCCTCATTTGGCCCTTCCCCTAAGTATGGCCAATGGCTCTTTCCCACAATAAGATGTGTGGGCTGAAAGAGGTGCAAATTACAGAACGTTACCTGGTTTTCAAAATGTCAAAGCCCTGAGGGATGGAGCGAAATGAAAGAAGTTGAGCTGGATCACGACTTCAAGCCAGAGGATAAGGGAGGGAAATTTCTGGAGATATGGAGCAGAGCCTAAAGAGGGCACAGTTTGAGGAAGGGAGAGAGCTCATCAGGAATGTGATAACATAGAGCAACTCTGATGCTTCAGATGTTCATGGACTACAATTCCGATCAGGGCTGATGGGAATGGTAGTCCATGAACGTCTGAAGCGCCAGAATTGGACACCTCTGCCACAGAGTCACAGGCACCCTCCAATTAGGGTTTCCAGCTCTGGGTTGGGAAGTATCCAAATATCTGGGGGGTGGAGCCTGAAGAAGGCAGGGTTGGGAAGAGGAGGGACTTCAATGGAGCGCCATAGATTCTGCTTTCCAAAGGTGCCATTTTCTCCTGGCAAACTGATCTCTAGCATCTGGAGGTCCGTTGTAATCCCAGGAGATCTTCAGCTGCCTCCTGGAGGGTGGCAATATACCTCCAATGGTGATGTTTTACCCAAGGGAATTAACATCTGTGGTCTGGGGATCAGTGTTGGGATTTTGCAAGTGTCTGTCACAACTCAGTCATAAAAGCAGAGGCAGAGCTCATGCCTGGGGGGGGGGCAAAAAATCACTCCCTGCCCCCTGCAGCACCCCAATCCCCCCCCCCCCCGTGGGGGCCCCCTGCCCCCACATTTACTTGATTAAAACAGTGCAGGCTGGAGAAGCAGCCTATTCCCTTCAGGCTGAAAACAGCCTGGCGGGAACTACATTTCCCAGGAGACCTTGCGAGCCCCAAGGTATGGGAAGTGTAGTATCCACCAGGCCGTTTTCAGCCTGAAGGGAACAGACCGCTTTTCCAGGCTGAAGTAAGGTAAGGGGGGTGGGAAGGGTGCCACGGAGTCCCCCCTGGAAAACACAGAGTGCACACCAGGCGCACTCTGGCCCAGCTACACCTCTGCATAAAAGGGTTAACTGTTTGTATGTAAACAAATTGCTGAAGTAACTGTTAATGACCTGGTCTATTGATTAGCTATTGGTCAGTCAGATAGCCATTGCTTACATGTTAGTGAGTGCGTACATCTGACGTTATAAAGTTAACTCTGTTTCTTTGTTTGAGCAGACACAACACCAGAGAGGAGACTTAAGGTAGATGACATCATGTGAGACAGCAGATAGGTAGCAAGATGTATTGTAACCAAACATACAGAAATGTGGTTGTGTTACTTATTTCTTATTTCATCTCCACATAACCCTCCCTTATAGTTAGTAAACTCATTTATAAAAAGCAACTGAGAATTTGTCTCTTCTGTTCTGTTTTTATACAAATATAAAAACAACAATCAATCATAACTCCAGGTCTTACCTGGAGATTGACAACCCAAAATGAAGATTTTTTTGACCCTTCAAGGTGATCAATGCCACCTTGGCAGGACTTCCAGTGGTCAAAGATTGAGCTATCCTGCATGGAATATCCTGCATGCCTGGCATGCAATAACTATTTGTGACAATGTATAAACACCTTGTTATATACACCTTATAGCACATCAGTAAAACAGTAGCAGAACAAACTCTGTTAATATAGACCCGTTTGTTTAACTTACACAGATTGTAGAACTTTGTTTTTGTCTGTGGAGATCTTTAAAAACATTTTCACAGCAACACACCTTATTTTTAAAAAAGTTCCCTCCAGGTACTAATTCTTAATTCAGTACATCTCTTATATTTCTTAATAAAACACTTAACTAAACTCCTGAAATTTAATTTAAAAAGTTTTTTTGTTAACTGAGCAGTTTAACCCGTGACATATAACAATAAATAAATATTGTTAAAAAGTCACCATTTTTTGAGACCTTTCATGAGGAGAGGTCTAAAAAGTGCAGTCAATATGAATACAATACGCACTTTTAGTGTTCTAGTCTGAATCTGCTAACAGGAGTTCCTCTGTTGTGACAGCTTATGGTAATGTTAACAGCTTTAAGATCCAAGAAAAATGGAGAGATGTCAGTTCAGATTTCAGTAATTCCTGTGCCAACATCAAAGTGTTGGGTAAAGAATTCACACAGTCCATATGGAAAGGAGATATGTTTTTAGAAGCAGCAAATTCAGTGAACTGGCATTTACCTAAATGCACGTATTTAAAAAGTAATGTCTGCATCCTTTGACCTTCTATAAAAAGGCTCCATAACTGCAAAATCAACAAAATGTTGCTTTAGAGTCCACAGTAGGTAAATCATTATGGGCAGCTGAATTGAATAAACATTGTTTATGGACTTTTAGAATTCAAATGTTACTGTTTCTCTGCTCTCCTAAGTTCCATGTGCCCAAACGCACGATCTCCTTCTCCAGCATCAGGAAAGTTAAATGAATGGTAGCCAGAGAGCCAGGCCCATTGTGATGTCAGAGTAGAATACATGATAGAGGTCAGACATTGGCGGGAATTAATAAGAGAACTAAAGAGCTTGATGAGACCTTTCAGGCCCAGGGCTTTTGTTGTTTAAGATGGCTAGTAACCTTCTTCTGAATTTCCTTCCTGTATCTTGCTCTTCTGCTGCTTCACATCTCACTTGCTCCCTTCTTCCTTCTCTGCTCTGAAGCTCGCTGGAATAATTCTTCATTAGAGACAGCTTCCCTAAGGCAAGTTCTGCTTAATTCATGGTCATAGCAGTGCCTCCACCTTACAGGGCAGCTGCTTAGGGCACTTGACTATCACTTAATCATACTTGCAGAACAAGCTGCCACTTGGTGACGTGACATCTTAGTTGTTTGCCTTGTTGGAGACTCGGCAATTTTATCAGAGCCAATGTGGTGTAACGGTTAGAATTTGGGGCTAAGAGCCTCCTGCAATTGAAACCCCCTGGTCCAAACCCCCTTCTGCAACTGAAACACACCTGGTGACTTTCGACAAATCACACATTCTCAGCTTAAATTATTATCACAGAGTTCTTGAATGGGTAAAATGGCGGAGAGGAGAACATTTAAGAAGGTACAACTCTTCACTGGGGAGAAAGGGGGAGCATAAATGAAGCAAGTAAGTAAATAAATATTATGGCTGTTTTACATCCAAAACAAGGTGTGTTGAAGTATAATCTTGGCGTAGGGAAAATGTGTAGGAAGAAATAAACAGATAATGTTAATCTCTTGCATGAGTGTTTACTTTGTACTTGGGTAGGGAGGCTGTTGCACATACCTTCAAAATCAGTGTTTGGGTTGTGGCAGTGTGAACATGGTTTTCCCCTACTGTATTTTTATTTCTGTTTAGGAACAAGCCATCTGTCAGTCAGGCATTTGCATGTTTAAGGAGCTGGAGAATTTTATTTCTCTCTCTTTTGTAGAAATATCCTGTAGGTGGTGCTATTGCTTTGTCATTTAAATACATTACTTCTCCACACCAGCAGGGGTCTGGGTAAAATGAGGTTTTAAAATACCTTTAATGCATGGTGTAAACTGTAGCATACTTTTCATTATTTATTTTAATGTTCTTGTATATATACCACACTCTTAGTAAAAATAAATTCAGAGGCTGATTCCAACATTCCGATATACCAAGTAGTATAATGTTCATTATAAAATCAACTTTGCAGGATGACACCATCAGTCTGTTGTCACTGGATCTCAGTGGGTTTCAGCTGGAATATCTCTGCCTAGGATTTCACTGTAGAAGATGGAGAACAGATAGTTAATGTAGAACCTTTATATAAAATGATTTAGCGCAAGCAAAAGAGAGAAAAAGCAGTGGAAACAATGCAAGGGACAGCAAAAAAATCCCCAAAAAATAAAATACAAACAATTGCCATCCAAGGGCAGGTGGGAAAACAAATATGGCTCTGCCCAACACTGGAAGGACGTCAAGTTCAGTGCAATGTGGCAGGATACTTCTGTAGCAAGGAATCATAACAGAAAAGGTGGTTACTTAGCAGCTGGTATCAAGCAGACGGCCTTTCAGGTATTCTAGTTTCAGATTGTTTGAGGTTTAAAAGCAGACAGTGTGAATCGAATCCAGAAATGAATTGGTGGAGACTCTTTAAGCACTGGCTAGACATATTTCAGATAATCAGCATTTGTCACCAGCCATGCTGCTACACTGAGCTAATCAAACTTCCTATTCTCTCTTCCAAGACATGCCGGCTGAGGTGCACTGCAGTAATTTATCCTGAAGGTAACCAGCACATGGAAAGAGGGAATTGGGAACATTAAATAGATAAACCTCTCTTCAGGTAATTTCAAGCCAGAGGTGCTAGTCAAAGAACAAGAGTGCATGGCTTGGAGCATGGCTTGGAGCTGTGGCTTTGTATGAGCCAGAGCCCAAGTTAGCCCAGAACAACTTTATTGCTTATCATCAGCCGCATGAAGGGTGTGTGTGGGGGTGAGCGGGTTAATTGTATTTCTTATTTCTTATGTCTTGTGTACTTTATTTTGTAAGCTGCGCTTAGACCCTGGAATGAGGGGAAAGTGAGGAAGAGGTATTCAAACAAATAAAACTATTGCCATATCTAGGAACACTTTCAATTTCTCTTCAGTAGGTATATTTTCCCACCCTCCCTTCCAAGAAGCAGCAAAATCCATAATTCGCTTATATTGAAGTGAAACACATATTCCAAAAAACAATGTTTTGATGTATTAGTTGGCCCCATTGACCTTAAAGGACAACCTTGTAAGCATTCCTTCAGATATGGTATCCTTCCACTCTATTCAGCTAATGATTACATACTCCTCTGGCACAAGGAGTTGATAGCCAGTGATTAAGAGCAGCAGACTTTAAACTGAAGAACCACCTTTGATTCCCCACTCCTCCATATGAAGCCTGCTAGATAACCTTGGGCCAGTCACAGTTATCTCAGAACTCTCTCAGCCCCACCTACTTCACACGGTGCCTTTTCGGGGGAGATGACTGTAAGCTTCTTTGAGACTCCTTTTGATATGGAAAAGCGGGGTATAAAAACTTGTTTCTATGTAAGAGGCTGCCCAACCAGTAGATGGGGAAATGGGCTACAAATAACTGAGCAGAGTGGGAGAACACAGCCCATTATCTCAAAATCTGTGTACGTGCCAGCACCCTTGACGAAAAGGCGTCACCCCCTTCTCTTTTGCCCAAGGATTAAAATATGTGAACGTTGCTTTTGCCTTCCAAAAGAAAGACACTATTGTTAATTTATACCTATTAAATTGTCTGAGTGCACATGATGTTGTTACCTTGCCAAAATGAAGCGGATCTCAGCCACTAAACTGCGTTTGGGAGATAAGAGCAGGATATAAACGTAGTTAATGAGCAACTCATAAACTAACAGATCAGCAGAACACCATAAATTAATTATCAGCCATTCATTCAGTCTGATCTTATGCATGCTTACTCAAAAATTCATTCCCACCAAACTCAGTGGAACTTGCTCCTAAGTAAGTATGCCTAATAGTGCAGCTTTGATCTGACAATTAGGGGTTAAACATTTTTGCACACCAAAGACTATGAGGTAAGGTTAATTTGCCCCAGCAAGTTGTCTTTTAAATAGCTGGATTAACTCATTGAAGTCATTTTTCTTAGGAGTTTTCAAAAATACCTAGAGGAATACAGTTCAGATTGTGCTAACTTAAAACAATCAAACAGTCTGGTTTTGGGGTGACCCCCCCACTTGCACACTTTTTGAATACTGCCAAATTTTCCTTTACAGTCATTTTTTCCCTGTCTTTCGAAGGAACTACAGTGCTATGTCTAGTCATAGAGAAAGGAGGAATTTGGTGTAGTCAAACTTCAGATTTTTTGCAAAGTTTAGCAAAGTAAGGTCAGAGGGCTGCAAGTGAAGGGATGCTTCAGATTTCTCAAGCAGCTTGCTAACCTGGTACTACCCAAGCTGTCAGTGGCGAAGCCACCAGCGGGCGGGGGGTGTATGATGCACCGGGCGCACCATTTCTAGTCACGTGGGGCGGAAAAATCCCCCTTTCCCACCCCCTTCCCCCCATGCCTTCCTCCCCCAGCAGCATCCCCGCGGCACACCACCCCACTTACTTTTAGGAATGGAGCAGGCCGGAAGCCTGCCTGCGTTGCCTGGGCCTAGTGGGAACTACATTTCCCAGGGGCTCCTGGGAAATGTAGTTCCCACCAGGCTCAGACAACACAGGCAGGCTTCCAGCCTTCTTCTCCGGCCTGCTCCTTCCCTAAAAGTAAGTGGGGTGAGGTGCCACGGGGGGGCACCGTGGGGAGGGTGGGGGGTGCTGTGGGGGGGCGGGGAGTGCCGCAGGGGGGCGCAGGGGGGCAAAAAAGCCAGAGTGTGCACCGGGCGCACTCTGGTCTAGCTACGCCTGTGCAAGCTGTCTATTGCCCTGCAGGGCTGCTTGACTTCACATAAGCATGATAGCAGTTATCTAGTGATGCATCTCTTGTACAAGTATCAAAGAGGATCAGCTTTACTTTGTGGGCTACATGTTGGCAAAAAAAATGGTAACAGACACAGACAATCTCTATCCTTGCACAGATACATGTGAGAAATTGTTACAAGCCACTAATTCAGTTGTGGATTTGAAGACATCTTCCTTCAGCAGTGGCGTAGGAGGTTAAGAGCTCGTGTATCTAATCTGGAGGAACCGGGTTTGATTCCCAGCTCTGCCGCCTGAGCTGTGGAGGCTTATCTGGGGAATTCAGATTAGCCTGTACACTTCCACACACGCCAGCTGGGTGACCTTGAGCTAGTCACAGCTTCTCGGAGCTCTCTCAGCCCCACCTACCTCACAGGGTGTTTGTTGTGAGGGTGGAAGGGCAAGGAGATTGTAAGCCCCTTTGAGTCTCCTGCAGGAGAGAAAGGGGGGATATAAATCCAAACTCTTCTTCTTCTTCAGCTCTGTTGCGGCGCTTTCAGGAAGTGCATCATCATGTCATGTGAAGCAGGCCATCACATGGACCAAACATTCAATTAGTTATTCAATTAGTATTTCCCGGTATACTCCACCTGTCTTTTGTGCCTCAAGGCAGTTTACAATCCGCAAAATAAATGTGATATATTACAATATATTACAAACAGTTTTAGCTCCATAAAATGTCTGCAGGTCAAATTCTTTGTTAGGAATCGAGTAACTAAACAAAAAAAAAAGTTAGACTGTCTTGTAGCATTTCTTTATACAATCTTTATAGACCTTTCAACATGCTTCAGTTGCATGGGATCTCAAGATACTTTAGGACAGGGTAAAAAGAGACTGGCATGGTAGATATAATCATACATTGTATACAGCCTCAGAAAATGATTTTTTTTTCATTTATTGCATTTTTTAATCATACCCTTCCTCAGTGGGATAAGGGAAATATGCATGCTTCTCCCTCCAGTTTATCTTGACAATAACCCTGTGAAGTAGGTTACTTTTGGAGAGAATTACTACCCCAGGCCATCCAGTGAGTTTCATTGTAAAAAGAGATTTAAACTAGAATCTCCTCTCCTATTCCTGCATGCTTATTACTATGCCGCTACTACACAAGTCTCAAATTTAAACGACTCCCAGTGTCTTACTTGTAGCACAGGATTCCATTCCCAGCGGTACTTGAGCAACAAGAGAAAGTAATATAGAAATACAGCAAATTAACTGAGAACAATTTGCAGTACCTAGTTGATTTTGAGTACCACCATAAAATGGTGCAATTAAAATTAATTGTAGTTACATAAGAGAGACAGGCAGGAGGAAGGCTCCTCGTAACCATCTTCTCTGGGTGACTGCACAAACTTGTCTTCTTACAAATTTTCCTCCTCAGGACAACTGGTGACTGGCTCATCCAGACTCACCACTATTATGATGGGAAGTACCTGCTAATTCAGAGCTCCTCTTTGAGGGTGTGGGGGTGCAATGGTATTGAGCCTCCATCTGCTTGAGAAGAAATGCCAGAACCTGCTTGAGGCCTGTCACTCCTGTGCATTCCAACTATAAATTTTAAAAAGATTGACTGAATCCCCCAAGGTGTGACAGTTACTTTTTACCCTGTAAGCCTCGTCCTTCACCCCTGCGGCACGTCATTATCACAGTGGAATGTTTTCGTACACACAGAAACCAAGGCCTTTAACATGCTAGCACTATTTGATCCTGTAACATGCACAAGGCAATAAAACCCTTCAAATTGAGTACTTTTTGCTGGATCAAGGTAGACAGCATATCCTGCTGAGAGATTAAATCTTTGTAGTAGAGCCAACTTCTGTTAAAGCCAGACTTCAGCTGAAGGGATTTTACATTTATTGTGCTTAGGACTCATTTGTATTCAGATATTAGAGTACCTGAGAGAGAATGTCTGCTCTCATATCGGTTTTCCTACTTTGTGAGTACTGCCAACCATCCCCCACTCAGGACAGTCTCGCAGGTAAGCTAAACATCCATCAGAAGCAGGATCTTTTTGGTTCTTGTGTCTATGGCTGAGATCCCACAGAGGGTTTCTACGGACAGAAGGGATTTCTGTCCCTTCCACAGCAGCCCTCAGGGGATGGGGCGATATATAAATATGATAATAAATAAATAAAAAAAAATATCCCCTGAAATGCTGCTCCTGGTAGCAAGAGACTGTGCCCTATGGCTGTTGGGGTCTCCTATGTGGTGCATTCTGTATTTAAAAAGAGAAACTGAGAAAATTGGATCCTTCTGTAGGAACTAGGAGAAAGTGTGTCCTCCCCCCCACCCCCACCAATATGTTAAAACATTGGATGATAATGTAACCTCAGCTTGTGGGTTCTGTGGGGCAGAACGTGGAATGAGTTTGCAACAACAAATTTTAAAAAACAAAATGGTTTACTTTCTTAACATATAACATATAACATCAACATTTAACATCACATTTCAAGGTCCTGTTCAGGTTGCATTTTCAAGTCCTTATATTTACAGTCTACTGATACTGCCAAGTCCAATTCTTCTTTGCAAGTGGGTTGGCTCCTGAAGACTCCAAGGGCTTGATGAACAGGATTCAACATGATGAAGGTTTCCAGGAGAACTCTCACCCATTACAACCACAAAAAGAAACCCTGGAACAATAAACTCCAACATTTACAACATAGCAAAAATAAACAACTACCTTCCCAGTAGTTCCCAACAATATTGCAGTTTACCTTAACAAGGTGTTAAGGGCTTATACAACCAAGGTCCGAGTCTGGTAGCCTTGTCTCTTCAAAACTAGCTCTGCAGCCTTCTGCTGCTTTGAGTCTCCACCCCTTACTGGGTCAACCCATTCTGAGCATGGGGGTTACAATAACAAAAGCATTTTCCATTTCATTGGGGAGGGATGAGGAATCTTTTACAAAATGCATGGAGGAGCTTGCTATACATTTTACATCTGAAAATGTCCAGCTCCTCACATAAGATCTTAGTGGTTTGTTGAATGGTACGCTGTGTGGGTGCATCCTCATTTAGGGTCAAAGTATGTAAGGTAAAGAGTTCTGTGATAGGAACTCCCAGTTTATCTTTTGGTCCTAAAAAACTACTGTCAGTTGATATGAACAGGGAGCTTTGAATGAGGGGTTAAAGGTAACCCAGAGTGATTTTTTTTAAATTGGGGAAATGGTTTTGGGAGAATGAAACACCCACCCACCCCCAAATTACATACACACTTATACGATGCTGTAGTCCTGGTCCACACTGGACCTCACAACTGATTTTAAGGCCATAACATACATCAAGAATTCCAGAGAAGAAACAGTCACAACTAGATTGAGCATAAGATTCAGCCTTGTTTTCTTCTCTCATTTTATATTTACAAAACTACACCAGTAAAATCTTGGGAATTATTTTGGAAAAATCCATGTTGTACTAATTACATGAAAGTCTCTTCAGTCTTTTTAGGTGAACACATTATTAGTCTCTTCCTTTTCTTCCTTTTTCTGTTTTCTTCTTTGGATTGGATATCCTGTGAGGCAAGGACCTGTCTCTTTTGCTTATTTCACTCAAAAGACCCTGTCAATTGGTACTGGATAAATACCTGCTGTACAAATCAAAGGGCACTTCCCCTGGTGCAGATGAGCTACATTTGCCAGTTCCCTCTTTTCTCTAGTTCTTTGGGCAAATTCCCTGTTGCTTCACTATAAGACTTGCTGGGAGGGGGAGGAAGACACTTATTCTTGGACCTTTGCTAGTTTTTCATATTTACACCTGAAAGATAAAGCTTGGGTGTGATATGGGCACCCTTGCCAACACACTGATCACACAGCTATGTTCTTTGAGGAGCTGGGATTTACCACATCTATTTTTCAAGCAGAGTCAGTAACAAATCTGGATGCGTCACAACTACTACCCCATTTTAAATTGGTCTTTTGTAAGCTGCCCTGAGCTCATTGTTGGGGAAGGGCGGCATATAAATCAAATAAAAAATAAAAATAATAATTGGCAAGGGAAAGTAAAGAGTATGGGAGCAGGTCCTTCCCTTAGCGATGCTTCTAAGAGGCAAAGCTGTGTGTTTAGCTATCCCCTCAAAGCAAGTTCTCACTGTATTAACTCTGATTAGAACTGAACAGGGCAGATTGCCTGAGTCAATGCACTTCATTAATCTTCTCCAGGAACTTCAGGGAGTGGAGAATCAAACCCAGTTCTCCAGATTACAGTCCACCCCTCTTAACCACTTCACCACACTGGATCTCAAATATGTACTATTTTGCTGCTATTGTGATTATACTCTGCTTATTTTTCATAATGTTGAAATGTCAACGTCATGAATTTAATTGGCTTTGGATATAGGATTCTCAGGTTCTCCCTAGCCACCAGCCACTATTTATTTATTTGTGTCTCTATGCCCCATTTTTGCATGTATTATGTTTGACGATTTAGGCCACGTTTTATGGTTGCAATTAGGTGGTCTCTAGTACACAAATACTTATGCCAGAATAGTGTTTATAGTGCCAGAAGTTTCTGTTTTGCATACCTGGACAGCAATCCTATTACAGTATTTTATTTATTTGTTTCAAACTTTTCAGTCCCACTTGTGTTTGTAAATGAGTTCCAGATGGCTTTCAATCAGTCTAATAAATCTGTAAAAAAAAAAATCACACAATTGGTTCCATAGGAAAAAAATTTGAAACAAAACCCCAAAAGAAGACTCATCAGTGCCAACAACCATAATTAAAAGCCCATTAAAAGTCCTGGCAAACAGTTCATCTTCCTGAACTCCTAAAAAGACTACATGCTTCCCATGTCCTCCAGTAACCTACTCTATAAAATGCAATAACAGGGCTCTCTGGGGGAGGACTAGTAGATACTTGTAGGCAAAGGGATGGTGAAAAGGCCTGATAAGTATGCCTGGTGCACGAATAAGACTTTAGAGTCTGATTTTAGAGTAGGGTCACTACTTTAGAGTAGGGTATGTTGTGGATGCCTTTTCCAGCATTCAGCGAACACAATAAGGACAGGCTTCAATACCTTGCTGAATGCAGGCCTAGATGTAAGCACTTGGAGGGGCAAGCAAGTAGTCTATTACAGAATTAGGTCATTAGGTTCTCTTTCTGTGTGAATACAATATCATATTCTCCTCTTGCCAAAGGGCCACGCAGAAGCCAACATTTCACTGGAAAGCCTGATTATGGCCATGTGTTCCAGTTAATGCAAAGTGTTCATCATTTGTAGAACTAATTGTCACATTTTCTAAGAAATCGCTGAAGTGATATGAGGAATACTGTATAAAAGAGAAGAGGTTCGAAAAATGAATCGTGCTAGCTGCACGTGTGTACTTCTAGTAAATGGGCCAAACAGACAGCAGTCAAGAACTGCCAGAAGACATGACTGTCATTTCTGAAGCCCAGCCAAGCTCTGCTGGGATCAAGACCAAAAAGCTCGAGGCTGGCAGTTTGGATAGTGCAGCATTTAATCCTTCAACTAAAACTCACAACTGGTGGTGCTGGCAATTGCAAAGGAGATATATAAGAACCAGGTCTTTGGAATCATTTCTTTGACGTGTAATGCCTGGCCTGCTGATCCATTATTGTTTTAAACCAATTTACAGCAATGACAGATAACTTTAGTGTTGATGATGGATCTAGAACTTGATTCTCGCCATTATTCTGAATACCCGGAGTGATTGCAGGCTAATGCATCTCGAAGTTTGCAGTGGATCACAACGGCAGATTGCAGAAAGGAAGTCATATTCCACTGTAGCCAAGTTCACAATACCACGTGGTACTTTAAACAGAATCCATGTATTATACCATAAGTGTTCACTGTTTGTAGTCCAGCATGAATAGGTCTGGAAAGGGTGTTCCAGAAAGAAAGAAAAATAGTATATAACTTAACACACCTCCACATGAAGCCTGCTGAATGGCCTTGGACCAGTCACAGTTCTCTCAGAACTCTCTCAGCCCTTACACAGGCAGGCAATTGTACACCACCTCTGAACATCTCTTGCCTTAAAAAAACCTTGCAGGATTGCTGTAAGTTAGTTCACAACACTCACAAAATGTAAAACCCTTCTCTGTTTTAGACACAGGAACAAATTGGTCTTGCTGGTCTTCAAGGAGTTAAGTCAAGGTTCCCTGGACCCAATTCTGTTACCCACGCCCCACCACACCACAGTGTCAGAGAATGGCTGTTAAAAAATGTAAAGGAAAGTCTATTTGGTTTTTTGTTTTTGTTTTGGAATAGTAGCAAAGGGGGAGAAAAGGGTTCTTGCCTTCTCCATCTATTTTCTACTTGAAACTGGCTGGGGGGGTGGCGGTGAGGTTGTTACTGCCTAGTTTTTGCTGCTCCAAGTGCTCTTATGTGGAACAGCAAAAACAGGTAAAATACTCTCCTCCAAGACAAGGCATGAGAAAAGAGCTGGGAGGAGAAGGCAGGAGTCTTTCCTCTCTCTACAGTGGTTCTTCAACTCAAATGGGCTCTCCTTTATTTTTCACTAGCCATTTCCCACAGCTAACATGTAGCTGAGTGGGGAAGCGGATTGAATCTGGGCAACCCGGATGTAGTAAAATGGATAGTAAACAGTTAACTGGAACCTAAACATGGGTTGGAGAAAAATTCCAGCCCCTGCACTGTTCTATTTTCTTGCTTTCAGTTTCTGTGTTAGTCTGAATTGAATTCTTTATATTTTGCAATTCACAAGAATACAGAAATTTACTTCTTTTATTTACACAGTGAGATCACAAAATTGAACCCAACTCTTTGAAAACCAGCATGTCGGGTTTAGCTTAGAGATTCCAGGTGGCCACATTGATTTTTTAAAAGCCATATAGTATTATTTTGAATGCCAGCCAAAGCACAAAAAACAGTGTGCAAGTTTCATCAAGCTTGATTTTTTAAAAAGAGACAAGGAGATAAATATATATATTTTAGGACACCATCTTAAGGCCCAATATCTGTATCCTGTGTAGAATGTTCTGCAGATTTGAACGGGAGAATCTGTATTGGTCTTTCTAAGCTGCCAGGATCCCAGGACACAGCCCAGGGGTACAAGGGGCCTGAGGCAAAGTCAGTGAATGCCATGGTTGAGTTTTCAAATGGGAGAAAGCTAAATCTAAGCAGGGGGCAAGCATAGGCCTGTCCTCAGAGGAGAAGCTGGCCAAGCTGATTGGCTCAACCTGTCATGTACTGAGACAAAGTCATATAATGCCTGATGCTGGAGATTGCAGCCCAGAGTGGTTCTCAATCTGTGGGTCGGGGCCCCTTTTGGGGTTGAATGACCCTTTCACAGGGGTCACCTAAGACTCTCTGCATCAGTGTTCTCCATCTGTAAAATGGATAAATGTTAGGGTTGGGGGTCATTAAAGGGTTGCGGCATTAGGAAGGTTGAGAATCACAGCTAGAGGGTTCCACAGATTCCTTTTATGCTGTGGCTGGCATGAGTTATAAAGCCCAGGGACCTGGGTTGGAGAAGGGCCTGCTTCGAATCCCATCTGGGAGCCTTGCATGAGCATCCCAATCCTTTGTACTTGTTATTTCTAATAGGAACACGAAGCCCTTTATAGAACCACCCTGATATAGCATTCCCAGATAAAATCTTCCTTGGCGATGAACTCACTACATAATATATTGTATATATTGTATACAGATATATTGTAGGTTATAGGCTGCATCCTGGTATAGTGTAGCCAGGCCTCCCGCTGTGGCAAGGACCTTGCACCAACAACAGTTATTGCCCACTGTTATTTTGACCAACAGCTTGCATTTTAAAAAAACTGCTGACATCACACATGGTGCAGTATCACTTCTCAAGGAAATCCCTGAAGTGATGTCATGGCACTCTAGGAATACCATAGAGTTTCTGTTGATTTCTAGAGTCCCTCAATACCAGTGCCATTATTTCACCTGAAAGTGATGTCATAATGTACACAACAAGGTAAAGAAAAAGGCAATCCCTTGAAACAACCTACAAAAAGTGCAGCAGCGCAAAGAGGAAAAAAGTCTACCCGCTGCCAATGAGAAATATATTAAAAAGTCTGTTTTGGAAACATTTATGGTTGCATAGATAAGCATGTACAATTACACAGAAGAAATTTATATATTAGGAATAGGAAAAATCCACAAGCAAACGTGAATGAGAAAGACAAGAACTGAGTAACATCCTTGTATAGTCAGCCACAAGTTTCTAACTTGCCTGTCAAAGACAAACTGGTATCTTCAGCTTGTCATTTGATTGGTGCCTTCACACAAGAGAGAAACAAGCAAGTTCTGTGTCTGAAGAAAAGAATAATATTTATCTGCCTAAAGAAAATGCTTCAGAATGCCCTGCTAGCAGCCATTTTTTGATTGTGGTTGACTGTTACTTAGTTCTCAGTTCAACTTCCTCGTTCATGTTCACTTGCGAGTAGCTATGGGATTTTCCTGTTCCTAATACATGCATTTGGGATTGGCTCTGGTTAGTATTTGGATGGCAGACCACCAAGGAAGTCCAGTGTTGCTATGCAGAAGCAGGCTATAACAAATCATCTCAGTTCATCTTGCCTTGAAAACTGTATGGGTTCACCATAAATCAGCTGTGATGACAGCACTTTCCACCATCTTCTGCATAGTTGTACATACTTCTGTATGTAACTGTAAGTGGTTTTTTTTATTTTTATATATGGGAAAGGAACAGTAGCAGCAAATCAATTGCAGAGGCCAGCAGTACATGCTCATGGAAACGCGCAGGCTGATAATGTGCTATGTCATTGATGTGTGTGACCGCATTCCTGGGGGGGGGGGAATGGAAAGGCACCCCTCCCACACATCTAGGCTGGCTGGTCACGATTCTTTACCTGGGAGTAAGTTGGGGTGGTGGCAATGGGTGACACTTCTGAGTAAACCCTCTGAGGGGCGCAACTCAGCCATTCAAAGTATGTCACGGTTGCTTTACCCAGCTTACTACTGAGTAACGTGTGCCTCAGAGGCAACCTGGTTTTCTGAACTGTAACCTCAGTATTCAGGGAATCTAGGCTGGCTGGGCCCTTCCTTCCCCTCCCTTGCATGCCACCCCTCACTCTCTCCCCTCTCTCACTTCTCTTCCCTTGCATGGCACCCCTCCCCCTACCTCCCTTCCCTTTCCCTTTGCTAGAGTGGGTGGGTCATATCCAGATGCTGGGCCCCTCCCCCACCCTTGCATGCCACCCCTCACTCTCTCCCCTCCCTAACTTCTCTTCCCTTGCATGCCTCCCCCTCCGTCCCTTCCCTCTCCCTCCGCTGAATGTGTATGAGAGTGGGTGTTTTGTGTGGTAGTAGTGGGTGAGGAACAGAGAGTTAAAGGTCCCTGCGTGTGGGAGGGGAACCCCACCTGATGTCTCACCCGGCAACATGTGTATGTGTTTCACGTCCACTTGAGTTATTGCCTATGTACTGTTTTCACTGCTCATATCTGGCCATCTTTGCGAACATTCTAAGGGTGACTGTTACACACAGGCAGCTTCATGGCCTGGTGCACCAGGAAAAAGATGTTTTACCTGGCTCAGGTGTGTTGTCTGACAGCGGGAGGTACGTAAGAACACAGTCAGGGGAATGAGCAAGGGTCTGTGAAATTTTTAGAGAGTTTGGGCCAGCAGGTGCGGGGTTATTCTCAAAGCAACAAACACATGGTTCCATTTTTAGATAGATAGATAGAGAGAGAGAGAGAGAGAGAGAGAGAGAGAGAGAGAGAGAGAGAGACCACTAGGCAATTGCTAGTTTGCTACTTCCTATATCTTAAAGCACATCTGATATACAAAAGTATATAACTCTTCCACTTTTATAAATGCATTGCACACAATAATATTGGATCCGCCTAACAGTCTTTTCTCCCCATCACTTCACACCCTTACAAACAATTCAGAATCATGCAAAGAGACCAAAACAGCCATCCTTCAAACATAGCAGCCAATTTTAAGTGAACTGGCTAGGCAAAGATAGGTACGTTTCTCCCATTTGTTGCTTCTTTTGATACTGGGATTTTAGCTGAGGATTCTGAATGGGTGCTGCAGCCCAGCAAAACCTTAAGTAACTGCCACTTTACCTGTAGAAGCATGCAGATTTCACTTTTTAATTCTTTTGTTGTTTTTTAGGAAACCAGCATTTTAAAACAAGAAAGTGTTAGTTTTGAGCTGCAAATGCAGATCTAAGGCCGTTTCCGCACGGCCCTTAAATGGCGCCCTGGGGACGGGATAAACGCCGTCCCCAGGGAGCCATTCGCACTCCTGGCGTCGCTCCCCCTCCCCCAGGGCGGCGTCAGACCGCCCTGAAAAGCAACCTTTTAAAGGGTTGTTTTTCCCCTGACAGCGTGTTCCTGGCGGCGCGGTGCGAACAGCACCGCCGGGAACACGCTGTTTCCCCTCCCCGTCCCACTCACCTTGTCCCCGTCATCGGCCTGCTGGCCGTCGAAGCCCCGCCCACGCTGTCCTCCGACCCCTGGAGGTCGGAGGGCAGCGTATGGGCTTCACGCCAGCAGGTCAATTTCCACGGGGACACAAGGAGTGGGACGGGGAGGGGGGAAGAGGCGGCTCCATGCGGAGCCACCTGCCATCTGCCGGCCTCTCCAGAGGCCGTCCGCATGCTTGCATGGAACGGCCTCCGCCTCCACTCCAGCAGAATTCTTGCCGGTGTGGAGGCGCCTCGACGGCCGTGTGGAAACAGCCTAAAAATAGATGGGGAAGGGTAAAGTGTAAAGCAGTGGTTCTCAACCTTCCTAATACCGCGACGCTTTAATACAGTTCCTCATGTTGTGGTGACCCCCAACCCTAATATTTATCCATTTTACAGATGGAGAACACTGATGCAGAGAGTCTTTGGCGACCCCTGTGAAAGGGTCATTCGACTCCCAAAGGGGTCGCGACCCACAGGTTGAGAACCATTGGTGTAAAGGGTAAAGTTGGCCTATTGCTGAACATATCTGTCTGGCATTCATCACAACAAACTATAAAATGTCCAAGGTGGGGATGGGGTGAGTGGAAGCTTTTTACGAACGGCCAAGCCAAATTTTTTATGTTCCACAGCCGCACACTGTGTTGTATATTGCTGTATATTGAACAGAACCATCTAGGTGTGTACCCTAAACCTCATTGGATTAGCAGAGGGCTCCCTCCCTCCCCCACCCCTCTCTCTGTACATGAGAGATCTTTCATTATTAGCTGTCGTAATTATCCCAGGGACTCCGTTCTACTTTCTCTGCATGCATCAGGCAGGCTGATCCCTTGCCTTGGAGTTACATCCCTGCAGTGCCAAAAGCAGCCCTTTGCACACAATCTCAGCGGCCCACATGAAAGGAGCTTAACTTTGATCCAGTTTTCAGTATTATGAATTCTGGCACAGTTCCACTAAGAAAGAGACGGAGACAGAAAGAGAGACGAGGAAGAGACATGCTTTAAATCTTCGTGTCGTTTCTCAAACTTTAAAATATAACATGGGGCGGGGGCATATGTGATGCTGGTTGTAAAATATTTATTTGCCAGAACACCATCTTTCATCTAAAGACATCAGACAATAAAGTAGTACGCTGAAAGGGACCTCCAAATATGCGGAATGCGGCTCTGTTAAGAGCATATTCAATAGCTATGTTGGTGGCAGGACAAGAAAAGCTGGGCAGATCTCGACTAGGTACAGAGATAGCTGTTCTTTAGCTGATGACTTTTTAAAAATTCCTCTGGCTTCTAGAGTACATTGAATATTATTTCCTGTTTGGAAGAAGAAACCTAAACTGAACACAGGCCTAAACTGAAGAGGTGCCAACAGTAGCCACAGAGAACCAGTAAGGCAGTGATTCCCAACATGGTGCCCAAGGATTTTTGGATCCTTGTCAGTGTGTTTCCTGTTGCCCAATTCCTTCTCCCTTCAAAGCAAAGAGCCAGTCCTGCCTTTCTTCCCTTTTCTATGCATAGATTGCCCTTTCAGGGTGAACATCTATTACTCCTCTATTAGAACAAGACTGCATTGTATCAAGTAGAGAAGTAATTCAATGTTACAAGTGGCATAATAATTACATTTTCTTTTTATTTTGTTTCATTATTATCCCCAAACCAATCAGTTGTTTTTATTAATGGTTAGGAGCTTTTTCAAAAAGGAAACAAAAAAATTAGATTTTTATAAAAGTTGTATGACTGTTAAATTTTAATTTTTAAAAATTTATTGATGGAACATTGCCCCACTTTTATTTCTGATAGGGATCCAAAGCAGCTTACAAACATACTTAAAAACAATAGTGAATCAAGCAAAATGTCAGCAAAACTCAAAGTCATATCCTTCTCTGTTTCTGAATTTGGTGGTCAGCTCACTCAATGGCTCTGAGTGGCAAGTCAAGAGCCATTTGGCTGTTACCCTTCAGCCTTTGGTTATGCTCAGGCATTGGCAGGGGCTGATGGGAATTGTAGTCCATAACATCTGGAGTGCCAAAGGTTCGCCACCACAGTGATATAGCCTAAATACTTATTTTATTTTTAGACAATGAAAGAATAATGTTACAGAAGGTTTCCCAACACTATCATATATCTAATTCTGAACTGGGCCCTGGAGTATGGATCAAAAAAATGCACACAGTGGGGCCATGTACAGAAAAGAGGGGTGTTTTTACAAACTTTGAGAACCCACCCAATTCAGTTTGTAAAAAAAATGCAAAATGTAATAATCCCTTAAAAGAGGTGAAACAATGTGTGAATTTATGCATATATCATAACTTCTAAAAAAATGCCATCCGAGATTTCAATCCCACATAACCAGGCATTTTTTTAAAGGAAGGAATGTAGTAGTAGGAAAAAACAGCAGTGGAGGAGACCATGGTTAATAGGGTTTCTAGGATGGGGAATGGGAGGTAGGATTGCCAGATTCAGATTGGGAAACCTGCAGATTGGGAAAGATGCAATAATTCAGAAAGATACTGATGGTCTCTTGAATAAACATCTAGTAACTTTAGCCAGGATAAGTGAAGGAAGCAACACAAGGCCTACCAGAGCTCTTCATAGTAGTTTTTCTAGCCATCTTATCTCCAAGCATGAGTGCAACCTGGACAGGATTGCTAAACAATACCATGCATATGAGCAGTGTGTGCTATACCTGTTCCTTGCAATCACCAGAATTGCCATTTTGTCTGAAAGGGATGTGTGTATTTTCTGCCTCAGTGCATGCAAACTAGTGTTCTGGTTTGTGTGTGCTGAGGCTAAAAATATATGGCTTGCTTCTTTTCAGACAAAATAGTAGTTGAGGATATTGGGGGGATTATGTGTAATATGTTCCCAAGGCATGTGCTGGCTGGGCTCCTGATACACAGGATCATAATGATTGCAAAGGGCTGCCCTGATCAAAGACTCTGCTTTGCAAACATTTCTCATCACAGGGGTGACATCTATGCATGGGCACTTCCTCTGCATATAGGCACTATATTTTCAAGCCTGCTCTTGTGTGAATGAGGTTCATATCTGATCGAACAAACTGAATGTAGTAGGGTGAGGTCATGTGTAGAGGGCTATGTTGTTTATGAGTAGTTGTATTCATAGGCATGTGTATTTAGAGGCTAAGTTTCAGCGATTATGCAGAAATGGTGTTATTTGCATTCCTTTTAAACATTAGCAGGCTGATTCTATGAAGGGAGTCTCACTGTGGTCAAGGCAAGTGCAATTTTTATTAAAACTGTTTGTCTCACTGAAATTAATGGGATTTCTTCCTGAATGCCAATTTCAGGATTGAATTAGATGTAGTTCCCATCGCTCCCATCTCCTCTTCTTTTGTTCTTGCCTGTGTGAAACAGAGGTCGATTCCACACAGCATAATTATACTGGGTTACATTCGGTATTTAAAAATCCGGGTCTATTTTAGCCTGGTTTCTTGCTTCACATGGATGCCCATTTCTGTGAAGCAACTGAGTTAACACCAGGGGAAATTCTCCAATTTCTTTTTCACAAGCCCCGCTTTTTTTTGTTTTTACAACCCAGATGCAGCATGCATGCTCGAACATCCCTGGTGTGCTGCATTCTGATTGGCTTTCCCCCACCCCAAGGCAATGCTTTTGATTGGCAGATCCACAGCAACTGCAAGAAAACCAAGCAGAACATACACACCCCTTTTCTCTAGATTTGGAAAGGAGCCGGTGCAGTGAACAACCCGGCAAGCATATTGTGCTATACAAAGTAAAAACTTTTGACCAATACTGGGCAGAGCACTATGTCCCATCCATATTTAAAGGTGTTCAAGAAACCACAGCACAAGACACTCACTCTCACCCCTCATATACCAAATAACATTTCACTGGTCTTTGGGACGGCCAAGAGGTGATAGCATCCTGCCAGGCAGATGCTTCCCCCCCTCCCAGCAGCCATTGGGAACGTGAGTCTAGAGCTGTGGGGCTGGGCTCTCCAGGCTGTGGCTCGGCTAGCTCTTGGCGCTTGGTGAGAGCAAGTAGGAACAGGATAAGTTATCATGCTTTCCCGCAGGGGCTCACTTGCCTGGCTCCCAGAAGAGCTTCCCAGTCCTCCCAGGATCCCATTGGGAATGTAAGCCCGGAGCTGCAGGACTGGGCTGGCCAGGCTGTGGCTTGGCTAGCAAGTGGTGCTTGGTGAAAGCAAGCTGGTACTGGGCAAGTGCTTGTGCTTTCCTGCATGGGCCCACTTGCCTGGCTCCTGGAAGAACTGTCAAAGGGCAGAAAACTTGCTTGGAATGTTTTGGTGGGCTGCAACTCAGTAGAAATGAAACTGACATGATTTAAGGCAGGGAGATCAAGCACTGGGGTGGGAAAAATGAATGGTTTTTGCTCCTGTGGCATTTGCATGGAAGCAGATTCAACGCAGGATTTTGGAAAAAGATCGCGATTTTAGCAGTTTTTGAAAAACCCAGGATGAGTAAAATATCGCGGGACAAACCCACTTTAGGATCAGGAACCGTGCGAACTTCTTGGCCAAACCAGGATATTTCTATTGCTCATCCCGGGATAGTTGGACCTTGTGGAATCGATCAGAGAGGGAGACTGTGAGAGAGAGAGACTGTGTGACGGAATCCTTTAAAAGCAGAAGTTATGCAATTTTTTAAATTAAAACTAATTCCTACAGCATATTTGAAGGTGCTGGCTTTAACCTTTGATCCTTAATGGTTTGGGATGGGGGCACTTGAAAGACTGCCTCATACCATGCTATCCAGCTTCTAGCCTGAGGACTGTTTTGTGAATATCCTTTTTGAACTGCTGAATGTTGTTTTACTCTATTTTACTTCATCCGGATTGTTTAGATGGCTTGTTTTAATATTGATGAGAATTATGTTGTTGCTTTTATAATTTTATTGCATTGTTTTTGCTTCGTGAGATGCCTCAAGCAAGTATCTGGACAGGTAGCACATAAACATCTTAAATCAATCAATAAATAATTGCTGGACTATAAATATGCTATGTTGTTTCAATATTGATGAGTATTATGTTATTGCTTCTATAATTTTGTTACACTGATTTAACATTGTGAGGTGCCTCAAACAACTATCTGGAGAGGCAGAAACATAAATATCCTAAATCAAGTACTACATAGTTGAACTATATATGCCATATTGTGCAAAGCTAGTAACAACTCAAAGGGCATGGGGTGTGTGTATGTGATTTTGATTACAGCCTGAGGTAATGTTAACTCTCCTTCCCTTCACCCACCTAGAAAAAGCTAAAGGTAAGCATGTTTGTTTGTTTGTTTGTTTACATTTATTCCTTGCCCTTTACCATAGTCTCAGGCTGGGTTACAATACAAACCATACCACAGTAAAACCACAACAGTACAAATCCAACAACATTAAAAGCATAATAAAACACCATCCTAAAAACCCAGCTCAATCAGAAATCACCCGCACCCACCCCATCCACCCACCAACAAAAGGGGGGGGGTATCTCAGTGGATATCTCAGTGTCCCCCTTCCAGCTTACAGTAACCTTCAAGGTCAAATCTGCCTTACAAAAAGGTCTCATGAGGGGCCATGGCCCCATGCCAAGCTCCAGGTGGAGTCCAAAGATCTCCTGGAATTACAACTGATTTCTAAATAACAGAGATACTGATCATGGTTCTCATGGCTGCCTTGGAGTCTATGGCACTGAACCCTGCTGAAATCCCTGCCCTCTCCAAACCCCACCCTTCCAAGGTCCCACCCCCGAATCTGCAGATATTTCCCAGCTCAGAACTGGCAACCCTACTCAGTAGTAGAACACAAGCTTTGTAGGCAAAAGGTCCCAGGTTCAGTTCTTGTAAAGGATAGCATGTGTTGAGCAAGATCTATAAGAAAAAAAAATGTGTGGGTTATAGTAATGGCCATTTCAGTATCTTTCACTGAGGAAATCGAGGCTGGATCCTTAATCCAGCCTCTCCTTTTCTTCTCCAGAAAGGTCCTTTGCCTCTACCATTGATGCTATCATTGCTGCTATTTTTGTGATCTTTTCTAGATAAATCTTGCCTTTTAAGTCTACATGAGTCACTTACTCCTCTCTTTCTCACTATTATTTGGCTGAACATGGAAAATTATGCTGCATTTGTAGTGTCCACGAGATACTTAATTCACTCTTTCGTAGGGATTAAATTCTATTTTATTTCTGAAATGTTATAAATGGCTGGATGGGTGGCAGTACCTAAAGAAGACATTGTGTACGAATCCCGAATATTCACATTTCCAATTGAACTTTCTGAGAATCTGACATACAGATAGTGGATTACACCTCCATTTCTGTGGAGCTGTTATTTGACTAGGGCACGATATGTAATTTAAGCGCAAATGTTGCTTTGTTTAAAAGACTTTTCAACTTAGTAATTGGTGACTGTGGCAAAGGTCCCTCATTTGGCTGATAAGCAAAATTATATACACACAAAGTAGCAGGAAAGGTTCTTGTTGTGAAAGTCTTTTAAATGTACTTTTCAACACATCCTGTGATTATGGTCATTAAATTCACACAAAGCCACAAAATAATCAACAAAGAATACTTCTTTGGCACCCAATTATCATTTCCAAAAAGCAAAAAACCCACAGCCAAACATTTAAGACAATTTTTAGCCCTCCCAAATGAGGAACTTTTCAGATGGCTAATGGAATAGAGAGCTATTCACCTTGTGTAAATAAGTCAGATGGGTACTTAGATGATAATAAAAAGTGTCAAAATCTGCCCAGTAATGAACAGTAGGCGATCATGGGCAGAATAGTGTGCTTGTGTGTGGGGTGGGGTGGGGGTGGGGGGGGGTGGGGGATTAAGTTTGGTAGTTGCATGTTATAAATACCTATACTTACAGCAAGAAGCCACTTATACTTTTCAATGTGTATGTTAGTACTCCAATATTGTGAGAAAAGTTGTCAAAAGAACTCCAAATCAGTAAAAAATCCTCTGCACCTGTTTCTTTGTCACAACAATCTAGACAGAATTTCCATATTTCAAATTAAGGGCTAAAAGTTATTCCATTTCACAAAAGCTTTGTTCCCTGGAACTCAGGGGGAATGGAGGTTGCCTGTTAATCAAGTGTGTTGGATTATACCATGCTTATTGCTCTGCCCTGCCCTGCTCCCTACCCAAAGGGACCAAACCTCACCACTGGTAACATCTTGGTGGCAGCTCCCATGCCAGACATTGCCTTTCTTCCCCTCAGTGCATGGAGTCAGTGCATGGAGTCTGGAAGCCTCTCAGCAGAACAGGTTTGCAATTGCTTGAGGAAGACTGAGCAGCAAGGAGGTACCTGATGTCAGCTGGCCAGCTCTCTGAAGCCCAGCAAGGGCCACGAGTATCAAACTGACCAGCTGGATGGGTGGAAAAGAGACACACACATGAGTGAAGACACAGTGATATAGTGCTTAGAGGAAGACCTTGCCCTCTGGGTAATGCTGATTAATTGAGCATTCTAGATATAATCAAGTGCCAGCTAACAAAGTTTTTTTTCTATTACTTTTTTTTTTGAAAATATCTTTATTATACATTATAAAATAAACAGTTATACATTATAATTAATCAGTTGATTGTGTACAATCACACGTTGTCGATCATTGGTTTCATGTATAACTTAAAAAAGGAGCAAATAATTCATCACTTTAATCCAGCTTATTACATACACAAAAACAGCTAATTGCTCCTTCCCTCCCCTTATCCCACCCATTCTTCCTTTCCCTCCCCTGTTCCTATTTCTTGTCCCCGTGACTTCCTCTCAGCTTCTTAATAATAAATCAATATCTTAACGACTCTAAATCTGGTCTACTTATGGTAACTTAATCAAAATTCAGAAGGAAAAGGAAACTTAACTGTTATTTCTTCACAATACCCTTAATTTCCTTCCGGCAAAGTGAAAAGAGAATACATATACATTCAAAATGCTATTGGAGAGATTTTGATGTTATGATTGTTGGACTGGTACAGTGTCCATGGCATCCAAGTTTGTTGATACTCCTCCGCTGGTAATTCCTTTATCTGAAATGAAAGTCTGTCCATTATATATAAGGTTTGCACCTTCTCCCTCCATTCCTCGATCTTGGGTGACTGGTCTGATTTCCAGTGCCTCGCTATTACAACCCGCGCTGCTGCAAGTAAGTGAAATAACAGATGTTTATGTTTTACAGAAATTTTTTCAGTCATAAAGGATGGGCCTAACAGGTAAGTAATTGCATCTTTTTTCATTTTCATCTTTAAGATTTTTCCAATTTCTCTATGTACAACATTCCAATTTTTTTTTGTTTTTTTACAGGTCCACCAGATATGGAAGAATGTACCAATTTCTTTTTTGCATTTCCAGCATCTGGAAGAGTTATTCTTATTCATTTTAGCTAACACGGACGGCGTAAGGTAAGTTCTATAATACATTTTTATGTAATTTTTTTTTTACTCCATAAAAATATTACTTTTTTTTTTAGCAGCTAGAACTTTTGTGCTCTCCATCCATGGTCTGAGGGCACAAGTGGGGACAACCCAGGGATGACAGAGTAATTTAACCTCTGGAATTCCTCTGCTTTAAAAATGTTGTAGGGGATGCAGCGCTGCTCAGGACCATGGTGCACTGGAAGATGGAGTCCCTGTCTCCCCCACGATGTTTTTGAAGACCCAAATGCTGCAGGAGGCTGGACTCCTGGTGTGTGTGGTAGTGTGTGGTAATGGCAGGGGTGGGGGGAGAGGAGTTTACCTTCCCAAGTACTGTGGAACTGAGCAGGATTGGGATTCCTGGGTCAAATGGCAGCAGCATTCCTGTATTGACCCAGGGTATACCATATCATCTAGCACCCTGGGGTGTTGGACATGCATGGAGCGACTTTCATGAAACTTTCATCAGCTAAATAACAGTGCAGTCCTAAGCAGAGTTACACCGTTGTCTTAAAAAATCAGTATGTGTTCCATGAATCTTACTGAGAGTTTGTTTGCGAGTTGGCAGGCCCCTACATCACAGCGTATTATCACTGCAAGAAAGTGTGTTTCGTGAAGTTTCTGGAGACTCTGAACATGAAAAGAAGATAAGGTATTTTCCTGCAGAGCTCACCCCGCCCTCCTACTCTCTTTGTTCATCAGACTCTGAGATGTCCTGCTTCTACAACCAGGAGCCAGGTATGTTCTCCAGGCAGTCAACACTGGAACAGGGCATGATAAGAACATCCACCTACATGACACCATTTTGTCTCTCCCCTCAACTTGCCACTTGGCCAGCTGAACTGAAGGCAAGATTGAATAGAATACAGTACATTAAATACATAACAAAAATCACAATGGGACATTCCCAGCACCATAAATCTCACAGTATTTGGTTGATTTCCTTTAAATTGGCAAAATCTGCAGGATAATCTTGGGATTTTTAGTTTTTAATGCACTCTACAAATGTTAAAGGTATGTTTTCCCTGGTTTAAAAGAACGTAACATAGAAAACATTTTCAAACCAAACAGATTTTTTTTTAAATGGCTATGTTGACCATTTTGGAATTTTTAAAAAAATCTGAAACAAGGCCAGATCACACGCCTTCATGAGTTATGCTCTCTGTGCCAGAATTCAGAGCCACCACTTGGATAGGCAGAACAGAGTTTCAAGCATAATAATGCTACCTTCCATAGCTTAATTTATGAGGTGATAAATGTGACTTTATTATAAGAAAGTTCTCTAAGGGTCCAACCTGTGTGCCAAAGTGTTGCAGAGACACACAAGCTGTTCCATGTCTACTTAAGTGCTCCTCTCCCCCTAGATGAACTGTGCAATTCATGCAGCTAGAAAACAATGGATTGTATTTTTCTGTGTTCATTTTAGTCGTTTGTTTGGCATAGAATCTGAGGTCATCCATCCAATCACACATTGCAGCTTCTCAGTTTGAGCTAGCAAGGAGAAGCTGAGTCGACAAGAACAGGACAGCACTCATGTGTGGAAAAGTACTCTGTTAAATAGCTTTTCAATTCTGCTGCCACAGTTTGTTGTGCAGCATTATTTAAAATCCTTTTGAATAAGTAATTCCCTCATAAATATCTTGCTTCCGTGCCCAGCCGCTGATCATGCTCAATACCGTTTTCCTGTCAGACATAATAATTACCGGCTTGGGTTTGTACCCAAACGATACGAGAGGCAAAGTCAGCAGTCAGCCCACTGGCATGCTGAAGCTGCTGTATTGATGTCTAAATAATTTCATTCAGAAGAATATTGACATGTTGCATTCTTCTGTATCCTACATAGGAACCACGTTGCTGGAAATGCATAGTGAGGAGTTCAACTGTGATCCTCAAATTCCTTAAGCCGAAATGTAGCCAATGTATTCCCACAGCACTTAAATAGTTTGAAGCCTAGTCAGTCGCACAACTTCTGTATGGTGCCCAGCTAGGCCTCCTTACTAGTTTTGCACCACTGGAACTGGTACAATCCAAAATTTTAAAATCAGCCCTCCAGGTTCAAAAATGTGTCTCTAATGCCACCATGCAATTAGAAACAGGCCTCATGAGAGTGGAGGCTAACAAGTTATTTTTTCTCCCTCTTGCTTTGCCCCATTGACCAAGAATGATAATTTTCACTCTACATGGAAGCACTGCCGTAATGCCCATTGGGCAAGGTGGGCAGCTGCCCAGGGCATCACCTTGTGGGGGGCATCAAAATGCTGGGTTCGTTTTTGGGTATTTTAGTGGTTTTCCATTTTTGGCCTGCAGGGGGCGCAGTTTTTAGGCTAGCGGCACCGAAATTTCAGCATATCATCAGGAGACTGTCCTTATGCTACCCCTCAAGTTTGGTGAGGTTTGGTTCAGGGAGTCCAAAGTTATGGACTCCCAAAGGGGGTGCCCCTATCCCCCATTGTTTCCAATGGGAGCTAATAGGAGATGGGGCTACAGTTTTGAGGGTCCATAACTTTGGCCCCCCTGAACCAAACTGCACCAAACTTGGGGGGTATCATTAGGGCAGTCTCCTGATGAGACCCTGAAAGTTTTGAGGCTGTGCCTTCAGAAATGTGCCCCCCACAGCCTGCAACCCCCATTGACAGCAGTGCAGAAAACTCAATGCAGAACAAAGATTCTTGGGCAAATTTCTAGGATGTTCCTGCAGGAGGTGCATTTTTGGATGTATCGGCAGAATTTCAGGGTATCATCTGGAGATGATGGCACCCCCCAAGTTTGGTGCAGTTTGGTTCAGGGGGGCCAAAGTTATGGACCCTCAAAACTGTAGTCCCCATATCCTATTAGCTCCCATTGGAAACAATGGGAGATGGGGCACCCCCTTTGGGAGTCCATAACTTTGGATTCCTTGAACCAAACCTCGGCAAACTTGGGGAGTAGCATAAGGACAGTCTCCTGACGATATGCTGAAATTTTGGTGCTGATATGTCTAAAAATGCACCCCCTGCAGGCACCAATGTCCTGGTGCAAAAAGAAATTTGGTCGTGGTGGAGTGGCTGCCCATGGTGGGGGGAGCATCCAACTCAGGTTTTGCCCAGGGCTACAGTTTGCCCAGGGCTGCCTCGTTACGCCCCTGCATGGAAGTAGGCAGTGGTAACCAAAATCCTAACCCTGGGTCTCTGTCCACAGCATCTATTCCGCATGGGCTACGAACAGGCCAAAGAAGCAGTTAAACAGCATGTGGCAGATATATAGCAGCGACTGGATTTAGCCAAGTCTCCAATCTTTTCGCCAGTGAATCTAACAGGTACTCTGTCTCTCCTAAGGTGTACTTATCTAATCTTGAAGTACCTAAAAATGGAGCGCTTTTACTCTAGCTTGATGCCAGACCCTTCCTTCAGCTGTACTGGAAGGCCGATACAGGAAGACTCCTTTTTGGGTGAGAAAATATCCCTGTAGATTTAGGCACGTAGAAACCATAGAATATGTGCTTTTCATGGCATGGAAGTTAAAAACATAATCTGATTAATAATATCCCTTTAAGCTTCAGTTAAATGGGCAGGACATTTTTCTCCAGGCCTGCTGGCAACTCCAATAATGAATATATTTATAAGAGAATAAAACAGCTTATATCACTTCCAACATACAGCAGTAAAACACTTACCTGCACTGAATTACTGTGATAATGTATGAGTACATATTGTGGGTTTTTGGGAGGTGTTGATTCTAGTGGTTTTAAAATGTGATTTTATTGTGTATGTTTTAAATTGTTGGTTTCCTTGGTCACCTTATAAGGTTAGAAGAACAGTATACAAATTTTGTAAATAAATAAATATATGTAATAGCCCTACATGGTGTTCATTAAATATACAAATACAGCAAAAGGGGGAAAACAGGGACTGAAAGGAATAAATAAAGTGTGTGTGTGGGGGGGAGAAAAGTGGCTTGGGCATTTTGCAGCTGGATAACATCAAGCATGGGCAAGTGAAGACTGTTGTCAGCAGAGAGTACACCCAGAGGGTCAGGAAAAATTGGAAATCTAAATTAAACGGCGGGAATACCATCAAGGCCATCAACATCTGGGCCATACCCGTCATCAGGTACACTGTGGGAATCATCAACTGGACACAGGTTGAGTTGGAAGCATTGGATAGAACAACTTGGAAGCTTATGACAATTCACCATGCCTTACACCCATGCAGTGATACGGATAGATTATACCTTCCCTGGAGATCTGGAGGCAGGGGCTTACTGCAAGTACAGCAAACAGTAGAAGAGGAGAAACATGCATAGGCCGATTATGTGAAGGAAAGTCAGGAACAGGCATTGATTGAAGTGAAGAACAGACATTTGCTGCAAACCCAGAAAACCTCCCCAAGAAAGCAACAGGAGCCTGTAGGTTGGGAAAAGGGGAAGGGAAGAAGAGGTGGGAGTGCACAAATATTATTATTGTTATTGTTGCTGTTGTTGTTATTAATTCAATTCATTAGACCGCCCTACCTCCAAAGGGCTCAAATACACACATGAATGTATATCAGTATTCTTTACAAGATCACAAGTTTGCCAGCTTTTTTTTCTTTTGAGCCCTTTAAGTTTCATATTGCTTTTGCTCATATCGCTATTGTGCAGGCTTGTTAGATTACGGTTTATAACACTTCCAGAAATGTCAATTACCAGTTTTTAAAACCAGAAAATGACCTTGGCAGTGGTGGGAGGAAATGCTCATACCTGAGAACTAGAGCATAGAAAATGGGGACAAACCCTTCCATATGGAAGCCTCACTGCTCCTACATTTAATCCACAGCTTCAGTGGCACTGAGGAAACCACAGTGAACCATCGCTGTATGGAAAACCCCTAGTGAAGTTCATGAGATTTGAACTTGAATTTGCATATCCTAGTCTGACACATTGACCACAATACCATTCTTGGTTCTTATTGCAAAATATTATAAAACATAATAAAGCATTAGAAGGAAAAGGGAGAGGGGAATAGAATTTTCTACAGTAAGGGCCAAACTGGGGCAGGGATGAAAGGTTTTAATTTTACAGTGTGAAGAATATGCAAGAGAATAAAACTGGTCCTCTTCCTTCCCGCACTCATCTGACTTCTCTCCTGTCTGTTGGTTTGAGTGGTTTTCTCTCTGCAAATGGTAAGAAGTGGTTAGTATGCCATGGGAAGGGTGGCGAGTTCTGTACTTCACTCCTGCATGTTCCTTTGTCTATTAAAGTTAGACCTCACCCCATTTTTATATGTAAATGGAGCAGATGCAAATAAGCCCATGCCCACCATTGTCAAATCAAGTGTAATGGGATGTTGGCAACAATTCTAAGCAAATTGTGATAGTTGATCATTTTAAAATATGCGTTTAGCCACAGGCCTCCAGTTCATACTGTGTATTTAATATGGACTCCCTTGATTTCCTCCATCAAATATATATGATGAGGCAGAGTAAAATTAATTTATTAATGTATTGATTTATTTATAATAATTCTAATATATTTTATTTAAATATTTATACACTGTTTTCCTCTCTAATGGAAATCCACAGATTGCTTAATGAGGATATCCTTGGAGTGGGGGCCTGATTGAATTCTAGCACCTATCAGGAGACTTCTGTCTTGAGGAGTCAGTGGTAAAGTAGACTTTCCTCTTCTCTTACACTTCTCCAATGAATGACTTTTCTTTGGGCAGACAGATTATTGCCATGGTTATAGTGGCTGAACGTAACATGCAGTTTCCTCAGTGTTAATGAAACTCTCAATTGCCATGTTAAATCTTCCAGTTGGGTCTAAAGCGTGTTCTTCACATGTCGAAGGTCACAGGCGCAGCCCCTGACACCTTCATGAAAGAGGTTGTCAGGTAACAGGACTTGTGAGAAGATCTCCTTCTGCCTGAGATTCTAGAGTGCAGGTAATTGCCAGACCCAAATGAGCCAGTGTTATAAGGCATGGTAATATGTATCGTGATTGGCTTTCAGCAAGGTTCAGTAGCGCCTTAAAGATCATGGTTTCCAGAGTATGAGCTTTCAAGAATCAACACTCTCTTAGTCAAACAGTAGCTTTGGGAGCTTATACCCTCAAAATCTTGTTGGCCTTTAAAATGCTGCTGGGCTTGAATCTTGCTAATTTACTGCAGTCCAACGCCACTACCCACACTAAACTGTCTTGGTTTACATTACCAGAAAGCTTTGTTTTTCTGTCAAGTCACATCTGACTTATGGTGACCCCTGGTGGGTTTTCAAGGCAAGAGATATTCAGAGGGTGGTTTGTCATTGCCTACCACTGTGTTGTGACCCTGGTATTCCTTGGAGGTCTCTCATCCAAATACTTGCCAGGATCGACCCTGCTTAGCCTCTGAGATCTGGGCTATCCAGGTCGGGTCTATACACAATGAGAAAGAGATCTATGTGGTGCATTTATTTATGTCCTGCTTTTCTCAGTGGTCTGGACTCAAAATGGTTTAAAACATCATTCTTTCTTCCTCCATTTTCTCACAACAGAAACCCTATGAGTCAGGTCAGAGTATGAGGCAGGTAAAGAGTATGTGACAAGCCCAAGTTACCCAGTCAGCTTCAAGGGTAGAAGTGGGGATTCAAGCCTAGGTCTCCCAGAATCCTGATACAACACTCTATCTACTATCCCACACTAGCTCTCCAGTATTGCAGTATTTGATGACAGTATTTAAAATGTATGTTTTGCTTGTATAAATGTGAGCCATTTGGGATTATTTCCAAATACATAGTTGGTAACCTTTAACATAGTATCTTCATTATTTTCATTGAGCATTTTGTCATACCACTGTATTCTGTCTATGTGATTTATACAATAAACAATTTATACAATAAATAGAATATGGAGAAGCATACATGTTTTACTGCCTTAGATGTTATCTGATGCATCCAAGGTGAAGCTTAGTATGAAACAGTTGCTTAATTTTAGGTCAGAGGTGGATCCACCTACCCATTCTCTTCTTGACCTGTTAAGTATAGTTTGTTCAAAAACCTGCTTCAGAAACCATTGAGGGTCAGAGAGTCATAGATTAAGTGAATATATGGTGGGAGAAAGAGCTTTCAGCAATGCATAGTGCTGGAGCGGGGAACCACTCAGGCTAGGGTTGCCAATCTCCAGGTAGTGACTGGAGATCTCGTGGGATTACAACTGAGGCAACAGAGACCAGCTCACCTGGATAAATTGGCTGCTTTGGAAGTTGCATTCTGTGGCATTATTCCTAGGGTTTCCAGTTGTCCCTCCTGGCAACTAACGGGAGATTTAGAGAGGCTGATTTGGGGATGGCAATCTGCATCCCCAGCACAGTGATGTCATTTCCAGTTTGATGTGGAAGCATCAGCATTGCCAGGGGAGGGGGAAGGGGTGGCGGCGGCGGCAGCATTTTAGCACTTGCTCTAAACTCTCTGACCCAATTATGCAATCTGTAGATTTCCGTTATGGAGACCTGTACTCTCCATAATATTTTTTAAAAGGAATGCAATTAATGTGAGAGTGTTGACAGTTGTGTGACCCGTAGCTTATTGCTGGACTCTACTTAAAAGAATTCCTTTTACAGTACCTCAGGTATATTAATATGACAATGCGTAAGATTCCTGCTAAAAATCCTCTTCTGTTGTCTTTGTTTCCAGGAGTGCCATCTGGTAAGAACTTGTTTTTCTCTCCCTGCTAAACCTTTTAAAATCATGACGATTTGAAAGGGATCTTAAGTATCATCTGGTCCAACTCACAGCAGAAGCAACTATAAATCATCTTTGGTAGATATTTATTCTTCTAGCCGTGTCATAAAATCTTGTGGGGGGAGGGAAGGAATTTTACAAATTCTTTGATCAGGTTGTTTGGGTTTCCTGATATCCAGAACTTGATTCAAAACAGGCTTCAGAAAAGAATCAAGCCCAAAGAAATCAATTTCAGTGCTGTGAATTTGGTCCTAGAAGATGTCAAGTAAAAAGAAGAGAATGCCATGGCTCACGCATGGAGTGTTTCTGAACCACTGCAGCAAAACCCTACCTTCATACCTCTGGAATTAAAAAAAGCAATTCTTCAAGGTCAGATGGAAGTGAGGCTCACATGGAGTACAGATTGGCCCAACCTAAATGTTTGTTTTATTTACTTTGAGGCATGATAACTTCCATTCAAATAATGAGAACTTTGTTTTATATTAGAAAATCTCTCAATAGAAATATTAGTGCTACTGGCACTCACCCCCAGGGTGAGTGCTAGGGTTCCCAACTGCAGGCAGGGAAATTTCTGGAGATTTGGGGGATATGTCTGGGGAGGGCAAAGGGAAAGAAGGAATTCAGGTATGCAATACCATAGAGTCTGTCCTTTAAAGGTGCTATTTGTTCCAGAGTAAATGATTTCTCTGGTCTGCAGTTCAGTTATAATTCCAGGAGAACTCCAGCTTCTACTTTGTGATTGAACCCCTACATATTGCTCCAAACCCCCACCCTTGCCCTGACAAGCTTTTCACACCCAAGTGGTTATTATGATGAGATGATCCTTTTTAAAACAAAAACTTCTCTTTACCTCTTTTGAGTATGAATATGACACAGTGCTTAGAAGTGGTAACTAAAGTGAGTGATTTAATGAAAGAAAATATAAATTATAAATAGGTGAATGTTTTTTACCTTAACAATGAAATGGTGCACATTCACCTTACACATTTAATAGACGATCAAACATATAGAGATATATGATCTTAGGGCCAAACCAGATGTGATGACTGTTTTGTGAAGATTATTTCCAAGGCGGTTTCCACACATGCAGGCTTGCAGGCTTGCATCAGCACGATTGATGCAGATGCAAGCCCTGGGGCCGTTCACACAAACTGCCCCACTGGCTGCGCGGCTGGCGGAGCACGCTCCGCACAGCCGCGCAACCCCCAAACAGCGGCCTACCTTTTCCCTGACTTTCGTCGCTCTGAGAAGGGAAGGGGACACACCCCGTGGCTAGAGCAATGGCTGAAGTGATGGAGGCAAGGAGGCGTGTCCCATTCCCTCCTCAGAGCGACGAAAGGCAGGAAAGGCAGGAAAAGGGTAGGCAGCTGTTCAGGAGCGCCACGGGAATACACTGGCTTCCACCCGCTGCTGTTCACTCGGCAACAGGTGGCAACTGGCGTATTCCATAAAACTCGCCCCCCGAGCGAGTTTCAGAAGCGGTGTCTTTCGCACCACTTCAGGGGAGCCAGGATGGTGCTGCTGCAACACAAACAGTGAGGGACCATTTTTTCCCCGTCCCTGGAGCGCTGTTGTTTCCCCGTCCGGAAACCGCCCAAGTTTGGTGTTGTAAACTGCTGCTGGCACATTACTGGACAAGGTGGGAAAGTGTTTTTTTAAAAAGAGAAAGATAAATAAACAGTCAGGTTCCCTCTCAGGACATTTTCGTGGGTGAAGTTTCCTCTGTAGGCAAATAGTGACAGTACTATATGTTGGGAAACATTTGTGTGAAGTAAACTGAACATGGACAGAACTGGAAGCAATTTATATTGCTGTGACTGCACATTTTCTGTCTACATGATCGCTTCATCTGTATCAGTGTGCAGCCCATTTTACAGTAACATTTTATCCCATGATTGACTGTAATCAAAAGGGACATAGACCTGTTCTATTTAGTAGAGCAACTCCGCATGCCCAATGAGGTAGCTTTATATACAGGCCAAGAAAGCTACAGTTTAAGGTCTCAAACTGTGAGAAGCCTCTTTTTTTAAAAGGTGAGGGTAAAAACTACCATGATTACACTGAGTTTGAGGGAGCACAGTTCAAGGATGGGCTTGACCAGGTCCAGCTTTAAACTGTGGGCTTCAAGGTGGATCTTGCAGTTTAAAGCTAGACACAGCCAAGCCCCGCCTTGAACTGTGTGCCCACCAATTCCATGTGGAGTTTGGGAGCAGAGTGTACAATTAAACGCTAAACCCAGGCCCAGCCTTGAATTGCACCCTTGCCCTCAAACTCTGTGTGGAGTTTGGGGGCAGGGCATGTAGTAGAACACTAGACCCGGGCCCAGCCTTGAGCTGAGCAAACTGCCTCTGAACTCCCCATGGAATTGGGCTGTGTGTGTGCATTTTGACAAGGGGGCAGGACTTCTGCTGTGGGGGGCTCTGGGCTGCCTGGTGCCCCCCCCCCAAAGCAGCATCCCCTGGGGTATGAGTCCTGGCTTGCCCCTCTCTAGATGTGTCTTTGTAGTTTAGGACTTTAGTATGCCTTTGGTACAAATAAGACTGACACCCTCTGTGGGGCCCCACATGCAATGTTCAGTGTATGTGGATACCCTACAGTGGGATATTTAGGGTTTCCAGAGGCCATTTGGTTCAAAAGGTGATGCAGGGAGGAAGGCTGAAGTCCTTATTCCCTGTTCCATGATCCTGAGGTAAATTAGCTCTCCTCAGCTGGTTCCCTGATGTGACAAGCCTTTCTGTCCTGAGGGAATGCACACAGCCTCCTAAATTTTGGGGATCTATGTTCATTTTGAACTATAAACCTTCCCCTCAGTTTCTAGGTGATCTACAGATACCAAGTGTATAGGTTTTGAGTCTGCTGCTGTGAGATATGTTTTGTGCTTCACAAAGAGATTATTGAGATCACTGAGGCTGGATTAATATATGAACAATTAAAAATATGTATTTATTTAAATACAGGATGTTTTTAAAGGAACAAACCAGCAGCACAGGTCTCCAGGTAAACAAAACAGAAATATGCCTGAGGCACAAAACAAATTAAGTTAGACCTTTCTACGATGCTTTCAGGCACTGAACCAGTGTGGTGTAGTGATTAAGAACAATGGACCCTAATCTGAAGGACAGGTTTGATTCTTCACTCCTTTACATGCAGCCTGCAGGGTGACCTTGGGCTACTGACAGTTCTCTCAGAACTCTCTCAGCCCCACCTACCTCACAAAATGACTGTTGTAGAGAGAGGAAGGGAAAGAAGAAAAGTTTGGATTTATACCCTACCCTTTTCTCCTATAAGGAGGCTCAAGCTGACTTGCAACTCCTTTCCCTTCATCTCCCCACAACAGACACCTTGTAAGGTAGGTGGGGCTGAGAGAGTTCTGAATGAACTGTGACTAGCCCAAGATCACCCAGCAGGAGTGGGAAAACAAATCCAGATAAGATAAGATAAGATAAATCACCAGATAAGAGTCCACTGCTTATGTGAAGGAATGGGAAATCAAACCCAATTCTCTAGATTATAGTCCTCTGTTACAGAAAGACATGTGGTCAGATGGGGTGCATATTTCTAAGCAGTGTTCTACCAGTCTCCCATAAAGGTGCCCTGGCAATACAAGTTAATGCCATCTCCAGCGCTGTACCATGTTGCCTATCGGGAAAAAGATCTGTCTCAACAAGTCCTTTGATCCCTCATTGGACATCGCAGCAAGCTACACCTTTCCTGCAGCTATTTGGAAGACAATGACCGAGCCCCTGAGAAACAGCCACTGCCCTCTGGACCCAGCATACCTGTTCTGTTGTTCACAAAAGATATTTTAAAGTGCCTGCCAGCCTGATGGAATCAAACCTCTCTGACAGCTATTCTTTGCCTCTTTAATTCTATCATTTCTTTCCTGCCTCATGCATGGGAACCACGAACTCACTTTGAATTGGAATAACCCCAGAATTCTGATTTCATCAGTTCCACCCTAAATCTAATCAATTGCTGGATGCTCTGTGGCTTGAATCATTAAACCAAACATCCACTGTATTGTCCTCTCCTGAAGAACCAAAACTTGGCTTGGGGAGATTATACTTTCTTAACGTTGCTAGGGGGGTAAATTTTCCCATAACTGGGCTACTCTTCTTACAGTCTTTGTTCAGTGTTTTCTGGACTGACTTCTGGTTTAGTACACTGTGGCCCGTGCCACTCTTCACCATGTCTTTTTGACTCCCATGTGAGCATTGAATTTTACTTCTTGGACATTTCCTGTCCAGAATAGGTAAATATTACCCTTTTGAAAGCAACCTGCTCTATTTCCAAAACTTTCCCCTCACCATTTTGTAAATCCTAAATCTCTTAAACCCTCTGTGTGGTTGTGATTTTACAACTGAGCGTGTGTAAGTTGTATTATTTTATTTCCAATAAAACTGATTTAACTTTGATTCTTGTGGATTTCTTGCAGAAACCCACCTCTGTAAAGTCCAGTGAAAAAGATCCATCTCCCTCTCACAAAGCAAGGTCTGTCCCACTAATTTTCCACCCTAAAAGGAGTAGATACTACCATTTCAGTAACACCACTGTTTACCACTACAGCACACTGAAGTTAGTAAACTGCTTTGAGATTCCTTGCGGTTGAGAAAAATGGGATATAAAATCCAAACTCTTCACTTCTTCTCTTCTTTTATGGAGTAGTCACTAGCTTGGATCCACTCATACACACAAGATTCCACCCACACCAGCCTACTGTTTTCACAGAGTCAAACTAAGTTGGACAAGGTCTGCCCTTCACCAGAGGTAGGCCTAACAATTGAGAACTGCCTTCTCTCCAATGATAGAGCTAAACTGCTCTGCCACACTACCATGATATCCTTCACCCTGCCACTGTTTTTCCTGAGCTGTTATTGCCCACCCCCCTTCCTGAGGGAGAATTCAGGTTCCCCTTCTCCTGGGTTCCCTCCAACATCTCATTCCCCTTCTCAGAGGGGATTGGATGCTGGAGCAGCACTCCTATGGGCTCATCTGAGTGGCTAGTTTTCCCTTTGGGACAGGACAGCCCCCTTTCCATCATACCTTATATCAGATTTGACTGTAAACTTCCAAGTCTATCTCCAGTCAGATAAGGTTGTCAATCTCCAGGTTGTGGCTGGAGATCTCCCAGAATTATAACTGATCTCCAGATGATAGAGATCAGTTTCCCTGGAGAAAATGACTGCTTTAGATGGTGGACTGTATGGCATTACATCCTGCTAGGGTTTCTCTCTTCCCCTAACCCCACCCAACCCAGGTTACAACCCCAAAATCTCCATGTATTCCACAACCAGCAGCTAGTTTCTAGTCCTTAAGGCTGCAGAGACAGGTTTCAAAGTGCACAGATGCCTGTGGAAATCTCAGCAGTAAAAGCTGAGCAAGATTTTCAGGAAATGGAAGTTCAGTGCCAGTTTGGGAAGTGGCTCGGTGGTAGAGCATCTTTTTGGGTGCAGTTGAACCCAGGTTTAGTCACAGATATATCCAGTTAAAAGGATCAGGAAGTAGGTAATATGAAAGAAGAAGAGTATAGACGTATACCCCACTTTTCTCAACCATGAGAAGTTCAAAGCAGCACACAAATCCCTTCACTTCCTCTCCACACAGCAGACACTTTGTGAGGTAGATGGAGCTGAGAGAATTCTGAGAGAACTGAGTAGCCCAAGGTCACCCAGCAGGTTCATGTATAGGAGTGGGTAAACAAACCCAGTTCTCCAGATTAGAGTCCACTGCTGTTAACCACTATACCACCCTGAAGAGTCATGCTAGTCACAGCAGAAAATGCTGACTTTGATACCCCCTGTGTTCAATAGAGATTTTCCTTCTTGGTTAGCAGATGGCCAGATCAGATTGTATGCCTTTTCCTAGACATTTAGGGTCATGGGGAAAAATGAGAACATTCTTGCCCAACCTCTGATAGGAATATCCCTCCATGCAAAGGTCTAATGTTTAAATAGGAGGCACGCACATGCAGTCTAGTGCAAATAAACCCATTGATTTCTCAGATGAAATAGAGGCATTATCAGGGTGGATACACTTTTGGTTATGTGTCCTATTCAATTGTTACATCCTAGCATCAACTACCTTTATCAGTAGAGGTAGGTAGGTATGTAGGGGTGCTGGGGGAGGTGTAAAGAAGCAAAGCCCCTGCTCCCTATTATGCATAGAGGAACTGTGTTGACCAATCTGACTGAGAAATAAATGGCACACTGTAGGTAATAAGGCACAATACTTTGCATGTCGGCGGTGACATAGCTAGTGTTATATAAGGGCTGCTAGAAAGTCCTTTTCATGAGTTACATGCTACAGCTCTCTGCTACCAAGGGAGGAGTGTTGTTCTAGTGGAACAGTTTACCACATTAGAGCTTTGCTTGCTTATCAGAAGGTAGTGGTAGGATCCAGCCCCATAACAACATACACACAGAGAGACAAATACACTAAATGTATGCCTGCACTTGTTGCATGGTGGGACATACCATAGTTCATAAGAACATCTGTGCATCTTGTGAGAAGCTGAGTTTCAGCAGCATGCATGGCTCTCTCATCTTTGATTCAGAAGGCACTGAAACTTTGGTACAGAAAACAGAGAGCTGCTGCATCCATTAAGGGATTGGCCGACTCTTGAATAAATGTGGTGTCTGCCCCAGTAGGAAAATAATGCAACGGAACCTCTGAGGCAAATGGTTTTCAACTGTCTGGGAAGGGCTGTCGCCTCTCCCTACATTGAGGTTTGCCAAATAGCATTGGAAGGAGCCAAACAGAACACACGGGCTTTTGTCAAAAATAGGATTTGTTCCATGAAATGGGGTACAGAATGTGTGCGTTTGTAGTCCATTTCCCTGGTGAGATGATACTTGTATAGACAGAAGCTGCTGTGAAAAAGGGAATTGAGACAGGATTAAAGAGACCAGCATCACACAAAGGAAGAGCTGCCGCTAAAGTCTTAAGACCTCCTCTTAAATAAACGTGTATCAGGGGCTCTCAAGAAACTGCCCTCTTCAGGGTCAGAAGGAGGAGGCGGAGGAAAGAGAGAGACCCCAATAAAAGACAAATTCTCTTTCATTTTCCAAGGAAAGGGGAGGAAAAACAAGTCACCCTTCCTCCAAGCTGCCTACTCTCCTTCCTGCTGTGTTTTAACAGATGGCATCAGCAGGCACCAGTGCAGAGTGCTTAGTAATAATACCAGAGCAGTGTGGTCTGTATCCCTTGGCTAAAACCATCACATCAGTCCTGAAGCTGCAACATTCGAGCAGATGCAAGACGGCGCTCAGAGTAAGCTTTGTAACTGATCCGTGTAGATGTAAAGTAAACTAGGAACAAATCTCAAGAGAGACAGCAATGATCCCTGGATGACTTAACACTTGGTCCAACCCCCCCCCCCTCCCCAGTTCAATAAACAATTGCTTAATAGATTCACAGGCAACAAACTAGTCAAGGGAGCTTTATGGTTTCAATGGAGTTTAACCCCATGGAGCTCAACAGGAATAAACTGGTTTGAATCCAGTTACTCTGGTCTGAAATTAGGAAGTTGAGCCACTTTTGTTGTGAATTACCATCTCTTCTGTTGCCACTGCCGTTTTGTGTTTCATGCCTTTGCTTAGAAATAATAGTCAGGGGAAATTATATAGTTTTGCCCAAGTTGGGAAAGATGAGATCATTTGGGGAAACTGTCTGGTAGCGGCTTAAATTATCCCAGTTGTCAGATGTATTTTGTTGGATTGTAAGACTATCCAAGGCAGAACTCACACAGCAAAGTCAAGTTGTCAAACAACTGCTATGCTGAAATAAGCCAGCATGTAGCAGTCTGAATTATAGTAGATGCACATCCCACTTACATGAGTGATCAGGACATAAGAGGAAATAATCTTTTCTATAAGTCAGTACAGTCCACGTGGCTTTGGAGTAGTGATACACAGTGGCTCTGAACCACATATTGACATGCCAATTGTATATTATCTAAGCAATGTTCCTGAATGTGGCACCTGCCCCATATTTCAGAAAAGGGGGCAAGGCCCTTATCTAGTGGAGCTCAGAGTTGGCACGTGTTTTCCACCTTGAAACAGCACCCATCTGAGAAGGCTGTGAGCCTCCCTGAGGTGTAGGATTCATGCTTGGGATGGCAGTCAATTCAACTCTTTTGGTTCATAGTAAGAGTGAATATGGCTTTCCACAAACCGCAAACTTGGGGCAATCCTTTGAGGTTTCACTGCTGTGGTTTTCTTTTGCTAATCCATCCATCCATCCATCCATCCATCCATCCATCCATCCATCCATCCATCCATCCATCCATCCATCCATCCATCCATCCATCCATCCATCCATCCATCCATCCATCCATCCATCCATCCATCCATCCATCCATCCATCCATCCATCCATCCATCCATCCATCCATCCTCATCCTCCTCCTCATCATCAACATCAACATCAACAACAAAACAACTTCATTTATAGATCACTCTTCTCCTATGAGGTCTTTGGTGGGAGATGGTGTTAGTGTATCCAAGTAGCATCCTCTTCCTTCTGCCACCAGCAGATTTGCAAAATTGATTGTGTCTTTGTTGAATGTCTGCACCAAAAACCTGTCGCAACGAAGAGAATTTGTTTTCATATTGTGTGATAAGTGTAGTTGTGGATAGCTAGGTGTTCAGATAGGTACCTCTGTTGCTCTGTCACCTTCTATCTTATGTTTGGGTTGGCTGAGTTAAAAAATATTGCAATCCATCCTAAACCATAAATATTAGCTGGACTAATATAATATACATATAATATACACATAAAGAAATGGTGTCCCCAAGATCTTATGTTTCTTTGTTTCCCTTCACTATCCTAGTGTACAGAAAAAGACTGGAAGGGAAAACATCCCTGGGAAAGGGCCCCACCCCCTTACCTGCTTCAGCCTTACCCATCCAAAGGAAAAAATGGGAGGCAGCCTCTCTGTCCAGTGAGCTACATAATACTTCCACCTCACTGTGGAGAGGCTCAAGTGAGCTAGGTGCCACCCTTGTGTCATTGGGCTGACCCAGCCCAGGTCGGGGTAGAAGGTATTGGCCCATCAGGAAGGTCTCAATGCCATAAAGGCCAATCCACCTCTACCTGTGAAAAATTCTCCAAAGCAACATTTTACCAGCAGAATAAATGAAAGTTTGATTTGAGAAAAATAAACTCACATATTATTTATCATGTAATTATGAAGATCTCCAATTAGATACACCCTCTATATCTAACATACACCCTCTGCAGTGACCAGTGGGATTGTTGCTAGGCATTAACAAAAGTATTGCCAGCCTCCAAGCTTTGGTTTCTGTTAGTAAAAGAAAGGGGAAGGGGCAGAGCACATTCCAGGCCTGTTTTGGCCTTTGATTGAGGACTAATTTGGGCTAGGACTGGCAGTTTTCAGGGAAAGGAAGGAGGAAAAAGTGGGGAAGAGAAAATAAGTTGGAAGTCCTTGTGTGCTTTGCTTTGTTTTCCAATGGGGGCCCTACAAAATATTTTCCCTTCCTTCTTTTTATACTCAGAACAAAATCCTGTGAGATTGGTTAGTCTGAGAGAAAGAGGCTGGTCCAAGATCATCAGCAAGTTTCCATTGTAGATTGGGGATTGAAAGATTTTAATTCAACATTGCAATGACGGCATCTCACTGGTTCTCAGAGTGTGTGTGTGTGTGTGGTGCGATCCGAATAACAGAATAATTCACCTCAGTCTATGACTATACATTTTATTTCATGCTAAACTTGCTTAGAATCCTTAGAATTTGGTCAACTTCAGATAGTAGACCTGGGCTATTGCCTATAATCCTATTGGAAACTTAGCAGAAATTCAGGCCTCTTCCGCACGGGCCAAAAACAGCGGTTTAAGGACAGTAAAAAGGACCATTTTGGGAGAGAACTTTGCACAGCAAACGTTGCTACAATGAAGCTGCAACACTCTATTTCCCCCAAAATGGTGTATTGGTAAATCGCTAAATTAGCAATTCTTTCCAAAAACAGCACTCCAAGAGAACGGCTGGGCAGGAGGCGGTTCTGCTCAAGCCGCACTTGCGTTTTTAAAAAATTTCCAGTTCATGTCTGTGTAGCTACGCAGGCGCACAGGGTCATATCAGGGTCTCATGGAATGTCAACATTGCTGTGGGGGTACATGTGTGCATTCCTGTGTACCTACGCAGAAATGAGTGCCCCCCCCAAAAACCCGCTGCACCACCATGCAAAGTCTCATGGCTCTGCCGATGCGCTTGCTGTCAATGGGAGGGTCAGCTATGCGAACAGATCAGGGCGACACCGGTGTTATTTACACTGTTTGCACAGCGCTGTATTTGGCCCATGCGGAAGGGGCCTTTGTTGCTGCAGGAATTTACTAAACATACTCTTGCTTTAAATTAAATCTCGTTTAAAGCCTATTAGATAATTTTTAATTCAAGAAGGAATAATGTGGAGCTCAGTGTACAAAGGCACTGGCTTAGGTGACTATATTGCTGTCTGCTTGTCAATGCAGAAGCCCATATCACACTATCTACCCAAGATAGATTCAGCTGTTGCACAACAAGCACATGTGCACAGGAAAGGAAAGTGGCATTACAGAACACATAGCAAAACTGCTCAGCTAATAGAACCAGAAGAAAAACTTTCTATTTACCTGTGCATTTATGTATTATTATGTTTTGATCCTTCTTCATCAAAATTGTCTCTCCCAGTATCTTGTGTTTTTATAACAGTTGGAGAAATGTCAAACAACATTATATAAGGAGCAGTGCTGGAAAGAAGTGGGCTCATATCTTAATACATTTTAAAAGTTTCCAGTTTTGATTTCGAAATCATATCCTAAGTACAGATATAACTGTAATAATGCCATGCTCAAACATTTATATCCTTTTCTTCCTAAATATACCACATTAATAATTGAAAATCTTTTAAATTTTTAGATTAGAAAGCCAGATTTTGCAAGACAATTTAAGGGGATTACTAGGTAGTCACCAAATTAGAAGGCAATTTAGAAATAGTTAGAACTCCTTAATATTGCTGACAATTCAGTCTGATATTTTCAAATATTGTAGATTAATCCAAGAACAAGTCAAGTGTCTAGTAATTTATTTGATATTAGAAAATTTAGAAGGATATTATGAAATTCTTATTTACCTCTGGTCAATGAAAAGGGTAAACATTATGATCTCTTGAGTGCTGATTATTTTCCTAAATAGATGTGTTTACAAGGTTTGTTTCTGCATTTGAAGATGTCCCTCTACTAGTTTCTTCTATTGTTTTAGAGTCAATGATGATAAGTACTAGCCAAATGTATAAGGACTGGTAACCTCATAATGAAAGCAGACTGCATATAGATCTTTTAAACACTAACACTGCACCTCTACCTATTATTAGTTACCTAAAATCAGTATTCAGTTGGCTCTCTACAACTAATCATGCATGTTGGTGTACAACAGAACAATAATTAATACTTTCTGAGTTGTTCCAATAATCTTGTTCTATTAGCTGAAAGATACTTCTGCTGGCAAAGGATTTGTGTATTTTCTGAATCTCTGCTTTCCCTACAGACTCCTATGTCATTCCCAGCACTATTCCTGAGGGTCCTCTGAATACTTTGAGTAGTGTTTTTGACCCAGGGTTTTCACCCCCTATGGATTTCACACCATATGTGGCCCATGACTTTTATTCCCCTTAACCCCATGACCTGGTCATTTGCCTAATTGGATAGGCAGATACCAAGGCCAGTGGTCTGCTCTTCCTTCTTCCCTCCCTTCATTAGGGGTAGGGCCAGTGTGGGCTGAGGGTAATGAAAAAGCAGAAAAATCAAGTATGTCCTTGACTCCAATGCTGCTGCTGCTGAGACACACCTGGGTAATGGCACTGGAGACAGTGGTACTGCCCAGGGCTGCTATTTACCACCCAGAACCTGACCCTGAGCCTTTTTTGGTGGCCTCTGGTATCCTAGCCTAGGCAATCACCCAGGATTGCCTAATGGTTGCCTCCGTGGGGGTAACACTGGGAGGGGAGAAGATGTTTCTTAGTTCAGGCTCAGACAAGTTCAGTACATAAAACTTGCTTCTTTTTGTGACCCCATTAAGTGGAGCGATTTTGCCGGCAATTTTGTCTTTCCGTTCAGTGTTGTCTTCTTTTCTCTTTAATCCTACTATTTTATGGTTGTGTGAGATTACAACAGCATGTAATCCTAAAATGAAGCTGAATCTTAAACATCATTTCCACTTTAGAGACTCTCTTTCACCTATTATAAGAAACAAGGTAATATGAATTCTAGGAGCCAGTCTGAAAATTTTTTTTTTGGAGACAAGGAAAAGCTTACTGTCCAAAATATAAAGAAGGAAATATGTATGAATACAATGGAGAAAAAGTTAAATGAAGAAATTCTGGATAATTCGTGTAATCTCATTTTCATAGCTGGCGTAACAAAAATCCCTTTGTATTAAGGGGAAACATTATAAAATGCTAAATTGTTCATAACTTACTCCTTGTGGACTGAACAAACTTGGTAGAATAGGAGAGGACAAATGTTAGCAATGATAAAAAGATTTTTAAAAATTAAAAAGAAATGTTTGTAATGGAAATATATTGGGTGATACTTTTTGGTTGATTGTTATCAAATACATTTTCATAGGTCCGTTTAGTCTCTTCTATTTTTTGTGAGCTAACTACGTAGGCCTCTTTGACTTATCCAGTTTCTGTGGCGATCTGCTGTATTTAAGTAACTCATCTTGAGGATACTGCTGTCATGATGCAGGCCAATTCCCGACTAGTTTCCGTATGATAGCCTACACCAAAATTAGCTTCAGTACAATGAGATAATGCTTTTAGAAAGTGTTATGGGTTTGATTTGTCTCTGAGATCATCCTCTGTCTTCTCCTTCACGTTTTCTCTTGGAACAAGAAGTGTTTGTCGGTTGCTTCTATATCAAGTTTTGCTCACAGTTGGGGTCTGTTTCATCAATCCAGGTGGTAAATTGCATGCCAAACCAAACAAACTGAACAATAAAAGTGGAAAGAATGAATCAAGAGAGTTGAAGAATTTTCAGACTTGTAACAGCTGAAGCAGGATACTCAAGGAATTTATATACCATAATTTTATTCCAGGTGGGGTAAATACACATACAGTTTTCATAGGACTTCACTTACCCAGATGTTGGAGAACAGTTAGTGGAACACTTCCAGACACTTGATCTGGGAACCTCATCCCTCTTTAGCCTGCCCCCGGCCACAAAAGACTACATTTCCATTGGTGGGTTGTTACCTCATAACAAGTAACCACAACCATTTTCTGTTTAAAGAAATGCCCCTGGGCTTGATTCAACGTTTAATAACTTCATTTCTGAACTTTTGCTATGGCCACCATAAAGGATCTTGTCATTTAACAAAGATTGCAAATATCTTTAGCTGTGAAAGGCTGGTAAAAGAGCAGACCCCTATTTAAATCTAAAACATACCATATTGTTGTGTCAAGCTGAGGGTATAATGTAGAGAGTGGCACCAGAGAACCTTGAGATGACAAATTAGAGGCTTTGGCAGCTGTCCCTTGTCTTAAGGCTTTTAAAAAAAAGAAAGAAAAAGAGCAGTTCTGGTTTGACAGAAAACCATAGCAGGTTTATGTCTTATCATGCATATCTGACAGTACCCATATGAAAAAGAAGGAATCTTGGAATGAGTTTTACTGTTTTGGCAATGTCAAATAGCCTCATAGGAGATTATCTCAGTTCTGTCCTATGTTGCAAAATATTTTATTCTGCAAGCAAAAACATATCACTTGGGACTTCAAAAATTATATCCTAGGAAAAAGAAGTATTTTCAGGAGGGGAGGAGGTATCCATTTGGATGGGATTCCAAGCTTGTATCTCTCGCATGACCTCTTTTATCTTGTTATATTCCCTGTCTCCCCTCAGTGGTTGCAAATAGATATAACCAATGGGTGCAGTGCTGGTACCCAAGAAGAGCCATGTTGGATCAGATTCAAGGCCCTGCCATATCAGATGTCCATAGAATAGGGTTGCCAGATCCCCCTGGCCACTGATTGGGAAATGTGGGGTAAGGTTGCTAGATCCAAGTTGGGAATCTCCTGGAGATTTGGGGATGAAGCCTGGGGAAAGGAGGGATCTCAGTGCCATACAGTGCCACAGAGTCTCCCCTCAAAAGTATCAGTTTTCTCAGCAGGAACTGATATGTGTACTCTGGAGATTAGCTATAATTCCAGGGAATCCCCAGGTCCCACCTGGAGGCTGGCATCCCTGCCAAAGTCAGGTAGATGCCACCAGTATTATTTCTTTTCTTGCCAGACATCTGTGAGACCACCTATCATAGTTTATGGGGAAAGATGTAGGATGAGGTTATTGCTTTCAGCTATTGGAGATATACTCTGCAAGATCTAGGTGGCCAGAAAGCAAGTGAGTGAGATCTCAGGATTCAGAACAAATTGAGAGTACTCCTTTCTAAAAAGGTTTTCAAAGTCCTCTTCAAATTTTCAAATGTTTCCCAATCCAGAGCTGGCAACCCAAGGGTGGGAGAATAGATTTCCCCAGCCTTTCGGAGTGAGCACTGCGGGCAGACATTTGGACCCAAAATACAGATCTGCGACATGATGGAAGCAGAATAAAAAAAAACTCTGGGAAATGATTTAAAACAAGAGAGGCCAGTACCCAACTGAATCCTAAATTCAGGAGCCTGTATCCAGCCACTCATGCCTAGAGGACACAGAGTTTTCCTGCTTTCCTTTCCATTCCGACAGCCTGACTCCCAGAAAGATCATTTCTGGGCCTGCAATATGCCATACTTAGAACTGAAAAAACTTCTGTGTTAAAAAAAAAAAGGTCATGCATTTGTGACACCAGTTCATTTTCTCCCTATGTGGCTTATTTATAAACACACTCATTGCCCTACGTAAGTGCAAACATTTGTGAAATGGCTTTTGCAATCCTAAACATGCTTACTAGAAAGTAAGTCCTAATGAATTTGTGAGACCTGTTGCTGGATGTTGTTGTTAAGGTGATAATACTTTAGCTTTAACACTAATAACAGTGAGTTGGTTTTCAGGAAACTGGGTGGGATTCTGCTTTAGGCTAGAAGGACACCAGTTTAAGGAGACCACCACAAATTTAAGTAGCTCTTCTTTTCAAAACAAAACTCTGAACATTGCACAGACTTCTTAGGCTAGAGCAGCGGTGGCGAACCTATGGCACAGGTGCCAGAGGTGGCACTCAGAGCCCTTTCTGTGGGCAAGTGTGCAGAGAGTCCGTCATGTGGAGGGGCGGAAAATCACACACACACACACCCCACCCCTCTAGGCTGGCCTGGGTGCGATAGTTTACCTGGGAGTAAGCTCGGTTGCTGGCAATGGGGCTGAGTAAACCCTCCTAGGAGTAAACCCTCCTAGGGGCGTGATTCACCCATTTGAAGCGCTGCATGGTTGCTTCACCAAGCTTACTCCTGAGTGACGCGTTTCTAAACTGAAACCTCAGTATTCAGATAAAATTGCCATGTTGGCACTTTGCGATAAATAAGTGGGTTTTGGGTTGCAATTTGGGTGCTCGGTCTCGAAAAGGTTTGCCATCACTGGGCTAGAGGAAGACTTCCAGTTTTGCTCAGTGGAGTGGTAGGAGACACCCCACTGTTGGTATTTATATACTTGGACTGAAGCATAAGCAAGTGAATGACAAGCCTTTGCCTGCTTAGTGGGCAAATGAATGAACATAACCTCAGCTATGGAACATCCATTCAGAACTGTAGACCAGACCTCATGTTTCTGTATGCTGTACAAGTAGCAAGACTGGATCTGATTAAAGCAAACACCACAGGGAAAACACAATAGAGTCTAGTTTCTACTGTTCTAACAAGCACACTTACCTGCGACAGAAATACTCATTTAATTAATGGGGATATGAGATAAATGCTGTAATCTTGTCTGACTTTCATCAACGTAGTTATGACTTGTTATTTTAATATATTTTAAGACAGCTTCTTGTGTTCTTACCTCTGCCAAGATAAATTATAACTAAATCAGATAACTAGCAACATTTTTTTCCTTTCTTACCTGATAATAAAAAATACCAGATTGCTTTTGACTAGGTTGTCTTGATGTAGATAGTTATGGCTGCTTTTTCAAGTGCCCTGAATGGATCCTTTACTGTGCAGGGGCTTCAAATTATTAATCAAAACTAAGCTCAAGTGAACTATTTAACCAATGCAAAGAAATATGTTCATGTAAGAATATTATCACTATTATGATCTCTTGACCCAAAGTATGAACAAGAATGAAGCACTATACTATGTGATTCACAGCATTTATGACTATTTTTGGGTTGGCTGCCAGGAATATGGTCTCTGCTAGTCAATCACGGAACTAGTAATGATGTTTAATTGCGTATGTATAATTATTTTCATAATGACACCACCACTCATGCTTGTTTCAGAGAGGTATACATATCCAAGCAGTTTCAGAGGTTACCTATGTTGGTCTGTAGCAGATCAGCTATATTCGAGTCCAGTCGCAACTTAGAGACTAACACAATGCTGGGGGGTATAAGCTTTTGAGAATCAGAGATCTCTTAATCCTTGGCAAAGAGAGCTTTGACATTTGAACGGGGGGGGGGGGGGGGCTGGAGCCCCAGGCACCATTTCCTGGGTACACACAGTAGGGCAGCGCCCTGCCTTGCAACTGCACCCTGCCTCAAACTCTGGGGAGGGGCACAATAACATGCTACTAGGCCCCATCCCACATCTCAAGGGCAAGCTGGCTGGCTGCACTCCCTACTCCCACACAGAGGTTGGGGGTGGGGAAAGCCTGCAACTGTGCCCTGCTCTTATCTCGCTGGGCGGGGAGTTCGGGGCTGGGGCACAGCTGGGGGGGCACGGTGCTCGGGGTAAACCCGAGCTACCGTTTTATTAAGCTATACCCCTGCTCTGGAAAGTATATTCCCTCAAAATCTGGTTGTCTTCTAAGGTGCTCCTGGACTCAAATCTAGATATTTATACAGAGTTTTCACAGAGCGTCAAGTTTTACAAAACCTTGCAAGCTACCTGTGCCAGAGAACACAGTAAAGATAACAATAGTAATCCCAGCTATAACAATAAGGTCCACTTTTCTACTGCCCTCAAAGTGAGCATGAAGGTTTATGTGGAGTTGAAGAGGACTGGAGTTAAACAGGAGTAGACTAGTCAAAGTGTGACTGGTAAATTGCAGTTCAACGATGGTTCGATTTTACCCCAAAGCATACTTATGTTTGAACATCAGACTTTACAAAGGGAGAGTCCAATTGTAATTGTTCAGGACGTGACCTGGTCCTGGAATAACCAGGGCAATCCATGATATATTATGGAGGCTAGTGTAGTGTAGTGGTTAGAGCATGACTCTAGGATCTAGAAGACCCAAGTTTAAATTCCTATTTGGCCATGAATTTTGATAGATGTCTTTGGGTCAGTTGTTCTTTTTTACTTCACCAACCTTTTCAGGAAGATGAAATGGGGCAACATAGCAACCCGTCTTTTTTGGTATTCTTGTATCTGAATACCAACAGTCCTTAGTTTCTGAGTTCTGTCAAACTAGTCTGGACTATTAGGACTGCTATTGTCAAAGCACCAGAAATGAAATTTAGTGAGCCTTATGATATTTCTGCCTTCATATCCTGCTATTCCATTATGGATTTATTGCAAATGGTTTTTTTTAGGAATGCACCATATCTTATTAATTTATTGTTTATATTTGGAGCACACAATAAAACTGTATAGATTCAGGGATGTTTGGAAGGTTCAGGAATATTCAGCACCTGCTTTGAAAGATGAGGTAAAAGTTTTGTATAGGCTACGAGAGCTGGGCTTGGCCAAGCACACGTCCACTGTAAGGTCTGAACTAGACTACTACGTTTAGTCTACACTGTACCTGCTACCGTTTTTCACAAATAGTGTGTGCAGACCACTTTCCCTCATTCGAAAAAAAGTCCTGTGATTGTGTTAAACTGAGAATGCATATACAAAAGGATATCATTAAAAAAAACCCACCTGAATTGTTCGGAAATTGCGCGTACTTGAAACTCCTTAGTTTAAAACGCTTTTTTGCGTTTTAAAAGACCTTACGGAAGTGCCACACACTCCCCGCCAACTTTGGTGCAAGCAAGTCCCTTGTTCCTCGAAGGTAAAATAACCCCGCGCCTTCTGCACCCCACCCGACATCGTGATCCAGGAGTTTTCAAGATTTTTCAACCTTTATTTTCTCAACGTGTCTGGCTTTACTAGTACATGAGGTCAAACGGGGAGGGGACTACCATTCCCAGCTTTCCCTGGGCTCGGGGGGCGGGGAGCGGCTCCGTAGGAGGTGGCTGCGGAAAGGGGGCTTTGTGCGCGTTTGTCTGGCGGCTGCTGTTAATCTCTGGGCTGCGCTTTGTGGGCGCCGCGCGCCGTGGAGACCGACCTGGCGCGCGCTGCGACGGCGGACCGCGCATCGCGCATCATGCTTCTCCCCTGCGGGACTGCGCGGGGTGGAAACTGTGCAACATGAAGCAGCGGCAGCACCTCCGAGCCCGCTTCCCCCGCAAACGAGACCGATCGTGTCGGGGAGGAGGAAGACAAGGGAGAGCATGAAGGTGGAAGGCGAGCATTTCCACGGCCGGTGCTAGAGGGAGACATAGATCTGCGCATCCCCCGTGGCTCCGGTTTTCAGTTTCGTGGTGGAATCGGTCGGAGAGAGCTGCTCGTCAGGGGGTGGGCGAGGGAAGGGATAACGGGGCGGCGTGCGGGGCGCCTCTGAACCGACTGGGAGAGAGAGTGGGGCGGCCGCCCCCCTTCCTCGAGAAAGGGCCCCGCCATGGGCAACGCAGGGAGCATGGACTCTCAGCAGACGGACTTCAGGGCGCACAACATGCCGCTCAAGCTGCCGATGCCCGAGCCGGCGGAGCTGGAGGAGAGGTTCGCCGTCGTCCTGGTGAGTGGCCAGCGCCTTGCCTGTTGTCCCACATCCCGGCCGAGGGCGCCTCAGACAGCCCGATAGAGGCAGACAGAAGGAGGGGGCGGTTGCTCTGGGCTCTTTGCTCTGCCCCTTCCTCGAAATGGGACGATGTGGGGGGACAATAAAGATCCCACTCGGTTAGGCGTGCTTTCCCAAGCGGGGAAGCGGGCGCCCGCGGCTGCAAGTTGGGAGAAGGCGGCGCAACTGCCTGGGGAGCAGCTGATCCATTGTCTGAATGGCCCGGGGCAACTGCCTGGGCTGCTCGTGTGCGCTGCTGCTGCTGTGGAGAGGGGAGGGAACGGGCTTCGCTTGCATGGCTTTCACGCTGGCCCTTCTTTCCCTCCGTCTTTTAAATAATTTCCTTTTTTGAAAGGCGATTGATGCCTCTCTCCTCGCCGCGTGCACCGGCGAGAGCCAAAGACGCGGCTGCTTCCAGGTTGCAGGAGATTCAGGCTCCGGTTAAAGTTATCGCTGCGCGGTCGGCCATTCAGTCCCGACTGACCTCTCCTGAAGAGAAAGCTGCAGCTCGTTTGCAGCAATGGGAAGGAAAGGAAAAGAAAAAGCAAAGTCGGAGGGTCTGGAAAGCAAAACAAGCGCAGAAATAACAGCCCTCAAAAGGGGTGGGGAAGTGAAAAACATCCCAAAGGCTTGCTTGGGAAACCAGCAGGTTTTGTTATTGAAAAGTGGGTGAGGGGGTGTGTGGGTGAGTAAAATGTATCTTCTAGGCTTTATTTTTTTTTTTTCAAATTGGCTTCGTAGACTGGTTGCATTTTAGGGTCGGCCCTTTCTCGTGTGTGTGTGTGTGTGTGTGAAAACAATTCAATAAAACCTGCCCCACAGCAGCTGCGTCCACAGTTTTCACAGCAATTTGCGAAGCTTGGTTTCCTCGAGATGAAGAGGGCGTGGCTACACCCTTTTTGCCTCAGAGAGGTTTGGGGACTTTAACTCTGCTTTTTTTCTGATGGAGAAACGCCACAGAGTTATCTTCTTGTTCAGATCAACTAGGAGCCAGTGAATAGATGGTGCAGACTAAACCATTTGGCCCATCCCCTCACATATTTGGTTCTAAACAGTCTTGAATGCAGCAACTTTATTATCGCTTGCCTTTGTTCTCTCTCTCTCTGTGTGAGAGGGTGTTAGTGGAACTCAGTATTGCCTCTAACCAACTTTCTTGTACTAATTTCTAGTACAGCATTGTACTAGAGTGGCATTGTAGCAATTGTTGAAAGGGACAGGTGATTTTGTTATATGCTAGGCAGGCAGGTAGTTTGGAGCAGCCAGGAGGGTTTTGTTAAATCCTTTAGGAGACTGCCTGTTTTTGAAATCAAAACAAAAGCGCTAAGTTAGTTACTTTTCAGAGACTTTTTTGCTAACAGCAGCATCTGAATATTTCCTCACTTTTCTGCATCTGGAGTAATATATCATGGAAATCAGCTTTTGTAGCAGAGTCTTTATGTCATGAGTTTAGAGTCAACAATGTACCTTGTTAGCAACAGACAGAAATCAGTTTTCTCTTTGTCACACTATATTTTAATTTTACAAATGGCATCCTGTCAGATGAGCCATAAGTAATAGAATGTGCTGCAAAAATAATTATTTTTAAGGGAAAGTGGTGGTGAGGTACTTGTGTTATATCCCATGCCTGACCTGCTTGAAGTATAACTTTTTCATTCCTTTTTAAGTGATACTTTGCAAATATCTAACAGCTGCTACTCTAGAAGTGTAACTCAGTTTACAGCCCAGGTTCAAAGATGAATCCATGTACTTTTTCCTGAAGTGGTAGAAGCAGTTATGAAGATGAGGGGCTAACCTTTGATTTATTCCAAAGAAGTTCTACATACCTTATGGGGGGGGGGGGTTGCCCATTGATAAAAGTACAGATGCAGACTTTCCATCCATTTTGTTATTTCCTGACATGTGTTTTTATATCATGCGAGCAATGCATCTTCTAAGAAGGTGGGTACAGTTTATGTGTTGTGAATTAAATAAATGCACCATTAGGAAGGACTGTATGAATGGAAATATTTACATTTATGTTGATGGGCGTGGGAGCAACCACAGAAGATATCAGCAATAAGCCAGTCTATGGTTGTATAAAGAAAGCTGAACCGGAATCTGCCCATTTGAAATGGTTACATGTTCTACATGTTCATTGAAGTTTGTAGATAGCTTGGTTACTGTATGAGAATAGATTCTGAATACTAGAATCCTTGCTAGCATTTATGGACTCTGGATGTGGTGGTTGTCCAGATTCCCAGTTCTCCTCCATTTCACCATAGAATTTAGGGTCTACACGAGAGAAGAGACCCCTCTGCAAGCATTCCCTGCTAAAATGTCCAAATAAGCTTGGAAAAAGCAAAGTGTTCCCTGGGGGTAAGAAACAGATCCATTTAATTTCAGAGCCAGATTCTTGAGGCATTGAGTCCCAGTTCTAAACAGATCCACAGTAGGAAGTTAACCTTACAGAGCCTGAACCCTGCTCTGTCTCAGCTTTTAGGCCTTGCCTTATCACTGCTTCATATTTGCAGTTCTTAGACTTCTGAGTAAGAAACTGAAGTGAGTAGTGAGACTAAAATGGGTCAGGAAAGAATTTCTGAATGGGGTGATGTAAAAGACAAAACCTTAAATTTGCTTGTACAGGAATGTATTACATATTTAGAGTGAGTTGTACAATTTCTGTAATGTATTCATTTTTGACGGTTTGTTTATTATATTTCCCTGTTGCATCTGCCTATTGAAAGTTCATAGTTGCCTTTTTGAAACACCTGAACATTATTTCATTGGAACAGCTTTCAAAGATAGTATGAATTGGAGATGTAACATGTACAGCACAAAGTAAAACAATGCAGTTTTACGTTGGATTTAGGGTGAATTGATAATTTAAAGTTGAAAACAAAAGTGTTACATGCTAAACTGGAATTGAATGTATATGAGTTGAAGGTAGGTGTTTCTAAAGAGAGAATTTTTTTTACTAGGGATGAGGGTTCTAGGTTGTGTGAAAAGCGACAGATTAAGCTACTTAACTTCTGATGTACTTTCATAGTACTTTCCACCTTTCTCTGAATATGTACTTAAGCTTATAAAGTGGCATGAATGTAACATAAATGATTCACTGTATTCAGTCTTATCACATACATTAATTATGACATCGTGTAAAGTACAGTCTCAGTACAGTGTTTCAATAATAGAACTGTTTTCTGTCTGTCATGTAATAGGTCTTGGTGGGTGGCTGTTTATGTTAATTTTTAATTACTACTGATTGACTTGATCAGTTTATACTGTGTATAAAGCTTGTTGGTCGAAGAGCTTGCATTGGTACACCAACAGAGCAATCCTAAACAGAATGTTGCCTTTCTAAGATCATTGACTTAAATGGATTTAGAAGTGTGTAAGACTGTTCAGGATTACAGTGCAGGATTTAGTGGTAATTACTCTAGGGATGCATCTATGACCTATCTTATGCTTCATTTACCTACCACATCAATTTGCCCATGCTTATCCTCCACGTCCCCAGTTCTTCTAAATATTTATCCCTGTCTAGGGTCAGAATGGTAATGTGTAATCTGCATCCACGGTAATTTATTTGTGTAACAAAATCTCATAGTGCAGCTTTGAATAAATGGGGAGATTGTCAAGTGCAGGAGATTTCTACATGGGTATCTGAAACAGGTTGCTGTATCAGGCCATATTTAGTATAGTTGTGATGTACAGTTGTTAATCAGACTATAAAAGATGGACTACAGTATCTCCTAACCTGAACCATGATATAAATAGAATCACTTAATTAAAAAAATTAATCAGATGGTTAACAGTTGAGGCTGGCAGGCAGTGCCTGGCAACCAGTGGAAGGGTTGTGGGCGGAGACATGGGAGATTGCGATGTCAGCTGGAGCATTGCATCACTTCTGGTAAAAGCCTGGAACTAACATAGAAGTAGCTCTAGGAATCTCTAGAGCTACCCTATGTCAGTTCTGGGTTCTTATCAGAAGTGGCACATCACTGCACATGATACCGCTATTAAAATTTTTTTTCTCACATCACTACTTAGAGCATTGGAGAGCATCAGTGGACTTGGTAGCCCTATTCACAGTGTTAAATTTGAATACACTTATTAATTGTAGTGTCATGTTAATATCCTTACTGAATACAGTTCTTGAGTAATAGAACTATCTTTTATCTGTCAGCTGTGTTCTGTCTGCTAGTGGTGGACCTCAACCTCTCTATCCCAGTATGGTGTGGTTGTGTGAGCATGCACTGTGTCCTAAGAAAACAGGTTTATTGGAAAGTCGGGTAGGCAGTGGGTGGGCTTTCCTATGTCGGTCATATGGTTGAACAAAAGACTTGTTAGTTTGTTACGTCCTTATGTCCTTTCTGTTTAGGCCTATTTTCTTGCTAAACTTTTTGGATTGAACTTGCTTTGTCTCTGGACCGCTGAACTCTTTCACAATGCAGAGTCTGGTACATTGTTTTATAGTGTTGAATGACCACGCAGCTCTGTGTTCCAAATGTTTGAAGTGACAAAGCTCTGATTTTGTTAGGAAGGTCTAAAATGGAAGATGCAGATAGTGTTACCCCAATCTAACAATGTTGACTTTTAAACTTTCCTGTTTGTATCTGAAAGCAAACTGTGTTATATTCTTTCTCCTGAGATGGTATTTGTGTATTCTCTTGTTCATAGTGCCTTAATAATGCCTCTTTCTAACTTGGTTTAAGTTGTTGAAGAGACCTATAAGTAGCCAACACAATCCAGCTTCCTTCATTGCAACAGAATTTCTAAGCAGCTATTGGAAGCTGTCCAACTGCTTGAATATCTTTATTTGCTGTGATGAAGTGGAAATAGTGATGAAGATGCAATCCTTTGCTTTTACTCCATTCTGAACATATTAGAATCTAGGATCTTGGATTGGTCTATCTCTACATAGGATTGTGTTAGAATTTTTTTTAAAGATCAGAGTGAAATTTCAGCATATTTTCACCATTATTTATTTAATGTCATGTTGAAAACATTTCTATTTGTATTCAAGAAGGTGTTTCCTGCAGTCCTAAGGATATTTTCCTGCTTGATTAAATAATATTGGATTTAAATCTGTGCAGACCTAGTTAGCATTGCTGCTACTTGTACCAGTTTTGCCATTAGTTCATCTGTGGACACAGTTGTTTTCTCTCTTTAACCACATCAGTTTTTAAAAATTTGTATGTTATAGTCCAGGGGGCTGAAAACTGTCATTATTGGCAGCTATTACTACCGGTAGCATAGATAACGCAGAGAAGGCTCAAAGATATGAGCCGGGGGCTGCCAAAGTCTAGCTCTCAGTATCTGTTTTGAGTGCCTTGCCTTGGTATATGAATAAAGTAATGAGCAACATGGAACTTTGAGAATGTGCAGACTGCTGTTTTGTCACCCTTGAAAATATGAACTGGCAATGCTAAACATCTGGGATGAGACTTTGACATGAAAGGTGTGCCTTTCCAGCATGCATGAGTCTCTAGGATTTTAAAATTTAGAAGTGCATAATAGATTACACAAATAAAAATTTAGAAATGAATGATTTTAAATCCATGGAATGTGAAGGAAAAGCATTGCCTGTGTAGAGGAGGCCCTGATTATATGTGTCCCATTGAAATCAATTTAGTTTACGAAGGGGAGGGCTGGAAAGTTAAATTGGTCAGGAAGCAAGTCAGGCTGAATGACCCTTGGGGCAATACAGACTGATGCTCAGGAGCTACTCAACTCAGATCTGGCCAGTGGTGTAGGTGGCAGCAGTGGGTGAGCTGGCACCCACTGTGGTTACCACAGGCTAGATCTGAGCTGTTTTGACAGAGAATTATTGTGGCTCCTGAATCCTAGTGTCGCTTCAGGTTGATGACTTGCTGAACATTCCCTGTGAGTTAAATGATCATTCTGCTCCTGGACAGACTTACTAAAGTAAAACATTATTTTAGTCCCTTTGGGCATGCCTTGTGTTTTGGAATGGTGAGGTAACCAAGCCGGAGCAACTTGGGATCCAGTAGATTAAATTTACCTGGCTGATGCAGATTTCATTTCTCCCTCCCTTTGTTATATTGGTTTGCCCCACCCTTCCCCCAAAGCAGCTGAGGGCACCACTCCCTCCCTCCTCTATTTTGCTCTCACAACAACTCTGGGAGGAAAATTTGGCTGAGAAAAAGTGACCAGAAGCCATGGGCACACAATGAGTTTTCAAGGCAGAGTAGAAATTTAACTCTGGATTTCCCATGTCCTAGTCTCTGTAACTAGTACACTTCATAAAACAAAGCTAATGGAACTAAAAGGCATTATATATGCAAGTGTATCTGTTATGCCTGAAGAGTTTCTATAAAGCAGGACATACCCTGCCATCCACGTGTATGTGATTCTTTAATGTCTTTAAATGTAATAGTATACTCAGAGGTTATTGCATTGACTGGTTTTTCACCCCTCTACTCCCCCTATTTACATTTTAAAGATAAGACTTGGGGGGAAAGTAATATTTGTAGCATTTTCTTCATTTTCTCTGGATTGTGCCCAAAATTTTTTGGATGGAGACCCTAAAGGCTGAAACTTCAGTGATTCCAGCAGGGTGGTCTCTTTTTTAATAGTGTGTTCATGTTTACAGAAGACATGTGGTCATGAAGGGAGGGCCGAGGTAGTCTGTAGAAGGGTCTGAAATCTGATGAGCTGTTACTGACATAATCTAATCATTTGCTCACATGTTTGTGGTGATTCTAACATGAAACATCTCCTTATTCTTAAAATGTGCTATTCATGGGAACACAGAACAATGCAGTTTTGAGAAAGGAAATAGAACATAATGATGTCTGATGTTCATTTTTAAAAACTGCATATGAGGTTTCCCATTCTGTTCTGTGCTTACAGTATGTGTCTGTGTGTGACAGGGATGTACTGCCCATGGGGACATGGGGTAGCCTATGTCCCCAGGTGCAAGCCGTTCCGCCACATGGGGGGGTGCTGGTACTGGCCTGGTCCCCGCTCCTGACCTCTCCCGTGGTGCGGCAACCTGGCTGGCATCCTCCTGTCCTGAGTCGCTGCTTGCTGGCTGAGTTGTTTGCTGCAGTTGCAGGCTGGCGCCTGTCCCACCCCCAGGGAGGGCAGGAGCTGGCCTGCCACTGCGGCACCCGCCTGGGCCCCCGAGCCCCACTCCTGGCCTCCCTGCAAACCGGCTCCTACCCTCCCCAGGCCGCCCCCAAGCCTCGCCCTCTCCTGGCCTCCCTGCTGACTCCCGTAGGTAGGATTTGGGGGGGGCATGGGGAGCTGGTCATGCCCCCGGACGCCATTTAGGCCCAATACGCCACTGGTGTGTGGATACTTATTTAGTGTTTGTGCTAGAGAAAAAAATATGATTGAATATCTTCTCTACAGTATAGTCTGTGCTCACAAATGTCTTTACTGAACAATCCATTCCAGGCATGGATTGTTCATTTCAGATGTGAAAAAAATGTGTTTCATCAGAGTAACTATCTCCATTAGTGGATGTTACCTCACACATTCCTTTCCATATATGCCTTTGGCGTTGCATGATTCAACCTTGGAGTCCTTCAAGCTGGAACCCATTTTGTGATGCCCTTCACCGCCTGGGCTGCTGCTTGGAAGTGGGAAGGGCAGAGTTCATTCACTTGATATACAGCCACCATAGACTGATTATTCTGCAGTCTGATAATCATAACACAGCATATTGTGTTATTTTAATGTCTACTGCTGGATGCCCTTTGTCTGAGTAACTTGATTGGAGAGAAGTCACTAGGCTGCTTCTGTATTGATTCAGATTGCTTCCCTCCCAACAGTTCTCCCATCAATAGACAGACAGAAGCCTTTAGGAGCAGCAGTGGCGTAGGAGGTTAAGAGCTCGTATATCTAATCTGGAGGAACCGGGTTTGATTCCCAGCTCTGCCGCCTGAGCTGTGGAGGCTTATCTGGGGAATTCAGATTAGCCTGTACACTCCCACACACGCCAGCTGGGTGACCTTGGGCTAGTCACAGCTTCTCGGAGCTCTCTCAGCCCCACCCACCTCACAGGGTGTTTGTTGTGAGGGGGGAAGGGCAAGGAGATTGTAAGCCCCTTTGAGTCTCCTGCAGGAGAGAAAGGGGGGATAGAAATCCAAACTCCTCCTCCTCTTCTTCCTCTTCTTCTTCCTCTTCTTCCTCTTCTTCCTCTTCCTCCTCCTCCTCCTCCTTCTTCATAAATTACCATATTACAGTATTAAAAACAAAAAAGGGAACGTTTATCTATTAACTGAATCCATTAAAATACATTAAAAATATGCATTAAACATCTACGTACAGACCCTGCATACGGAACACAAAGAGAACTAAATTGACCATGACTATTTTATGGAGAACAATTACGTTTAGCCAGGTAATGCTTCAGAAAGTTCACAGCATTTTCACAGATAAGTTCACAATGACCATTAAGTAGGAAGTTCATAACAGATGATGACATATCAATATTTAACCTCTCTATCAAGGGATGAATATACATAGAGCGTGGAAGATCATATATAGAACACTCTAAAAGTACATGTTGGACAGTCTCAACAGCCATTTTACACTGGCATAGCCTATTCTCATAGGGGATATTATTGTATCTGCCAAATGTCATAGCATTAGGTAAGGCATTGAATCGAGCTAATGAGTATGCTCTGCGTTGTTTGGGATCACTCAAGATATACAAATAGTTGGCACAGTAATCTGACTTGTCAATTCCCAAGGACTGAGTAGAGCAACTTTCCCCCCTCTCCTGCATCATTCCCTGTTTCTCTTGTTCTATTAATGCAGATTTGATTTCATTATAGATTCCAGTGGCAGACATGTTTTGGAATTGGTCAGTTGTTAAACCTATGTTGTTGAGCTTCTTATCTATGTCTGCTAGCCATTTTACAGACACAGATTCTGACAGAAGTTGATATAAAAGACTGGTAGGACTAGTCTCGAAATGAATTCGAGTCCAGTATCTGAAAGCTCTTGTCCATGCCATCAGTTCCATGTTATTTTGCCCAGTTTCTCTACATAAGGTGACATATGAGACATACCTTGGCGACCCCAGAATTCTTTGTAAGATATATTTATTTATTTTATTTATTTATTTTATTAGGCTTTTATACCGCCCAATATGGGTGATCCATATTGGAGCTCCATATAGTAACTGAGGGATGATCTTGGCATTAAAAATTCTCAGTGCAGTGGGAACAAACTGATGCCCTTTAGAGAAGAAAAATCTGAGAATTGCTGCAGCGTTCACCTTCGCTTTGTTCTCTTGTCAATAGCTAGTAAGGTGGTGTAATGGATAGTAATCAGCTGGTCACCTCCAAGCAAAGGAAGGCCTAGCATGCACTTCTTTACAAGAGTATTCCAGCTTTTGGTGGACCTTAGATGAGTGCTGGAATGACTCTTCAGGTGATTTGCATTCTGGCGTAGGATCTTCTGGACAGTGTTAATCTCACCTCTGGCATGTGCAGAATAGATCTTCAGATTAGATGGCCACTGTTTTTTACGTGCCTGCCAGTATGCTCTGCCACTCATTCACCTCTAGGATTGGAGGTGCTCCTCTGCAGCACCACCCACTACTTACCACTGTGCAGTGGTTTCTGCATGACCTCAGCTATGAACAGATATGCACATTGTCACTCCAGCTGCCATTGGATGGATCTCTTACTGTATACCATTTCCAACACATTTATCCAATTCAGTTCCTTATTCTTCTCTTTTGTTTCCTGATATGCCTTGATCCACAGAAACAATGGTATTCCTTTTGACCTTTTCTGGCATGCAAACTCTGCTTTGGCCTTCTGCCTTCTGGTTACCTGCACCCTCACAAAATGCTGAAACTTGATTCTCCAGCACCCAGAACCTGAATCCAGCTGCCAGACCACCTCCCTCCAGTGGATTAAGGATTCCCATGTGCTGAAAAGACGTAGGTGTAAGGCAGATATTGTCATGAGCAAACCGTCTGAAAACCTGATTTTGTGTTTTCAAGCTGTACAGCTTTGATGTTTGTAATACTCAGCCTCCAGAGCAGGGGTCCCCAAACTACGGCCCGGGGGCCAAATGTGGCCCCCTGAAGGCATTTATCCGGCCCGCCAGGCATGGTGGCGATGGCTCCATTCATGTGCAGTGGGGGCTTGAGGGAGAGGAGGAACCGGCCCCAACGGCTGTTGATTGCAATTAATTGATGGCACCCCCAAATCTCCATGAATTTTCTGACCCAGAGTTGGAAACCTTACACGTGGCAACGCCTGCTCTGCCCTTCCCTCTTGGCTACTCCATGTGTTGCTCTCAGGCTTTCTGTCCCGCCTCACTCCCATTGGCATCAGCCAGGCTGGCTGCTAGGGAGGAAGAACCCAGGAAGATACCTGATCCTGGGTTAGATGGAATGCTTCATTGGGAAAGTTCTGCTTTTTTTTTTTTTTTACAGGGGAAGGAATTCCACAGCCTCCCCAACAATATTTGGAGCCCACCCTGTACTTGACATACTTTGGTTACTGTTCTAAAAATAGACCATGACAGAAAGGCTGAAAGGTGAAATCAAACATTTTACAATCATTTGTGCATAGGAATTTGTTCATAGTTTTTTTTAGTCCGGCCCTCCAACAGTCTGAGGGACAGTGAACTGGCCCCCTGTTTAAAAAGCTTGGGGACCCCTGCTCCAGAGGATTAGCAGCAGAACATCACTTCAAATTTTTTTTCCCTAGGAAAATAGTTCAGGTTCTCCAGTATAAAATGTATTTCAGATAGTCAGTATGAGACCTAACCTGGATGGCTTGAGACCAGTGGTTCTCAACCTTCCTAATGCTGCGACTCTTTAATACAGTTCCTCATGTTGTGGTGACCCCCAACCCTAACATTTATCCATTTTACAGATGGAGAACACTAATGCAGAGAGTCTTAGGCGATCCCTGTGAAAGGGTCGTTTGACCTCAAAGGGGTTTCTACCCACAGGTTGAGAACCACTGGTCTAGACTTCAAAAGCTAAGCAGGGTCAGTCCTGGTTAGTAATTGGATGGGAGACCACCAAGGAATGACAGGGTTTTGTGCAGAGGAAGGCAATACCTTTATTAGTTTCTTGCCTCAAAAATCCTATGAGGTTACCATAAGTTGTTGGCAACTTGAAGGCATATTACACCGAGTCAGTGTGGATAAGTTTTTAACTACTTATATCACAGTTCCGTGATACCACCTTCATACAAGGTGACATTCTTTAGCATATTTACTATTGAAAACAGTGACCCCTTACTTCTGAGTATATGTGCTTAGGATGTTGTTGAACCTTGCATATTTTTCAGTCATCTTCACAAAATTTACTTTAATCTATACATCCTTTAAACTATTTTTTTGGAATTTCTTATTGAAAGTAGCAAATAATGTAATTTTCAGACGGGTAGGGTTGTGGGTGTGACTTTATGGTGCTATATTTCCATACCAAATTATTGACTTAATTTGTTGGTGCTTTCCTGATGAAGGTATGAACCCATTCTGTCAAACTGCATGCGTCACTTACTCTTCCCTTCAGTCAGCTCCGACTAGCCTGGAAGAAAGCAGTAGGCTTGCTTTTTAAAATACTCTGATGAAAAAGAATTACTGTGTGGTGCCTGCATGAGCAAGGATGAATCCATACATTACAATTCATTCCTCTTGGAATATACATTTTGACAGAACTATAGAATTAAACCGCAAGCTTGGGGACAAGTCGTTTCATTCAGACAGTGCATCCTATGTTGACCCCTTAGGGCCTAAACATGGTGTGCTTAAAGCCAAGAGACTGATTCTGTGAACGCTTTATAGTCTGAACTGTTCATAACCCCATATTTGGCCTGGTTTACATTTGCAGCAGATTGAGGTGACAGAGGACTGAGTTGGTAAAATAGGCTGTTACCACTTCAGACTGTAGTTGAGGATTTCCATGTTCTCCTTCATTAATAATTTGCAGTAACTGGAAAACTAGCATAGTGGCTAAGCTAAAATCCTTTCACGTCAATGTTCTAATTTTTCTGTATTTGAAAGGAATTTGTACACGGGGTGAATGTCCTATCCTGTGTGTGTGTATGTGTTTTTTACAGAATGCGTAGAGAACTCTTCAACCTCTTAAGACATTGTCACCTGTATACCAGTAGACAATGTCCACAAAGCTAATAATAGATGGGGCTACATTTTGAGGGTCCAGAACTTTGGACCCCCTGAACCAAACTTCACCAAACCTGGGTGGTATCATCAGGAGGGTCTCCTAAAGATACTCTGAAATGTTGGTACTACTAACATAAACATTCCTCCCCTTACCAAAAATCCAGTTTTGAAGGATTTTAACTCTTGTGTTTTAGCGTGGTTGCTGGTTGAGCTAAGGTTTTTGTACTTTTAAAGCTATTGTTGAGACCATATTTTTGTTGACTCCCTTTTCCACTTACAGAGCTAGTTTACTGTTTTTCTTTGAAATAAATATTCAAAAACATCTAACCTACTGATGCCTCAATTAATGTAATTTTATTGGTATCTATTTTTATTTTTGAAATTTACCAGTAGCTGCTGCATTTCCCACCCTCAACTTATATGCGAGTCAATAAGTTTTCCCAGTTTTTTGTGGTAAAATTAGGTGCCTCGACTTATATGCGGGTCGACTTATACATGAGTATATACGGTAAATTACCATGTTGAATTTGTTCTTTCTAAAACAGCATAGTGCAGAAACACCAACACAGACATGGGTGTTAAGGAAGAGAAAAAAGCAACAAGACATTTAACCTACATGAAGATCTACATTTAAACTATAGGCAATATTTATGACTACATGCATTGTCTCTTAAGTACTAGTCATCATTAATGTCTTATAACATTAGACCACATAGGAAACATTTGCTGTGAACCATTTTTATGCTTTCTAAATTTTGTAATCTGTGCGGATAAGGAAGATTTGTCATTTAAGAAGTTCCTTTGTTTTCTTTTAAGCAGAGATGCATACCTCTAAGTTTCAATTGATTGAAAATGGTGTAACTCTGTTAGAATTTGGAACACAGACACAATGTCACTCATCGGGTTAAAATTTTCTGTCTTTCTTAGCTCATTGTTTCAGGATGTTTCTGTTAAGATGCTGTCATTCCCCCAGAAGTAGGAAGGAGTATCACCAAACAGTTTCTATTCCACTCTTTGTCTTTTCTGGGTAAAACAGACAGCAGCCACCTGTATTCCTTTCTAGAAACATAAAAATAGAAGTCTGGGAAGCTACACCTATACCTGAGTCAAGAAGGTGCTGCTTGGCTTGGGACTTGGAATACTGATATCCCCTTGTGGGCTGTGCATCTGACACATCAAATCAATAAATTCTTTCCATCTGATGCACTGTGGCCTGACATTGTCATTGTGCTGGTGTTTTGAGGTTCTGGGAAGGTTAAAAAAGAGCACCTGAGTGTGAGGGGAAAAATCCACTCTGCATTAGACATACCTCTTCTTGGTCTGTATTTCTGCATTTACCTGCATGATCCCACTGAAGGAGGTCTGGTTGAATTGACCCCTTGGAAGGTCAGCCATGAGAATTTTTTGATAGCATTTGAGTTCTTTTTACTTCTGCCTCCCCTTTTAATGTGGCTATGGAGCTGGCCAGCTCTGTAAACACCACTTTCCCATCCAATTAGAGCATTTAAGCCAGCATTTAACTTCATTGTGTTGATAGACCCATTGAAAATGAGAAGGCAGATGTGTTTAAATGCATATGGAAGTGTTTTGCTGGATCAGGATCAAAGAGTGATGTCAAATGTACAGAAGAAAAATCTTTACCTCTCCAAATCTCTCTGCAAATATACTGATTACAAACAGAGATACTGCACGCTTCATCAGGATCATACTGTAGAGGTTGAGCTACAAATGCATACGTTCTTGGTTGAAGTGCTGCCTCTATCATGAAGTACTGATGATCTTAGAGCTGCCTTTCTCTGCTAGTCCTCAATCTGCAGTTTTATTGAAGCATGAGCTTTTAGGGGCTAGAGTTTGGATTGCCACAGGACCTAGAGATACAACTCTTGTCCTCTTAATAGAGTCTTAATGTGTGACAGTGGGCAGTTTAAGCTTTTCGTGGCATGTTATTTCCCGAACTTTTTGTGGCTTGGGAAATAACATCCCTTTAAGCTTCTTATTAGAGAAGCAGAGCATTTTTTCCTTCAGGTTGCCGGCAATCCTAGTTAAATCCTACTTCTTCAGATACATTGATAGTCTAGTTGATATATGTGGATTATCCTGAAAAGTCAGAAATTCTTGTTATATGTAGGTTGAATATTGTCATTATGGTTGATTAGAAACTGACGTTTCTTGTTTATGCTCAGCAAAAGCTGGCACTGGCTGACTGCGGTCTATTATGCATGCTGAGCTTACCGTGCAGCTCTTTTCTTTGTAGCGAGTTTTTCCCATGGTTTTCAGTGCTAACTGGGATTCTCGTGCTGTGAAGCTTCCCCAGGCAAGCCAGCCACCATTTCTCTTACCCGCTAGTTCTCTTGGGAGGATCTGCTGTTAGGTGGGGAAGGTGGAAGGGGCAAACAAAGCCAAGGTGAACTGAACAGACCCAGAGATATTAGCTTTCTCACAGAAGAGAAAGGAAAAGTTGCACTTCTCTGATCTGTGGCACAGGGAGTTCAGGAGGGGGGAAACCATGCGTGCAAGCAAGAATCTGACCTGAAGAGAACACGGGCTCACTGCTGGGCAGGCCACAAGTGCATAAATGGCCAGTGATTCCAGCATTTATTTATTTGAAATATTTGAGTCCTGCTTTCCAATTTGGCATCATTATAGCAATAATTTATGTTAAAAAACAGGCACTAAAATAAATAGGACAACAGTGGTGAGTAATACAGAATTAAATCTCCAGATTGCAGATTAGAAATCTGGTATCAAAGAGAAGAAGATTCAGTGCAGACAGGACTGAAGGACATTTTTTGAACAGCCATGTTTTCTCTAGGAGACGAGCAGGGAAAGGGTAGTTGGACTTTCCCAGACAAGGCATTCCTTAATTGTTCTGCCAGCTGAGAGGCCCTAATATGTATCCCACACTGTTGAAAATGGGGAAGGGGCACAGAGATGGACATCATATTTGATAGGAGGTATGTGTGCAAAGATGTGGTCTTCAGAATAACTTGAATGTAAATTGTTTAGAGCTTTGAAAGCCAAATTTTCAGTTTAAGTGCTCATATACTCAAGAGAAGTTATGCTAATAAATGCCTGCCTGCCACAACCCCTAGACTCCCTCTGGCAGCAACAGTGGTGGTGTTGGCGGCCCCCCTCCTCCCTGCCTCTTGCCAAGTCTGATGTGAATGGCAAGCACTGGGCGCTTCCCTTTTGACCAGCTCCAGCAGCAGAGTTTTCTACAGCCTGTTGTAAAGCACAATGGACTTTCCTGCTAGTAATCCATAATTTGCTATTATTTGAGACCCTGTAAGACATAAAAAATGAGTACACGCTTATTCAGCCACAACAGCTTTTATTTGAGACAAATATTCTGTGAGATATGGTTTGGAAATAATCTTTGTTGCAAGATGCAGCTGCAGGTGTGGAAGTTTTTTTTGAAGATACATAGCACAGATGTTGACAAGGAAAGCAGTTGTTAACTGAGAGACTGTTTTTTGTTTTATTTCAAGCAGTTTGGAGGATCTCCCTTTTCTCTTTCTTTACAGCGGCAGTTTCATTTTTCCAATATTCGGTTTTCCAATTTCTTGTTTGATTTTTGTACACTGGCTTAGCCTTTTTTTTTTTTAAAGTGTGTTGCCATATGAATAATAAATATCAAGAATGAATTTATTAGAATGTGTGCTGAATGAGAGGCCAGCATGAAGGCTAATTGCCTCTTGGGGCCTGGAGAGGGAAAGGATATCTTAATTCTCACCTTGGAAAAACTGACTGTTTCCATGACACTCAGTGCAGCGAGGCAATGGCTCTTGACTGGCATCGTTCCACCTAATTTGGAATGGGAAATGTTTCTGTGGGGGATGCAAAGGCAAATAGCTTGAAGGTAACAGGGCATTTCCCCCAGAGATTCAGAAGGAGTGGAGGAAAACAGAGATGTCTGATGATATGGAAGCTGAAATGGAACCCAGGATTGCATATCAATATCAATACACAAGGGCCGGCTGAGAAGCAAGAGACTCTGATGTTGGCTTGAGGAAGAAAGCAGAGCCATAGCCAGAAGTCAGGCATTATGTCTGTGAGCCAGGGGACTGGGCCAAGAATGTTGAGAAGAATCCAGGAGAAAATTGCTCCACGTGTTTTGAAATTTGTTCTGGTTATTCCATGTTACATTGATCTGGAACCGCTTGGGCTTTGTCTGAAAGTACTTGGATTTTATTTTAAAGAACAAAGTGTCTTCTTTTGCTTTTTCCTTTGTAAGTTTCTAGAATCAAAAGCGCTGAAGCTTAGTCTAATAAAAAATCAGGAGAGTTTTTTTATGAAGGGTTTTTTTAATTGTGTGGGTTGAATTGATAGGTTGTTGATTTTGGGAATAGCCATGTTTGCTTGGTACTGAAAAAAAATCAAAATTCTGCCCCCTGTAAAATTAAGCAGAACTTGTTGGTGTATCAGCCATCTAGAGCCTTGAGATCTTTGGGTCTTTCTGTAAAAACATGCCTTATCTAATGTTAGGAGAGAAAGACTTTTTAAGGACTTTTAAAGCATTATCTCTAGGTTATGGGACTTCACCCCCCCCCAACACGTTATGGCTTCCAGGGTGGACTAAATAATTTTTCCTCTCCAGGTAGGTTTGCCAACTCTGGGTTGGAAAATTCTTGTAGATTTAGGGATGCAGCCTAGGAAAAGTGGGGTTGGGGAGAGGAAATACATTGGTGAGAGGTAACCACACAGAGTCCACCCTCCAAAACAGCCTTTTTTAAAAGGTGAACTGATCAGTTGTAATTCCGTTAAAATCTCCAGGCCCCACCTGAAGATTGACAGCCCACCTCCAGAGAAGGCATTTGAGGAAATATTCGTTTTTGTTTTGTTTTAATAGTTAGCTGTTTTACTCTTTTGCTTTTGATGATTCACTGTTTTTAATTTGATTTATGATTTTATAGCTTTTGTTGACTATTCTTTTATTTTTAAATTTTTGTTGGTTAGGGTTTTGAAAATGTAGTTAAAGAATTTAATGTGTCGTTTTATTGTCTGTCTTGTACGTCTTTAGTGGACAGAAAAGGGGGAGTGCTATTCATCAACTGTCACTTTATTCTATTCTACATAAGTCTGCTTTTGCCAGTTATAGCATTGAACTCTGCAACCACAGCAACTAAATAGTTACTCTGTGACGAGTTTCTTTGGCTTCTGAGATTCACCAAACATTGCCCACACACTTTCAAGCATATTGTCACGCTCATAAAGACTTGAAACTAGTGATAGGTTAACTCCACTTGGCTCTATTTAGAATTGGCTAAGTAGTTATGCATTTCTCAACTGGAAAAAGCTCATATGTTTTCTGAAAGCTCTCCCCTGTTTTGTGCAATATTGGTGGACATCGTATCTTTTTATCTTACCTGTACCTATCTCTTAGCACCATTCTGATAATTCAACCCCTATCCTTCTTTGTCCTGAACAAGAGAGAATCACAATTACGAACAAGAGAGACATATTGGAATGGAAGATACAAAACATAAAAAAGTTTCTGAAAACAGTTGACAGAAATTAATCAATTTCAAAAGAGGAAATTCTTGCCAAACAAAAGGCTGCTTGGTCACATAATTAACAGAAGTTATAATTTAGTGTAAGTCAGCTAGCATTGTGCACATGTATCTCTCAAGCAACTGGCTTGTAGTTTTGAGTCCAGTAGATGCTTCCTGCATGTGTTCTGAGTTTTGTTTAGCATTATGAACTAAAAAATATGGAAAAAATAATGGCTGATTCTGCATGGGCCAAAAACAGCAAAGTGAAAACGGTGTGAAAATGGTGTAAAAGAGTTTATAATGTTTTCACACCGTTCTCACACCGCTGTTTTTGGCCCGTGCGGAATCAGCCAATGTTCAGGTTGAAGTAAAGCTGAGCATTACAGTCTGTAAATTAAAACCAGATAATTACTAATTTTGTCAGTGATGCTACTTAGAACTAGTTGGTTGGGCCCAGTGGAAGTTTCCACTGACAAAATGAATTTATGTTAGTGGAACAGGACTTCCTTGGTGCTCTCTTCCCGCTGCAGCCTGGAAGGAGACCCCCAGAAACAGCCTGAGGAGGCAGGTCTGTACTTGTAGAGGGGATTAGGTTAAAGCCACAGGCCTTCCAAGTTTGCCACTGCATCCAATTCTGGTTTTTTCATGTTTTAAAAATGAAATTGGGTGTTTTGTGAGGAACTTCACAAAAGTGACACAGTTTGGCTTAAGGGCTTTTCCATACAGTATCTTCCCCCAACACAGCAACTTCCTTTGTGGCTAGTTTAAAGCTTTGGGGCTGAACCAGAGGTGAAGGAAGCATTTTCACAGGGGTTTTACCATCTAGGTCAGGGGTGGGCAATTATTTTTTCCATGGGGCCGCATAAGAAATATTGTGGAGGGCCGGGCCAAAACACGGGGGGGGGGGAGGTGTTTTGAAAGCCCACAGAAGCCGGCAGCCAAGGCAACCGCCTTCTGCGGGGCTTTCAAAGGCACCTCGCTCCCCAGCAAGCCAGGGGGGTGAGGTGGTTTTGAAAGCCCCCGAAAGCAGAGCAGCAAGGCAACCAGCTTCAAGGGGCTTTCAAAGGCACCTCGCTCCCCAGCAAGCCAGAGGCCGAGGTGGTTTTGAAAGCCCGCGGCCGCTGCGGGGCTTTCAAAGACACCTCAGCGCTCCAGCAAGGCAGGGCGCGAGGTGGAAAGCCCCGCAGAAGCCGGGAGCCAAGGCAACCAGCTTCTGCGGGGCTTGCGCCTCGCTCCCCAGCAAGCCAGGGGCGAGGGGGTTTTGGAAGCCCCGCAGAAGCCGGCAGCCAAAGCAACCGGCTTCTGCGGGGCTTTCTGCCTCACTCCCCAGCAGAGGTGTATCTATGCAAACTGGAGCCCGGGGACAAACCTGAATTTGGCGCCTCCTCGTATGGCCACCCTTCCCCACCACGACCAAACAATGATTTTTTGCACCACTGCACAAAACACCCCCCACCCCCAGCAAAACATACATGGCTCTCTCCCCACCAACTCTCTTTCCTAATTTTGTCCTTACACCAACCCTGTGAGGTAGGTTAGCCTGAGAAACAGCTGAGGTAGGCCTGACAAACAGCTCCAAGCCAGTTCAAGGGAAAATTAACTTTTAAGCATGTAAATCTCTCACAAATCACCCCCATCAGAAGATTTACCAAACAAATGTCAGCAATATCTCTCACAGATCACCCCCACCCCCAGCAAAACATACATGGCTCTCTCCCCACCAACTCTCTTTCCTATTTTTGTCCTTACACCAACCCTGTGAGGTAGGCTGGCCTGAGAAACAGCTCCAAGCCAGTGCAAGGGGAAATTAACTTCTAAGCATATAAATCTCTCACAAATCACCCCCATCTGAAGGTTTACCAAACAAATGCCAGCATCATCATCAGTTCTGTTGCTGCTGGGATCCAGCTCAGCTTCCCTTCTCCTGTCCCTATCGGAGCCAGTCTGCCGAGAAGGCTTGTGAGTAAGGGAGAATAAGGCACACTGGGTCAGAGGGAGGGGAGGCGGAGCGCCCCAGTCCTGCTCTTGGGAGCACAGTGGGATTTCTCCCCCGCCCCCTGGACACTCCAGGCCACCGTACAGAGTGGGCGGGGCTACAACAGGCACTGGCAACAGTCGCTGCCTCAGTGCCAGGCTTGCTAAGGCCTACTGAATCAGCTTGTGTGCAGGGACGTTTTGGCGCCCCCCACGTGACCAAAATGGATGCGCCCGGGGACAAGAGGTACTGTCCCTAGGCAAAAACGCCTGTGCTCCCCAGCAAGGCAGGGGGGCCGGTCAGGGTCATCTGGCGGGCCGGATACGGCCCGTGGGCCGTATAATGCCCAGGTCTGATCTAGGTTGATCGAGGTTGTCCTCTGGATATAATTGGTTGGGATCAGTAGGAATCAGTGTGGGGGCCAGCCAAACCCCCTTGTGGCTTGCAGGTATTTTGTTTTGCATAACCAGTGCCCTTTGAGATCTGAAACCTTCCTAGCTGATTCATGTGCATGTTTCTTTATGCAGATTTCTCACAGTGATCATTCATGTTTCCTGTCTGCTTGATTCATGATAGCTGCATTAGTCAACAGCTGGGTGTGTTGGTTGCATAGGATCCAGAAGAAGTCATATGCAGGACAGAATCTGGGTGGGCCTTGTCAGTACTTGAGCATGGCCTCTTGCCATAAACAAGCAGTAAATGGATTTTTCTTTTTAAAAAAATGGAAGATTTCACATTTTGCAGTTCAGAGAATGCCTGTTTATTTCTGGTGTTTGAAAAATTTAAGCAACAGAACCATCGCTCAATCTCTCCTGCATTAAGGCTGCACCAAAATTTCAAGGTTTGTCACTGCCTGCCCCCTTGGTGAGTGTTTGTACCAAATGGCATGTCATGGTTTTTTACATGATAAGAGAAGGAATGTTGATCTCTGCAGATGAATGATATTGAAGTTAATCATCCTGTAAACTCTGCTGCCGCCGAATAGAATACAATAACCAATCCACAACGATAACATGGGTAAGATAATGGTACACACATCGAGTTATAAAAAGAGTCTGTGACGCCCAGCACCACTAAGGACCCAGGACTGCCACCCAAGGAGACACATAGAGATTGTTTAAGGGTGATGGTGACTGCACCCCAGTGGGAGAAGTGTTGGGAGAGACAAATGCCACACACTGGGATGTAAGTAGGTGTGGCCAATCCTGGCATGTGGCAGATTAGCATGGGGTGTGTTATCAGCTAAAGAGGAAGAGGTAAGAACCCATTATAAGGTAGAAAAGGAAAAGGCTCAGGAGCAGATGGTGGAGTCTAGAAGAGAAACCCGAGGCAGGGCAGCAGAATCTAGAATGGAAGAAGTCAGAAGATGGTAAGGCAATTGACAGTTCTTGGCTGGGCTGGTTGGCCCTATTATGGTGAGCTCTTGAGGAAGCTGTCTTTCACAGCCTTCTGTTAAAGGCATCTTATTGATTATCCCTACCTGGAAGAGTGAAAGAAGAAAGCACATGAAGTAGCCGCACAGAACAGCACAAGCACCTGTAGACTCTCCCTCTCTCTGTTAAGTGCTATCAGTTTGTTTCCAGCTCATAGCAATGCTATGAATCAATGTCCTCCCAAATGTCCTATGATTAACTGCCTTGCTCATGCCTTGCAGACTGAGGGGCATGACTTCCTTTATATAGAGTAAGTGTTGGGTCTTGTTCTGCTGCCTTGAACTTTTCCTAGCATTATTGTCTTTTCCAGTGAGTCTATTCTTCTCATGATGTGTATGCTGGGTGGGTGCAGTAAAGCTATCACAGAACTGATGTGTTATCTGGTGTCCGGCAGCAGATTTGAGATACAGTATATAGGATACTGTATGGCTCTGTCAAAAAGTTACTTCTGCCCTTTCAGTTGAAGCTGGGAAATAATCCTGCTAGGCTCCCAGTATCCTTCACTGTTGTAATGTCTCATTTTCTCCAGAGCTGCTTCAAAAATAGGAAGACCTTGAACATATTTATGTCGTTTGAAAGGTGGTAAAAAGAAAACCCAGCATCCAAATTTTAAAAAGGGTCGACTAATGCGTGTTTCTGAAAAGTTCAGGAGTAGTTCATTATTGCAAAACAACCCCCAGGATACCCTTTTCCCAATCCGTTATTGTCTGCATTGCTATCTGTTGTGTGGGTGGAGGCTGTTTAGAGGAAAAGATGATGTGTCTCCAGAGTCTTTTGTTTTAAAGATTTGGTGGGAAGGGCAGACTCCCTGTTCATTGCTGTAGAAAAGAGATGCAGAATTAAGGAGTGAGGTTTTCCTTTATAGGCAACATGCTGATTACTTGAACTTGAGTATGTTTATTCTACTCACCAGCTAGTTCCGCTCAGTTTGCTTGACCTTGTTGGTTTTCTGATATCACTTTCATATCACCAGCTGCCATTTCCCTCTACTTTTATAAGCCCATAGAAGTGAGTCTTAAGGGTATAACTCTGTTTAGAATGAACATCCCCAGCCCTTTGTTTTAACTCCACTGCTACTGGATATTTTGTGTAGGAAGATTTTTCTTGGTTCTTAATATTTTCAAGTAATTTATGATTTTCTTTTATCCTTCCCCTGACTCTGGTTGATTTCCTGGCAGATGCCTGTTTAAGGGCACAGGAGGTGTATGCTAGTTTAACTTTGGAGAAACTAGTGTATCTTGAAGAGCAATGGATTTATTCTAGATGACTTTCTAGCACTCAAGGGTAGATAGGTTGGTAATCATTACTTAAAATATTGTTCACCAACTAATATACATTTCAAGATCTCTCAGTAAGGTGACTTTTCCACATTAAAAACAAGGTGGTGTTTTCTTTTTCCACCAGGGCATTACTGGTTGATTTTGAAGAAAATGAGGGGTTTTTTTTTATATCCTTCTTTTCTCTGCTTTTAAGGAGTTCCAGAGCACCTTATAATCACATTCCTTTCCTTTTCCCACAACAGAAACCTTGCGAGGTAGGTGGGGCTGAGCTTGGAGAGAACTGTGACTTGCCTATGGTCACCCAGCAGGCTTCATTTGGTGGAGTGGAGAAACGAACGCGGTTCACCAGATTAGAGTCTGCTGCTCATGTGACAGAGTGAAGAATCAAACCTGGTTTTGCAGATTAGTGTCCCTTTTTTTTACCACTACACCACACTGGAATACTCTTTGTTATAAACATAGACTTCATATTTTTCCAAGTATATTTTGCATGTGTTTATTTAACTCTGCATTTCAGAATGGCTTATGGTCCTCGCAGGTCTTCATGTGACTACTATACATCTATCAAGGCCAGCATTGTGTGCTGTGATGGGTGCAGTGGCTCTCCAGGGTCTCAAATAGAGATCCTTCATGTGACCTGAACATTTTAGCTGGAGATATCAGAGATTGAACCTGGGAGCTGGACCTTGGCATACAAAGCAAATGTTGTATATCTGAGCCAAGACCACCTTCTCCTGTGGTCAGGCACCCTTGGTTGCCCACCTAGCTCTACAGCAGAAGTTAGATGACAGATTTTTTCAGAGTGTGAGTTTGAAAAGATGATGGATTGTACATCCAACACCATTTCTATGCTTGTTAAAAAGGTTTTTAGGCTTTCATATTTTAAAAATCTTTATACTGAGGTGTCATTGGTATGGAAAAAATTTATGAACAAGAAAAGAACGTAACAGAGAAATACTGCTATTGGCAATTTTATATATATATATATGAATGTAAACACTGATATATATGTAAACACTTATATATATATGAATGTAAACACTGAAAAACTATATTTCCTCCACCTGTATGCTATTATAAAGTGTATAATATACTCATTTTTTACTCATTTATTGTAATTAGTTGACTGATGTTAGTGATAGTTAGTAGTAAGTCTGGACCCACCTATAAGGATTTATTTATTTATTTAGTAGGCTATTAGATAAACAGAGAGCGTGGGGATATGGGGGCGCCACTGGGGCTAGGGATCCCAGTTTTAATGGGATGGGGTAATTATAACGGTAGGCGGCAGCCTTATGAGAGAAGGCGGACAAGATATGGGTATGCTCGTTTGCCTTCTGACCTCCGACCTATCCCAAGAAACGAAGGTGGCCGGGTTCAGGGACACCCCGCTTCGTCTCTGGTGTTGATCAATGCCAGGTCCATCAACAATAAAACAGCAGTGCTTCATGATTTCCTAGGAAGTCAGCGAATGGACCTGGCTTGTATCACCAAAACCTGGGTGCATGAAGGGGAGACAGTCGCCTTACGCGAGGTCTCACCACCAGGTTACGCGAAGTCTCACCACCAGGCCTCCACCAGTCACGAACCCGGGGCCGGGGGGGCAGTGTGGCAATGTTCATCTGTAATTCCATTCCCTTTAGGGCTATCCTGGTCCCGGAGATCACTGGTATGGAGTGTGTCGGTCTAGAGTGGTTGGCTTTGGAGAGGTTGGCCGTCTTCTTGGTGTACCGGTTGCCTAGTGCACCGGGGGATGGTCTGCTGTGGCTGCTGGAGATGGTGGCTGACTGGGCGTTGAGGTTCCCCAGACTTAATTGTCTTGGGGGATTTCAACATCCATGTCGACACCGCCTCATGTGCGGTGGCTGCGGACCTAGTGTCATCCATGGCGACGCTGGTCCTCTCCTTAATAAGTTCTGGCCCCAGTCATGAGGCTGGTCACACGCTGGATCTGGTCTTCGGGTTGGGAATTAATATGGTCATATCCTCTATTGATAGAGTGCCATGGTCTGACCATTATGCCCTAAAGGTTCAGATGGACTTGCCATGCCTCCCCTGTCTAGGCGACGGACTAATTTATGTCCTCCTGCAGAGACTTATGGATCCACTTGGTTTCCTGAATGCTCTGCGGGACCTTGAACCCGCCGGCACGCTTGATGAGCAGGTGGAAGACTGGAATGTGCGGCTTTCCGATGCCATCGAGGCTGTTGCCCCCCGGTGTCCTCTGCGCCCCTGTTCTCCGCTAGCTCCGTGGTATACCAAGGAGGTACGCCATATAAAATGGGAGCTCAGATGGCTAGAGCGAGTGTGGAAGAAATCTCGTGACGTAGCTGTGTGAACATCCTATAGGACGTTTATGAAGGCCTATGAGGTGGCGACAGAGGCGAAGAGAGCTTTCTTTTCCTCTTCTCTCGCGTCTGCTAGCTCTCGCCCGGCACAGTTGTTTCATTTGATTCAGTCTTTGACCTCATTACCTGCAAGTTCTACAAATTCTCAATTGGCTATTGGCTGTGAGGCATTTATGAGCTTTTTTGCAGATAAAGTCACGTTGCTCTGCCAAGACCTTCCTGCCACGTTGACTACAATTAGCGAACTAGAGGCTCCCTTGCCGTCTTTTGGCCCTTGTTTGGCCCAGTTTTCCCTGCTCTCTGAAGCCAATGTTGACAGGGTCCTGGCTGCTGTTAGACCTACTACTTGTTCTCTGGATCCTTGCCCCTCCTGGCTTATTAAAGCTTGCCAGGGGGAGTTACGACCCCACCTGTTGAAAATCATCAATGGCTCCCTTGAGCAAGGAGTCTTTCCGGGTGGGTTGAAGGAGGCAGTGGTCCGCCCACTCTTGAAAAGACCATCGTTAGATCCAGGAGATCTGGCCAATTACCAACCTGTCTCAAACCTTTGTTTCTGGGGAAGGTAATTGAGAGAGTGGTGTTGGAGCAGCTTCAGGGCTTCCTGGAGGACTCATGGGCTTTCGATCCCTTCCAGTCTGGCTTCTGTGCTGGGCATGGGACAGAGACTGTTCTCATCGCTGTCACAGATACACTCAGCACACAGCTAGACCGAGGCGGATCGGAGCTGCTGGTATTATTAGATCTTACCGCAGCATTTCATATGGTTGATCACGACCTTTTGGCCCACTGCCTGGCTGCTTCCGGGGTACAGGGCACTGTCCTTCAGTGGATTGTCTTGTTTCTCCGGGACCGGAGTCAGCAAGTGTGGTGTGGGGATCAAGCCTCCCAGAGGTGCCCGCTTCACTGCTATTGCTTAACGTCTATATGCGACCCCTTGCTCAGTTGGTGCGGAGCTTTTGGCTGATCTGTCACCAGTATGATGACACTCAGCTCATTCTGTCGATGGGGGGGGGGGGGTCAGTCATCACCCCTGCAGCTCTACAGCATTGTTTGGAGGCGGCTGCTGGATGGTTGCAACAGAGCAGGTTAAAACTGAATCCATCAAAGACGGAGATCCTTTGGCTGGGCTGCGGGGGGGGAGTTGGGGGATTTTCAGCCGCCGGAGTGGGAGGGGGCTGTATTGGCACCAGCTTCCTCCATCCGCAGCCTGGGGGTCCACCTGGATTCGTCTCTTTCAATGGAGACCCAGGTGGCCCACATAACCCGGGTTGCGTTCTTCCATCTTCGACAGGCCCGGCGGTTGGCCCCTTTCCTCTCCCAGGCAGACCTTGCCACTGTAATCCATGCAATGGTCACCTCTAGGTTAGACTATTGTAACTTGCTCTATGCGGGCCTCCCCTTACGTCTGCTCCGGAAGCTGAAGCTGGTCCAGCATGCGGCAGCGCGTGTTCTCCACAGGTGGTGCCTTTAGAGAACACATTCAACCTGTGTTGCGCCGCTTGCATTGGCTCCCAGTAGCGTTCCGAATCATTCATAAAGTATGGATGCTTACCTTTAAGGCCTTACGTGGCCTGGGACCTTCGTACCTTTGGGACCGTTTTACCCCTTATAGTCCAAACCCCTGATAGTTGCAGGATCAACCTAAAGCATCCCTGAAGCATCGCTTGTGTTATTTCATCCTTAGTTTGCCTGATCTAGAAAACAACAGCTGCTTTAGCCCTTCTTAAACTATCCAGATTCTTCTGAACAGCTTTGCTTCATTGGCTCCTGCACTGTTAAAGTGGGAGTGCAGTATGTCTGATGTGGCTCATGTATACTTCAGCTGCCCCGGCCATGCATCAGCTTCCTTAACCATATATTGCTCACAATTTAGCCACACCCCAACTGCACTGTAGCTACACACTGTAACCACACTTTAATCTCACATTGGCCACACTAGGCTTATGTGTTCTGTCAGTTTCTCAAGCCACATATGAAGACAAAGATCAGTCTTTAATCTGGAGTTGCCAGGTACTTTCTGGCAACCTGTGGAAGGCAGGGAGGGTGACTGACCAGCAACAGTGATGTTACCCAAATATCAAGCAGTGTGATGACATCACTTCTGGTTCATTATGTTGCTGCAATGGCAGTCACTAGCTGCCAAGCTAGGCCTTTCCAACTACCAACAAGCCCTCCTGCCAGCTCCCGATGATGGAGGATCCACCCTACTTCAGTCACATCTCTTGTGCAACTCAGGAAGTCTCTGGTTCCACAGAATCCATCATAAGCTTTCCTAGAAGAATAAAGCATCCAAGCTTTCTTATTTCTAAAAATGTTCTGTTATAGGAGGAAGTGACCTAACCTACTCTGCAGGAAGTTGTTACAAAAAAACAGACCCTTGATATTACACTGAAGATATTTAGAAACTTTCATCCCCTCCCCTAAAATGCGCTAAATGAAGAGAAACATTGAATTACACAACATGTTTCATGGCTATTAGGTAACAAAAACCTAAGATAAACTACTCTCTGTTGCAGGAGGAAGGATTTAGTTGGACACCATTCATACCCTCTTTTACAGAGAGACTCCGTTTGAAACCCGAGTTAAATGTAGCATAATGTAAAAGAGGCACAGGCTTGCTTCACAGATGTTTAAGTTGATTGTGCTGCTTGTCTTTTTTTCTCAGCTGGGGTTAAGCCCTGAACTGTGCAAAATGAAAATGGCCTTTTTATTGCCTTGGAGGCTACATTGTTGGGTTAATGCCATGGATGCTTTGTGATGAATGCTGGAGCCCCAAACAGCTGCCTTTGGAGTGTGCTGGAATTGTGATCCAATATGCTGCTTACCAGCCCACTAGGACAGAGTGGCTTAGTCAGATACACTGAGCCACTATTATCTTATTAAAGTTTTTTTTTGTATGAGAACAAATGCTACACTGATATTAGTATATTATTTTTGCCTCAAACTCTGCCTGCTGAGGCTATGATGAGCAAACTATTAAAAAGCATGAGTTTTCCTTCATTTCCAGCAAAAAAAAAAGTTTTTCCTGATCTTCAAATGTAATTCAGCCCTCCTGTGTGTCAGTTGGAGTATCTGAAAAGGCTATGCCATCCTCATTGTTCAAGCACAGCTGTTAAGTTTAGTGGGAAGTCTTGTCATTGGCTTGAGTGGAGTGTAGATTACAGTTATGCGGCCCATCATGACCATATTTATTTGAAGCAAGTTGTATTAATTTCAGTGGGATTTAGGAATAAGATTTTCAAACAGCTTTAGTTTTTGTCATCAGTTCTGCTGAAGGAATTAAGAGACAATGAGTTAGATTCAGATCGAATTTTACAGTGGTAGAATGAAACTTTTTTGCCTCACCCCTCCCATGGCAACTTACTGATTTCCACAAATGCTGCTCTTAGACTCCGAAGGGACTCTAAAAAGACTCTGAAGAATGACAGGGGGAGGTGGGGGAAATCCAAGTGTGGGAAATAAATAGCATTTGCCAGTTTAGTTTGGATCCAGCACAGCTGGGTTGGGTTGTATGTGATTATAAAAACAGGAATTGTGGAGGGTGAATTGTGAATTGTGGAGGAGGAAAAAATGGTAGCTGTGGATTATTATTATTATTATTATTATTATTATTATTATTATTATTATTATTATTATTATTATTATTATTATTATTATTATTAATATATGTGTGTGTGTATATGTGTGTGTGTGTATGTATATATATATATATGTATATGTATGTGTGTGTGTGTGTGTGTATGTATGTGTATATATATATATAAATTACATTTGTATACTGCCCTACCCCCGAAGGGCTCAGGGCGGTGAGGAGGGAGGGAGGAGCTATGGTTGAGTGACAGAATAACTGTTTTGCTTGAAGAAAGCTCCAGGGCCAATCTCTGGCATCTCCATCTTAAAAGATCAGGTAATAGGGGATGGGAAAGACCTCTTTTAAGAGACCCTGGAGGACTTTAGCCAGTCAGATTGAACAACATTAACCTTGCTAGATTCAGTATGAAGCAGTGTCATGCGTTCACAGAAATAGAGCTTCCATTTCAGTGTATATAATAGTTACATACCAAATAAGGAGGATTTAGCAGAAGCATAGAGTATATGGAATAAATTGTCACCCTGGTTTCATTCTGATCCATATTGGCATAAAAGAGAAATTCCTTCTTTCCCTCAGTCTGTCATTAGAAGGTGGCAGTCCCTTTTATGGAAGCTGTAGGAAAATGCAGGTATGTGAAAGGCTTCACAAATGCCAGGGCTTATTACTGTCCTTCAGGAGCTACAAAGGAAATACAGTCTGGGTAATAGTAAAAAAAAGTAGAGAAAGTCTGCTAAGATGACTTTAATCTTTATTATGTGGGCCTAATGGATGTGCAGTTTTTGAAAGGTCAGAATGAACTAATGTTCGGGAGATAGATTATTAATCACTTCCCAAAATTTCGGTTATTTTATATTACTATTTACTGGGTTTGGGTCATCAGTAATTTAGTGGAATGCACAATCAGAGTTCATCACCCTGGATTTTTTTCCTTTTATTTACAAAGTAACAAATACAAAAAAGTTTTAACAAATTACTTCTATAGTAACAAAGATCTTGTTATTATATAATATATGTACACCCAATCCTATTTATATCTCTATTCTTAAATTATTCTCTGGCATTTTCTTAAGGAAATTTCTGATTCTAGATCACTGAAGTAACAGCCATTTAAAAATCATTTTCCTTTTTGTTTGAAAACACTTTCCTCTTTGTTTGTATATGCTTGGCTTTACACAACTTTACACTGTACTTGGCTTTACACTGTACTTGGCTTTACACAGCTTCACACTGTACTTGGTGACTGTTGTTGCTTCCAGTACTTAGTGCGAAGCAATCTGCTTGAAATTATAAATTTCTTTACTACGTAACTGCTTTTTAGACAACTTAACGCTGCAGTAACTAACAAGATACATTACAGGTGACTTATAATGAATTTTTAATATTACACAGATGTTTTTATGTATTTATCTCCAGAAAAAATTTTACTTTTTAGACACTCCCACCACATATGTATACAGATACTAAGGCAGGTCAGAGGTCCAAGTTAAGAAAATGGAAGAAGCACGGCAGGTAGGAAGCTCATCACTGTAGAGATGGGTTGCTGTCCCATTGGGAAGGTATGGATGGGGTTACAAAGAGATGGAGAATGTGGTAATCCATGTGGTGACAGAGGAGAAGAAAGACTTCTGGGATTGAAAGGATCACGGAGGAGTACAGCCAATTACTGGGGAGGGCATTTAAGCTGGTGATACAGAGGAATTGGGAGGGGGCCTGTGAATGAGAAAATATCTGGGGTTCACTTGCCTGTGGCAAAAGGAACTTGCAAACATGAGGAAGGAAACTTGGAATAAGGAGTGAAGTAACTCTGGCCTGTTTGTATACATTTGACAAGACAATAAACGGACCACATAACCAATAAAGAACCTGTTGCCTTGTTAATTCAGAATGGAACCACCCCCAGTCTTCTGTGAGCTTATGACTTACCTAGCCCATGTCTTCCCACCCCTACGCAATCATGCGCCCCAGGTACCCTTATTATTATTATGGTTGATTTCACAGCTGCCAGTTCTTTAGCTGGTTGTTGGCCTTTCATTACAATTCAAGCCTCACTCAGGCACTTGGAGCAGCTCCTGGGCTTTACATTCACAGGCAAAGGACTTCCCAAGCTGCTCTTGGAATGGCCACTGCTGCAGAGAGGCATGCTCTGCCATGCTGCCAGTGTGGCAGACACTGGAAGCAGCTCCCAGCTGTGCTTCTGTGGCAGTGAACACCTCGGACTGCTCCAGGGATGGCTAAGCCTGGCTCACTGTGACGGTGGCCCTTCCCAACATTGAGAGCTGAGCCTGGCTGGGTGAATCTTCTCCCCACACCAGGCGGGAGATATGGGATTCCTCCTTATAAGTTTTGTGGGCCCTCACTTGTATATTCTAATCTGGAATGTCAGTGGTTTGGATTCTTATCTCTGTTTCTGCTCATGGTAGGCTCTTCTGTTCACGGAAAAGAGAAGGGTAATTCTGTTAATTCCACCTCTCCACTCCCATCTTTTTTTATTACATTTAATATGCTGACCCTTCCCTTTAGGGCTTGGGAAGGCTTACAACATTTCACGTAACAATTAAAACATTTAAAATATCACAAACAATCTGCAGTTACAATGATCTCCAAGATATGGCGGTTAAACAATTAGACAAAACCCTTGAGTTTCAGTGGTGGACTTGATGGTAGAGGAGGAGAAGGCCAGATGATATTGTAGCTGCCTCAATATATGCCTGGTGGAACAATTCTGTCTTTGGCCTCTGAGATGTTTGTGGGGCTCCACTGAACCATGGCGGCACAACTTGGAAGTCACAGATGACCACAGTGAGGAGGAGGAGGGAATGTTACCATTTATGGAAAGAAGCTCCTCTCACGTTGCATAGTATCTAAGCCAGTATTTTAAAACTCATGTAATCTTTCAAAAGTTTACCATGGAAATACTAGCTGCATTGATATTAACAGCAAAACATGTCTAGAATTGGTTTTCAAGGTGGATGTCCTGGAGTTGTTCCAGATTTTACTGCCTCTAGAGATGCTTGGATAATGCGCAGTTAATAATTCATTTGTACTGATTTATGTTCACAGACCCATCAGTTAATAAGAATTGTCATGAACACTAAAAAAAATGTTGCAATTTGTTGTCATTGTGAATTCACAGTAAGCTTATCAGGGAAAAGATACGCTGAAGAGAAATGTATCTTTTCCCTGTCAAATATGCACAGATATAGCAATTTAGCATAGATCAGAATTGGGTTAACCTTGTTATGAATAAGGCCATGATGCTAAAGTGCCATTGATACAAGAATAGCAGTTGATGGGTGATAAAATACAACAGAAGGAAAAGTTAATATTGTGACTAAGATTCAAGGCTTAATCGGTAATAATGTATTTACTGTAACAGTCAAGTCAAAATTGCTGAGCATAAGAATGACAAAAAGTCCTCCCCCCCAAAGTGATTGCTTCCTCATCTTTAATATTTAGCATCCAGCAGTCTTATGAAGGTATTAAACAAATTTATTGTCCCATTTCTAACATCAAGAACATTAGCTGAGTTTCTCTCCACTGTTGAAGTTCATAATGGAAAGATCTTCAGGGTGGCCAACCTCCAAATGAGACCAGAGTTACAACTGATCTGCAGACTGAGGGGAGAGAGAGGCAGGAGGATTGGTTTTTATACTTCACTTTTTCTCTACCTTTAAGGAGCCTCAAAGCAGCTTACAATCGCCTTCCCTCCCCCTCCCACAATACACACTTTGTGAGCTAGGTGGGGCTGAAAGAGTTCTGAGAGAACTGTGACTAGCCCAGAATTACCCAGCTGACTTCATGTGGAGGAGTGAGGAAACAAACCCAGTTCACCAAATTAGAGCCTGCTAGATATGTGGAGGAGTGAGGAATCAAACCCTGTTCACCAGATAAGAGTTCCACTATTCATGTTGAGGACTGAGGAAATAAACCCTGTTCACCAGACTAGAGTCCACCACTCATGTGGAGGAGTGGGGAATCAAACCCAGTTCTCTATTGAGTTTGCCTATCTTAATTGCTATACCACAAACCACGTTAAAAAAAAAACTACTGTGAAGGGTGGACTGTGTGACATTATATAATGTTAAGAGCCCTCTCCTCCTGCCCTTCCCAGGCTCCAGCTCCAGATCTCCAGGAGTTTCCCAGTGTAGAGTTGACAAACATACTTATTAGTATTGGCAGAAACCAGGATATCATGTTGGCTGAAAGTTTACTTAGCACTGATATGTCCAGAACAGAAGGTGGTACAGAAAATGATGTTGCTATTTATTTATTTATTTATTTATTTATTTATTTATTTATTTATTTATTTATTTATTTATTTATTTATTGTTTCGATTTATAAACCGCCCCATCCCCAAGGGGCTCTGTTGAGTAGTGATTTCCTATCTGTTGAGTAGTGATTTCCTATCTGTTGAGTAGTGATTACTATCTGTTGAGTAGTGATTTCCAAACTTTGTACCAGGATACACTAAGATAGAACTGATGGGAAGATAAACCAGTTAAGCAGTTAATGTCTCCTATGAGCCCAAAGTACTGTTCTAACAAGGAGGCTGTTTCCTGTGTCAGGATTCATAGTTCTGGCCTAGTTTGTCCAATCAGTTTCCAGTAGAGGCTGACATACTGGGAGAGATTCTGACATACTGGGAGAGATTAAGCCATTTGATCAGTTATTTATTTATTTCATGAATATCCTAACTTCCCCCCCAAATGGGAACTCAAGGTGGATTTACATTGTTCTCCCCTTTCCTCACAACACCTCTGTGAGGTATGCTAAGGTGAGAAGTTATTACTGGCAGGTTACTCAACAAGCTTTTATGGCAGACTGTGGATTCAAACCTGGTTCTCCTATATCAGGGGTCGGCAACCCACGGCCCTGGAGCTGCATGCGGCTCTTTCGTCCTCATACTGCGGCTCCGCAGCAGCAACGCCAGCAACGGCAAGTTGCACTTGGGATGCGGCGAGCGCGCCTCCTTCACCACCCCTCCCTCCCTCCCCTCCCTCCCTCCAATGTCCTTTCCCCTCCCTCCCTCATCTGGCGCCTGGGAAGGAGAGGAAAGGACTCCGGAGTGAGGAAGGAAGGAAGGAAGGAGGGGGCGGGGAAGGAGGTGCGCTTGCCGCGACCCAAGTGCAACTTGCCATTGTTGGCATTGCTGCCACTGTCTATCCCTCCCGCTTGGCTGAAGGCAGGACTTGTGGAGGCCGGAGGCAGGGGTGGGACTTGGGGAGCAGGGCCAAAAGGCACTTTGGGTGCTAAAGGTTGCCGACCCCTGTCCTAGGTCCTAATCCAGTGTTCTAACCAATGCATCATGCTGGCTCCCTTTGTTGCCACTTTCTACTCCATGCAAGCAAGTTTGTTGAGTTCTGTATTAGAATCCAGAAGAATAAAATTGAACAAGCTACATTGTACCTCCATAGATGGAGACATATTAATATTGCGTATAGGGAGTCTTTTGAACTTACAAAAGCAGCTGTCTGGCTTCTGGTGGGAATGGATTGCTGAACTCTTCCTTGCCTTCTCTTCCATGAACCCCAATTTAAATGTGGTCCATTATGTGTTGAATAGCAAGAAAAAGGAGCACTTAAAGGAACTGTTGTGTTCAAAGCTCAAATAATCTCGTATCTAAGCTGGGTTGCCAGTTCTGTACAAGCAGCATTAGTACACTAGTAGAGAGGAAGTTTCTGTTTATATCAGGTTCTTTGTTTGTAAAACTACCTGTCTAATGTACCTCACCTATATGGCTTCCAAAGTTGACTAAGGAAATAATTAAAGAATTTAGATATTTTTCCATTTTACTTTGCTCTTTATTTTAATAGTCTATAGCATTTGTTGACACTATGGAATCTTACCCCCACTTAAATTACTTATTGTTTAATTTAGCTAAGATTGTGATCCCATAAAGTTGCATTTTAAAAGAAGCTATCCAGTTTATAGCTTTGGAAAGTAATAAGTTGAGGATTAAAGACTTCATTTTGAGTTGTCTGACATCCCGTGCAATTTGTCAGCTGTGCTGTTCAGATTAAGATTTCAAACTGCTGTTTTAAAGATAAGGAAATTTTGCTACTCTTGATAACACTTTTTGTTTCCTACGAATGCAAAGGATGGTTTCCCCTGTGCAGTTGTGTAGAATTCATTGAGTTCACATCTGTGTTTTCAAGTCACACATTCAAACAGACATTCAAACATTTGTCGTGTGCAGAAAGTCATATATGTAGGAGTTCACTTTTCATAGTTACAAGATGGAACTTCTCTAAGCTCGCTTCTGATCTATAAGCTCCCCATTCCTTCTTTTTGTTTGTTTTAAAGCTTAAATTCTTGAGCTCTTTTCTACAACGAGGGAGAATCCCCAGTGTAAAAACACTGGAAATGGCCAGTTGGTGTTTGCAGTTGGCATCCTCTTTCAGATACAGCATGGCTGCATGTTCAAACTGGGTTGCCATGGTGTTCTCATGGCAGAAAGTACAGAAGAGAATCAACTAGCACTGTAAGGGGGAATGGTGACATCTAGGATAAAATTCTGCCAAGAGCTACACAGAGGAGAGGTCTGTGATATATATGACTCAATTTAAATGTAAATATACACATGGCTGCGGTCCTGAAAACAGTTCTTGCCGAGTCATAAAAATAGAAAAGAAGAAATAAGTTTTTAAAAATGCAGTGGAGCTATTCTTGAATAAATGGATTGTGGATGGCAGGTCTGTTTGCACTTCTCTAGTGAATTGTTTCGTTGCCAAATGCAAATTTTCTTTTTTCAGGACTGAAAGCTGATCATTTTCAAAAGTAATGAGTTAAACCTTCCACAGTCTGCCTGAGACATTAAGGAGCTAGGATAGTATCAGCAGAAAGTGTTTGTAAGTGTTTTTTTTTTAAAAACCCAACAACAAGCTGATCTTGGCATTCATTAAAGTCAATCGGCAAGGCATTTTGAATAATAATGTCTGCTAAACAGTGCCCAGTGAAGCCTGTGATTTTTTCATTAATGGACTATTCCTTCTCCCTTGAGAAGAAGTTGTGGTTGGCTAAGATGGGTCAACTGTATGTTGCAGAATTCTAGACCACAGGTGTCAAACTTGCGGCCCTCCAGATGTTATGGACTACAGTTCCCATCATCCCCTGCCAGCATCATGCTGGCAGAAGATGATGGGAACTGTAGTCCATAACATCTGGAGGGCCACGAGTTTGACACCTGTGTTCTAGACTATTGTGAAATATATGTTTTAGTTTTGGTTTTCTCCTGTGTCACCTTTCTCTCTACAAAAGAACTCTGCCTCTGCTGTACAGTTTACAGGGTATAGCACCGTGGTGGCAAACCTTTGGCACTCCAGATGTTATGGACTACAATTTCATCAGCCCCTGCCAGCATGGCCAATTGGCCATACTGGCAGGGACTGATGGGAATTGTAGTCCATAACATCTGGGGTGCCAAAGGTTCGCCACCACTGGATAGCATGAGGAAAAACTACAGAAGAGAATTATGTTAAAACTCTGTCATTAGTTTTCAAAAGGAGGAAAGATGTTTCATATCCACGTGTAGCTCTGCGTAGTATCACTACATACACAGCCACCGTCAATGTGCGTGTGTGGATTACTTATTTAAAATGTATGCGTGGCAGCATTTCAGAGTGCAGGATAAAAATAATCTACTATTGTGTGGACTTATGATTCAAATGCTTCTTTCATTTAACCCCCCCCCCCCCCCCGTGTTCTTGAAATTTTGTAAGCAGTTTTTTTTTCATTCAGTAAATTCAAGGGTTGCTGATAGGTCTTGATCTTGCAGTTTCAAAGGAAATATTACATTTTTGTCAAACAAGAAAGGTTCAAATGAAGCAAACTTTGTGGCAGACTCTACTGTATTAATAAACAACAATAAGAAGTCTGATCTTGCTTTATTGTTCTCTTTCAAAGATATGCCGCATACCAAAGGAAATTCTTAATAAAGCTGCAGTATTTCCACTTTTGGCTTCCTAAAAAAATCTTCAACGGCTAGAACTTTTTAAAAGTTGTATAATTCCTTTGGTGCTATAGTTCTGAACAGGTATATTGAGAGTCAAAGATTTTTTTTAAAAATAGATAGATTTCATAGAAATATTACCTGACCTGCATGAAGACTGTAAGAGATAGGTCTTGCAGTCCTCGGATCATTCTCAAAGCATGGACAGAGTCCTTAGTGGCAGCAGCGAATCAGTTTCCTTGCATTTATCACATGAAATCTTCTAAGCAGCTGCTTATTCTATTGCTTCAATTCGTAGTAGAGACTCTTGCCCAGCATGCACAGTTCAGATAGTATGAAAGTTTAGAAAGCAAACTTCCTGCAAACAATCACTGTTCTTTAAAAAATGTATTTAAGATAACTTTGAAAAATATTCATCTCCCCGTAATAGCTTCTCTCCCTGGAGAAAGGAGAAGAATATTCTATTTTTATAAAATATTAAGTCCAATAACTATAGTTGATGCTTAGTCTTTCAAAGAGCAAACGTTCACTCTAAGGGACAGACTGTAACTTCTCCCCTCCTTCCGGATAACAGCAAACTGGATTTTTAAACTTTTTTTTTTATACAAATCTGTAAAACTGTACAAATCAGTTAGAAAAAAACTGATTTTTTTTAAACAACAACCCTCATATTTTAGCCAGGTGGCAATCCTATTGGTGCCAAAGACTTTATAGTGATACCTGGCGCTGCTCTCTGCCTTGGCAGGGCAGTCCAGGAAGAATGGGCTTTGGCTTCTTGCCTGACACAATTGATTCTTAACCGTCTGATCCAAAAAAAGAGGCAAGATTTGCAGTGACAGTTGCAGGCTACTACAGACAAAGCAAATGAGAAAACTGAAAGCCTTTCTTTCCTTGAGACAAGCCCCCCTAACATTATTTCAATAATCAAAGAGGAAGAGAACACTGCAGTATTGTTACATCTCTTGGGGCAACACAGAGCCTGTTTTTGTAGCTCATCTCTGTTTTAAAGAAGGATCATCAGTGGGAGAGTGAAGATTCTAAAAGCCATTTGTCACACCTTTGGCTGCTTTCTTTTTGCAGAGCAAGGATTTTTTTTTGTCTTTACATAGGGACAGCCTGCCTATTTGAACCTGGTAATTGAATGTTGGTAATTTAACAGAGGAGGTAAGAGAACCCCCCACCCCCCACTGTCTGCTGTCAGAAAACTACAGCCAGCTCTTTGACTGATTTGAATTGGAAGGGAACCATGTATGGAAAAAATAGTCATAAACCCAGAATATATGAAGTCCCACTGATATCCCAAGGGAGCAGGGAAAAATGTCTGGAGAGGCAGTACTTTTCAGGCCTAGACACTAACTGTGTCTGAAGAGAAAGAAAAATGCTTCCTTTTTGTAGCGTATGTTTTCTAACAGTTGCCTGGTTTTGAGTGGTTGGACATGGGTTTTACCAATTATAACTAAAGATAGTGCCAAATTCACAATGGTGTAATAATGGTGCCAACGAAAAAACACCAATGTCAATTGTGGCAAGCTGTTCAGAAGCTGACAACTGGGATTGTGCTTTGTAGCATATGTAAAAGACAACATTCTCCTGAGAAGGTTGTGAAATAGTAGCACAAAGAACAAAGACCCTTCATGCAGCGTGAAGATTGCACTTGTTTTCTGTAGAAAAAACCAGCCAATTAACTCCTGAAAAAATAATGGGATCATGACAAGGAAAGAATGGAAGAACAGTGGACAAATGATGGTGCTGCCTAGAACTCCTGTTATAACTGCATGTGGAAACCATGGTAATTGTATACAACACTTTACTAATGTAGAATCATTCTTAATGTGTGCATCAAAATTCACCTATCTATGTATATTGTGTCCGATGGGCTAACAAAACACTTGGTATACTTTGTCCACAAGCAGTTAGAAGGCAACGTTTTATGATTGTGTGATGTTATAATGGTTTCTATGACTACTGGTTTCAATACAGATAATGGGGAAATAGTTCTTTTTTTGTCATTTTACACTGAAGATAGTGAGGTGTGATGGAAATGGTTTTAGTTCAAAGAGGCAGGAATGCTGAAAAAATGCAAAGGAATACGAGCTTTCAAGAACGTACTGTTTTGAACGTGCCTTCAGGATTCAGTGTTGTTTGCTGCTGAAGTTTTTGTTAAAGAAAGAGGCTATCAAAGAAAATGACTCTACTTGTACTGACATAGGTAGCATTGATAGTAAAGGTATCTTTTGTTTTCTTCTCAAGCAACAAATCTGTCAATTTTTATCATACCCTTTTTCCAAGGGCCTTGACGTGGTAGTATCGTGGTCATTTCTGTCTTCCTCATGGTTGTAAGTATCATAAGTTTATTTTGAGGAAGCCAAGGCCACCATTGCCACTCTGATGTCTGAGAATGTGCCATCCATTTAACAAGCAAGCACCATTCCCTCTTCTAGTTCCAGACGATGGCTTGGATGCACTGGTGATTTTCACCAATGGAAGGTATTTCCTTCTTCAGAGCATGTCTTTCATAAAGTATACCAAAGGCATGAACTTTCTAGCAAAGAATAAAAATGTGGCTGTCCGATATGCATGTTTACTTGGAAATAATTCCTGTTCAAATTCAATGGAACTTGTTCCCAAATAATTATACAAAGGATTGCAACTGTGAGGTATCAATAAGAAAACCACAGTTGTTTTTGTCTGCTATTTTAATTCGGAAGAGCAGGCTTTTGAGTTTTCTCCCTCCATAAAAAATGAAACAGCTAAGGATGCTGGTGTATGTTCATGAGCAGTAGAACACGGAAGATGTGGTGTTTTGTTTGCTAGCTGAAGGTTACGTGTTTTGTTGAATCTGGGAGGCCCTACAGTAAGGGCTGAAGACACTTGTTCCTTTAGTACATAGATCTAGAACTCAGACTTCTTGAGCATAATGTGAAGTTATCTCGTTTTTCTAGTTGGGTTGTGTTGTCATCCCAGTGACCAGAAAGGTGATGCAAGTGGTTAGTTGGTGGATCAGGGTCATTGAACAGGTTGGATGAATGCCCATTCCATAATTATTTGAAGGCTAATTTATATTTGTGAAAAGTCCATCTGTTGTAACTTTATTCAGGGTTTTGCAGTTTTGAACATACAAATAGACCCATTTACCTGTTGAATGACCTTTGATATATATGTCCTTTAGGAATCTTTGTTTGGTAATACGGAGGGGTAAAGTAAAATATCATGTCTTTAGCTTTAGGAGTAATTTTAATCCCCACCCTCACTGCCTTACAATTCAGGGCGGCTTTATTTTGCTGAGCTGTCTGTTATGCCTAGGCAGCTCTTCTAGATACATCTATAAATCTTCATGTATTTTTGCTTGATATATTATGCCCCCAGGTTAGAATAGCTCAACCATTGGCTTTTAATTTTTCTTTTCTAGTTGCAGAGCAAAAAACTTTTGCTGCAGCCGTACACTGTCAGGTGTGCAAAGTTAACTGGTGCTATGAAAGCATCAAGAGCCTGGCCGTGGTGAATAAGAGTATATCTATTTTTGAATTATCACAAGCCATAGAATAATTTTAAAAAGGAAAAGCTCCAGGTCCTGATGGCTTGATGGCAGAATACTATAAAACTATGGAAGACAAATTGATTGGACCTCTACAAGAAATGATGAATGAACTTCATATTAAGGGGAATTTTCCTCCACCTTGGAAAGAGGTTCATGTGACTTTAATACATAAAGAAGGGAATGATCCAGAACTACCAAATTCATATAGACCAATATCATTATTAAATGTGGGCTATAAATTATTTGCTTATATTGTGGCTAATAGACTGAGAAACTGCATTCATTAGATGATTCATGAAGATCAAACATGCTTTGTTCCTAAAAGATTCATGAAAGATAACATACAATATGTGATTGATGCCTTTGAACTTTCAAATACATACATACATACATACATACATACATACATACATACATACATACATACATACATACATACAGAGAGGGGGGGAGGGAGAGGGAGAGAGAGAGTGTTTATCTTTTTAGATGCAGAGAATGCTTTTGACAATACTTCCAGGAAATTTATGCTAAAGATTCTGGAACATTTAAATTGTGGTCCCAGATTTTTAGAATTTATTTTGCATTCTGCTGTAGGCAGCACTAGACAAAAAACGAGAATTTTAGTTAATGATGCTTTAACTGAAGAGATTCAAATTGAAAAAGGAACAAGACCATTACTATTTATACTAGCCTTAGAATTCCTTGCAACAAGAATCAGACAAGATTCCAGAATCACAAATTTGAACATATATGGTAAAGAATATAAGGTGAAATGCTATGCAGATAAAGTGGTGCTGACAATATCTAATCCTAATTAGAAAACATCTGATGGATCAAATAGAACAATATGGGCAATTCGCTGGATTTAAAATAAATCAAGCTAAAACAAAAATTCTCACAAGATTTTTAACCAAACAAGAAGTTAAAGATATTGACGAGAAAACTGGTTGTGATATTTCCACCGACAAATTTTAGTATTTTAGTATCTATATAAATGGTCAGCTGAATTTATTTCAAGATAATTATGGAGTAACTTGGAAGAAGATTCAAGAAGATCTACAAAGATGGTCCAAACTCAAACTCTCCTGACTAAGAAGAATAGCAAGTGTTAAAATGAATATCTTGCCTCAGATGATTTTTCAATTTCAAATGTTGCCTATATATATTAACGAGAAGATTCTTAATGCATGGCAAACATACATTAACAAATTTATCTGGGCCTACAGAAGACCAAGAGTAAGATTTAAAGTATTGCAAGATGAAAAAAAGGAGGAATAGCATTACCAAATATTAAAATATATTATTATGCAGCTGGACTAACTTGAATTGCTTATTGGCTACTAAACCCAATTTACAATCTGGTGAAATTAGAAACTGTGGGTATACATAGCTATTTATGGCAAGAAAGAACAGATTCAAAGAAAGAGCTGATAAAGATTCTCATGTCATAAGAAAAAGATTATTTGAAATACGGGAAAAAAATTTCAAGACTCAGCCCTGCAACTTCACCTCTAAAATCTCCGATAGAAGTGCACTATGATGTTGAAACTTTGAAGAAGAATAGTAATATACAAATAAATGATTAACAAACACGGGGAAATTAAATTGTGGCAAACGACATAGGGTGGTAAAATAGAGTGGTTGACATTTTCAGATTTCATCCAATTTAAAAGAGAATTAAGTTCACAGAATGGAAAACTATGGGATTTAACAGATTTTGAAAAAGATCATAATACAGAAACAACATTTGATGGGCAGAATATACAAGATTCTACTGAAAATGGAAACAGAAATGGAACAAGTAAAAGCATGCATGATAAAATGGATGCAAAACTTCAAGGAAGAGATAACTTTTCAACAGTGGGAATCATTATGGACTAAAAACATTAAATTCACTACAATTCAGATACCGAAGGAGAATTGGTATAAAATGTTTTTTTGATGGTATATGACACCTGAAATGATTAAGAAACCGACTAAATGATATGATGGTGTCTGCTGGAGATGTAATGAAGAGGTTAGAACTTTTTTTCTTATGTGCTAGACTTGTAAAAAACCCAAGATTTAAAAACTTGATAAAGTATCTCTAACAATTAGAAAATGTTATACTGGAATCCATTATGTAATATGTGCTTAATATAATGAGGGGTAGATCTTTATTTTTTTATGTAATTATGTCTGTTTTCTATTATTTCCTTTCCTTCTTTTTTCTTTCTTTTGTATGTTTAATAAGTGTTGAAAAATAATAACAATATATTTTCAAAAGAACCTGGCAGTGGTATAGTAGTTGAGAAGATTTGGATCTTGGTGACCATGCCAGCCATTAAGCTGTCTGGGTTGTTGCAAGCAGTTTACAGTTCCTCCGTGAATTAAACACTGGAGAGAGAAATGTAACCGCACTTCTTGAAGGAAAACATTCTCCAGCAGTGGGGGAAACCAGAAAATGTTCTTCATAAATAAGAGGTCTTTTCTGAGGCATGTCTGTCCTGCTCTGTGTAGGTCAGATTTGGCACCATGAATTGGACTGGAAACACACAAATTGAAAGGGCAGTTGGTCCAATGCCAATGTAATATGTTCTTGCTTGCACAGCCCCTCCGCCCCCAAGTTTGCTGAAATATTCTGTGAGGTTAAAAAATGTATTGTGAGATCCTGCTTATCCAACAAAGATACATCATATGTAATTGCTGAAAGACACTCCTGACTACTGCAGTCATCTGTTTGTTCAACAGTAACCCTAGGCCCAGGAGCACATCCAAGTTATGTGATGTTTGGCTAATTCGTTTAGATAATTATACCCTTTGTTTTTCTGCAATGGGGACTTGAAGTGCCTCACAATATTGTTCTCCCCTCCTCTTCTCTGTTCTTACAGCACAACCTTTTTGGTAGGTTAGGCTGAGAGGAGTGACTGGCCCGCTGTCTCCAGTGAACTTCCATGGCAATAACTATGATAGCCACCCAGAAAAGAGTGGATGATCTCTGTTTGTATTGTTGTTGAACAATCTTAATGATGGAAACGAACCCTACATGAGAAGCACTTTACTTGTGGCTTGTGTCTACTTGAAATTGACATGTTGTCCACAATGTTGGTGTAGGGCCTTCATGTGTGTGTATGATCCTTATTATATGATTTTAAAAATTAAATACCTTGGGCCTTCTGCGTCAGCCTCTATGTGCAGAGACCATGTGCCAAGACAAATCCCAGGGTACTAGACATTGCTCTGGCAACACTATGAGTGTCAATAGAACTTATGGATGGGTCTCCCCCATCCTCTACTGAGTTGGACTCTGTGTAAACTCTACCTCAGTTTGCAAAACAGCATTTCAGAATTACTTCTGTCCCTCATATTCACAAAGTCTGTAGTGGGAGAGTGGACCAGAGTTCACAAAAAAACAAGAGAAAGAAATCTCTGTTTTTTGGATCAATTTTGAATGATAACATCTTGGGCTGGAAGTATAGCCAAGTGTTACATGATAGACTTCCTTAAGTTCACATCTGGTTTACAGATACACAGCATTTGTCATTTCTTATGCTTCCTTCTAAAAAAATATGTCTTGAGAATATGTCCTGTTGATTTTCCTCCTCCCTTTCTCTTAAAAAATTGCTAAGTAGCTGTGCAAAGATGCAGTGATGCAGTAACTAGATTAGCTCTCCCTATTTTAGGAGTAGCCTCCACCTGTCAGCAACATATTTTGCTATAATTTGTAAACGTGGGAGGAAGATATCAGCAAGTAGCCACTTGCTCCCATCTTTAGAAACAGGATTATTTTGAGCAGCGGAGAAGCGAATGATTTAATATAAACCACCTATGTTTTCATACCAAGCCAAACAAGAGGAGAAAAGAAGTAACCTCCACCCCCCAATAAAAATTGTTAGTGGAACAGTTGCCAAAGAGGTGCATACTTAGGTTCTTTCTCTTTCAGCACCACAAAACAACTGAGAAATTAACAGTCACTCAGTTTTGTTGCATGTATTTGTGCTCATGCAGGATAGTGTTTGATCTGAGAGTTATGGAAGAGTGAGTTATGAAGAACTGGATGCAGGCAGCCTCAGACTAGCCTCGGGGGCTGGCATCCATTTCTGTGTATTATCTTAAAGAAACCGCTATTTGCACATTTGGTGGTCTTGCATTCCTTTGAATCCCGTCTCCCAATCTCCAGCAGTTATAAAAATACGAATCTTAGAAATATGCACTTGCCATTCAGGGACTGTTCAACTCTTATTTGGCAATTATCAAACCAGTCCCTTTTAGAGAAATTTGTTCATGCATCCTGAATGGCCATTTTTTAAAAAATACCAAAATTGCAGGCATTCTGCCTTTTGGAGATCATTGTTGGACTTGAAAACATTTAAAAGCAATCAAGGACTCATTTTTGGGTTGAAACAGTACATGGTGCAGCAGTGTACATATCAATGTGATAGATGTATAAATATAATTTTTTTGGGGGGGGGGTTGCCTGTATAATGTATGCAGAAATGGTAAGGAAGTTTATTGAGGCTAATAATCCTGTGCAGAGATATACCAGCAGTTCTGTCTTCAACAGAATTATGCCACAAGCCCATTGAAATCACGAAGAAAGAGTGAAACTCTGGTTAGGATGATATTATAAACACATTAAATATTACAATGAGGAAGAATGGCTCCTCAGAAAAGACTCTCCAGATATGCAGCATTTTATCACATTGGTCTTAAATATATTCATCTTTTTAAAATTCAGAGAGGGAATGGATCAGTATGCAGTCCTAAGTTACTTGTAGGAAAGATAGAATGAAGTACAGTGGGTAGATAGTTGTAAGTAAGAGAGAAAGACTGGCCATCTCGAGCATGTCTTGCAGTGCGATCCTAACTAAGAATACACTTTCTTGGCAGTAAGTTTCACTGAATAGGCCTGAGTAGGATTCTGAGAACTTCTATTAGTATTTGACGAATATTTTTGAAATGGGTTCACTGTATGTTTATTAAAGTAATTTACATTAAAAAAGTATTTCACTGCTTTTGCCAAAAGGAGTATTTTTTTTAAAAAATATACTTCATGGAATAATCACTCCTCACCCACCCAGCAGCATATGTTTTCATGTTGTTCTAATTTACAGGCTCTGTTGGGTCTGAGGTTATTTAGGAAGAGATGGATAGAAATACTCTAAGCAAAGTGTCAAGCAAAAAGAAACGTCCTTGCTGCCTGCAACATAAGAAACACAACATGCACAAGGCGTTGGCAAATTCACAGATGAAAATGCAGTTTAAAAAAAGGCTGACGGGAAATATCTATATTTTACTAGAAGAGCTAGCTGTACGAACCTTGTCAAGAACAGTAAAAAAAAACCCTTGGAGAGTTGCTTGTAGAATCTGGTTCTTATGCTTCTACCATGTGGATTTGGTCACTCGGTTAAGTGAGTAGAACAGTCTTATATTGCAGAAGTGTAGAACCTTGAGTCAGAAAGCCCTTTTCACACCTTCTTGGGGGGTACTTCCTATAGCCTTTCTTCCTTCTAAGCCTTTGACCCTCTATTGCTTATCTCAGGTTAGCTACGCCCAGCCAAGCCCAGGCCTTGGATTAGGGTGTTGTATTAAACTGATGGACAAGTCTTTTCTCACCTTCACTATTACTTGCGCACTGAACTTTGCTGCTAAGGAGTCCCCCCGATGGATTGAGGGTTACTGGTCTGTTTTGCCTTCTCCCACTGCCATGGTTTGGGAGATTTTTTTCAAGTTCTTTGACCAAACTATGTCTGTTTCCCCTCTGCCAATTTACTTTCACCAAGATTCATAAGTTTAGGAAAAAATAGTTTGAGACATGTGATGTCTTTTCTGGAATAGAAAGAGAAATGTAATTATCTGCTATTGTACTTTAATAGCAGATGCCTTGTGTTCCTTTTTAAAAAAATGTTTCGCGTTACGATGAAGTATGTATTCTGAAATATGTTCATCACTATTTCAGGATGGGATTGTTGATTAAACAATATAATGACTATAATGCTGTATAATTGCAGGGTAGAACCCAAAAGCTAATCTGGTTCCCAGCATATTTATATATCTGCAGCAAAAACACTTGTTTCTAACCTGCTTCATGTACTTTTAAACTCCTGAGACCTTGTGTTGTAATTATAACATTTATTTCCTTCTAGTTAGGGAACTGATTCAAACTATACCTTTTTTCAGCATAAGGATAACAAGAGATTTGAGAATTCATCCGCCATTTCCTGAACCATCCTTGTGCATTTGTAGAATGCTCCGTTTGGGTCCTGGTATCTATTTAGTTCTTTCCGTAAGGCACTGGGACCCAAATGGAACATTCTAGAACAAAGGTGGTCCAGAAAATGGCGAATTAATTCTCAAATCTCCTGTCATCTTTATGTTGAAAAGACATAGTAAGTAATGAATGGGGATGAATTATAAGTGTAGTTTATAAGGTTTATAAAGTATTTCAACAAGATATCATATTTAAAAAATCACCTCTGTCCAGAAACCATACCCTTGTTAAAAACCCAAGGTTGTGCACAAATGAACATAGTTTATTTAAAATGACATAATTATTTGCATTATTGTGCAGTACACTGCAGGATTTTTTAGTAGATTATTTCACATCACAACCGGTATTTTTTAGTACTGGGAGGTTGCAGAACGTTATGTAGACAGGATTTAAGAAGAGGTAACATATGCTTCCTTTGTTCTTCACCTACCTCAATTTTCACAAACAACCCTGTCCTTAAAATTATTGAGTCTTTTTTCCAGTTTACTTAACATATACTTTTTGCCTCAAACCCAGAATGCTACTTGTAATCGCTATTCTCTTTTCCACTGAAAGACTAAAGTGTGGTCAGTTATGGTGCAGTGGAAGAAGAAATAGTATGTTTCTGCATTAGAAAATAGTCCCGTATGACTATAAGAATTATCATTCATTTTTAAGTACTGCCTTTGCAAAAACCATTATTCTGTGTCAGAAGTGTAGCGCCAACAGGGACATCCGAGGCGGATAATCCCAGGCGCTGCGGAGTTGCCGGGCAGGGGAAACCCCCTCTGCCCAGCACCTGCTCTGTTGGGCAATGGGGAAATGGCGGCCATGGCAGGTGATGCCAGGCAGGACAAACCCCTCTGCCCGACAGAGCAGGCTCCGTGGGGCAGAGGGGGGATGGTGGTCTCGAAATTTTCTACCCCCCTGGTGGATCCCTGTGCTCCACCATCAATCTAGAAGGTAAGATAAGTGGTGGCACGGGGGGGTGGGTGGGCAGAAAACTTGTAGGCCGTCCTGGGAGCAGCTTTACTCAGCTACGCCTCTGTTCTGTGTACGTTTAAATATGGCTCAGTGGGCAGGAGGAGCAGAAACCAGCTGGGGAGGAATTTTCAGACTGTCTCACCGATGAGGCAGGAGGTGGTGCAGAGAGGCTTGGCTGATGGGGCAGCAGGAGGATGAGAGGGAACACACAGATGGCTGCAGATGGCCAAATTCACTCACAGCCAACCAGTGCCATAGGAAGGGAAAATGGTGCCCGTCCTCCCCCCCATCCTCTTGCCCCCAAAATGCCTCACTTACCTTTTAAAGCCTTAAACCTTTTAAAGAGCAGCCTGCTCCTGTCCGTGGGGGCTGGTCCAGGCCAAGGAGGCGATCTTAGGGGAGGGGTGGGGAGCGATTCTCCGCCCCTGTGCTTGGGGTGTTTGTTCCCCCCCACCTCATGGTAGCTCTGCCTATGCAGCTAGCCACCACACCATGGTAGAACACACCCTGCCCAGCCTCTTAAAGGGGAAGAAGGGACAGCAAAAGGTGAACGGGGGGCAGGGGGTGGCGGGAGGGGAGCAGAACTAGTTATGCACTAAAACCAAAACAGAGCATTCTACAACAAAGAAGGTCCAGTACGTGGTAGATGAATATACAACTGTACTTTAATCTTTTGGTGGACAAGAGTATATACAAAATTATTGATTACAGCTATGTTAACAATGTATCTGTTTATCTGTTTATGGGGAGAAAGAAGGAAAGACCTTCTCAGAAATCCAGAATAAAAATGGAGCTCTGTTCTCACATCCTTGACTGATTAGAATTCAATGTACTAAGGAAAATTAGAATATTAGGTCTATGGCCTTGTCTTCCAAATAAGTTTGCACAACTCTTGTTGACTTCGCTGGGAGTTCAGTGCAAGCATTCAGTGCAGAATTTGGCACTTGTTGTGGAAAATATTCTAGAATAAAGCTCTGAATGAGGTCTTTAGTTTTAGACTCTTCTGCAACACCAGAGGGGGGGGGGGGGAGAGAGAGAGAGATATCAGCCAATCGAAGCCCAATAAGTCTAGGTGAACCCATTGCAGCGGTCACCATATGTTTCCAATCAATATTTCTTGGCTGTATCCAGGAATTAACCAGTCTGATTGCACTTGCTGGTGTGGCAGCTTCATGTATGCAGCATTAATCTAGACTGAATTGCTCACTAAGGCTTAAAGCGCAGTTTGTGTACGGCTATTGCTCTCCATTGTGGAAAGGGGGCTTTTTTTTTATACCTTCCTAGAAGGTTGACATACATTCCTAGTAACATTCACTAATGCATTTTACCATGTTTTAAGGAAAGGGTGCACTGTGACTGCTACTGTAAGGTTCTTTTTCATCTGCATGATTGAATTTAGGTCAAAATGCTCAGGCCTTATGGTGTTAGTGCAGTCTCTTTCTTGACCTGTGCTTTAATGGGAGTTCAGCTGGGGTTCAGGACAGGAGATGGAGGCCAAGGAGAGAGAGTTTACTGCTAAGTGTTTAGCCAGAAGCTACATCTGCAAGAATAAGGAGTAGAACCCGTTAAATGCTATTTTCCTGACAGTGGCTAATGGAGACCTGGTACAGAATGGAATTGCTGCAGAATAGACTTCTGAGGTTATAGAATGGGTAGAATCACTTCTCTATGGTCTAAAATGTATCAATTATAAGTAGGGCTCTGGATTTGAAGTGAAAAACTTTTCTTTATTAAATTTTAAAAAACCCAATCATTGTAAAGGAAGGGTTTGACCACTTCAGGCTGCAGATGAGGAGATTGTATTCTTAATGCTACCTAGCCGATGTTAAAGCTCCCTGGAAATTAAAAGACAGAAAGAGGTTCCATCTAAACCTTCACATATTGTACTCGTTTTCCACTTGAAGGGAATCATTCATGTAATTATTTATTTCCCAGTGATAGTATGTTTGCATAGTTTTGCATTGAAAAACACTCTGATCTGGATAGCTGCTGGCTGGCTTGATCTCATCAGTTTTCAGAAGTTAAGCAGGGTTGGCTCTGGTGAATATTTGGATGGGTGCCCTCCAAGGACCACCACAGGTTTGACATGGAGGCAGTGCAATGGCAAACCATTTCCAAACCTCTCTTGCCTTGAAAACCCAACAGGGTCGCCAATCAGTTGTGACTTGACCGTTCCAAAAACAAAAAGCATTGAAAGTCATTTTATTATCTTGGCACTTTGTCACCTCATCATGGCTTCATTCTTCTGACTCAGAAGATCTAGACTGATCTAGACTCAGATCTAGACTGATCTAGATTCAGTAGGCTCTAGATCAGGCCCTACTGAGATTGTCTTCTGCATTAATAATAATATCCTTTTTAAAAACTGGTTAGTTTCATGTATCTGTTTAAATCTAAGGCCCTTTTCCAACTGCCCTTGTAATCCGTTTTAGCATCTGGTTGCAAATAGATGTTTTGTGTCATTTCAGACAGAGCCATTTTGGCTCCCAGCTGCTAATGAATTTTTTAAAAAATCTTGTACTGCTTGTGTCCCGTTGGCATCCTGGGGCTTGACTTCTCTTTGTGATAACTTATTTTTGCTGATTTTAGTTTTTCTTGTGCTTCTGAATCACTGCAGTGTGGTGTTTAAAATGTCTGGAGTGCTTCCAAAAGGATTGCTCCCTTCGCCTTTTTCCATGATGCTGTTTTTCAGCTTTTTTAATAGAACACCATAGCAGTTCAGTGCTATATCACCACCATTTGGATGGATTTCTGTGGTGTTATAGTGCTACCTCCGAATGTTAAAAAAGGGGGCAAAAAAGAATGCGCCATAGAAAAAGTGTCATTATTTGAAATGGGCAGAGCATTTCCAAGTGCTTTAGAGACAGCTCATGGATGGATTGAAATGTACTGTATGAAACGCCTGTCCTTATATCGCCTTACCTGGAAAGGGGCCACCAATGGATGGCATCTGGTTTAGATCATTAATCTAAAGAAGGGTCCAAGTAAACCATTTTAACTCAGTTGGGAATTGGGCTTTCTGGGTTTTTTTAAATTTAAAAATGATGTTTATATAGGACATATTACTTTTCTGTTTACCACTTTATCTTGATGGGTAATACAAAAACATTAACTGTGATTCCTTTCCCATTGATAGTTTGTTTGCATTGTTTTGTTTTGTTTTTAAGCTGATTTGGATCCAAAGAAAGTATTATTCTTTTCTTTAATAATTTACTTTATATCCTGCCTTTCTTGTTGAGACTCAAATTGGGATACAGAATAAAAATAATGTACTCCTACAATATAAAACATTTAGTGAAGAAAACACTAATATGGCATGAATGATAAAGAGAACAACAAACTGCCTGAGGCAAGGTGTACTATAAACTGAGTAGTAAGCAAAATTACAAAGGAAGAGGACAATGTAATAATTCCTGCTTCCTACTGCAGCCCTCAAACCCTCAAAAAGCTGTTACTGAGAGTCAGGAGATCATTGGACCATTGTGGGTTCTGTTAGTGGAAAGGAGGGGGAGATTAGCAAAAATCATTCTTATTATTGTGCAAGCTTTTGGTAGATGACATTTAGGAGATAGTTAATGGTATGTTCCTGTGGTGGTACAAAGTGCCATCAAGTTACAGCTGAGTTATGACAAACCACTAGGGTTTTTAAGGCAAGAGATGTTCTAGTGTTTTTTTTAGATAGAAGATGAAATATCCAATGAGCACATATGAATGGGGAGATTTAACTCTTCTACTTCCTAGTGGTTCTGCCAATCAAAACTGACCCTGTTCCCTACTCAGTATTGGAAAGGGAAAAAAGTTCATTGTATCTTTGTCTGGTTTTTCCATTTCTGAGGGTAACAACAGTGCAATGGTGAAGGATGGTTGTGTGCCATCCTTGTGGAATAACAACAGTTAATTTTACCTGATTTTCCAGTTCACTTAAGAGGTAGAGCTAGCGTGATATAGTAGCGTGAGGCTAGGATCTCGGAATCACATGTTTGAATCTTCACTGTGCCAAGGAAGCACGCTGGGCAACCTTGGGCAGATAATTCTCTCACAGCCCAATCTATTTCACAGGTCTTCTGTGGGGATAAAATTTGGGGAGAATAATATTCTAAAATGCTTTGCGTCCCTGTTGGGAAGAAAATAGCAAATAGCATTAGTATTGTTATTTACAAACATTGATTTATCTGGAGTAGTCATTCAAACATTTCTGTGAAAGGATAATAATAGAAAGTGGGTTTGCTGGTATGGACGTGGGGCACGCCTGTTGTTAACACATGCCCCACATCCATACCAGCAAACCCACATTCTATTACTATCCTTTCACAGAAACGTTTGAATGACTACTCCAGATAATCAGGCAATGTTACTAGAATAGCATCTGATAGAGGGCTCTGTATGACACTGTGCAAAAGACACGGAGTGGTCAATGTTTTTTAACAGACCCAGACTTTCAGCTGTTTTTTCCACTTCAGCAACCATCTGAACACACCAGCTGAGCAATCAAGATGAAATCCAATGCAAGGTGTATTCATCATGGGCACATTTTATACATTAATGCACTATATGTTGACACTGGTTCAGTTTTAAAATAAAACTACCTGCTCTGTCAGTCAAAACATTCCCCGCATCTGCCGATAGGTAAATATATCACCTATCTGTTCCTAATGTAGATATTAGCGAAACAAAACAAAGAAACGAAGAAAATAAAAGAAAAAAGGACTATATCATTACTGTGTTTATAGGCTTAACTCCTACTGGGGACCAAGATGAAAGGTTTTTTTTTAGGTTGTAGCAATGGACCACATAAAGTAATACAGTTATCCCTTCCACATCACTGGGGTTAAAGGTGTTGCACCCCCTGAAATCTGGAAATCTGTGTAAAAATGTTTGGCCCTCCGTACCAGAGAATGAGTCTGAATTTTTTCTTTTATTTTAACTTTAAAAAACAAATTGTATGTATTTATGGTATTAAAAGATAAAATACTTTGCTATTGCACAAGACTATGCATCTATTTTATGCATTTTAAAGCAGTGGTGCGACCGCACTTGGAGTACTGTGTCCAGTTCTGGTCGCCGCATCTCAAAAAGGATATTGAGGAGATAGAAAAAGTGCAGAGAAGGGCAACAAGGATGATTGAGGGACTGGAGCACCTTCCCTATGAGGAGAGGCTGCAGCGTTTGGGACTCTTTAGTTTGGAGAGGAGGCGGCTGAGGGGGGATATGATTGAAGTCTACAAAATTATGCATGGGGTAGAAAATGTTGACAGAGAGAATTTTTTCTCTCTTTCTCACAATACTAGAACCAGGGGGCATTCATTGAAAATGCTGGGGGGAAGAATTAGGACTAATAAAAGGAAACACTTCTTCACGCAACGTGTGATTGGTGTTTGGAATATGCTGCCACAGGAGGTGGTGATGGCCACTAACCTGGATAGCTTTAAAAGGGGCTTGGACAGATTTATGGAGGAGAAGTCGATTTATGGCTACCAATCTTGATCCTCCTTGATCTGAGATTGCAAATGCCTTAACAGACCAGGTGATCGGGAGCAACCGCCGCAGAAGGCCATTGCGTTCACATCCTACATGTGAGCTCCCAAAGGCACCTGGTGGGCCACTGCGAGTAGCAGAGAGCTGGACTAGATGGACTTTGGTCTGATCCAGCTGGCTTGTTCTTATGTTCTTATGTTCTTATTTCTGAGTTTCTAAATATTTTCTGTGTCGTCTGCTGGCCTTTGTTTATCGTCTTCAGCTTCTACAAAACTTCCCCCAACTTCCCATTTAATTTCTTATGCTGACCTGCCATGTATCAAAACCGTGATGAGGAAAGTTGTATTGTGAGAGGAATAAATGTAGTTTTATGCAAACAAAATAAAACTGAGGAAATGGTGTTTTATATTGTTTTCTTCCCTTGTTTTATTACATTAGTTTTTTGCTTGCTGTGCCAATGAATCAAATTTCAGGGAGCTGAATGGGCTGTGGCAGCAGATGAGAATGAGCAGAAATTAGTGACTCCCTGTAAGAAAATGTATGTGCTCTTAAGGTTTTGAAACAATATTTTTGAATACAGGTGTTTTGCCAGTCCCTGGAGTGGTTAGCAAAAGAAGGAAACTGCCCTCTTCAGTGGATATTTTTTTCAGTGCTTGTATTTTTATAATGTTTGTTGAGCTATCCACCCATGAATGCAGTTTGAAAAAGCTCAACCCTAGTAGCACATTGGAAGATCACAAAACAGTATCTAAATATCCTCATTAAGTAATTGGTCACTTTAAGTTCCTGTGTGTGTTTTTTCAGTTGCTTCATTGACTGGGTTATTGTTTGCTGAGCCTGTTGGTGGAATGTGCTTGTTTGCGGTTCATTGAGTCACGTTAGCCCTTTAGTTTGTTCATTTTTCCTCACCACATTAATGGAAGATATGATCATACTGCATTCCTGACTTATTTTGTCATCAAGATAGTGGGGAAGGGCTGACTATGGCTCTGGAGGGTTAATCCTGGTTTAAATGAGTTTGATTTGAATTTGTATGCTTGCAAAATGACTGTGGCAAATGGAACAGCCAAAATGTTCACCTCTCTTTAAAAGACTGGACAATATAAGACATGGGTAGTTTTGATAGCTGTGGGGAGCACTTTTTCTAAATAATATTAAGGGAAATCCTATTCAGAGTTATGAAGCCCATTTTATTTCAGTAAGTTAAGATGCTTGGATAACTTTGCGTAGGATTGTACTGTTAGTGACACATGCAGACTTGATTTGTCACAAGTAGACTCTTGGGCCATTCAAAACAATATAAATTTGCTTGTGTCAAAAAGAAGACAGAGGTGGCCTTCTTCCTTATTTGCTTACATTTGTGGAAATTAGGAGGAATACCCTGAAATTTGGAAAGTTATAGTAGCTTATGGTTGCTGTGAAAAGAAGAAATGGAGAAGGTTAGTTGAGTAGTTGACAGAAATATGTATCTAAGTGTAGTGTTTAAGTCCTGATGAAGCTTAAAATGCGTGAGACTAAATGAGAAATTTGGCAAGACAGCACAGAATATTTCTAACACAAGAAGGATTCTCAGGTGTTTAGATAGCCTAGAGTAGTGGAGTAGGTGGTGGTAAATGACTTGGTTGAATATGTTGTCAGAAGCTCTTTTTTCTTAGTCCCGCGGAAGTGTAAACAGCCAAGGATAGTAACTGTAGATCCATTTGGTATTAAGGGTGGGTTGTGCACTTTGTGTTTTTTCCCCCGTTTCGTTCATTGATAGCATTAATGAACAATGAACATCAGGCCCTGTTTGTCCCAATGACTACTAGTTGCTAACCATTGCATGATGACAGAACTGAAGCACATGCATCTTTATAGTGGAATAAGCTCCCCAAGGAGATTAGGGCCCTGTGGGACCTGAAGGAGTTCCACAGGGCCTGTAAGATGGAGCTTTTCCGCCTGGCATTTCCATTTTCCTCTGCCACTGACCATTATCATCACTGGCCTCCCATGGGTGTAGTAGGGGGTGAGTTTTTAGTGCCATCTGTTAGTGTTTTAATGCTGATTGCTATTTTATTGCTGTTTTAATTCTGTAATCTTTTATTGTTGTTTGCTGCCCTGAGCCCTGTTGGAAAGGGCGGAATATAAATATAAATAAATAAATAGTTTATGTAACTCTCTGCTCACAATCAGTATTGTGAGGTCTTTTAATTCTGTAACTTGCAGTGCAGTTCTAACCAGAGTTATACTTTGTGAGCCCGTTGAAGTCAATAAGTTTAAGAAGGATGGAACTCTTATTAGGATTGCCAGCAAGCCTGAGGAAAAATGTTGTGTTCTTTTATAAGGCTTAAATGGATAGCTGAAGCTTTACATGGCATGGAGGTGAATATCATCACCATCATGACATCCCGCTAAGTCTCTATTAGGAAAGCAGGACTCCTTTTTCAATCTGAGCAATTGACAGCCCTTATTACACGGCTTGTCCTTCCTTAATTGTATGGTATGTTGTTTATGCAAAGGTCCAAAGCAGTTTGTGCTGCTTTTTAAAGTTCATCTTAACATTAAACAGCAGCATCAGGTAAAGTAACAGTGTTATCTTGAATATGAATTTTTCTGAAACCCTTCCACATCTGCGTCTATATTGAAAACTATCATGCCTGTTAGAAAACTAGACTAGAACATTTTACTGGCATTGTATTTAAGAAAGAAATTGTTTGCATGGAGAAACATTAAATAACATGAGCCCTATTTTGGAGTCTAAGTGGTACAGACAAGACATAGATTTGTCACTTTGTAAGCCCCGCCCTGGATGGTCTAGGCTAGCCCAGTCTCATTAGATTTTGGAAACTAAGGAGGGTCAGCCCTGGTAAATATTTAGATGAGAGACTACCAAGGAATTTCAGGGACACTATGCAAAGGACGGAAATGGCAAACCACTTTTTAAAGTTTCTTTCCTTGAAAACCTTACAGGTCTCCATAAATCAGTTGTGATTGACGTTTACACACACAAGCACTAGGCCAGGGGCAGGCAACTCCTGGCCACATTACCATGAGCATACCAGACCATTTTGCTTGATACCCAGGGCTGCATCTTTGCCTAAGTCATGGGCAGCACTTTTGGGGTCAGTGATATAGGCAGAGGCCACAGATGTGTCCGATGTCCATCATTTCCTGTCAGACCTACGCAGCCACCATCAGAGTCCAAGGCAAATCCCTGTGATGCTCATGGTGCCACTGGGGCCTGGCTTGTTCCAAGTGTGTTCCCTGGCACAACCCTTGCTCTTGCATTTTGTTTACTAGCATATCAGCATCTTGACAAGAAAACACTGGACCACAGCGGGCTGCTTACTCCTTCGCCAGGACTAAGTTGTACTGCTAGAGTAAAATTATCTAGTGCAGTGGAATTGAAAGATAACAAACCAGCCTTTCTGGCTGCAGTACAAACTGAAAGAAAAATGTTATTTAAATAATTTGTCTCCTGCTGTAGGACTAAGTAGGAGTTTTAAATATGGCATTATTCTCAGGATTAAACAAGTGTGTCTGTTTTGACATGGGGAGTGGCTTGTTTCATGAAAGGGTTGACATCTGCTATCAGCACTGTCCTCTGCATTTGTTTCTTGCCCACAGGTTGTCTATATCTCTTTTAAAAATTCATTTTATATCCCTCTTTTATATTAGGACTCCTCCTAGCATTTCCCATCCAAGTCCCTAATGAGATTGGCACTCACATTGATTTAGCAACTCTGCCACATTAGGTGTTCCTAGATCGTTATCTGTGTTTTTAAAAAATTGGATCAAGTGTGGCAGCCATGTGATTTTCCCTTATGCTGGAAAACCTCCAGTATTATTTGTATTGGCACTAGATTTTGTATTGGTCTTTTTATTATTATGAAGATTCCACTTGTATTATTGCAAAAATTTTACACTGTAATTAACACGTGTTTTATAGCTTTATCCCTTTAGCATAGAGATTTATTTTGGCTCATGAGGTTTAGGAGAATAACAAATAGAGACTACAGTCAGTTCATAGTTGTCCATACTTACTGAAATGAAAACGAAGAAATGGTTTTTATACCCTGCTACTCTTTACCTCTAAGGAGTCTCAAGCTGGCTTACAATCACCTTCTCTTCCCCTTCCCACAACAGATACCTTGTGAGGTATGTGGACTAAGAGAGAACTGTGACTAAGCCCAAGGTCACCCATTAGGCTTCATGTGGAGGAGCAGGGAAACAAACTCAGTTCACTAGATAAGAGTCCATCATTCATATGGAGGAGTGGGGAATCAAACCCACTTCCCCAGATTAGAGTCCACTGCTCTTAACCACGGCAGCATGAGTAGTTTTGCAGTGTTTAGGACTGCATTTTGAAATAGAACCAGTGATATTTTTGTTAGGAAAATCTTTTGTGAAAATGTACGCTGAACTATACAGGGCTGTTGATCGGGCACAGCATGCTGCAGTGTTTCATCAAAAGCATTTATCCAAAAGCATACTTTGGGGCAGATTGTCTTCCATGTGATCTTGCACACAGACTTTTTCACATGCATTTTTTTTAAAAAAAGGAGTCCTAGACCATCCAAACATAGTGATGAAACTCTTGAGGTTGACTGAATAATGAGTGATTTCATTTATCACCAAATGAAGTAATAATTGAGTAGAGAAGTAGCTCTCCTAGCACTTCGGGTTTTATTTCCCCTTTGCAGAAATAATTTGGTCAACTGTAGATTACTGAATCACCATCTTGTTTCATGCTCATAAAGTCCTTAAGCATTTCTGGGTTTGCAGTGAATGGCTCCTGTACTTGTGACCTATGAAGCTGCCCTTTTGAATTAATTTTCTATTGTCTGACTTGCTGGAGAGCTGGATTTAAAATAATCTCTTATCAGCCTATGGCATTCAGTGGAGATGATACACCACAGATGCTTTTGTCTTACTTTTGTTTTTTTACCCCGTATGAAGAATGAGTTTGTATATAGAGAGACAATTGTTGTAAGTGTGCATTCATTGCTGATTTTATTTTCATGGTGAATCCAAATAGCAGCTTAAGTTTTGTGACTAAGAAGAGTAACCTTGAGAGAAGCTACACTGAAGTCATGCTGAGATCATCCCTTCCCAAACTGGTTGACAATTATTAGTCTGCTGCTTCCCTGAACATATAATTAGGTTGTCAGCTGTAATAATGGAAATGCATTCACCTGGATTTTGCATCCAAGTTGTATTAGGTATTTCAGTCAGTGATACTGTAAATACACTAACTAAATAAATACTGGTATAAATCTACCAGACTACTGTCAATCTTTGCCTTTGAAATGGGTTTCAAAAGCCAGTAGTGCAATATTTCTCAACCTTCCTAATGCCACGACCCTTTAATACAGTTCCTCATGTTATGGTGACCCCCAACCCTAACATTTATCCATTTTACAGATGGAGAACACGGATGCAGAGGGTCTTAGGCGACCCCTGTGAAAGGGTCGTTCGACTCCCAAAGGGGTCACGACCCACAGGTTGAGAACCACTGCAGTAGTGTTTAGTATGTTGGATCGAGATCTGGGAGACTACACTCTGCTATGGGATCCTGTTGTGTGGCCTTGGACCAGTCACAAAGTCCAAATTTGACAGTGCAGTCCAAAAGGAAAGCGGTATGTGAACGGGCTCAGCCAAGGTCCAGTGTAAATGCCACTTGCACCAGCATAAGGAGCATTTACACCAGTGCTGAAGCACTTATGCTGGTATTGGGGAGCAGTGTGGCAGTGTGATGCCTGGGCAACAGTACAAGAGCTCACGCTGGGAACGAAGGGTCTGTTCCCAGGGGTGGGGTTAGCATTAATTAGCTTCCTGAGCCCTGTTGGTCTGGGAATGCCCCATTTGCTGATGTGAATTTATGCCAGCAAAAGTGGTGGCACAGCCCATTGTGCTGCATAGACCACTTTCATGGAGGAAGGGGGAGCATTATTGCTGGCTTGGGTCATCACTGGGGAGGAAGGTAGGGTATAAATGATGGGGAGGAAGTCAGCGTACGGTGTTTCCCTGAAAATAAGGCAGCGTCTTATATTAATTTTTGCTCCAAAGGATGCTTTAGGGCTTATTTTCAAGGGAAGTCTTATTTTTTCCTCATGATTTTGCACCCCCCACGTGACCAGATCAACTGCGCTGGGGAAGCTGTAACTAGGGCATATTTTTGGAGTAGGGCTTATATTTCAAGCATCCTCCCAAAATCCGGAAAAATCATGTTAGGGCTTATTTTCAGGGGATGGCTTATTTTCAGGGAAACAGGGTATAAACTATGTGTACAGAGAATTTGGCAATCATACATAGGTAACCATATTGGAAATATGTGTGTGTTTATCCATACAGTTTCCCTGACATGGGTAGCCCCAGGCCTGCCTGATCTCATCACATCTCAGAAGCTAAGCAGGATCAACCCTGGCAAGTATTTGGCGTTCCAAGGAACACCAGGGTTGTGATTCAGAGGCAGGCAATGGCAAACCACCTGTAAATGTCTCTTGCCTTAAAAACCCTGCAGGGTCACCATAAATCTGATGTAACTTGATGACGGCGACAACAGCAAAAAAATCATACATTTAATTTTGATTCATGTTCTTGGAGTCAGGTCAAGTTGTTTCTCAGGTCAACAGATTTGCTTATGAGAGGCACGACAAGTGGAAGCATAGCTAAACTTGTTTCAATCACTTGTTTTGGTTTCCCCTCAAATTAAAGATCCACAAAATAGATTGCTCTAGTGAAAATCTCAAGTTCTTGGCTCACAGGTGATGCTGCTATGACAAACGGATCATTCGGATCAGTTGGGAAAGCAGCAGAAAGTGGCAAGATGCAAAGGCTGGAAAATGTGCTGTGTGTTTGTGATCAGCTTGGGGCCAATGCATACCATCCAACTGGTGTGTTGAGTTGAGCTGCGTGTAGAACTTGGAACAAGATGTGGTGCTAATAATAATAAGCTGTGCTGCTCAATAGGCTTACTTTATAGGGCATCTTCACACAGAGACTGAACAGAATGTTGACTTCATCCTTTTGGTTTGGTCTGATGTCTCCGTCTCCATATCACACGTCTACACACTGCACTGCCCAATTGTTTGTGCTCACAAAGCGTGTTAAATCTTGACATTATGATTCAGTCACTTTCTGATTTTACAGTAACTCTAAAAGTTTATGCATCAGGAACACAGGCTGCTGATTTTAATAAGCGCTAAAGAGTGTCCACAGCCAACCTTGTTATATTGTTCTCGGGGGTGTACAAAGAATAAAAAACAAACAAAAGTACACATAATAAAATATTTTGAAGAACTTGGCGGACCCCTGCCTTTTCTGTTTTCTCTTTTGTTTTCCAAATGCATCAGCAGATGGTCATGGAAAGGCGAAATCTGTGCCTTGAACGACCTTTGCCCTCGAGGAAGGTAAATCAGTTGTGTCAGGCAGCCTCTGTCTCTAAATATCTCTAAAGAAGATATTTGGTGGTAGGTGCTTGGTGGAAACAAATCTAATTAAGGAAAATTCTCCTGTGTTTTAAGTAGCTCACTGCATTGCTGTGGTGTCAGGGGCTTAAACTGTCTTGTCTCAGGAGGTGGAAAATTTGCAAGTGGTTACAGAGACAGATTTTTTATTTTTGCGGAAAATTAATTAGAGAGTGGTCTGCTGAAAGCAAGTAGTTTGGACATGTGTTTCAAATAATAATAGGACCTTTTGGAAGTGCTGGAACTTTTTATTTGTTTTTCCCCCCCAGCTTTGTCTATTCAGTAGATTGATTCAATACTTTAAAGAGCAACCTAAGGCACTGTTAAATGTGTTCAGCCTTGTCCTGCTGTTTTCAGAGAGGTAGAAAGTGTCAGTGACTCCAAAATAATCCAAAGTTGTTGGTGGAGGTCATAGTTTTCAGCTAGCTTAAAGGGGCTATTTGATTTCAAAAGTCATCTGATTGGCAAGACACATAATTTTTGGGAGGGGAATACTTGCCCTTTTTAGGTCCCTGTGCCTCTTACACGCTATTTGGCCAGCAAATCACCTGATTTTTCTTCTTACTGAGTCTCTTCCCCTGAAACTTGTATTCCTGTTCTTCATCACCTGCAAGCTCTCATTAATGTGTGTGTGTGTGTGTGTGTGTGTGTGAAGCAAAAGATGAAGGGATTACTGTTTATTGTGTGTGAGCTGAGGCCTTTCTGGACTTTGAGGGCAAGTTTGCCCCAGGTTCTGTTGTTTCCCTGAGAATCTAAAGTGTGATTCATACATAAAGCAGCTTATATTCAGCATTTGAAATATTTTTATACTCTCTCTCTCTCTCTCTCTCTCTCTTGATATCTCCTGGGTTCACCGATCGTTCTCATTTTTTTAAACTGCTCTGCAAATACAACACAGAAATACACTTTGTATCTTCCAAGCTGCTGCTGACTATCTCAGAAGTGGAGCGAAGAAATATGCATACATTATAATCCAGCTATGAAGATATAGACCAAGTTTTGATTAAAAATGAATGCATCTACTTCGAAGTTGCTGTAATTCCAATGTATTATTTATTAACATTTTGAAAATTTGACTGACAGGTTTTTTTTTTGTGATAATTTTTCTCACTGCTAAACTTACGTTGTGTCGTGGTTAAGAGTGGTGGATATTAGTCTGGAGAACCGGTTTTGATTCCCCATTCCTGCACATGAGCTTATCTGGTGAACTAGATTTGTTTCCCTGCTCCTCTACATGAAACCTTGGACTAGTCACAGTTCTTTGGAACTCTCTCATCCCCACCTACCTCACAAGGTGTCTGCTGTGGACAGAGGAAGAGAGGGTGTAAATCCAAACCTCCTGCACCTTCTCCTTTCCAATATTTTGTAGTAATTTTCACAGTTATGCTATCCTACAGATCTTATTAGTTGTAAAGTTGATGCAAAATCTGCCTCATTGTAAGAACAGGTACTATAGCAGTGGTGGCGAACCTATGGCACGCGTGCCAGAGGTGGCACTCAGAGCCCTCTTTGTGGGCACACACGCTGTTGTCCCAGTTTGGGCACTCGGCAGTGGCATAGCGCCAAGGGGGCAAAGGGTGTGCAATGCATTGGGTGCATGCCCCTGTGGGGCCATGGCAAGGGTGTTGAGGGGGTGTGGCGGGGGTGTTCTGGGGGTGCTCCAGGGCAGGACGGAGGTGGATGGTGGAATGGCAGGGGCACAGGACGCATGCGTGCCCCAGACCCTTTCTCCACCCCGGCACTTGGTCTCTAAAAGGTTCACCATCACTGTACTATAGATATCTGAGGCCCAGATTAGAATCACTATTGATTCTGTACAGATGTTGAACATACTGCATTTGGAACCTTGATGCCAACTTTAAATGGCTTTAAATAAAAGTTTCCAAGATTGTGGTACAGGGGACAGGACAGGACAGATCAGCAGAAGTTTGGAAGTGTACAGATTTAGCTAAAGCAGTTGAGACAGGAAGCTCATATTTTTGCCTATTTAAGTAGGTGTCACATACCAGGAAATCAATATGGTATATACCAAGTAAGAGAGCACTGTTGGCATAAACCTGTAAACAATACTGTGGCTGCTTAGCATTTTTATAGGGTCTTTCATTTTCAAAGGCCTTTAAAAGATTAACTCATTAATATTGTCGGTTCTGAATTTACCATACAGAAAAGGACCCTGCATGGTTGATGATGAAAACTGCATGAACTCATATTAAGGTCACCCCAGCAGCCTGCCTCTTGTTTTAAAATATGAAATTCTTAATTTGCGGTTACCTGAGCTATCTACTTTGGGTTGTCTTGAAAGTATGAGTCCTTCTTCATTGTATGACTTAAGCTCATATATCCCTTTAAAAAGTAGTCAGCAAATAGAAGGGAAAGTAGCTATTCTCTAACACGAAATGACCACTGTGCTAGCTTCTGATGGCTATGCATGCTTTTTCTCTGGGGATGGAATGTATATCTTTCTGCTTTTTTTTTATAAAGCTGTGAACAGAAAAATTACCTCTACCCTCACAAAACAGGGTTTGTTTAAGCCAAACTTTTTATTTTTTATTTCATGGAAGTATGACATTGCACAACATACTGGCCTGAAACCAAGTCTGTTTCAAATTCTCAATAAAAAAGGACTTTAGCTAAATATGGGAAGAATTGGGACATGTTTTCATGACCTTGTCCACTATGACACTATTTGAGAAAATTGTTTTGTATTTCACTTATATTGTAATCTATGTTGTGAATTCTTAGCTTGAAAGTCTAATAATTCATGAGGTGATTAGGGTCAGACCACACCTTAAGTAGCAGATTCACCATGCTTCTCTCCTTCCCTACCTCCAACTTCCTCTCCTGTCCTTAGAGTGGGATTTGCAACTTTTCCCCACTGGGTTCTTTCTAAGGAGCAAAATTGCTCCTCTTTTTGCTCCACACCAAAGTGAAAAAAAACCTGTATTAAAGGAGCAGAGACTTCAGCATTAGTCGCCATAACCAAAAGGTCATGGATCTTCCGAATGATAAATTTAGTTAGATATTTATACCCTGCTTCCTCCCCCCACCTCCCCGCAATGGGAACCCAAAACAGCTTGTGACACAGCTTTCTAATTCTTCATTTATCCTTGCAACAACTCTGTGGTGGGGGGCAGGGAGAGAGAAAGAGAGACACTACCCCAGGGAGCTTCCATGGCAGAGGAGTGTGTGTGTGTGTGTGGGGGGGGGCTGGGGGGAGTTGAACCTGGAACTGTCAGATGCCAGTCTTAGGCCCCTTCTGCACACGCAAAAAAATGCATTTTCAAACCACTTTCACAACTGTTTGCAAGTGGATTTTACCATTCTGCACAGCTTCAAAGAGCACTGAAAGCAATTTGAAAGTGCACTATTCTGCATGTGCGGAATGAGCCTTACATATTAAACACTAATCTGTGTTGTAAGACTATATATGGAAAGTGTTACATTTGGTCAGGGCCGGTGTTCGGCACAAGTTCTAGGGGTGAGGGAAGATGTAATAATGTGTTCTTTACAATATATGCCATTAAAGGTTTTGTATTTGTTTGTTGTTGTGTTCTTTACAGCATGCATTGGCTGCCTCTTTAACTTGCAAGAAAAGTCATGAAACTTCAAGGAGTAAAAAACATGAAGACAGTACAATGTTAACTGAGATGATAAAGATGGCTGCTCTTAGATCACAAAAATGGAGTCATATTTCAGTCAGTTAATTTTGCGTGATCACAAAAATATTACGCGGTTTTTCAACTTTTTCTGTATTCACGATGGGTGAAATGTTGATACTGTTGATCTCTAAAATGCATGTCAACAGTATTTGCCTTGATGGTATCCAAAGACTGATATAGTGGTACTGGAACACTTTCAAAAAGGCCATATTCTGAATTTATCTTTGAGACATTCCCTGGTCAACTGCCAAATCATATCCCGAAATACCAGGTGACCTGGAATACATTAATACATGTGTCCTGATGGATGGGGGAAGCACGTGTGTGGTAAATATCCACATGATACAAGTGATTCCCATTTCAGAACTTCAAACTATAAATATGGTGAGGGATCTTATCTTTCTTGATATCTAGATTCTGTAGAGACATTCAGCATCCTCAGGAGAGTTTATAAACCGGTCTCGAGAAAAATGTCCTGTCCCAAGCTTAATCTGTTGAAATGAGCAGCTGAGGTATGGAGGCGAATACATTACTTGGTAAATAACATCCCATTAAACCTCCACTTAAAGGGCAGGGCATTTTTTTCTCCAGGGAGTTGGCAACCCTAGCCTCAAGAAACCTTGATGGTTGAGTGGTAGTCAGTTATTTTGCTTGACTAAAGATAGCGTATTTCATCAGGGCAAGGCACATTCCAGTGACACAGGGAGAGCACTATGGACAGACAGACAAAAGTCACTACCAGTGTTTTAGCAGTTAGACAAAGCACTAGATGTACCAAGCAATTCATGAAATGCAGCCATAAAATAGTAGGCTAGGATAGGAGAAGTCCAAGTTCATATTCCTTTATAGCCTTGCCTCATTGTTTTGGGCAATTTACTGTGTTGTAGAAGCAGTCCAGACTTGTGACAAAGCCCTGGCATAGGTCTTTTTTTAAAATGAAAAGCAGCCTCAACAGCTGCAATTTTGAATGGCAGTGAGGGAAGGGCCTTTAGAAAAGGCCATCATGCTGTTCCTTTCCTGTGGACTTTCAGAGTCCTTATTGCTTGTCCACTCAAAATTCAAAGTTCCCAAGACTGCTTCTCATTAAAAAAAAAGGTTTGTAACATCCTGCTTACTCCTTAGCTTAATCTCTCTCTGGATTTGTGTAGGGATAAATGAGCCATATCCTGCATTTTGTGCTAAGAAAGCACCATAGAAATACGATCTCCGAAGCCCCGAGGCGTGCGTACAGTCTTCTTATTGGCTTTCTTGTGCCGGACTCTGGATTTCATAACAGCACAGCTGTAATTGAAAAATTGTGTTTTATTCAAATGTCCTTTTGCTTGTTACATTGTTTTTAAAAGAAAGTTCTGTTGTTAGGGATGTACAGGAGCAGCAGGAATAACCTAATAAATGTGCCAAAGTCTGTTAACATTTAGTTACGCCCAGATTTCACTTCTTTCATGGGTGTAACTTCTTTTCTGTCCCTGTTCTTTTGGGGGAATAGTAGAAATGTTCCTTGGCTTATTGAGTTGACCACGTAATTTTTGTCTGTAGCCACTAGCCTGTGTGGAAATGATGAGTCTAGGATATTCTAAAAACTCGACCTGCACTCAACTTATTTCCATGTAAGGCAATTTGATATCATGATTTCCTTGATCATAGTCATATGAGCCACTGGAAGTGCTTTTTCACTATTGGTATGCATGCATGAAAAACAGACGGAAAACTTTACCTCTGCTTTCCTCAGGTCTGGAATTGATTAATGACCATGCAAATACATTTCAGTCCTCTTGAAAGGCGTGATTTTTGCCCTACAAGGTACATGTCAGAAAAGGCAGAACTGGTGGATTTCAAGGCTTGTTGTGTGTGGTCAGGAGGAGTTCTCTTAACATGGATGCAGATATCACCAGTTTTAACATTAGGCAATATAGGTGGCCACTTAGGACAGCATTTTTTAGGAAGGGTGGTATTTTTTTCAGCAAGTAGAAGAGAGACTTTTCCAGTATCACCTTGCCATATAAGCTTTGGAACTTTGGAAAAAGGGTGCAGAAGGAAGTCAGGGGACTTTGTGAGAGGAAAGGACTAAGCAGTCAGCCTCAGGAGCAGGTTGCTGAAGTAGGGCAAGAAGGACTCACTGAGAGTGGCGGGAGAGTGGCAAACAGCTGAAAGCACAGCAATAAATAGCTGCAAAATGAAGATGCTGTTGAACAAATGCTGTGAGTGAGGATGCTGCTGAGATCCCTAAATGAAGGTGACACGTAGCTGGAGTCAGACTTGCTTGGTCCAGAAGATAAGCTATAGGAGCAGATCTGGGAGAACATTTTTTTATAGAAATAATACAAATTGTGTGACTAGACTGTTTTTGGTATTGTGCTAAGTGATATGATCGATCCTTTCCGCTGTGATTATGACTAACTGATTCCTTCCCCTCCTTTCTCCCCTCCCCCGCCCCGTTTTTAAAGAAGTGCAGAAACTGGCTATGAAAAGTAGACCATCATACAGTATAGTGACAGACAGATCATTGTAGATTACCAAAGGCATGCCACGTTGCACTTGACAGTCCCTAAGTTGCTTCCTTCCTCATGTTAGTAAATGTGCCAAAGAAGCTGTCAGCCTCCTTAGTGGAGCAGACACACACACACACATGGCTGACTTGTTAAGTGCACTTTATGTCTTCCCGTGTGTGAAGGGCAGAATCTTTTCACTTCCCAAATCCCCATTATGGTCTCCCTGCCATCTCTAACCTTGCTTTCAAGACTTCATGACAACAGACATCTGCCTGAGTCTGACAAGAGGACCCAAAATATTGTTACATCTTGCATAATTTAACAAACCTCCCACTTATGGGTGGATAATGAGCTTTTGCTGACAGTGACTGTCAACACTTGAGTCTCACCGTCTGCTGCTGAAAGAAACATTTTATTGTTGGACAATATAATATGGGAACTGGGACTGTCAGGGATGCCACAAGATGGGCAAATGATATATGGCCACTGGTTCCACCCTTCCCCAGCCATCCTCCTTGTGCCCTTTGTTTTGTACTTCAAAGTAGAACAGACTTATTTACTTATACTCCATTTTCCTTCACAATGGATCACAAAGTCGCATACAACATTGGTCTCCTCTCCTCTCCTCCGTTTTTGTTTTTGCTATAACAACCACTCTGTGAGGCAAGTTAGCCTGGGAGTATAACTGGCCTAAAGTCATCTAGCAACTTGCGTGTCCGAGTGGCATACAACATTGAATGCAAGAGTTCCAGTCAAGTTGAACCCGGCACTCTCTGATTCTAGTACAGCATTCTAATCACTAACTATTCTAACCAACTGGCTTGCTACTTGCTGGGGATATAAGGGCACTTTGATCTGATGCCCGTCTTTCTTGCCCTTACGTCAGATACCCCTGCAGTACAGGCAGGGAACTCATATAAGGATCAATATGTCACAGGGACGTAACGAGGCAGCCCTGGGCAAACTGTAGCCCTGGGCAAAACCTGAGTTGGATGCCCCCCCCCCCCATGGGCGGCCTCTCCACCACGACCAAATTTTTTTTGCACCAGGACATTGGTGCCTGCAGGGGGTGCATTTTTAGACATATCAGCACCAACATTTCAGCATATCATCAGGTGACTGTCCTTATGCTACTCCCCAAGTTTGGTGAGGTTTGGTTCAAAGAGTCCAAAGTTATGGACTCCCAAAGGGGGTGCCCCTATCCCCCATTGTTTCCAATGGGAGCTAATAGGAGAGGAGGGCTACAGTTTTGAGGGTCCATAACTTTGGCCCCCCTGAACCAAACTGCACCAAACCTGGGGGGTATCATCAGGGCAGTCTCCCAATGAGACCTTGAAAGTTTTGAGGCTGTGCATTCAGAAATGTGATTCCCAGTCTACAACCCCATTGACAACAATACAGAAAACTCAATGCAGAACAAAGATTCTTGGGCTAAATTTCTGGGATGTTCTTGAAGAGGGGCGCATCTTTTGAGGCTGATGTATTGGCACCAAAATTTCAGGGTAACAGTCTGGAAAAAAAACTGTCCTGATGGGACCCCCCATGTTTGGTGCAGTTTGGTTTAGGGGGTCCAAAGTTATGGACCCTCAAAGGGGGTACCCCATCCCACATTCTTTGCTAGGGAGAAGGGGGATACCCTTTTGAGGGTCCATAACTTTGGACCCCCTGAACCAAACTACACCAAACCTTGGGGGTGCCATCATGACAGTCTACAGATGATACCCTGAAATTTTGGTGCTGATACGTCCAAGAATGCGCTCCCTGCAAGAACATCCCGAAATTTGCCCAAGAATCTTTGTTCTGCATTGAGTTTTCTGCATTGCTGTCAATGGGGGTTGCAGGCGGGGGGGCACATTTCTGAAGGCACAGTCTCAAAACTTTCAGGGTCTCATCAGGAGACTGCCCTAATGATACCCCCCAAGTTTGGTGCAGTTTGGTTCAGGGGAGCCAAAGTTATGGACCCTCAAAACTGTAGCCCTCCTCTCCTATTAGCTCCCATTGGAAACAATGGGGGATAGGGGCACCCCCTTTGGGAGTCATAACTTTGGACTCCCTAAACCAAACCTCACCAAACTTGGGGGGTAGCATGAGGACAGTCTCCAGATGATACGCTGAAATTGTGGTGCTGCTAGCCTAAAAACTGCGCCCCCTGCAGGCCAAAAATGGAAAACCACTAAAAATACCCAAAAACGAACCCAGCATTTTGATGCCCCCCACAAGGTGATGCCCTGGGCAGCTGCCCACCTTGCCCAATGGGCATTACGCCAGTGATATGTCATGCTCACCACTTCAGCCCACTTTGTATCAATGTATGACCAAGGCGTGCCTGAATTCTTTAGACCTGTAGGATTTAGCATAAGGCTCATTACAGCCTCTCCTGCAGCAGTGCAGATACTTATCTCCTGAAGGCTCAGGGCATGTGCATGATCACATCAGATCCTCTTGATCTCAACTCTGAACCTGACAGTTCTGTTCCAGGTGCTGTCTGCTCTGCCAATTGGTTAACATGGAGTCAGTTCCGTTTCTTTGGAAAAGGACTAAGAATCCTCACTTTGACTGGAACTCTTGCATTCCTTTACTACCAAGCCCATATCCCTCCGCAGTTGGGAACAGTGCCCGACTGCATATGCAAGTAGAAATTATTTTTGATTTGTTCTAACTTGTAGGCTAATTCTGTACCTACTAATTTTGTACCATACTAATGAGGGCTGGTGCTTTTGTACTGCACAGAGCAAGGCAAATACAAGATTTTCAGGGTTAAAGCACAAGAGCTTGGCTCCTAAGTGCTCCTTGTGGAAGATGGTGGAAGGTGATTTTCATCAGCTTCCCTTCTCACTGTAACTCTAACTCCCATTGTGATCCTGGGGATCTACAGGAGGTACCATTTCAGGGGGAACAAATGACAGCAGTGGAAGAAGAAGACAGGAAAGTCACCATTTACACAGAGCAACTTTGATTTCCCTTCATATGACCCAAAACTCTTCTTCTTGCACATTTAATTAAAAACCCAGGCCTAGTTTAAGAAGAGGAGCCTCTATTAACATTGTGTGAAATTTTGTGGTTGTCTTTCTCAGCTAAAAAGTAAAATGTGACCTTTGAAAAAACACCCTTTAATCACTCCCCTTTATTGAGCTTTGTAGTAATTATTTGCCGTGTCTCTTTTAAGTCTAACCAGCAGGGCCTCGAAGGTGCCCGTCGTATATGAGACAAAATTGTTCATTATGCACTTCGCCTGTTTTGATTATGTGAAGACTCAATAATACATGGCACACTGTGGGCAACCCAGTGATGCCCTCAAGGGTATTAAGCATTACATGTAACTGTTTTTCATCCATTATGCATGGCATAATATGACACTGACAGCCCATATTTTCTTGGGAAGGTAAAGGGAAATTTATTAAAGGTGTGTTCCACTACATTAACTCATCTATCTATACCAACAGCATTTTTGTTATTTCTATGAAGGTTTCGAATGTCTGTCATTCAGGGTTTATTTGGTATTATTTCCCTCCCAGATTGCCCTAAGAAACATAAATTATGAGTCTGTTCTTTTTTTTGAATAAGAAGAAAGCTAACTCGATTTTACATTACATGTGTTCAAGGTGCACCACTTATTCTAATTTCAACACATTAATAATCAGAATTTTTCTGCAAGTATGATTTCAGAGGTTTTCATTAGCGTGGATTTGAGACAAGGTAACAGGAAACACCGAGGGACCTCATTACCCCGAAAACCTGTATCTCTGCCCGTTGTCCTGTGCCAAAATTTTCCACCCAGCCTGCAGAAATTTTAGGCAGTGAATTCTAACTTGGTATAAAAAGAAAATCTTAAAAACTGTATCAGTTTTTCAGGTTTTGCCTGGTCGCGTAAAGTACGACCAAGTTGCATAGAGTTTTCAAGGCAAGAGACTTTCAGAGGTGGTTTACCATTGCCAACCTTTGAAGGGACTTCCTTGGCAATGGCCCATCGGAATTCTAACCAGGGCTGATCCTGCTTAGCTTCCAAAATTAAATGAGATCAACCTGGCAGCCCAGAGCAGAACTGGAGTATACATAGAAACTACTCTGAGTTTTAAATTGACACTTCTTTCACACTAGATTTCCTACCACTATGAATTCTACTTCCAAAGAGAAATTTTTTTAGAAGAGAATCCATTTATGTTGCGCATGGTCTAAGTCAGTGGTTCTCAACCTTCCTAATGTCACGACCCTTTAATAGCTCCTCATGTTGTGGTGACCCCCAACCCTAACATTTATCCATTTTATAGATGGAGAACACTGATGCAGAGAGTCTTAGGCGACCCCTGTGAAAGGGTCGTTGGACCGCCAAAGGGGTCCCAACCCCCAGATTGAGAACCACTGGTATAAGTGATATGTAAATGTGTGTATTGTCTAGTACAATAGCTTTTACTATTGGTTAATTGGCTGTGTTTCAGGGGTTTTGAAGCTAAGGCTATTTAACGCTCTTTTCAGCAATTTGCTATTTTCCCCTACCCTTTCTTCCATATGTGTGACATACATTCCTGCCTCATAGAATGGTTACAGTACTTGGTTGCATGCACAGGCTTCCAGTTCAATCCTGAGCAGACTTATACCTTTCTACGACTACTGATTTCACTTAGAACAGTGTAGCCCTGCTTTGGATTGCAGAGTTTATCCTGTCCACATGAGTTCCCTAAGAGTCAAAATTGAATACTGGGCCACCAGTTTGGCTCAATGTTGTGTGTGCAGCAGCATTTATACTTTCCACTGTTTCTGGGTGTTCTTCTGCCTCCATTATTTTATTGGCACTGAGCAGTTTTAAATGGCGTGACACATCCACCACTGGATTTTATATTCTCCTATTTGTTTTGTAATGAACTGTGTGCTTTGGACTCCCCTCAAAGTATGAAATAATTAAGCCTCTCCTTTGTTAGACGAACAGTGCTTCAGATAAAGCACATATGTTGCAGGAACAGAACCAGAAATCCTGATTCACAGATTTCTATTCCAGCCAATTTATCTGTGTAACAAAGTAATTTTTGTGATTGCTGACAAATGGAGTTGATGTTGCAAAGAACACAACATCACAGTTTTTGACCCTTCAACCATTGTTAAGGTGTGGGAGCACCTGTGCACCTCTGTGCATACATGTGCTAGTTAGTCCGGGAGAGGTTAGATTTATGTATTTATTATATTTTTTTTGTGCTCTTCAGTCAAATAAAATGACATCCAAAGCATTTACAGCAAATAAAAATGGAAACTAATAGCAGTTAAAATGTAATTTTAGTGAGGTCTCATTCCAGACATGATAGACAGATGCTTTTCTGCTCTTCCCTCTCCCTCCACCCCTAGTGACTGAAATTGATAGTTGTATGCAATGAAACTGTCACCTGAACATGATGGAAGGGACTTCCAAAGATGGGTGGATCCCCACCTTTCTACTGTAGGTGTGGGGCATCTTGTATGGGGGGTGTCTTCTCCACCAGTTGCAGAGAGGCAGGAAATGACAAAATAATTATCCTTGTACTTCCTGTGCAGTCTCCGGGGTCGCTTTCCCTCAGTATTTCCCTGCCTCTGCAGAGAGCAGACGTGTTTTTTGGAGACTCTGGCAAAAAACCCTCTGTTTGTTTTGTGTCGTTTTGTGTGTCTGTCTGAGAGCTGTCTCGAAGCCGGGTGAGTGCTGCGCTCCGGTTTAGGACCTCAGCGTAGCTAGGGGATCTATTGCAGAGTCGCCCCAGGGCAACCGCTAACTTTAAAATCACTGACTTTAGAACAACCCCAAATGGAAGCGAGATCCTTCTCCCCAGAACGGGAGACGTTCGTGGCCTCCTGCCGAGCACTTTCGCTCCGCCAACCCCGGGAAAGCTAAAAAGAAGACGGGGGGAGCGTAAAACCGGCTAAAACGTCGGGCCGGGCTGGAGAATCGAAATACCAGGAGCATGCGCGCGAGTCGGCAGTGACTGCAAAGAAGAGACGCTTTGCAAACCGACGTGGGAGTTTCAAGGGCCTTCCCAGGGCGCGCCTCTTATAAAACTCCACGGCCGACTCCTCCAACCTTCCCAGGGTTACGGAGCAGTCGTGGCTCTCTAGAGGGCTGCATCGGATGGTGATCACAGCTGTTCTTTCCTGTAAGGTTGCTCTCAGGCAAGACTCCACAAAATGGCAGAGCAAGGAAACTCATCCCTAAGCTAAATGACTCCAGCGTAAGCTGGATGAGTGCGCTCTCAGAGGCCTTTAAGGAGTTCCTCAGCAAACAAATTGACAAAGCTCTGGACGCCAGAGATCAAAGGTTTGCTGCCTCCCGAGTCTAACTTCTTAGATCACGCAGCCCCTCACAGGTGAGGGCTCTGTTTTTCACAGAAGGGACCCCTTAGCCTTCCCAGAGGAGGAAGAAGAGGGGCTATCTAGCCTGGATGAGAGAGTGTTGACGGAGAAAACCTCTGACTCCAGAGGAGACCACTGAAACAATCCCCAACAACCCACTCAGTTTTTTCAAACTAGAGGAAATACAAGCCCTAATTTCCAAAACTATCTCTTGCTTTGGATCTCCACGATCCTGAAGACGCAGAAGAACTCCTACCCCAAGCCTCGGCACCCGCCTCCACAAAACCACTTAGCGGGTTCCCTAAAGGGAAGGCTGATCATCTACCCAAGGATAGTGTAGGAGAAAATTTTTTCCCAGTTCCTGAATGTTTTTAAAAAAAGGATCTCAAAGGGAATGGATGAATCCCACCTCTCACAAAGGCTTGCCCAACAATTTTAAGAAAAAATATTTGATGCCTCAGCAATTCCACGCTCTCTTACAAAACCCTCCCCGTGGATGCTCCTGTTACAGTTTTACATTCTGGAGCCTTGGTGGCAAAAGAAGCGTAAGGGAACATTAAAGACCCCCTGGATAGGAGGCCAGAGGCGGGCGCTAAGCAGGTCCCATGAATGGCTGGCAGCGGCCATTAAAACTTTGACTCCCTCCTCCACAGGCTGGTCAGAGCCACAATGGTTTGGTTAAAAAGGCACTTCTGGAAATGATTCCAGTCGAAATTAAAGGTGCTTGTGAGGGGCATAGAAAGAATTCTGTCTGCAAACTCCTTTATAGCGGATGCCACCTTCGATGCCATGGCCTTAGTGGCGAGATCCATGGCTTCCAACATGATTGCCAGACGCAACGCGTGGATCCGCCAAGGGTGTTGACATTCAATCCAAGCACGTAGTGGCTGGTTACCTTTACTACGGAGAAGCCCTATTTGGGAAAGAACTGGACCAAGTCCTGGTCCAAACAAAAGATAACAAAAAAAGACGATGCCAAAATCTGTCAGAGTGACCAGACAGAACATCGAATACTAAACAACAAATTTACTTTCAGATCCTTACAAGACCCTCCCTTTGTAGGTCTCAACACAGGATGGACAAAGAACAACCTGGCAAAACCAGCAGTCCTTTCGAAACTAAGGCAAGCAACCTCCCAAGCAGTTCTACAAACAAGGGAGAAACTTCCAACGCCAACAAAATGCTAATGACTACCTGGACCTTCCAGTGGGAGGTCGCCTCCAATTTTTTCCAACAGAGTTAAGTAAGGGAATCACGCGGGACAGGTGGACACGGGAAGTCATTTCCACAGGCTAATGGATAGAATTCAACATCATCCCACGGCAGCATGTGATGATCTCACCGGGCCAAAACAACCCGACCAAAAGCCAATAGAACCTCCTGGAGGCAGCCTCTCACCTCTCGAAAACGGCATGCACCGAGCCTGTGCTCTATAGCGGAACTGTACTTTAGGACGTATTCACATTTCTTTACAGTCCCCAAACGCAATGGGGACTGGAGAGTAATTCTGAACTTTAAAACGTCTCAACAAATCTTATCTGAGTTCCAAAAATTCAAGATGGAAACTCCTCAGGTCAATTCACATAGCATCGCTTCGGCCATCAAGACCTGTTGACTCTAATTTCGACCTGACCGGGCGAGCGCCATTTACACACATTCGGATTCACAACTCTCACAGGAAATACCTTGAGGTTCATGCGGTCCAGGATCAGCACTACCAATTCAAGACCTTTACCGCTCGGGCTGGCCACAGCCCCTTGAACCTTCTCAAAAGTCCTGGCTGGCCCCGGGTCATTCTTCTTCTTAAGAGAACAAGGGATTCACGCTTACTTCCTTACCTCGACGATCTGGTTGATACGCTTCAAATGATCTGTCGGCAAAGCCAACGAAGATACCAACGTGAGTCCAAAACGCCTTGTCTCAGCACGGCTTTATCATAAACAGAGAAAAAAGTTCCTTTAACTCCCTCCACGCGTTTGGAACATCTGGGCGCCGTGATAGACACGGGCAAGTCCGATATTATTCATCTGGTGAAGAGAAGATTTCCAAAATTCGCCGCGACGACACTGGAAATCATGTTCGCCAAACGCAACTCCGTGCTAAAACTTGTAAGCCTGTTGGGACTTTTCATATCAGTAATCGATCTAACCCAGGTAAAACGACTTCATATGACCATCATAACACTTTCTTCGGTCATACCTGTCCTGGACATCATCAATAAAAAAGACAAACTTCTAACGCTAATTCTCCGAAGTCCGGATAAAGTTCGTAAATGGTGGTTTAACTGAAGCCAATCCTGAGACGAGGGAAAACGATAATTTACATCCTCCTCCTCGGGATAACAAATATGATGGATGCTAGCCTCCAGGGTTATTAAGACTTTAGCTAATAATACGGCTCCATGTTGTTGGTCCCAGGAGGAATCGGTGCTTCATATCAATAGCGATTTCAATAATCTTTTTTGGCGATCTTCGGCATTTTCTGCCCCAAATTCGCCACCAACATATCATCATTCAAACAGACAACGAATCAGCCAAGATGCAATATCAACAAACTGTGGGCGGCTCCAAATCAGCCAAACTGCACTCAAAGCGCCGCGAAAATCCTCCGCTGGGCAGAGACCAACTTAGCATCCCTGGAGGCTTACACATCAAAGGGTCTCAAAACCTCTTTCACAGCAGATTGGCTAAGCAGGCAGAAAATGTGCTAACACCTAATGGCTTAATTCGATCCATCTGTCTTCGACCTCATATTATGCAAAACCTTCTTGACACCCATAGAGATCGACCTGTTTGCATCACAACAGAATGCAATAACTTCCTCGGTTCTCTATGACACGGAATTACCTTCATCCACAAGCAACGGGTACAGATGCTCTGAACGCAGTGTGGCCTACAACTCTTCTATATGCGTTTCCTCCGCTTCCACTTCTATTCAGCGACTAACGCAGGATAATAGCGGAAGGCGCATCAGTGATACTGGTAGCTCCACGATGGCTCAGGAGACCGTGGTTCTCCATAATCCTAGAAATGTCAGTCTCGAAACCACTGACTTCTACCAATCACTCCCGAAGTTCCTGACTCCGCTATGTCTCATAGTTCACATCCAGATCCCACGTCGCATAAACTGATCATGGAACTTGAACGGACAAACTTAAGGAGCAAAGGGTACTCAGAACAAGTTACAGCCATGACTCTAGCTGCCAGACGCGGAGTCCACAGCCAGGGATCTACAATTCCTCCTGGAAGGCGTACGCCAGGTGGTGCCAGCGAAAACAACTCGACACCCTACAATAACCGGGCAACTACAGTCTTGTTGGAGTTCTTACAACATGGCTACTCCATGGGTCTCAAGTGTTCCACCCACGCAGACAATTGGCAGCTATTGCCACAGTCCTTCCAGTCACAGACAGTAAGTCACCACAAAACATCCAGACATCATAAATCTCCTGGAGAGGAGTCAAATTGTCTCAACCAGCGGTGCATCCGCCAGTTCCCCTCCTTACGCCTGCATGCAGTCTTATCGGCTCTCACCAAGTCTCCATTTGTTCCAAACGCACACCGTAAAACGGGTAAGGATGAAAACCTTATTTCTGATCAACGCCTTAACGCCGGCTAGAAGAGTCTCTCGAACCACGCAGCCTTATCAGTGAACAAGGAAGTCCTGGTTCTTTCATAAAGACAGAGTGTGCCTCCGCATCGATCCCACTTTTATTCCAAAAGTGAACTCACAGTTTCCCGTACCTGCCAGGAGATCATCATTCCAAACTTTCTGCCAAATCCTACTCATCCAGTTGAAAAATTATGGCAATTGACTCAGATGCTACCGGCCTCTAAAAGCGTACATTATCAGAACAGAAAACATTCGAAAATCGGAAAGTATGTTCATAAACATTCATCCCCCCAAATCGGGGGAGCTGATGTCCAAGGCAGCCATTAGTAACACCTTTGAAAGCATGAATATGCGAAGCGCATACAAAGCCGCCCATCTCACCGTGCCTTTGGGAATCACCGCTCACTCATTCCAGGAATGCTTCCGCCAACGCCGCCTTTAGAAATCACGCATCGGTGGAAGACATCTGTAAAGCGGCAACTTGGTCGCCTCTATATTTCCACCTTCGTGCTAGCTATTACAAGATCTGTCCCTGGCCTCGGCAGAATCCCACAATAGCCTTTTTTGGCAGAAGGGTTCTGGAGAGCACTATCGGGGACTGATGAAACCCACCCGAGTGCTCGACACTGCCTCTGGGAGGTCCCATACAAGATGCCCCACACCTACAGCAGAAGGATCCATTGGATACCTCACCGCGGAAGGGTCTTTCTACTGTAGGTTAGTGGGGCATCTTGGCCCTCCCTAGTTTCTATTAGTGCCCGATTCTGCTCTCCACAGAAATATGTTTAAAGTTTCCTCAGTAAACTCACCAGACAGACAACAGTTTAGAGTTCTTGTTCAGCAGTTTTGTCTCCATGTTACTGTTATGTGTTTGCGTTACACGTTTAATACTACTGTGCCAGGCGGGGGAACTGAGGGAAAGTGACCCCGGAGACTGCACAGGAAGTACAAGGATAATTATTTTGTCATTTCCTGCCTCTCTGCAACTGGTGGAGAAGACACCCCCCATACAAGATGCCCCACTAACCTACAGTAGAAAGACCCTTCACGGTGAGTATCCAATGGATCCTTCTCCTAGGCAGGATCTGAAGAATAATCAATTTCAGATCTTCTGCAGGATTAGAGAAGGTGTATTCTTGTATGATACAAATGATTGAAAAGACTCAACCAGCATCAAGGCTTAGAAGTTTCTTATTCAGTCCCTCAGTGTGGCATCCACATTGCTGGAGTCGCCTCTTGCAGTTCTGTCCCAGCAGGGCTGGTCAGTCCCCCTGGGTCCCTGAGAGCTCAGAAGCGAGGGAGGAGATCTCACTGGCTGCCTTTCCATTTTGATACACCGAGTTCCCCAGCTCTACAAACCGGTGGCCAGTGTCTTCCTTTCTGGCCCTTTGCCATGCCTCCCTGTTATAGCTCCAACCCATCCCTTGCTCTGATCTTCGTCAGTCAGTGCCCTGAAGTTGGGAACAGACCTTCCCTTCCTTGGCCCCATTGCCTCCATACCCTGCTACTCCAGGGCTGAGCCCATCTCTCCCTAGATCTCCTCTGGTCCCTCCCCAGCCTGGCTCAAGATGCTGTGACCTGACTTGCGGAGTTGGGTTGCTTCGGCCAGCTGCTCCCACCTTCCTGCCAAGCCACTGGTCTCATGGCCCTTCCAAGGTGGTGCCACCTGTCTTCCTGGTGCTTTCTGTGGCCCAAGTCTCTCTGTTGCCATGCCACCAACTCCTGCTCCCCAATCTGACATCCTCATCTTTCCACTGCTACTGGCTCCAGAGTAGGTGAGTTCTGTCCATTGTTGTTGGGATAGTAAGGGTGGTGGGGGAGCTCCGCATTTCTGGGTAGGGTGATTGGCAGTTGCTGTGCCCCTCATGGCTGCGGAAAGCTGCTGTGGGGATGGGGAGCCCAGTTGGGGGCGGGTGACTTGGGGCTGGGGCTGCCCCCCCCCCCCGCCATTTCAGGACACTCAGCTTGGCATCACTGCCAGATTTGTGTGAACGGATGACATTTCACTTGTGATATGGGATCTTTCTCCCTTTGCTATGTTTCCATGGACTTTGCTGAGTTTCTCTCTGTGCTTTGGTCAGTATGTTTTGTTGGAAATCTTCCACATCTTGATTGTAACATTTAGGTTATACCTTAGTTTATTGCACAGATGTCTCCAATTGTCTGAAAAGAGCCCATTCTATCTCATGACATTGCCAGAAGTATTCCCAGAGGAAGTTGATACTGATCATGCATGTTGCAGCTCCCCAGCGGCCCAATTTCTAAAACTGCAGCACAGTTAACTTAAGTAAGTCTTCCATTGGAGGAAGTGTCACTTAAATTAGAGGAACACTCCCTAAGTTGGAGGAAGGCGTCAGGCTTTGTTCAGTGGAGTGAAAGATAGGGGTAAGACCAACTCCATTTCCTCCACTTCGTTCAGACTTGAAATGGAACCATGTTTTCATATACTTGGAGCTTGGTCACTTTCATGTCAAATCACAGCTTGCTCTTACATCCAAACCAGCAAGTAATTATTTGTACTTATAATGGTTTGTCCCAGTTTGCTGTCCTGGTTTGCAGGGCAAGTACAAACAACAGTTTGGATGGTAATGGCAAACTAGGATTTGCTGCAAATCTGGAAGTAACTTGTGGCATGTTGGTGAAGGACAACTCGGGGGTGGGGTGGGACTGTTTGTACAAGCTCATAATCACAAACCATGGTTTGGCATTATATCCAAATTGAGCTTTTGTAGGCAGGCAGGTATCAAGATGTGATATCACAAAGTGTGATACATTTGAGGAAGGTGTGTGTAATTTCTAATTAAGTGATAGATTTGGGAAGAGAGGGGAACTTTAGATTTAGAAGTAAGGCAAAATAATAGTAGTGTTGGAATACCTAGTTCAGTTTTCCAAGGGTTAACCTGAAATGCCTACTGAAAACAAATCTTAGGATATATTCAGTTATTTGCTTTAGAAGAGAACTGATCAGGCTTTTTTTTTTTTAAATGCTTTAGCTGGCAGAAATACCAAGTCCTTTCTTCCATTTATTCATCATTCATTCATTACAGATCATATGAAACAGATCCAGCCAGCTTTTACATTCAGCTCCTGCAGAGTGAAATTAGCAAAGCTGTTGTCCCTCTGAGGGGTTCCCACTGGTACTATAATATTCTCTTTCTGCTTCGTTTTAAAACAGGCAGCCCATAATTTTCACTAGTATTAATTGGGGAACTAGGCAGTAAAATGACCCATTTTAATAGTACTGAAAGCTAACGAGGATCTGTGGGTATAAAATAACAAAGCCAGACTCTCAAAAGCTTTAACTTTCATTCCTTCCTTCCCTCCTACCACTTTTTGGAGGCCGTATCCAGCATGTGGTCCAGGCAGAACTCACATGCGTGGTCTGTGTGTACAAGGTCAGATACTTTGTGACAAGCAGAACTCCAGAACAACTGAACCACAGCAATGGGAGTTTAGTCTAGCAGATAATAGACACAGCTGCTTGTTTCCAAAGGATTAGTTCTTATTTCTCTGTCTGGAATTCCTGGTACCACCGATTAGGGATTCTGTTGCTTGCGGAAATCGGCTAGTCACACTAGCGTTGCTTCTGCCAGAATAAAATATAACAAGAGATCATGGGACTGTGGGCAGATGTTCAGAGTGACACACTTCCATTTTCTGCTTGCTCATCTGTTTCAGTCTTCCTCGTTCTTTTCATTATTCTTCTGTTGTGAACAGGGCAGCAGGCAATGGTGTTTCAGATCCCAGTGTTTGTGCTGGATACTCATCATTCACATTACACATTTCCTTGAGCTGGTTATTGCCATGGTTGCGATGTACCCTTGGATATGTCCCAGGTGGCTTGGCTCCAGCCTGACTGTAGCCAGTCTGGGAACTATCTACATGTACTGCATTTGCATTTGCATTTGCAGGGTCAAATGTTTTAAAATGGTCTTTTTGTACTCTGTATATGGAATTCAGCCCATTGTAGGGAGCACTGGAAGTGCTAAATGATATAAAACGTTTCATTGGCGGAGGGATGCCGTTCGTTTCCAAAGCTGTGTCTATGTGCTGGCTGCCTTTTATTGAGATCTAATCTAACTTCTTGTACTTGCGTTTTATAATCAGTGTTTGCTCAGACATTTACCTCATATAATCTGTATTGATCAGGAAGGTCAGAGAGAACACCCATACTTTTGTATAACTGTGGTCCTAGTCAACTGGATTATCTAGTTTGCAATTGAAGGTGATTGTTGCTTTTTTTTTGCTGTTTTTTTTGCTGTTAAGTTGCAGCTGACTTATGGCAACTCTATAGGGCAGCAATGGCGAACCTTTTCAAGACAGAGTGCCCAAATTGCAACCCAAAACCCACTTATTTATAGCAAAGTGCCAACATGGCAATTTAACCTCAATACTGAGGTTTTAGTTTAGAAAAAATGGTTGGCTCCAAGGCGTGCGTTACTCAGGAGTAAGCTTGGTGGTAGTTGGTGGCTTTGCTTTGGAGCAACTGTGCAACTCTTCCAATGGATGAATCATGATCCTAGGAGGGTTTACTCAGAAGCAAGCCCCATTGCCAGCAACCAAGCTTACTCCCAGGTAAAGGATCGTGCTTTAGTTCTTCGCATGAAAATCAGTGGGGTTTAACAGCGCTTAACAGAGTTACCTACACTGCTTCCCCAAAACAAGGTCTTAGCTTTAATGCTAATAATTGAACCCAGCAGCCCAGACCAGCCTAGATGTGGCGGGGGGGGGGGGGGGGGGGGGGGGTGAGGGGGGGCAACTCTGTTTGCGGGTGCCCACAGAGAGGGCTCTGAGTGCCACCTCTGGCACCCGTGCCATAGGTTCGCCACCACTGCTATAGGGTTTTTAAGGCCAGATTCTTCAGTGGCAGTTAGCCATTGCCTAGCTCTGTGTAGCAACCTGAACTTCTGTAATGGTCTCCCATTAAAATGCTAACCAGGGCTAACTCTGGTTAGCTTCTGAGATCTGATGAGATTACAGTAGCCTGGGCTACTCTGTCCTGTTTCTGCTTTTGGGGTGCAATGATCTAGAGAAATCCTTGTTGATTTTAGTTTTGATTATTGAAGGATCGTGTGGGCTCTTGACATAAGTGTCTGTTGGCATTGACTGTGAGAATGAATGGAACCTAGTGCTGTGTTTGGAATGGCGTTAGATTTAGGGATACATAAATTATGGCATCCTTGTTTGTTGTCTTAATTTATTTATCCCTAATCAAATGCATTTCTCAGTGGAGTATTAGGTTTCACTCTAGCTCGGACCTCCTTGTTGTTTACTTATGCAATGAATGTGGTATATGGATTTGTGTTTCTTCCTAGGCACTGAATTACCTTTGTTGCAAAAGCTGAGAGTTCTTGCTGGTATTACAAGACTGTGACTCTTGATACACTCCAGTGTTCTGTGATTCTAAGACACTCCACTCTAGAGGACACTCCAGTGGAGCTTGGAGTACTCCATACTGACAGTGTTGGGGAGGAGCAACCCAACAATGTCCTAAAAAAGGGAAGAGAAAGAAGGAATGTAAATAGGCAGGTTTCCCCACCTCCTCCTTACAAATAAGCCATTTCATGAATTGGCTAGTTAGCTGCTCTTTCTTGATGGATGTTTCACTTCTACTACTCCTCAGTGTCTCTCATACATTTTGATGACCCTTATGGATGAAATGGGCTCTGAACTGTGTACTGTGATTGATAGCATTTTTGCCATTTTATGTATTTGGCGACCTTTCCTTTGTACTTCTTTCCTTCCTGCCTTTACTAATAACATATTGCTAACGATTTGGGACGGCCAACCAATCATTTAATTTTATTTTAAATAAGTTCACTTTCTGTAATCAAAGACAGAAGGATAGGTGTTGTTGAGTTTCCATTTATCAGGGTTATACTTTATTTTATACCGTTACCGCACTGTCAATTTTCGAAGGGCACTGAAGCAAGGATAACATTAATCACACTGGAAGAACCAATGATGTGAGCATGCCCTCTTGATTTTCACCTACCAGGAAAGATTTGTGCAGTGGATGCTTTGCCAGTGCTCTAGGAAGCCCTCCTTCCTGTGTCGGCTTAAAGAGTCCAGTCTTGAAACTGACCAAGGGAAACTTGCCATTGATTTGGGCTCTCTGTTTCTGTTAGAGTTCTCTCTCTCTCTCTCTCTCTCTCTCTCTCTCTCTCTCTCTCTCTCTCTCTCTAACTGGGCTGAAGTCTCTTTCCTGCAGTAAGCTTCTGTTTAGAATGTAGTCTGAATGTTGAAGGACAAAATCAATACAGAAATCAATGCTAGTGTCGAGTTATCGGCTTAAGACAGTATTATTCTGAATTGGAGTGCAAGAAAAATTATGAAGGGTTGCTTTGAGACTACAGTGCATTATGACAGCATGTGTAAGAAAGGCCTATGACCGTGTAAAAAATATAATACACCTTGGCCAGAGGCCCCCTAGATTTTGATGTCCTAGGCTTCAGCTTGCCCAGCCTATAAGTAAATCCAGGACTGATAGCTGGGCTGCTGCTGGAGTATCAACAAAAAGCTCTGCGTACATTCTGTGATGGGCCATTAGGCTGCAAGATGGTGAGGCATGTCAAACAGTGGATTTCAGCAGCTGGCACGGTGGTTCTCAACCTGGGGGTTGGTACCCCTTTGAGGGGTCGAACGACCCTTTCACAGGGGTCGCCTAAGACTCAGTGTATCAATGTTCTCCATCTGTAAAATGGATAAATGTTAGGGTTGGGGGTCACCACAACATGAGGAACTGTATTAAAGGGTCGCGGCATTAGAAAGGTTGAGAACCACTGAGCTAGCAGATACAGTTGATGTTCTTCTAAAAGTTGTTCAGTCTTTATTGCATGAACACATCATGGCAGATCTGGCCAGCTGCACATATTGGTATGTCCAAGTCATCTCCCTCTTCTTTTGGAGGAAAAAGGATAATTTGGTCTCACTCTGACAGACATTTCAGCTTTTTCTGCTTTTTCAGAAAGCTTTTTCAGCTTTTTCTGACAGCGTTTCTGCTTCAGCTTTTTCCTTCTTTTGGCTCAATAAGAAACTTAGGCCCATTCTGCACGACACAAATAAAATGTCTTGCAGATGTTTTTAAAAGAAGTATTTTGGCTTTTTTTCTGAATGGGGAAAAAAAGGTTTCAGAGTTATTTTGTCCACCCCCCTCCCCCCAGCTCTGACTTTGGTTTGTGAGCAGCTTGCACCCACCATTTTCTTCTTCATTGGTTTGAAGACATCTCATTGGGGGAACAAAGGAAAATGACATTGCACAGAATCAGCAGCGAAAACTTCCTTATTCGCTTATTTTACACATGGAAATGATAGGCGAATGAGCTGCAAGCAGACCCAACAACCTTCTGCAAATGGTGGGTGGCACGGAGAAGCCCGAAGTGGCAGAAAATGGCAGGTGCGAGCTGCTCACAAACCAAAAGTGAAAGCTGTAAGAAGTTGGGCTGGAAAAATAAAACGTTTCCTGCTCTCCGCACAGCAAGCATGTTCAAAGCCATTTCAGGAAAAAAGTTGCTAGCGTTTTTGGAAAAGTCCATTTTGAACAAAAATAATACATTTCCCAAACTTTTTTGGGGGAACTGTGTGGAATTCCACCCCAAAAAGCATTTTTTTACATCCTGAAGGTGTTGTATTTGTGTTGCGTGGAATGGGTCTAAGAGGCTTCCTTTGGAGCTGTCTGGTTAACTTGTGTGAATAGTTTTTGGAGCAGATCTTTGTACTGGGTCTCTGAGAAGTTTTGTATTTTGCCAGTTCTGACAGTGCTTGATAGCTTGTTAGGGGACGTGGTTCCCTTTCCCTAAGTCAGCCTCCACTTTTCCCCTACAAGTTTAAAACTCAACACTATTTACTTACTTTATGTATTGCCTTTCGTCTCATTGAGCCTGAAGGAAGATGATAGAATTATAGAGCAATGTTGTAAAGACCAATATAATACATACAGTAAACAGTGTAATAAAACTTGGATTATACAATTATAGAACAATGAAATAAAGACAGACTAATAGTCCAACAAACTGGATTTCACAGCGAAAGAGCAATTAAATGAGAAACAATACAATATGTACAATAAGCAGTGCAACATGAAGGGGAAGGAAAAAGAAAACTGTCTGAAATTTTCACAGCCAGTTAAAATTATACCCCGTTACCTTTCTAAAATGTGCACAGTTATGAAGGCCAGCCGGCCCTGTACTACATGACAAACTGGGAAATAAATTGTTGATGTTGAAGGGTGGAGTTTCTGTCATGTGCCTCATCATCAATGGTTTTGCTGAGTTTACTAACCTTACAGTGCAATCCACTGCCGGGGGTGGGGGTGGATGGGGGCTGAAAAACTCATGGATGTGGTGTGGGGATGCTCCGATGTGATTTCCTCTTCTTTCAGTGCATAATATGTCAGTGAGGGAATAAACATGCCGGCGGTGGGGCACTGTGTGGCTCCATGGCGCCCAACACAGAAACCACTGTGGTGCTGGCATTCCTCTGGTACAGGAGCCTGTGCCAGTATGGGACGAGTTTTCCCGGGGTGAAGCTGCTTTAATTGGCTTCTACAGAGCTTTCAGCCCAGAAATATCCCCTATGCTTTCAGGTGATTTAACACCGTGAAGTAGCAGGTATAAGCTATTGAAAATGAATGGTGAGTTGGGGAAGCTGGAAATGTTGGCTTTTTCCCTCTTTGTGCCTCTCTAATCTTCTTTAGAGGTGGCGTGGCTGTGTATCGGAGGTGCAGTCCCCTGGCTGCTGCGAAACTCTTCCCTCCGCCTCATGGTGGAATGCACTTTTAGACTGTGTCTTGTGAGGACTCAAGTCTTCTGGATAACAACACTCACCAGCAGGGCTTGAACACGTGGTATGGTGTCTAAATCTTGTAACTCAAACTTGGAGTGATAGAGAGAAGACCTTTTAGTGCTTTACTGAGACCTAATGTGGTGTAATAGAATGTCTGACATGGGAGTTTGTTGGGTAACCTTGAGATAGTTGCTCACTCTCTCTCAGCCTAACCTACTTTGTCACATCGTTGTGAGAATAAATTGGAGGAGAGAATGATAATGTAAGATGCCCTGGGTCCCCAAAGGCAAATTAAGTAAATAAGTTCCAGAGAACGTGGCATGTTGACATCTGGTATGTGCCCCTTAGCTTGCCAAATAAGGAGGAAGAGAAGGTGGCTGAATAGCTAAGGGCTTTCATTCCTTCTTCCATCACTCTCTCCAGGTTTCTGTTTTGCAATAAGTTTCTTTCTCATTTCTAAGGCAACATTTTTAACGAAAAGGGTATAGGAAAAGTTTCTATTGTCTATGGTAGGAAATGTCCTTCTAGGAAGCCACCACCTGGGCGGAGGAGGGGGGAGCTTTCCTGGAAGCCTGTTTCTTTTCACAATGGTCAACTAACTGATGAAGCTTAGTGTAGCTAAGGAAGAGGTGGGTCTTCAGCCTTCGCTCTTGACCTGCCAGCTCCTAGAGGGCATGGACAGCCTTTCAGGCCATCTTTGGAAGCAGTTGATGGGAGGTTGATGAGGACAGCACCTTACTACCCTCCACAGTCTGTGAGCAAGGAAGCCAGCAAGTGGAGAACAAGGTACTAGAACCCCCCCTTCTCCTGCTTTATGAAGCCTTCATGTCTCTCCCCAGTACAGCATTTAGAAGTACAGAGTCTTGCTACCCCCTCCCCCCCCCCCACACTCCTCTGAAGCCTTTCTCCCCAGTGGTTCTCCCCAGTACAGTCTGGATGTGCAGGGTCTTGATGTGATCATAAATATATTACATAACATCAGTTTTTCACCAGTGACAGTGATCACAGACTTTCTGCCTCAGATTAAAAATGCACTAAGAGCAAGCTCTTACTTATATATGTTTAAAAATTGTACTTCCATCCATGCAGGGGAGGAATTATGGCTCAGTGAAAGAACATCTACTTTCCATTCAGAAAGTCCAAGGCTTAGATCTCCAGTCCCCAGTTTAAAAAAAGGTCAAGCAGTAGATGTTGGGAAAAACTTCTGTGTGAGGCCTTGGAGAGTTGCTGCCAGTTAGAATAGACGATACTGGCCTTGTTAGACTAATGGTCTGACTCTGTATAGAGCCACTTAATATGGTCACATGTTGGTAGGGAAAGGTGTAAAAACATGTTGTTGTTTTTATTTTCCAGGCAGGAGCTGCTGCACACTTGCAAAGTGCATCAGTTCACTGCAAGGTGTTCAATTTGGAAGAGACAATTGCAGGAGAATCCCATTTCAGTATAGTGGGCTGAACTTGACTATCTTTGCACAAACCCATTCAATTCTGTGATCAGAATAACCCCTTGTGGATTTAAACCAACAGCTGCAGGATTTTAAGTCTGGATGTAGGAGACCCCAGTTCAAAGATGTGCAGAAACACACTGGGTGGTCTTGGGCAAGGCTAAGTTTTTCAAGAGGCGCTGGAAAGAGACATTTTAACCTCTGCATTGCCATTTGAAGTGGAAGGATGTTATTGCCATTTCCTGTGTTTAAATGATAACTGCCAAAGGCTTTTCTATCTTCATCTTGATAACTTCTAAGAAGGGAGATTCTTCACGGTTCCTGAGAAGCTTGCTTCATTGCCCATGATGCAGTGTTCCAACTACAGTCTGTCCAGATCCAAGTTCATTAGTTCTATTTCTTTCTGTATACTGAATGCTACAATTTCTGCTTTTGTTAATACAGTGCATTGCAAGTTAGCAGAAATGTAGTTTGCTGTACTGCACACATTGCAATGCTGTCATTCTACTGACTTACAAAAGTTACAACGGAATCCTATACAAGTCTGCTTGGGAGAAAGACTCATTATGATGCTTACTCCCAGGTAAATATGGGTAAGATTGCACTCTCTGTTTATAGATCACAAGATTATATTGTCTGTTTCCTCCCACTTTCTCACAGGAATGAGAGACTTCATGCTTCATAAAACAAATAATGCTAAGGGTATATTTGTTCTCCACAGTATCTACAAAGATGTGTGTGTTAGGGGAGCCTCCATTTCTCAAATTAAAACAATAAAACACAATCAGTAACATTTACAGGCCATTGCGAACAACGTAACAAAAACAAATCTTCAAAATGCTTCAGAAGTATGAAAACACTGACAATTAAACATCAGGACATATAACATCTCTCACGTTGAAAACAATGGGGTTCAAGGTGTTTAACATGAGTTATATCATGTCCTGTAAATTTGTTTTCTAGGACATTTTTTTTCTCACATGACACAGGACAGATTCACAAATTATACATCTACAGAAGAAAATAGTGTCTGACACTTGGAAGATGTCTTTATTGCTTGTCTATCCTTAAAGCTATGCTACTTTGAGAGACTTTTCATTGAAACTCTGGGAAACCTTGAGTTCATTAATCAATCTTGTAAACAGCCAATATATTTAGCAGCAGACGTGTAGCTGGGCCAAACTGTGCCCGGTGCGCAGAGTGTTTTTTCCGCCCCCCGTGCCCCCCCCCGGCACACTCACACACACACCACTCCCCTTCCCACACTTACCTACGTTCCTTTTCTTTTTGTAGTACTTTTTGAGGCTGAAAAACGCGGCCTATTTGCAGTTCAAGGAGAAAGCTGCCTGACGAGCTATTCTTCCCAGGAGACCTTGTGAGCCCCAAGGTCTCCTGGGAATTGTAGTTCCTCAGGCAGTTTTTCCCCTGAACTATAACTAGGCCACTTTTTTCAGCCTCAAAAAGTACTACAACAAGAAAAGGAACGCAGGTAAGTGTGGGAAGAGGGTTGGTGTGTGTGTGCGTGCCATGAGGGGGTTGCGGAGGAGAGGGGGAGGGGCCAGGGGCGATTTTGTGCACCCCAGGTGTGCGCCCGGTGCACGACGCACCCCCTTCCCCTTTGCCCTCCGCCACTGTTTAGCAGTCATATTCAGTTTGGATCTGGGGGGTGGGGAAGGATTATAGAAGTGGCAAACAATGCTAGCAGAAAACTGTAAAATAATGAAAACTGTCTAAGGCAGTGGTTCTCAACCTTCCTAATGCTGCGACCCTTTGATACAGTTCCTCATGTTGTGGTGACCCCCAACCCTAACATTTATCCATTTTACAGATGGAGAACACTGATGCAGAGAGTCTTAGGCGACCCCTGTGAAAGGGTCATTCGGCCCCCAAAGGGGACTCGACCCCCAGGTTGAGAACCACTGGTCTAAGGCATGGCATACCATAAAGAAGAAAGGGGGTCACAAAGGTAGAGGACGCTGAATACTAAAAGTGAACTTTGTAAGAAACCCTGATCCTATCCCTTACAGAAGCAACCTCTTGTGCTGTTTCATAATCCCTTTGTTTTGCTAAAAGTGTGGGGATCTTCCTTACCAGATCAGGCAGGCCATTCCACAAGGTGGGAGTCATCTCAGGTAATGCACCTGAATGAGCAGTTGCTAATTTTACCCATTTGCAGGATGACACCTTCAGAAGGCTTTGCTCAGATTAGTAAATTGTCATAAGCAGGAGAGGCAGTTCTGCTGGTTAAGAACAGCCTTGGAGAGAGCACTGAGCTGTGACTGTTGCTCCAGTACTGAGGCTGGGTTGATACTTCTTCGTATTTCAAAGGAACAAACCATGACTTTGGACTATGACCACCATGGAGATGGTGCAGCTCTTTCCTCCAGTCCTGTGAGCCACTGTCATAGATCATGGATCTTAGATTCCATCCATGAATTTATTTAATACAGATTATATGGATCTCTCCCCCCCCCCCCCCCCCCCCGGTTTTGGTTTCCTTTTGACCTCCCACTGAGTACATTCCATACTTTATGTTTATTAGACAAATGGTGTAGCTTTTGCCTTTCAGGTCTGGATAGTGCAATTTTATCAGTATTCCTCACCCTCTAACACACAATTTAAAGCAAAACACATTTTCATATTAAAATTTTGCAAATTACTCTGAAACATCAATTGGCTAGTTAGCAGAAACCCCAGTTTTATAAGGAAGCAGTAAACTAGAATTGAAATTCACTCCAGAGTAGCGCCAAACTTTGAGTCAGTCATGTTTGTTGGTGTGACATCAGCATTTCCTGAACCAAATTTTAAAGATGTGAAAAAAGGTATGTGCTCACCATTGGAACATTAAAGAGCCATGAGCCAAGGAGTCTGCAGGACATGCACTTGATGGTTTATCTAAAAACATGTATCTAGCCCAATTTCCATGTTTATTTGCTCCAGGAAACTTTCAGTGTAATACTGGTAAACACCCTCCCCCCCCCCACACACACACACACAAACACCCCGCGCGTTATGTCAAGGAGGGAGAAAGTCATAAGTTAGTTTTGTTTCCTTTTCCATTTTGCTATGAAGTGGTGAGGGGACACTGCCCACAGTATCCGTGAAGTATCGAGCAGTCACTGTTTCAGAAACTGTCATGTGAGGAAGCCTCCCAACAGCTGGGCAAAAGGTGGCTGCCTTTTTGAGCTTGCGTGTTTTTATTTCCTCATTTTGTTGCAACAAAAAATAGCCTGTTTGCTTCATTCTGAGAGCTGCTTGTGAAAGGGGGTGATGTTTGCTGAGAGGCCCCTGAGTGGTGGGACGCAAGGGTAGGAAGCTTGTATGTTAAGAAAGAGGAGTGGGAAGGAAGAATCTTGGAGAAAAAGGATGAGCCTGGCAAACAAGGACTTCTGTCATGGCTAAGAAAGCCGGGCTGCTTTTGACATCCGCTTATGAGGTGTTTAGTTTTATTGCCATTTTCTGGCTTCACACTAGATGAGCATACATAAAAGACAGTACGAGGCTGGCTTCTTTTGTGCTTCTGCAAAGCTGTTATTATATAAAGGCATTGTTAGCAGACTAGTTAAAAATTGGTCCTTGCCACAGAAAAAAAGATAAAAAGAATCTCTCAAAACTATCTTATTTTTTTCTAACCACACTGGATTCTCTCTCTCTCTCTCTCTCTCTCTCTCTCTCTCTCTCTCTCTCTCTCTCTCTCTCTCTAACTAACACATGGCTGACCTCTCTGCTTAGATTTACAAGAATCCTCACAGTCCTGGACATGCCATTTCACTATCAGTAGGAGACCTAAAACAATGCAGAGTATGACTTCAAAGAGCGGCATGGCATAATGCTTAGCTGTGTGGAAAGCTGGAGCTGCTGTCCATGCCGTAAATTACCTCACTCTGCTTCCAAACATGCCATTGAGTTTTATGAAAGAATTTCGATGAAAATAAACGTTCTTAGCTTCTTTCATGATCTTTCCTTTGTCAGGGACACACACTTTCCCTCTCTTCTCTCTCTTTTTTAAAGACTCAGGCGTTCAAAAATATTTCACTTTGTGGTTGAAAGAGACCTTTGTTAATAATCACCAGACGTAGTTCTAATATTGGAATGGATTATAAAGTCAGTCTGTTTCATGTTGGTTCAACCTGAGAGGGTGGGAAGTCCCTCAAAGACTAAACATTGCACGTTACTTGCAAGAGTAGGTAAAAATAGATTTGAACATATGCCAATGTTCTTTTAATAAAGGGGACCCACTATAGAAGCAATACTAGTGCATCTCCAATAAGTGGTCTTTGCCTATCTTGTAAAGAATTTTTTCTATGCAAATTTTAACATTTTTCTGTACAGCTTGAGAAAGGGTAATTATATATTTCATACTATATACTTCAATCACAATACCAGATATTATAGTACCAGATATTATAACATAATAAAAGAGGCAGGTGAATTAAATGTATCCAGAACTAGCCAACATACATTGTAATTTTTGTATCATAAAACTTTGTGTAACAGTTATGAAGACCAAAAGGCCCCCTCCCCTGGCATTTGTGCATGTATTAACACACAGAAGAAGAAGAGTTGTTTTTATACCTCACTTTGCTGTACCTGAATGGAGTTTCAAAGTGGCTTACAATCACTTTCCTTTCCTTCCCCACAGACAACTTGTGAGGTAAATGGGGCTGAGAGAATTCTGAGAGAACTGTGCCTAGTCCATGGCCACCAAGGTCACCAGCAGGTCTTGTGTACTCTAGATTTCTCAGTAAAGCAGACTTAGTGGTAAACGAAATCCATTTATTGATAGGAAATCAGAAGAGTTGCACTCTGGACAGGAACATTGTCTAATCTGAAAATGGGAGTGAAAACCCCAGCAAAAACTACCACAGCCCCTCCTTCCAATTCCAGTTAGCCAGCAATGGTTCTTCTCAGGTTTAGTTCAGCTGTGTACCCCCCACAAATCTCGGATAACCGCTCTGAAGTCATGATAATGTTGTTCCTTAACAAGCACACGTAGCCAAAGCAGCACAGATAAGAAAGTGAAAGTAAACATACTAAGTACAGGCAGACTGTCCCCCGGATGCCACATCTTGTGCTTCCACCTGGAAACACAGGCCAAGACCGAACTATCAGGTCTTGATAGCAGGCTTCTTATAGAAGAGTGGGGAATCAAACCCAGTTGCCCAAATTAGAGTCCACCACTCCTAAGCATTACACTTTGCTGGCATTCCATTTATGGTTTGTGAGTCTTTCAGGACTTATGCCAGTTCCCTCTCACGAAGTCTTTTATGTTGACCAATGATTTAAAAGGATCCATACCTAGGCACTCTAATTTTATGAACTGTGAGTCTTTTAGTAAGGTTTGGCAAGATATGGTCATCATGGATTTTCCTCAGATAGTGAAGTCCTTTGTAGTCACAGAATGATCAGATGCTTGTAGACCACTCTGGAAATGAAGCAGAGGTGGGCCACTAGAATCATAGAGTTGGAGGAGACCACAAGTGTCATCAAGTCTAGCCCCTTGCCATGAAGGAACACATAATCAAAGCACTCCCGACATATGTTCATCCAGCCTCTGTTTAAAAACCTCCAAAAAAGGAGACTCCACCACTCTCTGAAACAGTGAATTCCACCCTCATACTGCCCTGATGGTCAGAAAGTTCTTCCTAATGTTTAGGTGGAATCTCTTTTCCTGCACCTTGAATCCATTACTCTGTGTTCTAGTCTCTGAGACAGCAGAAAACAAGCTTGCTCCCTCACCAACATGATATCCCTTCAAATATTTAAACATAGCAATCATGTCCCCCTTAACCTTCGCTTCTCCAGACTAAACATCTCCAGCTCTCTAAGCTTCTCTTCATAGGGCATGGATTCTAGACCTTTCCCCATTTTGGTTGCCCTCCTGGACATGTTCCAGCTTGTCAGTATCCTTCTTAAATTGCAATGCAAATACACAGTACTCTAGGTGAGGTCTAACCAATGCAGATTAGAGTGGTACAATTACTTCCCTCAATCTAGACACTATACTCTTATTGATGCATCCCAGAATTGCATTGGCTTTCTTGGCTGCCATATCACACTGCTGATTCATGTTTAGTCTGTGGTCTGGTAAGATTCCCGGATCCCTTTCACATATAGTGTTGTCAAGCCAGGTGTCCCCCATCCTATATCTGTGCATTTCATTTTTTTTTTTGCCTAAGTGTAGAATTTTACATTTATCTCTGTTGAGATTCATTTTGTTAGTTTGGGCCCAGCTCTCTAATATTTCCAGATCATGTTGAATCCTGCCTCTGTCCTCCCCCCTCCTAACAGCAGCACAACAGACTGTTTCCTGAGCATTCTGGACAGTTCTCTGCCCAAGAGACTAAAGTGATTACCTGAGGGGCTGAGAAGTGCTGTTCCCAGTGTGCCTGGCCAGGTATATCTCTCAAGTCTTCCAACCCACCCCCATTGTGTTTGCCATCACACCAGTAGATTCACTGGCAAAAACTGTAGATTTTTAAATTCTTGGGTTTCCTATCCCAGAATGTCCAAATCAACCTCTGAGCCATGCACATTATAAACCATCCATTAGAGGAAAGTTCAAGGATTGTCACTTTTTAATAATACGCTTTATTGTGCCGTGGCTGTGAAGATTCTCTGTGAGTGTAACTTCATATTTTAAAGGATATTTTAATGAGCCTTGTTGACTGACATAGGCACATAGGTATTTCAGGGGAGTGGATTTAAATGCCATTTCATACTTTCTTTTTTAAGTACTGTCCCTGAGTTTTACAAAGTTCAACCGAAACTTTTCTAAAGAATGGGTAAAAGAAGTGGAGATTCTCAGATATCCATAAAGTTCAGAGGGATGGCTTGGAACCCCCATGTCATATTGTGAAATTGAATTATAGCTTGGATCACTTGCTTGATATATTACTTAGTGGAGCCAAATGTGATTCTGAGTGTGTTTTATGTGAATTTTCCAACTTATTTTCTGCTGTTTGATCTTTTTTAGGGACATTTTTTTCTCCATCTTAAGCCTGGTTCATTTGAAGCATAAATCTTCAGCAGATTAAGGCATTTTCTTTGGCATGCTGGGGAAAATCAGCCTCAGAAATTCTGCATTTTTGTTCGTGCCAGAAATAGTTAGCACACTGGAAATATTCACCGGCTTCTAGTCAGTCGGATCATGTAGCCTTGAGTCAGATGGAAAAATGCTGGCCCTACAGTTTTAGGGGGAAGTTCACAAATAGCTCAAGAGAGTTAAGATTAAATTTCCTCTGTTTCCTCATTTCATCCTGCAGAGCAATTCCTCATGCTCTTGGTTTTGTAATGGCCATGTGTCCAGAGCGTGTGGGGCACAAAGTGTTGAAACTACAAAGATTGTTCTGGGCCCTGTTCACTGTGCAGAGCATCTTCCACAGAACAGAAAGTCTAACTCTCCCATATGAGAATAAAATAGATAGTATCTGACACTATCCTTTTAGCAACTAGAGATGTTTTCAGGTATGCATTTCTGAACATCTCCTCCACCCTCATACCACTACTGAACAAAGGGTTGCATCCATCCGGCTTTTCCATGGGTTCCAAAAAAGACAGTACTGGGCACTGTGGGACTTGCATAGACAAAACTCTTTGTGTGACAAGGAGTGGTAGTAAGGAGGGAAATTGGAAAAGATTGTTCAAAAAAGCTGGTGCAATGCAACCCAAAAGATTTAATTGTTTAAAAACAAAAAGAAGACCCAAACGAAACAAAAAATAATGATTTTTAATGCACTAAGATATTAACTGTCATCATACAGAAGAAAGCTAAAGATCCCACTGAATTCACTGGTTTTGTAGGATTATACATACAAATGTCAGCTTTCCCCAACAAGAAAATAAGGTCGCCTAGCTGGCTATTCACTTTACTGATACAACTTTTGTGTGGAGGGGAACAGTGTATGCCTGCAGCTGAAACGCAAAGAACTGTAAGCTAGCTGTTATTGTTTTTAAAATTTCTACTCCTTTCTCATAATCATAAATACGCATCCACCACAATAAAATGAGGTGATGACCAGAGTAATATATTCATTGGAGAAAGATTTGGAGTAGGTTCAAATCTCCACCCTGTTCATTGGGTGATCTTGGGCCAGTCACATACTCTCCTGATTTAACGTACTTTGCAGGATTGTAGTAAGAATGGGATGGTTTGGAAGACTACACAGAAAAAAATAGAGGTTTATAAGTGCATGTCAGTCAGTGCTATCATACCAGAGTGGGCAAAAATTTCCTAGGAATGGGAAAGCACCCTGATTGGGTAAGCTTACCTGCGCTCTAGTTGGTGGAACAACCTGCTGACTCCCTGACAACTCTATAGGCAGAAGATAAACAGAGGTAGTTTGTCATTGCCTGCTTCTATGAAGCAACCCTGATCTTTCCATATAAACTTCTATGCAAGTTCTAACCAGGACTGACCTTGCTTGATCTGAGGTCAGGCTAGCTTGGATCATCCAGGCCCAGCAGCATAAATAGTAGGTCAAATAGCCTTCTTCCTTCTGTTAATGGAGAATGTTCCATCCTTTACTTCATGCTTCACTGAAGAAGTACAAGACTTCCAGTGCAATCCTAAGCAGCTACATCATTCCAAACTCTTTAACTTCAGTGGACTTAGAAAGGACTCTGTTTAGGATTTTATAGTCTGTTCTTCCCCCTTACAAAGATCTGTACTCCTGGGGTAAGAGAGGCAAATACTACTTATTTAGATATTTCTACACTGCTGTTCCACTGTTAATATCCAGGGTCTCTCACAACATCTAAAATCACCAATCTAGTAGTCTGTGAAGATCTATTGATATGTAAATTGACACAAAGAATTAGCAGTATGGCCACAGAACATGTGTGAATCTCCAGTGCTGTGTTTTGGAGCTGTTGTGCAATAAAAATAAAAATAAAATAAAATAAATTTTACAGGTTTCTACAAGGTTTCTTGGCTGATTTTATTAAGAAAGGATACTCTTTATTCTCAGCTTTCCCTCAGACTCCTGTTTTTAAAAGAGGGAAATGGGAGAGTTCTGGAGCATCAATTACCTTGATAGGTAAGGTGAAAAGCATGTCACATACTATACTTCAACTCCACATTGCCAGACTGAAGGAGTAATTTGTTTTAATTAGATTATAGCTTCTCTTCATTTTAACTGTGTAACAGGAATGTTCTTTTAGTTTCAGGATTCAACCCACTAATTGCTTTCAGTGCATGTCATATTGCGAAAATGGGAAGTGAAAGATCAGAAGAGTTGCCCTGGTTATTCAGTGTAAAATACTAAAGACCTTGGAGATATGTGGGTCAAGAGACTGATCTCAGGATTATTTAGGGAACCAATGAACACTGGCTGTTTTCATGCACTTTCTTACACGTTGCTCCCTTTAAGTTATATTCATGCTTGTTCATTCTCTTCTGCTTTTCTGAATATCAGTTTCACTTTCTTTTAATGTTGCAAGCATATGTGGGGAATAAATTATTCCATGCCGTTTTTCCCAAATAATTCGACACAATACATTGAGATCAGATAGGAAATGTGTGTTTGTGGAAAGGAAGAGGAGGACAAAATTGGTAGGGGTGTTTTTTAATTGTAAGTAAGATTTTTTTTTTTACCAGCAGGGGTATGAAGGAACTTGTGGAGTGGAGCATCCCATTCTTCCTGCCCTTTCTTTCTCTCCTCCCCCTCCCCTTCTCTGTCACTCTTCTGTCCCTCATAATCACTGGGCTGCTCTCACCCTCCCCCCCCCACCTTCCACTGCCACCTTGGTGCCGAAGGGGCGGTAACAACTCCCATGCCCCCTGCCCACCTCCAGTATTGCTGCCTCAGTGGTAGCAAGGGAAGGATCATTGCTGCCTCATCACCAGGGACAGATGGGGAGTCCCACACATCCTTCCCCATCTGTCTCAAGTATTGCCACTTTGATGGGGGGTGGGGTTGGCAGGTCCCATATCTCCTTCCTGGCCGACCTTCAGTTTTGACACTTTGGCTGGAAGGGAGGAAACATTGCTGTATCAGCCTCAGAGAGGGCTGGTTAGTTTTATGCCTTCTCCCCCACTCTTGCCCCTTCAGCAGCTGTGGGGAGTAGTGGGCAGTGACTTTTGATCATTCCGCCCAGCCTTCTTCCTGCTTGTGTGCATCCTCCTGCCTTTAAAGGCAGTTTTGTGAGCCTTTGTTTTGTTTTGGTAATCATCCTTTCTTTTTTGTACTTTTAGTCCTAGTCTAATATGTTCAACTGTGGACTCCGCCATTTGCTATCAGCTCTGTCCCTCCAGTGATTCCGATAGTTAATACACTGGAATACACAGTAGGAACCCTCTGTTCTGCACCATGATTGTGGATGGAAATTTTCACCACCAGAGGAACAACTGAACCTCTTTTCCTTGGTTCTATCTTTCTGAATGCCTTAAGTACCCATTTTTAATTAACATGAATACATTTAGATGGGAATATGCAAGAAATAAATTATGCCTTAAAAATGACAGGACAGTTTTTAAAAGTCCTATCCTTTCTGCCTCATAGCATCTAAAAAGTCATACCACACACAGACACAAGCTGAATTTTTTTAAAGCAACATGAGGTTCATACATTGCTCGCCCTCCAAACACAAAAACACTCTCTCCTCCTACTTTTCACCTTTGCTGTCATAAAAGAACCTGAGTTACTCACCAGCATGCCTACAGTTTTATTGTTTTGAGAGAATACTATTACTTTCACAGGCTGGTAGACCTGGTTGCTGATGAAATTCACTCACAAAAGGGTTTACGTGCAATAATGACTTCCCTTTCATTCACAGCAACTGGGCTGCTTTGTGTAAGTATCCTCTAATCACCCTCAATAAGACTGGCTGCGGAACTTGCAGAAAAGGAAGTGAGTTCCTTTGCCAGCAAAGCTGTCTGTTTGGGCGCCCCGACTGGATATAAATTTTACTGCAAAGGGTTGCTGTGTGATACAGGAATGTATGAGAGAGAAAACCTTTGTGAAGGAAGCCAAGAATGGGACTCAATTTGGCAGTCCGAAATGACCCCTTTGGAAGCAGTTTTGGCCCATGGCTCTCAAGAGTACATGTTCTTGTTCATATACAGTAGCACTGATTTAACGTTCCTTTCCCAATGTCCTATTCTTTGCTGGACTTCATCTGAAAAGTTACTGCCCATTTACAACAGATTGCAGGTGGAATGGATAAACATTCATCCTGCTGGTGACCAGTAGAACAAGTAGGCCAGAGATCTCTTGCCTTAAAAACCCTAGAGAATAGCACTTTACCCACCCACACCCACCCACACGCAAGACCCATTCACACATGAGAGAGAGAGCTGTTGCCTAGAATAAGGGTATGTGTTAAACCAGTGCTTTCTTGGAGCAGCAGGTATGTAAATAACGTGGTTAGTGCATTTAGAGAATCTATTCTGTAGGAAGGCATTTCGTTGTCCTTTCCTAGCCTTTACTTGGTACTCATATGAGTATTGACAGTGCAATCCTAAATACACACATGAAGTTTTCTTATTGTCTACTCAGAGTAGCAGTGGCCCTTCAGGGTCCCAGGGAGAGGTCCCTCACGTCACCTACTGCATGACTCTCTTTAACTGGAGATGCTGGGGACTGAATCGGATACCTTCTGCATGCGAAGCAGAGCTTATTCCATTGAGCCCAAACAGTCTTGCAGAAACCTCTGGAAGTTCATAACATTGTAAATGGCAAAATGGAATTCATTTACCAAAAAATTAAAACATTGCATGAATATACAGCCTCATGCTACAGAAAAACAAATCCTTATTTCATGATGAACAACCTTTCAACTATAATGTATGTTAGGCTGATTCCGCATGGGCCAAAAACAGCAGTGTGAAAACGGTGCGAAAATGGTGTAAAAGGGCTTAAAACAGTGTAAAAGGGTTTATACTGTTTTCACACCTTCACACTGCTGTTTTTGGCCTGTGCGGAATCAGCCTAAAATAGAAAATCAACTTTACATTTTTTCCTCCCAAAGGATTTTATTTTAAAAAATCTGACTTAAATTTTAAAAGTTAATCCAAATTTTAAAAGTTAATCCAATTTTTTTTAAAAAAACATTGATTTTATCTACTCTGTGTGAATGTATCTTGTGAATGAAGAAGAGCAAGTTTTTATATCTCACTTTTTTCTACCTTCAGGAGTCTCAAAGTGACACTTCATTCCCCCCAACAGGCGCCTTTTGGGCAGAAGCTCAGTTCTGATAAATTTGGGCAGAACTTTAGTTCCTTCTTATAAAAAGAATAATTGGTTTTTATACCTCATTTTTCTGTACCGTAAGGAGTCTCACAGAAGCTTATAATCACTTTTCCTTCCTCCCTCCCAAGAGGCACCTTTTGATGTAGGTGGGGTTGAATTCTGAGAGGACTATGACTGGTGCAGAGTCACCCAGCTGGCTTCATGTACAGTAGTGGGAAACTGAATCCATTATCCAGATTAGAGACCGCTGCTTCTAACTACTATACCAGGCTGATGGTAGACTGAAATCTTCCTGTTCAAATTCTTGAATATTTATGCAAAACATATTCAATTTTTTAAAAAATAATCAGATACTGATCTTAAAGTGTTACCTTAAAGGAAAATAATAAATCTTAAAACAATCTTACCAGTCCTAAAGGAAACCCTTAAAGGACAATAATAGATGCTATTTATTTTTCTAAAATATTGAATTGCTGTAGTAGGCTAGAGAGTCACTTCAGAAGTCCCACAGTGGCTGCTGTTTTTCAGTGATCAACCTACTATTGCCGTTCTTTCACTGTTTCAAATACCTCCTTCACATCCCAGCATGCAAATTGACTGGGGACAGGTGGGCTTATAAATGTTTTAAATAATAAACAAAGAAACCCCAGACTTCTGTGTGAGAAAAAGAGACACCGTGGACATTGTCTACCTTTTAGATGGTATGCAAGCATTACGTGTGACATATAGCATTGATTATAGTTATGCTGAGGTAAAAAAATACTAGTGACGGAAAAAATGTTTTCTTGAGAAGAATCTGGGTAGCCTTGAGATTTTCTTCTCCCGTGACATCTTTCTGACATTCTGTTCAGTATCCTGTAGACATTTCCTTCCCTCTCTGTCAATTCGAGCCACTGGTGCTATTTCTTGCCAATGTAAATGCTTTCCGACATGGTCCAGCCTCACAGGGGCATCCAGTACCTGCCTTCTCTCATTGCCCTTCATTTTCTCCTTGATGTCACAAAAGCCTTTATTAGCTATTTCATTGGTGAGGATAACTGGAGGTGATCAGGAGGTGTGTCTTGGTTACTTGGCAACTACAGTCAGGGAGTGATGTTTCTGGGGTTTTACTGTTTCTTTACATAGAAGGCCCCTTCTCTCTTTCCTGTTAAAACCATGGCATCTGGAATTATACTATAAGATGGTAATTGGCCTGTTACTATATCTTGACTGGTGCCTCTAAGGCTGCTACCCAGTGTAAAGAACATTACAGCACAGACTTCAGTTGCCAGTTGATTACAGCATGAATAGTTACTTATTCTTATTTCACCTCTGCAAGATTAACGGAACAGTGCCTACTTTAGTAGAAGGTATGCAGGAGCCCAATAAATGTGATAGTTTAGTAAATGAAGAAATGCTCAGTTGTAGTAAGTGGTAAATGTCCTGTTGTCCAGAAGGGCTCACTCAAGTATTAGCAATTGAAAAGGAGTTGACAGGACTGGTCCTTATCCTACAGACCTTATAGTTCTCAATAAAAATCCACTTTCTTCTTAGTGGGAACCCAAAGCAGCTTACATTGTATTTCCACCCTCTATTTTATCAAAATACCAAGAGGTGACTCTTCTAGTTTATCAGTGTATCAGGGCACAAATGGTAACAATGCTGACGATTTCATTGTCTGGGGTGGATTGGCAAGAGAGCCCTCCAGTTGTTAACCATAGCTGCTTCAAACATAAGCCTGATGAGAACAGCTCCATCTTACAGGCCCTGCAGAACTGCATAAGGCACTTGGCAAGATTTCCCCCTCCCTTCCCCTCCTCATAATGTTGATTACAATGACTTTAACAGTTATTTTGCTTCTTAATTCCTTTGTTCTGAAGATTAGGTTCAAGGTTGGTTGATTTGTTTTTCTCTTCATGTATTTCATAATTATCTATCATATGCTAGTAAGTTGGCTTCACTATCTAGACCAGGTGCTTGTAAGACACAAGCCTTGGGGCTAAACCCTAACCCTTCAACAAGGGCCACTAAAGTAGTAAATGAATTAAAATTAAATTATAAATTTTAAATTTAAATTATTTTAATCTAATGGGGTTTTGTCTGTATATACTATATGTAGAATTTGTGTTGTGCACCACCCTCAGCCCTTTGGGGGTTGGGCGGTATAAAAAACCCCATAAATAAATAAATAAATAAATAAAAATTGCATTTTAAATTAAAATCACACATTCACATCGAACACACCTAGTTAAAACAATTTAAAACAGAGCTAAAATACATACAAAGACATAAAAACAACAATTAAAACATTGGCATGAAGGAAGGATCACTGAGGGAACACCAAATGAAAGAAAAAATATGTCTTCACCAGCTGGTGGAAGATGGCGACAGAAGGGGAGAGACAAATCTTCCTTGGGAAAAGTGAGTTACAGAATTTTTGGTTGCCACCGACCTAATCTCAGAAGGCAGAGGGCACCTGAAGCAGGGCTTTTGAAGATGACTGTAGTGCTGAAGAAGGTTAATAAAGGAATAGGCGGTCATTCAGGTAAACGAGATGTTCTTATCTGTTAAAGGTTTGGAAGTTGCAGCCATGTGCCTCCGCACTGGAACTGGGACCTTAGTACTAGGAGAGCAAAAGTTTACCCTTTGGAGATGGGCTGTAGCTCAGTGACAGATCACATGCATTGTGTCCTGAAGGCCCCAACTTGACATTCCAGTTAGTGAGTCTTATGTAGCAGGCCCTGTATTGGAGAAGGACTTCTCTGAACCACTGGCAACTGTGATATTAAACAAAATGAAATAATAATAGAAAGACATTAAATTTTACTTCTTGCTTATACGTTTTTGTACCTGAAATACTATGTTAATTAGTCTTTCTGAGGTGGCTTTTCTGTGACTGAAGCAGAATTTGTTTATGTGGCTTCTTAGGAGTGCTGTTTTTAAGACTGCTTGCCTTCTTACATGCCGGGCGGCCTATTATCATGCTCATTTTCATTTTGGGCGATAGTTTGCTTCTCAATAAATCTGATAAACTGTTTAACCTAATTACTATCTGAGGGATTTATTTAATGCCCAACTAGGCAAGCCAGAAAAAGGCATAGCTTGATTTAGCAGAGATATCTTCCTTTAGACTTCAGGGTTGTTGTGTGTTTTTTTTTCTCAAGGGGCTTGCTCATTAGGAAAAGGAACTTGCCTTTCATATTAAATGAGATTTCATGCACATATCTGCCCCTTGAGGTATGGAGCATGTAGGATGTACAGTGTATGCTTGTTTCTGCAGGTGGACATATATTCTGAGTGATGATTAATGCAATTTTTTAAAGAACATATTATCAACTTTCAGAGTCAGTCCTGTTTATTGCTCTAACACATTATTCATATCTAAAAGCTATGATGATAGTAAGTAGGCATGAATTAATCTAATAAATAAAGCAAATATTGTAGCTTTCTCTCCTTTACAATTGGTTTAGGCGCCAGGAAAATAACTCGAGAGCGTTCTGGCATCATCCTTTTTGTAAGAACTGGGAATTTTTAAAAGCAAAAGAAATGCAACAATGTCCAGAATAGTTTCCAAAGCTCCCACATTCAGAACATTGTTGAAGCTGCAGTTTCATTGGCAGTGAACTTTATTATTATTTTTTAACAAGGCAAGTAAAATCATGGTCACCGCAATAATAATTCCTTCCCTTATATAATAAACTTAAATAAAAATAATGCAGTCAGTAGATTTGTCCAGTGCTTACATTGTGGTGTTTTCCCATGGAAGGGACATGCTGATATCGAACTGGCAAAGAGTAACATGCTAAAAATACCACACAAATGAACTGATCCCCTGAACCAAGTTAGGGGAAACATGATAGTGTTGGTAAATGTGAAAAAAGAAACCAAGAGTCCCTGCATCAGTTAATGAGTAAGTTTTTTGGAGAAGTGGAAACCAAAACTCTTTCTCCAAAAGAATGGGAACTTTGGTTGGAGTTCCCCCAAATATATTTTTATGACCATTAGTGGCTGCAGTGAGCAATAAGTTAAAAAGATAAACCCAATACAAATCTGTGCGCAGCAACTGACCATGTGTTTTAAGACTCTTGTTAATTCTTATTTTGTTGTGGTCAGATTTAGCAGCTTTGCAAATGGGATTCTCTTGTTAATGGGGTTTAATCAGAAGGGTATTACTAGATATTATGGGCCTTTTAAAATAATCTGAGTTATGAAGTATGTTATCTGCTGTTAAGTCACTTCCAGCTTTTCCTTCCTCAGCTGTTTTTGACTAAAGCCTAGAAGGACTAATCAATTTTATTTCTTTTAATGGAGTGTTTGAGTTTATTTTGTACTGTGTTGATCACCATGGTTCAATAAATCATTTGTTTCACTTAAGCTCTTGAGAGTTTGTGTGTTCCTTGTTGGTCTACTCACCAAGATGATAAAGGACCTAGATTAATACAGTGGATGGGCATGAGGCTTTGAAACATTTGTAGCCCCAGCTGGAGATGGATTCTAGAAGTTGGTGGGCAAGTCATTGTGTAGTACTGAGAAGCTAAAAGTGGTCTCACAGTATAAAAAAGATAGAGCACTGTAAAAGCAAAGACTTGCCAACAGGTCAGACAGGATGAAGCCTACTGAAGGCAGACATTCTCCTTCATTATGTTCTATGCTCATCTCCCCAAAGAAAGTCCATTTTGTGTAGAACAGTACTCTGTTAAAAGGAATGGATTCTGGCAAGGCTGATATGGTTCCTACTCCCTCAGTAGTTAGTGTGGTGATGCTGAAGATAGAGCTGGGGGAACTTCCAGGGGACATTAGGAAATTAGGCAGGGAAACGTTATGGTGAATTAAAGCATAGTCCATTGGGTTTCCTCTCCTCTACATCTGAAGAAGTCTCTGCAAGTTTGTGCTTCCTGAGATGGTCTAGGATGCAGATCATCATTCTTCTCAAAGTTCTTTTATTCATCCATTTGTTTGAAGATTGTAGTTCTATATACCATACTGTCCAGTAGACTGAGAGTCATGTTCTGTGAACCCTCTGCTCAACGCTGGGATTTTTAGTCTATGACACACTTCCCTTTCTTCTTCTGGGTGTTTCTTAAGATAATTAAAATAAGCTTCGGGGACTGTAGTAAGAACTTCAAATATTTCATGTGAGCTTTGAACCAAAAACACTTATTATCTGATCTGGCATTCTAAAGATTCGATATTTCTCACTGCTGACAGTACTGATCAGTGATTAGATACTGCTCACAGGAAATTCTGTATCGTTGCTTACAACAAAACATTCTGACTATTACTATAACCCTAAAACTATTCAACATCAGAGTTTTAAACAATAGAAGACCTGAAAGAACTAAGCACAGAGTTTTCAGCGGGGTTTTGCCCTGCATGTTGAGCTCTGAACAGGTGACTTTCAGTGCAGTCGTAAGCAGATGTACATTCTTCCAAGTTCATTGAAGCCAGTGGGGTTTAGAAGGGTGTAACTGTAGGATTGCTGTGGCCCGTCTTGCTGCGATTGCCTCCTTAACAGAAGGCCAGACTATTAAATCTGTTTGTTTTAATTGCCTTTGGTCAGAATGCAGGCTTTAGATTTGGCTCAGTGTCAGATTCAAAGTGTTTAATTAATCAAAGAGGAAAAGGGGTTCTGTTGGTCAAGCATGTTTAACTACTTGTCCACCTCAGCCACACCATAGTGAAATGACAATTTGTATGTTATCGTATTGTATGCGACATGACGGGTATGTATGCTGACTCATTGATGTTCACATGTCCATCTATGTGTCTAATAATCAGCTAGACACAGACTGACTTTGCTTCTTGTCATTGATGTTGCCCAGTTTGAAGATACAACTGTAGTATCTCAAGTGCAATTCTGTTAAACTGTGCTATGGTAATGGAAAGAGTTTTCAGGGAAGACACTTTGCTCAACAATGTTCTTGTTTGTTATGTATGAAAGGGTCTTTACAGGAGCCAACAAGATTGGTCTGGGGATCCATTTCACTATTGTTGAAGTATAGTCTCAGTTGAGACCTGGTTTACATCAAGGAGGTTGGTACTGGTTAGGTATATTCCATATTCAGCAAACCTGTCAATGTTATGTAAGAAAAGGATAAAAATGAATTTTTAAAAGAATACAACAGAATACAACATTCTGTACAAGCATAGGACAGTGTGGTTGTGAATGTGACAAGACACCTACAAGGTGGCATATTAGATTAAGCACTTTAGATAATTGCTTTTTCTCTTTACGAACTAGCACATGCCAGAGTTCATTAATGAAAGCCAAGAAGAAATAATACTCTAATTGAAAAAGAAAATAGGATCTAACCATTTAAAGATAACATAATAAACAGCTATATTAATAATGCTGAACATTTGATATGCAGCTAATTTTTTGTACAAAGGTGTTTCTACCATTGGCTTATATCCAGTGAACCGAGAGTGGCAAGTAGCTTGCAGGATGGGACTTTCCTACTTCCCCTTCCACCTGTAGTTTACTTCCTCCCCCATTTGTTGCTTCGGGGGTCAGGGTTCTTATGAACAGTAGGGGGGACAAAGTGGCAAAGAAGAATGTGTGAAAATGTCCTACTCAGTTCTGTCAGCGGAAAGTGTCTTCCATTGGCAGATAATGATGGTAGGATACGAGCCGTTCTTCAGCTGCATGCTATTTTAAGCATACTTTTAAAAAAGAGTTTTGTGCACACTCTTTGGCCTATTAAAGAGTAACAATGAGATTCTTGCACAAGATGCCTGAAAATGGGCTACCTTCACAACAGGAACGCCACACAAAGTAAATCTATGCAAAATAAAGCAGAAAGCTTTCTTTTTTTGAAATCCACAGTTCTTGGACAATTTTTTTCCAGGTCTTATTAGCCTCAGAATATATAGTTACAAAATGTGTGGTAAATAGTGTGTTTACTTTTTTTTAACCTGCTTGTGAATTATGTGTTATATTTAGATGCGTAGATGCCCCCAAACCATCCTGGGGATTATTCTCCATGCTTTTGAGGTGTCAGCAGTAAAAGTGGGTCAGAGAAAATGTATATGTGCTTCTTAGGTTCATGTTTCTCTCTCTGCCTAAAGACCCTGAAAAATAAATGTGGCGTTTTATTTCTAAAACAGAGCAGAACTTTGAAATGTTTACTGCATTACAAATGGCACCCATAGAGCACTGTTTTAAATATCTTTAGATTTTGTATACTGGGGAATTAAGAGAGAGAAAAAGTGAGAATCATGGTTTGGAATAAATATGTGCTTCAATAACCATTAAAGATATTTTAACACTTAAATGCCACCATTGGGCTTTATCAGCTGTGGGAATTGGTAATTCTTCCAGTAAAAAGAATGGGGTAGTTGACATCTGCCCTGCCTATAAACTTCTTCCATTTTGACAAGAAGTAGGACCATGCTAGTACAAGAAGCCAATGCTTGCTTGTTCCGAGTTGTGGAAAGAAGCAATGGAAAAGCACACCGTGCATTTGTTGAGCTACATGTTTTGCACTGACTTAACAAATCACAGTTTGTATTATGGCTGTACGGTGCCACAGAGACAATTTTGTATATGGAAGCATATTTCTTTTGCTGTGTGTGTATATGTGTGTGTTTCTTAATGTTTTAGATTTCATTGAAGGCAGCATTTTGTGAACATTTTCCCTGATTTGTTCCCTCCCTCTAATTGGTCTTTCCTTTTATACATTGGCTTTAGGGTGCTGGAAAGTGAAGAATTTTAGAATTGGGCTTTAATTGTATAGTTTGATTTTATTTTAGTAAACTGTTGTTGGAAACTGCCCTTGCAGGCTTGAAACAGGTCTTTATTTATGTTTAATACCAGTTCTCTGGAATTATTTTGGGGCGGGGTGAAATCCAATGAGATGTTCAACTTGACCTCTGTAGTGTTCCTTTGAAAAATCTCATCTTCTGATAGTTAAAAGTGATCCAGAATAGGAAGTTTAATAACTTTCAAGGAAAGGCTTATACACCCCAAAAGAGTATCTTGCATAACAACTTTGATTATCATAGCCTGAAAAATGCATCTGCAAGTAATACTATGGGACTCAGAAGTGGGCTGAGCACAGTAGAGTAAGATTTATACCAGGCCGAAGCTGCCAAGGTTTGGATCCTGCCTCGAATTTCCATGGGCAAAAAGAGAGGGGACATTTTTGCCAGTTTCTCCCTCACACAGACCCCTTGACTCCCCTAGACCTATTCCTGGGAATCTTCTGTTTCCTGAGAGCAGCATTTTCAGTACTGCAGAATAGAATCGACAAAAATACCCCCTCACATGCCTGCAGCAATTCTAGGGATCCAAGCGATCCCTAAGCAGATTCACACCCTTATAAGTGTATTGAAACTAATGTCCTTAAAATGTTATAACCTTTATTGAAATACCACTGTTTTCTTTTATCAAGCATCCAGCTTTTCTGCTTGCTATGTGTTTAGCGGCCCTTAAACAAGCTTTCACTTCCATTATCCAGACAGTGCAATCCTTAAGCAAGTTGACCTAGAATCCTACTCTGGGATTTACTCCCAGGAAAGTATTCTTACGATTGTACTGTAAGACACCTTGTCTTTGAGGTATTTATTTTAAGTCATTCAATAGAAGTTTGACAATCTTATCCGAAAGATGCATGTACAAATCAGAACTCAAAGTAATGTATTTAAATGCCTATTATTTTGCTCAAGGTGCCATGAAAGGTGATCCAAGTTGTAGGATTTTAAGAGGCTGATGTTGAGAAGGGATCTAGGAAAGCAATTGAGATGATGAGATTCTGGCACCGTTTAAGTTTCATGCACCATTCAAGAGAATTCATAACATATTGGCACAGCAAATGTCTCCTGGCTGCCGTAATTCAAATCTGTAACTACTAGTGCATTACTCAACTTCTAATCTGATAAAATCAGCAGAATGGTGGCATTCAAAGACCAGACCATGTAGTCACTTTTTTTTTGTTTTTTACTTTAAGAAGGGCTTTGGGAATAAAGCAAATCAGCCAAGAGCTAAACGAACCAAGCAGAAAAAAAAACAGCAGTTCAACACAGTAGGCATTTTTGTGTTCATTCCCTCCACAAAAACCAGATGTGTGCTGTTAAAACTTATTGCCTGGCTAGCACGCACTGCTTGTTTTCTAGGGAGACCACCGTAGTGACTGTGAATAGAGGTTTTTGTGTTGTGATCTGAGTCCTTGTTCCCAGTGACTCATTCCCCAGCTTCGCCAGCAGTAGTGGAACAGAAATCTAGCGAACTATTGGAAAATGTTAGAATTGCCATGTATATTTGTCAGATTCCATTATCATGTTGGAAGTTGCCCTTTTGACAAGGTAGAACCTCTCATCAAAGAAGTAGGCACTCTGTGCCCCCCTTCCTTATGCTTTTATTGAGGATATTTTGAGGGAGAGCAACTTCCCAACTCTGGAGCTTTGATATTTCTAGACAAAAATGTCTGGGGAAATTCTTGTTCCTTGGGAAGATCTGCAGTTATCTGCTGAAGGAACTGTGGCATGCCTGTAAAAAAATCTGCCCATTTCAGAGTAAGTGGGGAGCTATCCAGTCCTTTGCCTAATCACAAAGTGCATCAGTCAAGGTTGGTACCCAGCTTTGGGTTCTGTGAGAGCTATTTAGAGCTTCCTGGTATATCTGAAAAATTCTGACGTGACCAGGCCAGCTATGCCAGGGAATTTGTAACTAGGGCTTATTTTTGGAGTAGGTTCTTGTAGTCAAGCATCCTCCAAAAATCCCAAAAAAAACATGCTAGGGCTTATTTTCGGGATAGGTCTTATTTTTGGGGAAACAGTAGGTAGAGATATATGTACATGTGAAAAAGAAAATAAATGTTTTGTTGCTTGTTTGAAGGTTTACCGCTTTACCTACTCCTACATTCTGTTTTTAAAAACAAGGTTTGATGCCTATGAACTTTTTAAATGTAAGATTGAAGATTTCTTCTTCTTCCCCTCATAAAGTAGTATGTTTGTGCCTGTCACAATCTCTGAAGAACTTGTTCACTACTGGTAATGGGAGTGTCACCAAGTTGCAGCTGACTTTTGGCAACCCTGTAGGGTTTTCAAGACAGGAGCTGACCCGAAGTGGTTTGCCTGTGACTGCCCATAGGTATTGGCTTGGACTTCCTTGGAGGTCTCCCATCTACATACTAACCAGGACCAACTCTGAATAACTTCAGATTGAGGCAGGCTGGGCATCCAGGTCAGGGTTGTTCACTGCTAATCAGCCCTGTGTTTGGAACATCTTCAACAGTATGGAAACATGTCCATGCCCAATTTAGGAGCCACTATGTCCCAAGCAGCTAAAAGTGGTACCATCAGATCTTGCAGCATAGAGGCCTATGGGGCAAGCAACTTGCCGGTTCCCGCTGGGATCACAGCCCACTCGACCAGAAGTTCTGCAACCAATGTGGCCTTTTGCCGTCAGATACCAGTAGAGGACATATGCAAAGCAGCCACATGGTCTTCACTGACCTCATTCATTAAACATTACAGGCTACATACCATGGCTGCAAATGAGGCTGCCTTTGGGCAGCGGGTCCTAGAGCACATCTTTGGGGAATAATTTACCCACCCAGCATGGGACACTGCTCAGGGAGGTCCCAATCAGGATGCCCGAGGTAGCCTCCAGGAGAACGGTCCATTGGTAGACTTACCTTGAAGGGACCTTCTCCTGGACGGTGACGAGGGCATCCTGGCCCCCCCTGGAGCTTTTCAAAGATGATAGAGTATCGTACATTAAATATAGGAGGAGCTAACATGATCCCCTTAGGACAGGAGTTAATAGTTCCCCTCTCAGGTTCATATCTGTTCCTAGTTACCGTTGATCCTTGTTATGTTGTTACTTCCTGTTAATTTATCTTGTTGTAGTTCTTCTCTTTCTCTATACTGCTATTCTATGGGGCAAGACGGATGCCCAATCCAACACAGGAAGTGGCAACAAAATTAGCCCTGCCTCCCTGAGTATGGATTGGGAAATCACCCAATCAGGATGCCCTCGTCGCCGTCCAGGAGAAGGCCCCTTCAGGGTAAGTCTTCCAATGGACCGTTTCATTTGGGCATACTTTTGTACATTGCTTTTCTTCCTAAATCAGCTTACATTGTTCTCACTTCTTCCATTTTATCCTCACAGTACCCATCCCGTGAGGATGGCTAGTGTGAGAGAGCTGGCCGAAGGTCATCCAGTGAGATTCCATAGCAAAATGGGGATTCGGACTTGAGTTTCCCAGATTCTTGCAAATTAGGTTCAACATTCTAACACTGTACCATCCTGGCTCATTTCATCCATGTTGGCTGATTGGTCCCGGTTAACCCAAGCAGATTGTTATACAGGAAGCATTTTGAATGCCAAGCAAACTGGCATTCTTCCTGGTTGTGATGGCCCAAATGCTTGTACCTCTTATTTTAGAAGGCAGCAGTGCTGTGCTAAAGACAATTAGTGGGTTGTCCGGACATGCCAGTCGGTATATAACATCTTAGGGTAGATTGAGATTTGTACCAATACATAATGTTTGCTTTCTAAATCTGAACCAGTAAGTAATTATTTTCTGTGCCATCAAACATGATTAGTTATTGGCTCAGCAAAACAGTTTCAACACACACAATCACACAATCACAATAACCTTTATTGGCATTAGGTATTAGACAGTGGTTATACACTATTATTAAATTATTAAATTTAGAATCATAGGTTACATCTATGGATTTTGATTTCCAACTTGACAGTTCATTTGTAAAAATATAAAATGGATTAAAAGGGTTTAGCCATTCAATTCAGAGACAAATTTGTAAAACAGATACCATTTGACTATATTTAAGATCCAACGCCAGGAAAAACAGTTTCAACTCTTTAATTTCTGGGAAGATTGTAGAGCAGGGAGTGGAGTCCTTTCAATGCCTTGACTATTCTATAGCTTCTGATTGGCCTGGGAGCTGAGGAGATGCCTTGCTGGTGGGGGGTGGGGGGCAGGACATTTAAGGTGGACCAGATGGCTGAAGGTCAGTTTGTCCAGGGCAGATGATGTTGTCTGCATTACTGAAACACCAAGAATGTACACAAAAACCCCAGCTGATCTTGAAGGTAAAAGAAAACAGGGCTTTTCTGCATCAGGTTTGTGCTGCATCTCAGCATCATAAGTGCTTGGGTTTTTCCTTCCCACTGCATGCAGTATTTATATTTATATTTTAGTTTTTCCTATGTTTTTTCAGATCCAGAAAAAACCCCCGGAAACAGTTGAAGAAGGGGGAAAGTGATCAAATCCAGGAGAACAACTGGCAAATGATACTGTCTGTGAGGGAGAAAGAGAAAACAAAGCAGCCAAGAAGCAGAACTGCAGCAAAACTTGGTGTGAAAGAGCACAAAATGTGTGTGCCAAATGGGCTTAAAGAAACCACATGCCAGCCTGCAGGAAAGGGAGAAATAGAGGGAAAGAATGCAGAAATATCAGGGAGAAAAACTAATAATACATGTTGATGAATGTTGAAGATGCTGCTGCTGTTAGCAAATACCAAGCTACTTTTTAAATTTACAGTGCAGTCCTAGGCTGCGTTACTCCAGTCTAATCCCACTGAATGAAAGTGAGTGGAGGAACTCTCTTTAGAAATGTGCTGTTAAACAAATTATGTAATGAAAAAAGTTGATGAGTGTGAAAATGCAGGCCAGAGGTACACATAGTTATCCCTGTATGTGGCAATATCATGTGATTACACACCTGGTCTCTGACATGCATTGTGGAGGTGTGTGTCTTAATCCATCAAGGAAGGATTAAAAAGGCAACACCTGTGGGAACCTATAGAGTCAGACAGTCATGTGATCTGTTTTCCTGTGGTGTTTAGATAAGTCTAGATTGTATGCATGGGGATAGAGAGGATGGATTTCTAGGAGCTGCTGGTGGTTTTTGGCTGCCCTGATATAAAAAGGCCTGTCTGGGTGGGTAGAATAGATGCCCAGGTGGTAAAGCACAGGTTCTGCTTACAGAAAGTTCCAGGTTTAATCTTCTGTGCCTCAAGTTAGGATCTCAGGTAACAGGTGGGAACATCTTCTCTACCTGAGAGCCTGGAGAGCTGCTATCAATCAGAGTATAGAGTGTGGAGCAACAGTGAACACTGGTCTGACTTGATATGAATTGGTTTTATATGATTATGATGGGTAATGGTTGGAATAGTTATAAAACATAAATTTTACTCTCAAATGGGAGGAGAGAGGTTATTTGAGAAAGGACCGTGGCTTAGTGGAAGAATAGCTATTAGATCTTAGTTTATTAGAGCATGAATACCATTACTTCTCTCTCTGTCTTGTTTGCTGAAATAATTATTTTGTCATTTTCCTAGCCTCACGCTGGTAACCCTTGAACCCTATTGCTGAAAAAACAAAAATCAGAATGAACTGAAAAGTTCTTGTTTATTAAACTTCTTGATAATCACAGTCCCAGTGTGACAGGGAATCAAATTAATCTCATTATTCCTAGATTTTGATTATATTTAACTGTTGTGCCAAAGCAAGGTTATCATTAATTTAAAAGCATAACTGTTTGGCATCAACTGAAAGAGTATTGAACTGAAAACATTGAAAATTTATTTCCAGATATTAGTTGATATATTTGCTTTGGTTTATTTTATGGCATCGTGGCCATATTTATAATGAAATGTGTACTCACCATATATACATTAAAGAAGAAGAAGAAGAGTTGGATTTATATCCCCCCTTTCTCTCCTGCAAGGAGACTCAAAGGGACTTACAAACTCCTTCCCCTTCCCCCATCACAACAAGCACCCTGTGAGGTAGGCGGGGCTGAGAGAAGAACTGTGACTAGCCCAAGGTCACCCAGCTGGCATGTGTTGGGGTGCACAGGCTAATCTGAATTCCCCAGATAAGCCTCCACAGCTCAGGCGGCCGAGCGGGGAATCAAACCCAGTTCCTCCAGATTAGACTGCACCTGCTCTTAACCACTACGCCCCTGCTGCTCCTTACAGTTTAATCCATGGTCAATTGCTTCATTTTGAGGCATATCTTTGTTACGACATATCACAGCCTTGCAAATTGGGATGCCCTCTTTTACTCCAGTCTTTGTAGTTTTAGATGCTATGTTAATAGTTTTAAGTGGTGGTGAGCTGTAGTCTGGCTGTGTGGTGAAACACCCAATTGTTCTGCCACAGCTACATGGCAACATGGACTGAGTCACTGCAGATTTCACTTTGCCTAATAATCTTCTGAATACTCTCCAAGGCTGTAGATTGAGAGAATTAAGAGGAGTATATTGCTATAACTTACTTACACTTGACAAAGTTTGTTTATTCTCAGGCTATGAAAGGGCAAGTGGTGATCATTGTTGAGGTCAAAGGATTGTAAGGATGTAGTTTTAATTCCTCGCTCTACCTCATCCCAAAAGTGAAGTTATCTAGGCTTCTTGAGTGCCTCCTTTCCTGTTCTCATAATGTTTTGGCAGTCATCTTGATTTCTTTTCTGGGAGTAAGCCCTAATTAGGGTTGAGTAGGATTTTGAGTAGATCTTCTTAGGATGTATCTATTTTCTTTTGTGCTTCTGCCAAAGAGTCTGCCTGTTTCCCTCTTACATACTTCATCTTGACATTAAATGAAGGTATTCTTACAGGCCCTGACTTCTCTTTAAATCTTTCCCTGTGGAAGACTGCTGATATGGGCTACATTAGATCATTTGGCTTCTAAGTAGTACGTAGAACTTAAATGGGATGTTTCCACGTAAGAATTTGTAGGTTTTTCTTCATGGTACAAGCAGCAATGCAAATACCCTGAAGCTTGTAACGTTTTGTTCTGTTTGGTCATGTTATTAAAACTTAAGGAAATTCAAATCACAAAGGATTGCGTGTTTGAAGCTGTTGGGACCATCAGTACTCCATGATTCTGAACTGCTTTGTATTTTGCCTTCTGGATTGTAATTCAAGATGTTTCTCTTTCAGAGCTTTTTTTGTTTTTAAATTCTGGCCTCTCCTTAGGCAGTACTTTGGCAACTGCATCACACGGGATCTCTCTGTCTCCTCTTTATGTGTCTATTCTTTTTTATTTTAAATAGCAGGTGGAGGTAGGAGTAGGAATGGACTGGTGCCTGAATAGTTAGCAAGTTGTGGCAGATTTTGTATAGTAATAGCTATCATGAAGGGCTGGATCAGATATAAAGCTATCCGTGATATCCATTTGGCAACATGTACTCTTCCACACACACCCTCCCCCCTACAGTACGTTTGTTCCTCTCCCCTGATAAAAAGTTTTCAAAGTTCTGTAGCATTGATATAAACTGGAGCTGCAATTTTACTAGGAGTTGAAACTGTGCCTTGACGTGGCTGTCAGATCTAAACTGAGGGGAATCTTAGTTAACATTGAGTTGGATTCTAATTGTCTTTTCCTCCTGTGGAAGAGACTTACGCCAGTGGAAAAGAGGGAAGGTTTTAGTGGATTTCCCCATCTGCTGTAGACTCCACTTTGCCCCAAGCAGTTCTTGGGGATTTATCAGCTCCCAGGGATATGATTTCAGAAGAGGAGCCCAGGAACCTATACTGGGAGGGGAAAGAATGAAAGCTCTCTTCCTTGAGCAGTAATACATTGGAGCTAAACAGAATTCAAGCCAGCATTGCCAATAAAAGGGGAGGGGGGTTCTTGGAGTGGAAGGTTTACTGGACAGACTGTGCTGTTGAGGTTGGCTTCTAGCGCTAACAGTTCACAGGGAACCAATGTTATATCTGTACCAGCCCGGAACAGCAAGGACTTGGTTTTAAAACTACTGATAACTTGGTGTCCTTCTAGCAAACAATGTTAGTTTTCAACTGACTTTTAAATGCAAATAAATTGCAGACTTACATGGTTATCAAATTCTTCCCATGTGATTTCTGGGCTGGTTGTCAGATGAGCCTGTTCTTTAGATAGACTGGAGTTACACCCTGGTGGAAGACGTTGGCTTTTGAACAGAATGTTCTCAATTCATGAGCCAACCCTTAATCCTTCCTCTAGCATGCAGATGGCTTTCAGAAATTACTACTGCCCTTAGTTTCTTTTTTTAAAAAAATGTTGAAAAACTGTGGGAGGGGATTCCCAGTATAATTTGCAGTGGCTAAGATTGGGTGTTGCATTTATCATGTTCTACAAGACATGTCACGAAATGTTGGAAGGCTGCAATTTAAAGAAGAGTCTGATCCTCTACAACAGTGGTCTGGCGTTTGCTTGGTACCAATGAGTGTCAGCAGCACTGCTATGAGAAAAGATGTGCAAATGCCTGAACTGGACAGGCAAGCTGTACAGTAAACAGGCCTTCAGACAATGTAGAATTGTGTCAGGCATGGAATGAAAAGTCATCTCCCATGCAGCACTGTAGCCATTTCTCCCCCATTTTCCTACAACTTCTGCAGAACAATGCTGTCTTCTTCTCAAGCTGCCCACCACTTGCATTCTAGAACTATTTTCACATGGTAATTTTTTTTTTGCATGGTGATCTTTATCGGTTGATTTTTAAAAATGTTTCAACCCTTTCCCCTCTTTAAAACAAACCTTCCTGTTTTTCGTAGACTCTGGGAATGGAAGTGGGGGTTGTGCATGTAGGAATGGAACTTCAGAATATTCAGTCAGATGCGATTCAGATGTTTGCTTTTTCAGGTACTGAGAGTTATCTGTGTTTCAGAAATACATTTTTTGACGTGTGTGGTAAAACTAGTGACCTGTTGGCCACGCATATGGTTTGCACCCTGGCCCGGGTGGCCCGGGGAAGCTTGCTCCCCTCAGATTTCGGAAGTTAAGAAGTGTTGGCCCTGGTCAGTACTTGCATGGGAGACAACCAAGGAACTCCAGGGTCACTGTGTGGAGGATGGCAATGACAAACCACCTCTGAATGTCTCTTGCCTTGAAAACTCTATTAACCCCTACCTTTCCTGTATGTGAATACTGCAAATACCATTGAGTAGTGTATGCTTCTTTCTCACTCAGTAGGTAAAATTCTACCGACCCTTCCCATGTGGTTATAGTGTTCTCTTTCTTGCTCTCATGTTCTCCCCCCCCCCCACTGCATGGTAGAGCAGCACAAAAATGGCTTATGTTGTGCCTGTGAACAGGGCTTTATGTCAAACAAGCTTTCCTTCAGTCACCACTTTTGCTACTGTGAAATCTGGGTGTTGTTTTTGGAGATTCCCCAGGTTTCCTAGAAAAGGAGTTTAGACTCTATTTTAATATCATTTTTCTGTATCCTATCCTCTAAATAAAAATCGCACCTTGCTTTGCATCAGAAGACAAAAGGAGTAGTGGTTGTAATTTTAATGACTGGAACACTGGTATAAACCATTGCTTAAAAGCTGTTTTGTAACCAGAGCACTATACCCAGAACAACTGATGAGAGATTCTCAATGGCAACCAAGCAATAATATTTGAACAGATTTGATTTCCTGGGGTACATTGTTTACCTCTGTTTGATTTTTACCTAAAATGCTTTGATTTTTTTAGATTTTGTGGCTTGGCTTCTCAGGATTAAAGCATATCTGTTAGGCATTGCCTTCTAGCATGAGTGATTTACCACCCAACTAAAAATAACAAACCCTCCAACTCTTTTAGCTTTGAAGCTTTGGAAGATAGCTCTTTTACAAGCAATGAATTAATGATGCTTCAGCATTTCCAAAATCTGGAACTTTGCAGGCTGAATATTAACTTTCACATGTATGTGGGGCAAGAATAATTGGCATCTGCTTTCCTCTAAAACTATTTAAGTCATTTTAATGCATGAAATCTTGGTGAAAAACTTGTCAATAGGGAAGAGAAAATTAACATTTTATTACAATTAGATCTCTAAAGTTGAATATGCACCTCTTGTAGTCTTTTGAGCAGAAAGAACTGGTTGACAAAAGTTTTATCTAACACAGGAAAAAATACAACATGATTATGCTGACAAGCGAATAGATTAGCAAACTATATCTCAGACAGGTCCAGTATTCAACAACTTTATCCTTCAAAGGTAGTGGCTGTGAGCCATAGGCTAAAAGCCAAGCAGGTTTGAACTGGCTGAGACTGAGATTGAAAGAGATCCTGGGGTTGTAGTGGAAGACTGGATGAAAATAGTATGACTGAAAGGAATCTCTGTACACATAAGCAGCAAACCTCTGAATATCAGTTCTGGGAACTGGTATCAAAGGAAGACCTGAGCCTCTAGCCCTATTGGTTTTCCCCTTCAAGGCAATTGGTAGGTCACCATGTGAAACAGTATGCTGAACTGGATGGAACACTGGTCTGAGCCTGCAAGCTTGACCTCTGTTAAAACACTACAAACCAAGAGCCTTACCTGAAACCGGAAGGGGAAAAGCAATTGCTCAGCAAAATGATATAGTTGGATCCAGGCCAGTAAAATCTTTATCTAAATCATTCTGTCTTGAGATGAACAGAAGTTATTCCCTAAGCAGCTGTATATGCCTGATGCGCAACCACTTCTTCAAGAGCTGTTCGGGCTTAATGGGCAGAATGCTGCCACCATGGCTGGGGGTGAGGAGAAGTATTGGGCTTTGCTGTAGCCAGTGAAAGGGAGAGCCGGCCAGCCTGATACAACATGCCCTTGTATGCAGCTTCCAGGATGGGGTGGAGGAACGCCATTTAAAGACTTGGTCTCCTCTCACTCCCCTCGTTGGCACTGTGTTGGCTCAGCTTATTTCCTCGTCCCCCTGTAGATTACAGTTCTATTGTAGACTCAATGCTGAGTTTGGGAATCTTTTCCTAGCATAAGTAAATATCACAGAATTCATCTCCATCTGGAGCTTCTCAGGTCACTTCTGATTAGTCTTTGGAAAGGAATCCGGTAACAACAGGATAAGGAAGTCGGTTTAGTTTTCTCCAGGTGAGCACTGTCCTCCACCCCCACTAGTCTCGAGTTATACAATGTGGTAAAAGAAATCCTTTTTACCAAGGCTGTTTCCTCTTCTGTTGAAAGCAGAAGGCAAAACTCTAAGAGGCACTTTTTTTTGCCAGCTCTGAAATTATACTCTTTGCTAAAATAAAATTAGATGTGAATCACAACAACAGATTAGGACAGATATGCATTCAATTTTTTGTCTCTCAAGAGGGATGTTAATGTTACTGATGACACCCGACACCCCCCCCCCCCAAACAATGACCTGAACTGACTTTTGGGTATCCTATAGAGATAAACATTCTCACAAGCATCTTGGGAACTCAATTCATGGAATAAGGAAACTTTCATTTTCTCCTGCTGCTTGTGACACTCAAAATCCGGGTGGAAATGTTTGCAGTGGAGTGCTACACAAGACCATGCTAGAAGCAACATAACAAAGACATTTCTTGGGAAGCCCTTTAACAATCCTTGGAGTCTTACTCTTAGAAGTGCTCACAATTCTAGGTTACTTGATCCTGATTGGCAGAGGGTGTGCAGTATATTATTTCAACCCTTGTAGGGATGAACATATCAGCAAATACATTCTGTTTGTGTAACAGATGAAGACAGTTCTAGATGACTGAAATTTTTGAGGTTGATTTTAGGAAAAATAAGTTGAACATCAGGTTGATATCAGGTTGACTGAAAAGCAGCACATGATTTTCCATTAACACCACCAGTTGTCATAGTTTGGGCACACTAAGGAAAAGAAGAATCCTCTCATAAAGAGGAATAATGTCCTCTTAAGGAACATTGCATTGCATAAGAGAAGAGCAGGCAGATGTCACGGTCGCAGATTAAAAACAACATTTAATATGGGATTGACCGGCTAAAGCAACAGGTAATAGTATGTCTGAGTCTTTCACCAGTAGGTCACCAGTTAAAATGCAGACCAGATCATGGGTGGATTAAAGTGGTATCCAGTTAGTGGTTAGTCTATTATCAAGAGATGCTTTTTTAGAAATGTCTGTTCTCTTTTTAAGCTATGAGTTAAAAATAACAGCTCACTCTAAAAAACCCTTTAGAAAATCATTAGCTATTTTGTGAAGGCTTTTATTTTCACAGAAAGCCCGTTTTCTTTCTGATAATGGTGGCTCTGCATATTCCGTTGAATTTGTAATGAAAAGCATCTGCTCGTTGTCCCCCTGCTTGAATCTCATGCTCCAGTAATTGTATAATGTGATAACTTTGAGATTTGCAGGGCACCTGTTTCCAAAGACTCAGACACCAAAGTAGTGCCTCCTGAGGTCTATTGAAGGAAATCCTGGATTGGCTATGTGATTTGGGGAAGAGATGCTTCCAGAAAAAAGACAAGTGGGGGTCAGGAAACTTATCAATGGGCACCGTGGTACCTGTGGGTGGGAAGTTGGAGATCATTGCCACAAATCCCTTCCCCTGCAAGTTAGCACACACAAAGGAATAAACCAGCCAAACTCAGTGGTGTAGTGCCAACAGGGCGGGCAGGTGGGTAGGCAGGCAGGGGGTGGGCAGGATGCTCCAAGTGTATGGTGGTGCGTGGGTGTAGCAGAGGCGTTCTGGGCATGGCAGAGGTGTTCTGGGGCTTGGCAGTGGTTCAGGGTGCATCCGGGCACCATTCCCCCTCACTCTGCCCCTGGCCACACTTCTACACACACTTCTTACCTGTCAAGTATGTCCCCCTAGCCGTCCAGTAGAAGGCCCTTTCACGGTAAGTAACCAATGGACCGTTTCCCCACGTTGACACCGGCTTAAATAACCAGGTGCCTGCAGGCACCTGGTGATGACATAGCCCGCTGCTCTCGCAGGACCGTGTTCTTCCAGAGCTCGTCTCCCGCACATGCGCGGGCCGAGCTCTGAAGCTGCGTCATTGCCCTTGTAAGGGCAATGACATGGCTTTCGCCTGGGGGGTCCCTCCCAGCCCACAATGGCGGGCCGTGCCCGAGCCGCGCCCACGCTTTATATGTGTACTTTCTTAGTTGAGATTTGATTGTCAGTGTGGTATAGTGGCTAAGAGTAGTGGACTCTGATGAACAAGGTTTGTTTCTCTAGTCCTACACATTAAGCCTGCTGGGTGACTTTGGGCTAATCATAGTTCTCTCAGAACACTGCCTACCTACCTCACAAGATGTTGGAGTGTTACTAGATCGGCCCAATGACTTATTGATTGAAAATATTTCTATGCCACCTCTTCTAAGTCCTGCTTGAGGCAACTTTTGGTTGAAAACCACAGTTTAAAAATAAGCAAGTAAAAACAAGCCATTAGACATAATAATAAATAAAATAATGAATAAATAATAAAATAATAAATAAAATAATGAATAAATAATAAATAAATAAGCAGCATAAAAACTGTCCATAAAACAAATCAGTATTAAAAACCTAACAAAATAACCTTCCTAATTAAAAGCCTTGGTTAAAAGATGTGTTTTATCCTGGTGCGTAAAAAAAGTAAAATAGGCGCCAGGTGAGCCTGATGAGGGAAGGTGTCCAAAGGGAGGAGCCGCCACAGAAAATGCATGTCTTTATTCATCACACACCTCACCTGTGAAAGGGGGGCGGGCACAGAGAGCAGGGTTGAACTGGTAGGCTGGATAGTATGGGAAGAGATTGTTCTAAAATGGCACCTCCATTAATTACTGCATGGAATATACTGTCACATTCACAGTATTTTGTACCTGTGTGAATTGTCCATGTGTGTACAGCTTCCATTTATAGGGTTCTGGTTCATGTCTACAGTTTCCATTGACAATCCAAAATCCACATGTTGCCCAACTGAGAATAACCATTCATGGATACATGGCTGACAGGCTCCCAGTTTGTGTGAATGGGATTTAATGATTGCAGAGGGATAAATGCTTCCTCCATTTATATGACTGTGTTGAGGAACACTCCAAAGGAAGAGCTATTTTTTTAATAGCTCATATCTGATTAATGTCATTTATGCGCAATACCTTAGATATAACAGAGTTATTGGAGGTTGCAACATTACATATGGAAAGCTGTAATATAAAGTAGCCAAATCAGCTTTGACAAACCTCTGCTAAGCTTTCTATTTTTAAAGAGAGAGAGGAAGCACGTGTGAGAGAAAGGAATGTCTGGGTAGGTAAATGAATATTTATTGTGTCACCTCATATTAAGCAGGAATTCAGCATAGCATTTAGCAATAAGCTGTGCTTTGGGCCAGCTTTTGTCTGTTTGAGGGGGGTGGACTTTAAAATGCTGAGGCTGGAGGCATATGCTAATATTTTTGGCCGCCATCCAGGTTTTTGTAGCCTTCCTGGCTACAAGGCTGCATAGCAGTGCTTTGTCGGAAGCAGAAAGTGTTTACATTCACAAAATTTTGAGTGGTTGTATGAGTTCAGCCAACATGGGTCACGTCCCTCTGGCCTAGGGCTTTTACTCTAATGGAAGATAGTGAAATGTAGCTGAGCGTGATGTGCACTGTCCCAGGAATATGGCTTTTTAAAAATAATCCTGAAATGCATCTGTTTCCTGTTGCTGCTTAGCAGCTAAGACTATGCTAATAGTAAACGTGATAGTTTTGCTTTCGGGACGACAAAAGGCTGTTCCTGTTGTGGGGAATCTGTCCTCAGGTCATGAAAGGAACAAGGTTCTGCCAGAGGCATCCTATTTTCCTGGGCATTGGCCAATTTCCCCTCCACCACTTTTTCTCTCTCTGTCAAGTCACTTATAACTTATCATGACTGATGTGGTTTTCAAGGCAAGAGACATTCAGGGGTGGTTTGCCATTGCCTGACTCTGGGTCACATCCCTGGTATTCCTTGGAAGTCTCCCATCCAAATACTTGCCAGAGTCAACTCTGCTAAGCTTCTGACATCCGAGGAGATCAGGCTGCCCTAAACTATAGTCTGCTCTTTTGGTAGGTAGTCCTCATTAATTAGTCTAATATCTTATGCACTGAGCTCACTCCTCACTTCATCGGTTTGCAGTCATTACAGTTGTCAATTGCACCACAGACAAAAGCCTGCCACTGCAGAAGATATGAACTGGTGTACCCCTAACTTCATTTAGCACCACTGAGCCAATTTGAGGAACCTGCCACCTTCTGACTTTATACATGAGCTTCTATGATTGGATTAGGCCAAATGCCTCTAGATCAGGGGTAGGGAACCTGCGGCTCTCCAGATGTTCAGGAACTACAATTCCCATCAGCCCCTATCAGCATGGCCAATTGGCCATGCTGACAGAGGCTGATGGGAATTGTAGTTCCTGAACATCTGGAGAGCCGCAGATTCCCTACCCCTGCTCTAGATTTTGCTGCTTGAGTAGATTGTCCAGCAGGGCTTGTTAAATCAGAGTGCTCTGATATGAGTAATTTGTAATGTTGTGGTGACCTTTTGCCCTGGGGGGCATTGCTTATTTTCTTCTTATTTAATTGTGACAACTCTACTAAGCTTTATGAAGTTATTTATGCCCTCCCTAACACCACAGTACAGGGCCCTCTGCAAAGTACAAAAAGATATGTCCCATCTAAACTTTTAATGTAAGGGAAATGACAGTGAGAGGGGAAGGTGGTGAAAACGGGGATAAACTGGGAAAAACAGCCATTAATTCCTGGCTCATGTACTCCGGCTTAATTCTAGTTGTGAAAGAGGTACATAGCCAAAAGGGTTGTGGGTATAGAGATAGAGAAGCTGTGTACTTATTGAACAGCATATGATTGGCAAACAGTAGACAGTGTGCATTATGAGATCCATTGGCAGCTGTTTCTGAGGCTTCACGATAACAAACAGGTGACACAGGTGATATATGAGAAATCTGTTGTGTTATTCTAGAGCAGTAGTTCTCAACCTTCGTAATGCCGCAACCCTTTAATACAGTTCCTCATGTTGTGGTGACCCTTAACCATAAAATTATTTGTGTCTCGGTTCCTAAGACCATTGGAAATATGTGTTTTCCAGTGGTCTTAGACCACCCCTGTGAAAGGGTCGTTCGACCCGCAAAGGGGTCGCGACCCACTGTTCTAGAGAATGACTTTCTAAGCCCCATGCTTTGCCTGTTCAGAATATCAGAAAATTTAAGATGGACTAGATGTAAAACAGAAAAATCCAATTAACTTGATCACATTCTTAGGTACAACCCTTGTAAAGTGTTTGCCTGCTTAACAATCCTTGCACATTGACCACTATATGTATTTTCGGGGGGAAAGGTTAAATTCTGGTACTCTCAGTTCTCTTTTTGCATCATTTATTGACTGTCCTGAGCTTTTTGGGTAAGGGGGGGAGAGGACCTGATTTTCTTCCTTTGAATGGAGAAACAATTTTTCTGTTTTGTAGATGTAGTTAATTATGATCATATTTCTGTTATCAATTTTGAATCAAGTTGCCAGAAGTTAAAACTGATTGGTATTAGATACTACAGATTCAACTTTAAAAAAAACCCCTCAGGTTATATTTCTACCTGAACTGGACCCTAAAAGGGCAAAATTAGGATGTTATAGGATCTTAAGCCAGATAAACAAGGGATCTTTTGTATTGTCGAAGGCTTTCATGGCCGGATTCAACTGGTTGTGGTGGGTTTTTCAGGCTGTGTGGCTGTGGTCTGGTAGATCTTGCTCCTAATGTTTCACCTGCATCTGTGGCTGGCATCTTCAGAGATGTATCACAGAGAAAAGTCTGTTTCATATTGTGTCTAATGAGAAGGGAAAGTTTAGTGGGGTATATTGTCCATGTCCCAGGGTGGGGAACCAATCAGCACATGTTTGGGTGAACCTTGCTATGCATAGGTGTGGTTGAGTGCATTGTATTGCGAATGGGGTTATCAGTCCATTTTATAAGTACTGGTAGCCACCCTGGTACATGGACAATATACCCCACTAAACTTTCCCTTCTCATTAGACACAGTGTGAAACAGACTTTTCTCTGTGATACACCTCTGAAGATGCCAGCCACAGATGTAGGAACAAGATCTACTAGACCACGGCCACACAGCCCGGAAAACACAACACAACCAAGGGATCTTTTGCCTATGTGTATGGAGGTTTTATTCCTGCACAATAAAGAAAAAGCAATAGAGACCAACTAATTCAAAGTACATGGGATACGTATTTACTAGTACTTAGATGTACAACTAGAGGTAGACCAAAATTGCTTCTAACCTCAACTGAGGAGTGGACGGGGCCTTACAATTCATCCATTAATTGATTTTGTACAGCAGGCCATTTCATTCAGCCAGAATAAGGAGGGTGGTACGCTACACAAACAAGAACAAATGTTCCTATAAGGACACAGGAGTAGGCATTTGCACTCCTGGCCAGGTAGCACCTTACTATGGATGATGTTTCAAAAATGTTTCCATCTGATAAATTCTGGGGAAATAAGGATTGTTCAGGTTCACCTTTGGGGACAAGAGGGTTAAAATTCTGGGTGGATGGGCAATGTGTTTGGCTAATATAATATTTAGGCTGGTTTCAATTACAGGAGCGGGATTCAGAGGTTCATTTTGTCTGGAGGGCTGTGTCAACTGTTGGGAGCCCTGGAATTTTGATGAACACTACATTAACAAGTGGTTATGTACAAGCTGTTCATTACTTTTGGACAAAAGTGCTTGATATTTTAAATGCCATCACAAGACCTGTGTGAATTCTGTTTTAACAATAGCGAGTATATATCGAGACCATCAAGCAGAGATACTTCACAAGAAGACTATTTTTTTGCTTCTGAATGCTGACCAAGTAAAAACATTTATGCCTTGGAAAGGTCAAAGCCATCCTGTATAAATCTGATAGAAGAGGATATAGGACCATCTTACTAAAGACAAACTGTCACAACAAATAGGAATTTAATTAAAATAGAAGCATCTTCCGCCATCTGTCATCCATTGTACACAGATTGATCATGTCCGAAAACTGTTCCGCCTGATAAATATCAAATAATTCTAACATACTGAGGGTGAAAATAGACAAAATCTGTGATGAGATCTCCTGATGTCTTTAATTTATATTAAAAACAGCTGAGGGGTAATTTGAATCAGTGTACAGGGTAGCCGTTATATATGGACCCCCCACAGCTGCTGTTAGCTCTGAGAAGGAAAAAAACAAGACAGTTGACCTATCATTTTTTATTACTGAGTAGAGTAGCATCTGGGTGGCGGGTGGGGGGGTCGTCCTACAAACATGCGTGGGGGAAAACAGTTAATTTTTTTGGTCCAATCTAAATCTTTGTCTTCCCTGGCTGCTTTTGAATAAGTTTAAATATCTGGACATGGCTTTTTTTTTTACTTTGTCTAGTTTTTCCTCTGAGTCATTTTAATTTATTTTCCACTTTGTTATAACTTGCGATCACTACTCTTCTCCCCACAATCTCCTGTTGCAGTTGTGTTGAACTTTTGTAGCTGTTTATCCAATGGATCCAATGGAACTGGGTTAGCATTGTAAGCTTGTAATGTGTCCCTGGCTGCGTAAGATATGATTACACTGAAAATCCTTATATAGGATAGGTCTGGTATCTGTTTGGCATCTTAGAACCAAACTCAGACATAGAGTAATTAGTAATGCTATCAGTGATATTTTGTTGGAATTTAGAGGCAATAATGAGTTCCTGTTATGAAATTAGACTTCATAAGATTTTAAGATGGGGTGTGACTAGCCTTTAAGAAATTTGATCGGGGGTGCAAAGGAGGCAGCAGAGCAGCCGTGGTCATATTTTCCTCTTGGCTGCTGCTCAGGATTCACTCTGGCGCTGGCAACGGCAGCACAGAGGAGGCGGTGGCAAAGCAGCAAAGCATGGCTACAGGACTGACGTAGGCAGCAGGCCCTCTTGGACCCCCAGAGTGGCCCTGGCAGTGGCAACCACGGTTCTGGGGCCTTCAAACAGAGAAGCCCGCCCGCCCCCCCAGCTCTGGCATAGCTGCCTGGCCTTCCGTCTCCCATATCCCTGTTCCTGTCCTTCACTCCCACTCTCTGCTGCAACTTTCTCTCATCAGCCAGAATTGACTTTGAACCACTCTATATCTATATATAGTTAAGATTGTATTAGATTGCTTTGAACAAGTAAAAGTGTTTTAGATTCAGTTATAAAATGGGAATATTTATATCCTATTTTTCAAGGTTACTGCGGGGCTAAATTAGATTAATACTGACAGCAGACATCATGCCAAAGTGGCCATAGTAGGTGCTGATCTGAGGCTGAAAGGATGGTGTGTTTAAAGCCCTAAGCAAAAGGATGCGAAACAGGATTTCTGTGATCTTCATGGCCTCATAATAGTCCAGCAGCCACATCATCATAAAGAGAAGTGATTTTAAAAATGAAGAGTCCAAAGGTGTTTTAAAGACTAACAAAAAATATTTTTGCAAGTCAAAATTTATTTTTAGGAATCAGAGCTTAGTTCATCAGATACATGATAAATATATCCATTAGGCGTATATAGTAATGCACAAGAATTGGAAAAAGGAGAAGAAGAAAGAGTTAGAAAATGAGACTAGATTAAAATGAAATCCAACCAAAAGCACATGCCCTGACATGGAATGTCCAGGCCAGCCTGGTCTTATCAGATCTCAGAAGCTAAGCAGGTTTGACCTGGCAAGTATATGGATGGGAATCCTATAAGGAATACCAGGGTTGCTGTGTGGAGGCAGGCAATGTCTCTTGCCTTGTAAACCCTGTACTGAGAGGTGGTTGAAATGGGATTAACGTCCTGGACAGTACACATAATAAATAAATCCAATTAGAAAAGGACAGAGGCTACATAGAGGTTAGTGGAACATATTAACATTTGTAAAGTCATTTAAATTATTTATATTCCCCATTATTTGCTGGTACTGACTAACATGGCCACCCCCATTGGGTAAGGATAGACAGTTCTGCTAGAGACTCTTAGTTTCCCCCTCACAGTATACTTGTTCATGGATTCCCTGCAGGGAGGGAATAATCAGGGTCCTCACATGGGGAAGGCAGAATACATTTTACCAGGACCTAAAAATGCCAGTCGTCGTCGTCGGCGGCGGCGGCGGCGGCGGCGGCGGCGTTCTCCTCCTCCTCCTCCTCCTCCTCCTCCTCCTCCTCCTCCTCCTCCTCCTCCTCCTCCTCCTTCTTCTTCTTCTTCTTCTTCTTCTTCTTCTTCTTCTTCAGTTGATGACAAATATAAAGCAATCAAAATACGATAAATAAGAGTTTTAAAATGTTCAAAGTATAAAAACATTAAGCTAATGAAGGCCATAGATCACAGTTAAAACCATATTTCCTGTACTGGATTTTCACCGGAGGGGGAGGGGGCTCAATTTTCTGTTGACACACCACTGATTTTAATGCATATGCAGAGAGGTATCACAAACTAATCTGGAGAAGTAATAATGTAACAGTTAATATCTGGACTCAGTCTGAGTGGAAAATCCTCATTACAAATAAAAATTAACTTATTACATCTTTATTCAGTCTTTCCCCCAAGGGAGGGGGGGGGCAAATGTTGATCTCCCTTTGACATTTTGTCCCAACTTTAAAGTAAGTTAGGCTGAGCGACTGTAGCTATCCCATTGTCACTCATAATGCACTCCTAAGAGCACTTTTCTAGGAGCGAAACCCCACTAAGCAGAGGATTCCAAATATAGGATCCTGCTGAGGGACTGTGCTCTTAATTATTTAAGGTCTCCTCATTCCAAGCCCATCACTTTAACTATTCCACCCTCATGAAAAATGAGAATGGCTGACATGCATATAATATGCTTTTTGGATTCCACCATGGAATGGGAAAGACTACTATAAACAGCTTAGGTAACAGTGTCAGATTCACTAAATAAAATACAGCTGCTCAGGATACAACAGTAAAAATATTACAGCCAGATGTATTTGCCGGGGTCATAGAAAGAGAAGATCTTTCTCATACAGCCAGGACACCAGACAAAATAAGTTTCTATTGTCAATAGAAAGTGATATGTGCAGTATATGGAGTGTCTTTGAAGTGCCTTGAACCTCAAAGCACCCCTAAACCCTTGCGTTGCATGAGCTTGTTGATTTCAGTGAGATCTGACTTTCAGAAACTTTCTCCATGGCTTTGTGCTGCTCTAAGATCACAGTTCAAGGTGATTTAGTGGTTCCGTTGCCAATAGCAATGCTTTACATAACCTTGGTGCTTTGTGCGGTCTTGGAATGCTCTTTAGATCCTCATCTGCTAGGAAGGATTAAAAGAAGGCCCCTCTCAACAAAAAACATACGTAGAAAAGATCTCTGGCTTAAAGGAAAAATTACAAGTATAGCTGAACTGGTTGGAAGAGGAGGAAAAAATGTGACATATGAAAGGAGACTTGCTTTGCTATTGTTACAGCCTTCCATCTACCATGCAGGTTAGCAGTCAGCGTGAAGAATGAGAAAAATTTTGTAATTTAAAAACAAGGTGGAACAAGAATTGTGGCCTGAAGGGAAAACATTTGCAAGAGGGGGAAAAATAGTGAAGCAATATGCTCCCATAGGAAAGTCAAAAGCACTACAGATTTTTTCTCTCAATGAGTCACTTGCTGGAGCAATCTAATGACCAATTCTCAAAGGAGGGGGAGGGCTGTAAGAATTAGAAATGCAATCATTTCCTGCCTTTTTACCTGTGAATTTATCTAGTTCATAGGTCAATGTAGATGCCAAAATATGTGGCAAGTAAGCGGGTTCCCTTAAATGGTTCTGAACCTCTAATCACATTTTCACAGTGTGAGAATCTAGAAGAAATAGGCAAGAGAATTCATGGCTATGTGAAATTTCACAGGTGGCAGAAATGTTACTTTTAGATTCTGTATAAACCTCTCTCTCTGAAAAGGACAGAAGACATTTAAGATTTACAGTCTGGCTCTTTAAATGTTCAATCAGAAGTAAATTTCCTTGAGGTTAGTGGGATTCTCTTCCTAGTAGTTCTGTTTAGGACTACAGCTGTAGATTTATTTTACATACCATGCATGGGCAAACATTCCCCTACTATGCACAAGTTTGCAATTGAGTCTACTAACTTGATAGTGAGTTTCAGCTAATCACAGTTCCTTGGCAAATGTACCTAACATAATACACATGATTGCAAATTTGTTGGTTGCATTCATACTTTAGTTTTGTAGTTCAATCTTTAACATTTCTCAGGTGTCCACCTACAATTGTAAGGTCACGAGTCCTGTGACATAGTGCTCCTATATCATTAAGCCTCAGGGCTCTCTAGTCTAGGCTGACGATACAAAGTAAATGAGTAGTACAACCCAAAGGAGATTCTTGCACAGCTGTTCCTTTCAGTGGGACTTGAGCAGAATCAGTTCTCAGCGATGTGGAGCCAACTTTGTGTTCAGTTGGAAGAGATTGCACTATAATGCTGACTACAAATGTTATGCAGTTCTTGTGCACTTAATCCAATAGAATGATTACAGGAGGAAACAGATATCACACTATAGATGTCTTCAGGATAGAATATGAATCATTCTGATGCAAAATTAAAACATAACCTTTCCTGGTGGAGTTGAAGGGCATAAGTCGAAGACAAATGAGAGAAGAAATCCAGTGACATTAGTAAAAAGGTGACATGGTTAGGAAGACAGTCAAGATGTCTCTTGAAAAGTACCCAATAACTAATGGGGCTGGGGACTGTAAGGATTCTGGGAGGGAACTCATTTCCCCTCCCATAACTATTTTCTCTTTTCCTTTCCTTGTCACCGCTTACAGCTCCCTCTCCCTTCTTGCAACCCTGAAATGGCCACTGAAATCTCATATTGTCTTGTTGCAAGATATTGGTAAACATTTACTTCTTAAACCTACAAACCTCTCTTCTGTTCTTAAGATTTTTTAAACAATCCCAGTGTATTTTTAAAGAGTTCAGGGTTGTTGTTGTTGTTGTTGGGGTGTGTGTGTGTTTAAACCTAGGTCGTTAGCTCCATTGTGTGGATTTTTTGATCTACACTCTGAGGCAAGACTCAGCATTAAATATAAGATGAAGTGCATTTTTACTGCATTTCTTAGTGTTTTTTCTTATTAGTTGAACACCTAATGTGAATTAATGTAAGGAAAAAATATTGGTTTCTGGGAAAATAGATGAGTGACTGAAACTCTACCCTCCCTAGACTGGAAGGAATATTGCTGCACTGTAGTAATATTCTTTCCCCTCATTTGACAGTGGACATGTTTTTAGAGTATTTTGCCAAGCTCATCTATATTGTTTAGTATTGACTTAGGAGTTTATATGATCTTGAGGTGTAGTTCGTTTTGATTAGTCTTGTGTTACTTCCATTCCCACCCCCCTTTGGAATTTCAACACTGTTATAATTCCAGGAATGCAACTGATGTTGCACTTCCTGCTCAATGCTAGTATGGTTATGGTAAGCTATTAAAGCAAGCTATTGCTACATCTAATTTGCATTTCTCTTTTCTGGCAAAGAAGTGGTAGATTTTTTTAAATAAAATGATATCCTGGTAATAGTAATGTTGAGCAAAAGAGACCCCCCCCCCCTTGTGGACACCAGCTTGAGAACTTAAAGCAGAAATGATCAGCGGGTTCTTCCCATTAAAAAGAATTTGAAAACTGGGATCTTCTTACAAATAATTGAACTTACATGTACAATCCTCGATAACTTTCTCTCCAGTGCATGGCATTATCCCATTTCGACAGTAGATGAAAGCATATGTGGTTTATTTTATGTGAGTTCAATAAAATTGCATAGCACTGAATAGACAAATTGTTCAGTGTTATATTTCACTAGATATATGAGGAAATATTGTTGGCTTCTTCTTGTTGCATTAGCAAATTTCAATGTAGAATGTCCTTGCCTACCTTCATGGTTCAAATGCCTGAGGAATTTCTTCCCTGATTCTCCAGATGTATACACAAATATGCACCCACACACACAAATACATACAGCCCAGAACTGACCTCCCAAAACAGTGCCCTTATAAAACAGTGGAACCTCAGGCACAGAGTGTGGTGAAACGTGGGCCTGCATTAAGAAAGTGAGGTGAGGATCTGCAATGAGAAGGCAAAGTTTGAGAAAATTCCTTGCTTTCTCTGGTGGAACATGACTTCTGGATTCAGTCTCTTGAGATGAGAAAAGAAGTCTTACCATGAGAACTTTCACACTATCAAATAGAAGTATGCATACAAACAACAGAAATTGTACAGTTAGTAGTACCTTAAAATTCATAAAAAGACATATTAAAATGTATAATATTTAATGTTCAAGGCAACACAATAAAAACGTAGTAGGTAATATTTTATGGAAGGGCCTTTGAGAAATGGGGAGGCTTTGTATTTGTTGAACAACTATTTACAACTATTTACAGCCTCTAGCTGGACTCATAGCACAATCCAGAGTGGGTGGTGGTGGTGGTGAATCCCCCACTAGATGCAGTGCAGTTCGTACTGATGGAAGTGCCCATTCCACTAGCGTAAGGGACACCCCAACCAGTTGTGAGGGCATTCATGCTTCCAGGGGGGTGACGCTGAGCTCTATGGTGCCTGTCTGGTGCGCAGTTGCACACCTATGGGGGACAGGGCCTTCCAGATACTGGTCCAAGGTGGAGCTACCAGCAAGTGGCTTCCACTGGGCTTTCAGCCCCTGGACTCTGTGGCGCAAAAGTTTCTTTCTGCTATGAGATTCCCATGGAGGCTGGCGGATTTTACAATTTTTCTCCTGCCTGTACCACTGGAGAACCCTAGCTACTGTACTTTCCCACCCTCATTTGAACTGGACTGTAATTTGTTGGGTGAGTTTTTTTTTCCAGTAGTGCAATGCATCAAATCTGTTCATACCACAGGCCTCTTTTTGGGAATCAGTTGCTTTCCAGAGCTGTGGTGTCATCATAGTACAAAATACTCTGGGCCATATTTTAGGAAGCATTCTCAATTCATACTGGTGGTTGGTCAAGTCTGCTAGGCTTCTCTGTTATTCTGCATGAACTAAGAATGTGCTCCAACATAAGAACTTACCTAATGGTTGCACATTTGCAGGGTAAGGTCAGCAGAGTGGGGCATGTTGCATCACGGAGAAGTTTCCCGTCCATTACCATAGCTATCACTAGACTAGGGAATTCTGGGGAATTCCAGGGAATTCTGAGGAATTCTTGCAGAAGACACTGTTTGGAAATTTCTGTAATGAAAGAATGTTCTCTACTTGAATGTTGAGTTGTGTGTCAGAATTCCACAACCTCATTGAAATACCTATTTTTTGAAATTTTGATCCCGCAATCTTTATTGCTGATCCAGCAGTCATTACGAAGATCTGCTTCATATATTTTGAGGCAGCAAATACACATTTCCCACCACATGTATAATAATAAATTTTCAAAATACACATATAGAAATGTATTAGTTGACATCCTTCCAGAAGGTCTCTTGAAAAATGGGGAGGCATGGACAGGTGCTGGACAGCTATGGGCGATCTCTGGCACCGGCATCCATTTGCTTATTTATTTGTTCAATATATTTCTAGACCACCTTCCATCCATATCTAGTCTCCCAGGTGATTTACAGTGCAATATAAAACCAAATTGCTTACAATAAAAATAATTAGAATGGTTAGTAAGAGAAGCCATTCATTTCCCTCTGTGGCAGTGTTAACCGTAGCAATCCCTGTCTACTCTCCCTCAGTATTACACATGTATGTCATAAGACCCAGACATTAGGTCATTAGAGAGTACAATGTAGATACATGTTGAAGGTATTGCCCAGGGCTAGCGGGTGGGAACGTATTTTGCTGGTTCTAAAACACCTGTGTTGGCTCCCAGTTTGTTTCCAGTATCAATTCAAGGTGCTGATAAGGATCTTGAAACCCTTTCATGGCTGATTATTCCCCCACTTAGGGTGGCCCATCTGACATAGTCCAGGGCCCATGTTTTTTCCATCATAGCTCCTACTCTAGGGATTGGTCTCCCTGAGGAGGTAAGGAAGTGCTGTTTCTAGAGAAGGTACTGCAACACCATTTTATTTGGTAGGTATTTAAAAATGAGGCTACAGGCATTTTTTCTTGGAGAGAGGGAAGGCCTCGGGGCATTCTTGTATTTTGTGTCTTTTAAAATTGAATCCATAAGCTACCTTGAGCCTGGGGGAAAGGCAGAGTGTATATTATAAAAATAATCCATTTCCCTGCTGCACTGTAATCATGGTGTTTTTTGTGGTGGTACTCACTGGTACTGAATACCAGCACTTGCGGGGTGTGTGTGTGTGCTGACCCAAATCCTGAAGGAGGAATTGGTGGAAATTGGTGCAGCCTACTAATGAACACCTCTTTTTTTAAACAATAGCAAAAAGGCTGATGTAGTCTCTTTCTGTACCATCACAGGGAAACTGAGTCTGAGGGATCCAGAGAGCACAGTTTAGCTGTCATCAGCAGACGACTAAGGATGCTTGTGATGTATCACAGCGATATTGGAGGCTTTTGCCTGGTGGGCCATTTAGTGTCCAAGTCCACCCAGTATCTGGTGATAGCAAGAGAAGGAATTAGGCATGTCACTTCCAAGGAAAAATCAGCACCGAGATTTGTGGATTGCTTTTTTTTGGAATTCAGCACTTGAAGCAATCCTAAAGGTCTTTATTGCAATTGATAATCTTTGTCCTGTGATGTTTAGACAAACCTGTTTGTAACCATTCAGACATTTTATTGGTGATTGGTAATTGGCCATCACTTCCCATTTAGAATTTTATTTTATATGTGAAAGGCTATATCACTGCAGTCACAGATTAGAGCCCAAGTACGTAAATTATCTCCTTCAGTTTGCATGCAGTGACATTTTAAAATCAGAGTGTTGCCCTGCTGTTACAGTAAAATAGTACTTCATTAGCATTTTAATGATATTTCAAGATCTCTTCTTTTAAAAAGCCAAAGCTTTTAAATACAGGAATTTAGCAATTCCTCTGCCAGGTTGGGAAAAAAGGGATCATCATAATACATAGGGTAGTAGAGTTCATTCTATATTGGTAACTCTAACTCCTACATCTGAGGACTTTGTTGTAGAGTGTTCACTGCAAAGATATCACTGCAAATGATATCAGAAGAGCACTCTGTCAACCTGTGCCTTGATAATGGAGCTGCCTACTGTTTTTCACTGGTAGGATTCCTGTACCTTTAAAACTGCTCATTTAGTAGATGAATGTATCGTACCACAGAGTTGCCGTAACAGGGATTGCCTCATCTGTTATAAGTCGGCATTTTATATGGATGGAGCATATGGGTCTTGCCTATATATTGTTGAATATTCTGTGAATACCTGCTGCTATTTTATGGCTATTCTGCAACTGAGACACTTGATTGAGGGATAGTTACTATGATATAGCCCTGACCTGGATGATCGAGGCTTGCCAGATATCATCAGATCTTAACAGGGTTGGCCTTGTTAGTACTTGCACAGGAGGACAACCAGGATCACTACCAGGGACCCTACGCAGAGGCAGGCAGTAGTAAACCAGCTCTGTTAGTATCTTACCTTGAAAATCTATGGGGTTGCCATAAACTGGTTGGGACATGACTTCAGTTCCACTACCACTGTGATATAATGTGGGATTTTATTTCCCTCCATGTCATGAAAAGCTTCAGTTGCCCATTTTCACACATTACACACCTAATAAAGGGACAGGACATTTTGTTCTCCAAGCCTTTGGCAACCCTCGTAGAATATTAGTTGGGGGCAACTGGGAAATTGTTACCTGCCTTCAACTATTCGGAGCAGTGGTATTACCCAGTCTGGCTACTGTTGACTTTGTAACTTACTGCATTACTTAAAATTTATGTCCAGCTTCATTAATATGACTATTGTGTTGTGTTTTCATTCTCGGTCTTATAAGTGACCTGTATGTTTTAGAAGGTCATTTACGGATGTCTGCTTAGCTACTGGCTTTTATATTTACAAAGGAGAGCGACTTCATCTTTTTTTGGTTTTGCTTGTATCCCAAACCACTATCCAATCTAATTACGTCTGTATTTTACAAGTCTATATAAAAGGCAGACTTGGAGTTTTACCAGCTTTAGTATCCTCTCTGTTTTTTTCCCCTTTTGTACTAAAGATACAGTCTTAATAAAGAATCCGTGAGAGTTCAAAATTGCTCACTAAATTTTGTGACAATTTGGCTTGTCCTAATTTAATATTTCCCTCGCCTAAATATCTGAGGCAAGCCTGATCTTGTCAGATCTCAGAAGCTTAGCAGGGTCAGCCCTTCTTGGTACTTGTATGGGATGAAAGTCCAGGATTGCTACACCCAGACAAGCAATGACAAACCATTTTTTGCCTTGAAAACCCCTTGAGGAGTTGCCATGAATTGACTGTGAGTCAGTGGTACTTCACATATACACAATTTTTTTAACAACACAACAACACAAGCCTTTATTGGCATACAAAACAGGACAATATTTTAAATCAAAACAAGGTTAAGAAATGCAGTTAAAATTACTAATTTCCAGTATAAAATTTGCAACAGTTTCACAAAAGAGCACACCAGCTGTTCAGGAGATTGGGTATCTTATAACACTCATGCCACTGAGAACATTGCAAGAAAATGGAATTCATGTATTTCATGCGTATCTTGTTGTATCTAGGGCATAGAAACAGAGAATGGTCAAGTGTTTCAACTGTATTCATATCACATGAACAAACTCTTTTAGAACATTCCATATTCTTAAATCTTCCCTCCAGCAGAGCTGATGGCAGCACATTACATCTTGCAGTAGCCAAGGCTCTCCTCTGGGTGGGATTAATCAGCAGACGAAGATATGCTGCCATAATTCCACACTCACATGGGATTAATAATGTAGTCGGAGAACAGGTTGTCTTGGCAGCAAGAGTCAGATTATGAAAATCAAGATCCAAGAGCCTATTCTTAACTAGTCTGAAGGCTTCCACCTTTGTGAGCATGAGGAGTGATTCCAAGGGGAAACCAATAGCTTCAACCTTTCTAAAGATCAAAGTATACCATTCTGAAATAAAGTGATCTGATAACAGAGAGGGAATATAGCTATTGGATCCCACTAGAAAATGTATATGCAGCCAGTATTTTACACACAATTTAATATTGGGCTACTTTTGTTTCTGAAACTATTGTATGGAGCAGTGTGACTACTCGAACCTGTTGTATGTAGGCCAAAAAATCTGAGTTGCTTTCCTGTGCTTTCAGGTGCTTTTGGGCATTTTTCTCCCTTTTCGGACAGGTTCTGATTACCATTTTACACTAGGTATATGTAGAATCATTGCTGCCCGTTATTAATGCCATATTGATCTCATATTTGAACCACACACGCTTCTTATCTCATACTTGCCCAAGATTACTGTGTTTGCACTTTAAGAACATTGAAATGTCCAAGAGATAACTGGCTCATAATAACAATACACTGCTGAAGATAATAGTGGTTGAAAGTTTGTTACTGCAAAAAGCTGTAGCATAGTGATGGGACATATATTTTAAATTCATCTGCTTTGCTGCCCTTGTTTACTGTGGCACAGTAGTTAAGTTGTGGGGTGGTTACCACAAGTTCCTGGATTCAGTCCCTGGCTTGTCTAGTAAAGGAGGATTTCAGGAAACAAAGCTGTGGAAAGACTGCTTTCAGAGTCATATGAGAGCTGCCACCAATCAGAGTAGACATTGCTGGGCAAGATCAACCAATAGTCTGATTCAGTATTACATTCAAAAACGGGTTCTTCATTTCTTGTCAATGTGCATCTTCCTGTGGCCTTATCTTCTGCCTTGCCTGTTTTTGTTGTATTCCACTGTCAGGCTTAGATTGGGCGGGGATGTCAATATCTTTGTTCTTATTATTTTATAAAATGCCGTTGACAGGACAGTTTGCTGTATTTCTCTACACTTTTAAAATAAAGAGGAATGGCCAGACTGTGTCAGGCCCAATTTGTTTACCACCCATCTGGCTCTCGTTTCTTCCCTTCAAATGGGTGGCCATGAGGTGGAGCTAAGGACAGCTTTTTAAATGGCAAATCTGAGTTCATTATTCTACCTTCCCAACATTTAAATAGGGGTTTTTTCTTTACCAAGCTGGTTTTAGTACTGCAACACTCTTGGGTTGAGAGAGAGAGAGGGAAAGGGAGGGAGAGGGAGAGAGAGAGAGAGAGAGAGACCTTTTAAAGGGTTGTGTGGTGTAGGGTCTGTAAGAAGGATGAATGAAGGCGTGGAGATGGTGGCAGAGCAAGTGGCATAGTAACAGGACATGTGGATGCCATTTCTGCTCTGCTTGCAGCAACTACCATTGGAAGGACAAGTTTCCCACTCCTATCTTGGAAGCAGTCTTAAATATTTGTACCATGAGTCCTGTGATCCCATCTGCTTTGCTGCTGTTGTTTACTGTGGCACAGTAGTTAAGTGTGTGTATGTGTGTGTGTGGGGGGGTTGGTTTACCACAAGTAACTCATCACTCCTCTCTCTTCTAAGCCTTGATAGAGACTGTAATGAATCCCATTTGCTTCCTCTGCGCTTTCCTGGTAGTTCTCATTTCAGCATCCTTTTTGTGGAATTCTCTGTTAACCAGGAATTCAACAGAAAGCAATTAATGTTAATTATAACCACCTCTGCTTAATCACTTGCTTTGAAAACCCTATGGAGTTGCCTTAAGTCAGCTGTGACTTGGGGGCACTTTAAACAGGCCTACACACAACCAGGTTGTTATGACTTGTTCTTGTCAGCCCCCTCTCAGCCTGAAGCCTGCTGTGGTCACTTATATTTGCTTTCTCTTTCTCTGCAGAATGCAATGAACCTGCCTCCTGACAAAGCAAGATTACTCCGACAGTATGATAACGAGAAGAAATGGGAGCTGATCTGTGATCAGGTAAGAAGTGCTTTTTTCAGGTAGTTCCTTTGAGGAACCTGTCCTAACAGATCTCAGCTAGGGGAACAGTTTACCCAAGCCTGATCGTCTTCCCTAGGTCTGTCAAATAAAACTCTTAAAACATGGTGGTTGCTGCTTTTAGAAATGGAAAAAGTGTGCTTCTGCTGGGAAAGAAGCATCCTAAGGGAAGGTTAATTAGTCTGAATTTCTCAATCTGATATCGGGTGCCATCTGAAGCTGGTCGTGGGGACAAGAACGTTGTCATTGCACCAACACACAGCATCACTTCTGGTGTGAAACTGGAAATGCTGTTATTGCATCACTTTTGGTTTTGTACCAACAGTGACCTCATGCACTATCAGGGGTAGGGAACCTGCGGCTCTCCAGATGTTCAGGAACTACAATTCCCATCAACCTCTGTCAGCATGGCCAATCTGGAGAGCCGCAGGTTCCCTACCCCTGCACTAAATCATGCCCCCTTTCTCCCCTTCACCTGGTAGCAGGGATTAGAGATCAGGGGCTTTCTTAAACTGATAGTTAAGAAGAAAGGTTATGTTTGCTGGCTCCAAGTAGTCTGTGCAGGATTCAGGTTCAGACTTATCACCGCAAATACTTATTTTTGAGCATGTGCATGCTTTCTCTGGAATTACCAGGTGCCTAACTGAAGAGAATCAGCCCTGGAAAAAAGTTAAGCAGTAATCCAAACTGGAGGAGGAGGAAATAGGTGCTTCACAGTGGCTAGTGCTGTAGAATGGAATTTGAGATACGTCTGTGATAGACAGAAAAGGCACATTCTGCCTATGACTGGGGGAAAAGTCATCAAAGGGTATGACTTTTGACTGTGAACTCATCTGAATGGCAGTGACTCAGACCATAGGGCATGTTAAATGTTAAAACCTTTTTGAAAAAAAATCCTATTCTTTATTTAGAACACATTCTGTTTTTCTTTTTCGTTTTGTAATATTTATCTTTGTGTTGAATGGTATGGGATAAGGATGACATTCCTCTCTGGATTCAAACCCAAAGGTAATAGATTAATTTAAACTCAGTCTCTGGATCGTTACTGAATTCTCGTTGGACTCTGTCCAGTTCCTAGTGGACAGAACTCCAGATCTCAACATGCCTATCTCAGTTGGCACCCCTACAAGAGACATGACTGAATGCTGTTGACTTATTTCCTTATTTCCAGAAGCTAGACCACCAACACAGTCCTATGTCATATACTTACTCTGATTCTACAGCATGCAGAAGGGAGTGGACTTTTTAAAAAGTTTTTTGAAAATGATAGAAATTAAAATAGAAGAAAGAAACCAGAATCAAATCATAATTACTGTTAGTTCTAGAGACTGAAATACAATTATACATATAATCTTCTATCTATATAAAAGGCAAGGTGTATTGGTGACAACTCACTTTTTAAAGGACTGGGCAGGCTGCACTGATGCAAGCGCGTTGTAGAATGTAAAAGAGGTTGGTTCTCTGGGGTTGGCAAGCAATGAGGACAAGCTGAGAAGACAGGGAAAGGTAAGGGGGAGTAGGGCATGGAAGGAGCTGGTGGTATGGAGTCTTGGTCAATCAGGAAGGAGGGACTGAAAAGAAGGAAAGAGGGAAGGAACGAGAGATGGCAACGAAGTCCTTCACCTTGTGGAAGGCACGACCAAGAGCAGGGCGCCTTCCAGTGGCAGCTTTTTTTTACCCCTCTCCTGTCAGGTGGGCAAAGGCCTCGGCCAGGGCAAGAAGATGAGAAGGCTTCTGGAGCTCAAAAGGGGAATAGGAAGCTGTACCCCACCTCCAGCCCCAAATCCTTTCTCATCCTCTGCGCCCCGCAGGCCGTGGGCGTGTACAAGAGTGCCCCGGCAATGCACAGAGTTGCAAGCCTTGCTACGTTGTTAAAAGGAAGCTTGTGCCCGTCAAAGGCTGGGGGTGGCTTCTAGGAATCTGTAGGAATGTCTGTCTTTTGTTGCCCAATTAAAAAATTAAAAGGCTTGCAACACTTTGTAGAGCTTATCCACACAAATGACCCCTCCACAAATCACCCCTAAAAGAATGTGCCCCCTTCAAAACTAAAGGAGAGGGCAGCTTCTTCTCCCTTCTGCTATTTTTGTGTTGACATGGGGCATAACTGAAGCAGCACTTTTCTAGAGCTCGTTGTATTTTTCCACACAAGGGGCTTTATTGCTAGTATTATATAAAAATCTATTATGATTTTTTTAGAAACTTTTCTCATAAAATACAAGTTGTATTGACATATTATATGTTTTCATAATACGATGAGTTATTTTTTGTTTCCCTTTAAACCCTTTTTCAATCGGTCATATGTCATCAAGGTTAATGATAATTTATATACATCTTTTTAACAGTGGAAATGATGACTTTTGCTTGTCTAAAAATTGATGAAATTGTTCCTGGATTATTACCTTGAACCGGAGAACAAGTGGGAATACGAACTTATTACTTTTGAGGTTCTGTTGTTTTTAGAAATGCACTTTAATTACATCTGTTCCTGATGTAGGTAGCCCCATGTTAGCCTGATCTAAGTCTGTTTTGTATGCCAATAAAGGCTTTCGAATCGAAAGTTAGCCTGATCTGTCAGATCTCAGAAGCTAAGCATGGTTGGCCCTGGCAAATATTTGGATGGGAGACCTCCAAGGAATATCATGGTTGTGATGTGGAGGCAGGCAATGGCAAGCTACCTCTGAACATCTCTTCCTTTAAAAACCCTATCAAGGTTGCCATAGGTCAGTCTGTGACTGGATGGCAACAAAAATTCTCATTCAAGATGGGCGGTATTTATTGTTTGGATCCAGCCAGTTTTCCCCCCTACTCAATCTTGGTCATTTCATCTCCTGCTTAAAGGTCCATCGCACATGTTTTTCATCCATGCAGGTCCCTGATCCCCAGTATCTACTTTTTTGTGGTCAAATGGGACCCCCCTCTTTTTCATCAGTGGACAAAGTGGTTGGATCTGACTAGTTACCTCCATTTGCGGGGAATGAGTTCTTGGATTCAAGGCTATCAGTTGAGTAAGAGATGCCTGGGAATACTAGCAAGGCTTGATTTTAGGTTTTAAAAAGCCGTCAGGCATCTAGACTGAGCCAGTTTGCTTGCATTTGGCATGTTCGAAACTTTGTCATTGGGTCTACACTGAGACACACCCCAAACTGTACACGTAGAACATAAAGCTGAAGGATGTGCCTTACATTTCTTCCCAGAATAGTCATCAGATCATCTTGGAGAAACATTGTGAGTTCAGAACCAGTAGCCCGTGTTCTTGACTATCTGATCAGAACATTTAAAGCATTGTACTGCTTACAGTTACAACTTACAGAGACACTGTGGCAAATTGCTTAATCTGCTCTATGTAACTCATTTCCTTGGGGCTTTTTGCTTATAGTCAGTAGGAATGCCTCTGTGAACTATGAGCTTTGTCCTTGGTTTCTACACATGCTGTTTAGCAGCAGGATTCAGGAAGAATGAAGTCACTTATAGGACTGGAACCTAGCCACTGTCATTCACACCTCTGAGTCAGTTGGACTCTTTTACGGCCCAGGCAGATCTGCCTGATAAAGATCTGTAGTCTTGAAGTCTGCAGATGCAGTGATAACAGGCCTGAAGAAGACAGGTGAGAATTTAAATCAGGAGAAAGTGACAGAGACATCTGAGTAATGCTTGAGGATTTTCATAGAGGTGTTGGAAACACCTTTGGCTCAGAGCTTTCTTTTTCCTGTCAGGAAGAAGCTATTAAATGGTCCTCCTGTCTGTGAGTTCCTTAGATGAAGGAGGATTGCAGAGCAAGACCAGCATCCTCCCTGCTTCCCCTGTGCCACTTCTTTGCGAGGGCCGTAGGTAAGGAGTGCTTCCATGATCCAGCCGCCCATCTACTGCTGACCTCTTGACTGCTCGAGGATTGTTAGCAGCGGGTTTAAATTAGAGGAGCCACAATGCAGACGGCTCATGAAGAGGTTCTAATGAAGCATATGGTGCATGAAATATTTATATCTTTTACTGTGCAATTATAGCCAGGCAATTTAACCACGGTTAAAGCTATTTTCCCAAGGATAGATTCTGTGTGTCATATAGGTCTTAAATGTAATTCAGACAGACTCATCTTGTTTGGCTCTGACACTTTTACTTTAGTTACGCCTGGATCTGAACTGGGGTTAGGGCCCGCAGGATCGAGAACAAGAAACAGGCTGAAGAAAATCATATAAAACCCTCATCTGGGTTTGACTCACTAGTTAGCTGGAGGAATTTATGACCCCTCAGAATTTATTTGGACATTCTAAACAGGCACAAGTGATAAAAGAAGCACAAGTGAATTTACTTTGTTAATGTTATGACTCAGTTATTATCTGGAACTAGGTGAAGTATGCATGTTATGCAGTGGCCTGCTTTTCTTTCAAAAGAGTTAAACTACAGTGTCTGTGTTAATGAATGGGAGACTAACAGTGCAGTCTAAAGGGGGGGGGGATAAAACTGCTAAAAGAGGCAGAGTGACCCCTGCATTGGCGTAAATCCCACTTACATTGGTGATGGGGAACTGTGTGGCAGTTTGACGCCCAGGTGCCAATGCAGCTGCAATGCCAGCAGTCATCCTATTCAGCAGCCCACATTGGCACTGAAGGGGTATTCCCTTGGGCGGAGCCAGTTTTAGTTGGCTTCCTGGTCCCTTTTGGTCCAGAACACCCCCGTTTGCCAGCGCATACATACGCCAGCAAAAAGGTAGACACAGCCCATTATGCTGCATAGGGGGATTTCACAGAGGTCAGGGGACTTTTGGCTTGCTGGCTGTCACGCAGCAAGCTTCTTAGGAGATAGCACAGCTGTGACATTCCCATCTGTGCTGCAACTAACCCCCCCCCCCCCCAAAAAAAAAAAAAAAAGCATTGTACTGCCAGTCATTATTCTCAGTTAGGAGATGAAAGGATTTTCTATTGTTGCTTCAGCAAATGAAGTCTAGTTTTTTGGGGGGAGATATACAGTTCTCTAGAGATACCTGTACCTGCAGTTCAGAAATCTGTGCAAAGAGGGGGGAAATCTGGTATATGAGTCAGTGTGCTATGACTGCACTGAGTTGAGCAATGGTTAGGTAGAGTGGTGAGGAACAACATACCAAAAGAAACAACAGTCTGTTCTTGATAATATAGTATAATCTGAAAGTAAGTTACTAGTATGTATTTGGTCAGAAGATCAAGGATAGTCTTCTATCCTTGATTTGATGCTGGTGATCATGACCACTGAATCTCTGTTAGAATTGGGGTTCACTAGTATATTCTGTGAGTAATGGGGTAGTGGCAAAAATATTAGGGTGACATCACATTGGGGGTTGGAAACATATTCCAAAGCTCTTTTTTGCCCCCTGATGGCTGGTTGGGACATAGCAATTTTAGAAGGGAGAATTTCTTGTCATGAAGAGGCTGAGGACAATATTTTGCCATATTTTTGAAGACATGCTTACCATATTTTTTGAGTGGAGCCCACCTTATCTTTAAAACAGCTGTGTGATCTTTATTAGGCAAGAGGCTTAAGACAACAGAGATTGGCTAGTAAGCAGCATACTACCTAAAGCTACCCAACCAGGGATTCTAACATGGCGTTCCCACGTATTCTGCTCACTGTACTTAAGCAGTTGCAGCTGTTGGAGATGTGGGTGGGTGGGTGGTAGTGTTGATATACATATTTTGGAAGAAATGAAGGAAAGCTACAGATCTCCCCCAGCTTTAGCCTCAGTCCCCCATGCTTGGGAAATTGATAATTAGCAGAAAAAAATGCCTGGAAACTGGTCTCCATTGTGACATTCTAGGGATTTTTGTATCTTTCCATGTTATTTACTATTGAGCTCAGGGGAAATTCCTACAGTATCTCCTAGAAATGCTGCCACATTTTGCCCTAACTTTTTTCTTTCTACCCACAAAGTCTCCTAGTGTTGCCAAGACCGTGCTGGCAACCCTAGTTGCTATAAGGCAATTTTATGTGTTCATAGCATGGTGTAATGGCCAGAATATTGTCCATGAATGTAGGAAACATAAATAGAATTTAAACTTTGTTCTTCTGTGTATCCAAGAATCTGTATATTTATTCTACATCACCTACTTGACAAGCGATTTACTTTAAAACAACAAGAGCAAGGAAATGTTCAATGACATCTTAAATAATAAAAACAATTATTTCAATATGAGCTTTTCTGAGTGACAGATCATTTCTTCAGACATGTAAAGGGAAGATCGTACTGGGAATTCTTAGGGGAATGATGGAGTGCAGGGAAATTGAGATTTGGTGTGAGTTCTGCCATGAATCTTTCAATTGTAAATTAACTGCGTAAGGAGAAAATAGAGTTATTTAGGTAGAAAGGTTAGCTGTGAATCCTGTCTTTAGGGCACACCACTTTAGGTGTGCCCAAGAGCTTGGATATGCCCAGTGTGACTATTGCCTTTTATAGGTGCACCATCATTACAATCTACTTCAATGCTCCCCTCAGTCATAAACCAGATTTGCCATATAACATTTGGGAAGGGATGGATGTTGTTCAAGAAATACAATTTCAGAAACCTCATAGGCACAAAGGACTGGTTGAGTGGATCCTTTGGATCTAGGCCATACTTTACTTTTGCCATTACATTCTGAAAATTTTTCCTGAGTAGATTCATATGAATCTACATGCTAGTATCTTCCCCTTTTCTAGCCCCTTCCTTCTAGATTTGGAAGTCTATTAGGACTTGATCTGTCAAGGTTGCAGTAGCTCTCAGACTCAGAGCAGTTAGTTCCGAGCTGTCAGATTCTGTCCCATGCCCTTTTTGAGAAGTTTTTTTTTACTGTCTGTGCAGTCCTGTGAAATAATTTGGTTTAGACTGGGCTAACTCTCCATGGGACTGCACTATGAGTCTCTCAAATGCCAGCACAAAACATATATGGGGAAACAAAATAGAGATTTTAATTTGCAGTGACTTGCCCTTGTTAAGTGACTGCTTACCTGTTTAATAAACCAGGTCCAAATTGCTGTTCAACGTATTGGATTAAAATAAAATCACATGAACATAAAGCTAGTCGCAGTAGTATTGACCTTGACAGCCAGTGGGATATTGAGTCAGACCATTGCAAAGTCAAGGGTTGCAAAGTTTTGAAAAGAATCATTTTAGAGTTTTTGTACTGTGTTGTGATAAACCAAAATGTTCTGACAATGTTTCAGTTTATGTAAAATGTTTTGGCCTCTCTGCACAGAAAACTCTTCCCCCTCCCCCCCCCCACTTTTTAACATGCAAACACAGATTCGAATCCACAAAGATTTTTCAAAGTGGTGCCAATTATCTGGTTTTCTGATTGGATCTTACAGTTACCTGTGCTAGAACTGGATGTAAGGGTTTCTGCCTGTCTGCTTCGATTCCAATGGTCAGTGCATACACACAGCAGAGGTGAGAGTGGATCTGATTGGCCCATGCTTCCCTCCTCCTTTTTTCTACCACAATACAGTACTATACGAACATATCACCATTCCTTATCCTACATAAAAGTAATAGTATTTTAAATAATGTAATAGTATAAGAATATAATACAAATAACTGCAAGAATCTGCCCCGTTCCCACATAAAGTGGCATGTCAAGGATTCAGTGGTTTGAATACTCGTGTCTCTGTGGTATTGAATGCTCCACAGACAAAAAAAAGGCACTTTCCTGTCATGGGGAGTCTATAGTGAGTTTGTTATGGTATGTAGCTGAGGAAAATCATAAATATCCAGGGCAGAAAACGTGCTGGGGAACATCACAAAATGGCGGGCGACCAGAGAATTACCATAAATGGTGGCTGGCAGGAGAATCAAAATTGTCAGAGTAGAAGAGGGGCAAAGGAGACTGCAAAAAGAGGCAGGAAAAATGAAACATTTCTTGCTTTCTGCACAGGCAAATAGGGAACATTTGGAATACATTTCAGGGGGAAAGAAATGCTAGAATACGTTTTTGAAATAAAACGTTAGGGGGAAAAATACAACATTTTCAAAATGGAAGCTGTGCAGGATTCCAACAGGAAACATTATATATTTCAGCCTTTCAACATTTCATTTGTTCTCTGTGGAATTGACCAATGTCTGTATTGTCTACTCTGACTGGAATGGACTGTGCAAAGTCTTTTATATTATCTTCCAAATGATCCTTTTAACTGTAGATTCCAGAAACTGAACCTGAGATATTCTGCATACAAAGCGTATACTCTTCCACTTAGCCACAACCCCATATGTTTTAAATATTGGACCGGTAACCCTTCTATTGCTCGCTGTAACATATTCTGAAATGAGCTGCATCTATGTTTTTATTTCCTGCAGATGCTGCTTTTAGACTGGGTTTATGAGAGGTTTCTCCAATTACATTATTAACACATTTTGTTGGGGACAAGGAAACCTTAAGTAACATTAAATAGCTCTCTTGTTTCTACAGGGTGGACTATTTTTAGAATCTAAAAGCATAAAGCTTGTGTTAAACCACATTAGTGAATCACTGAACAATACCAAGAGAAGTGCTTGAGATCTCATTTGATCAATGTGTTCCTTTAAACAGTGGTCAATTGTTATGATGGGATCTGTTCTGTGAATGTTTCTTTTGATGGCAAACATACATATTCCATTTTTAATGAGTCTACTATGATGGGATATATATTCTTGTTTTATTTAGAATTGTAATTTAAAAAATCCCCAAGAACTTGAAACAAAATACCATTTCTCCTTGTGGCCTCATTTTTGGTTTTAAGGAATTGCATGGGAATAGTGGAGGAACTTATCCATATATCTGTTCTTCATTGTGAGATGATTTTTTGTAGAAACACATATTTTCTTTCTAAAGGCCCAGAGTTTCTTTTGCTCCTGAGGAACTATGCAACCTGTCTCTGTTGTGTTTCTCTTTTTGTATCAAATTTACATTTAACACCAAGGCCTGGTGTCCTTATGAAAAAGCATTAGAGACTGTGTAATAGACTGTACTATTTTAGACTGCAGGTAAGGCTTTCTGATTTTGAATGTTGCTCTTTTAAAAACTTTATTCAAGTAGAAAATGTGTACAGCAAATGAGAAGGTTACAATCCAGACCTGGTACTGCTGTGTTAGGTAGAAGGTTTATTTTTTAATGCAGAGGAGCATTTAAAAATTCTGTTTCTGGATTCTGAAATGGTACTGTCCAGATCCCCCTCCCCAAGACGATTTAGGAATCTGTCACCTCATTCTGCTATCTGCTAAGCCAGGACTTTGTGTACTCATGCAAGTGGAAGAATTCTAAAGTAGCATAATAGTTTGTCCCACTTCAAACTGGAGTTGAGAATGCCATTTTGGAATGCTATGTACCAAACATCCTTTAAACAAAATTAAGGGACAGTAGCCTGTTCTATGCTATGTTAGTTTTCCATTTGCAGGAAGCTTTCTGACATAAGGGAGTCTACAAATTGTGATATTCTGCCCCGCAAGTGAATCTGTTTTTGGTGCTCGCTAGGACAGAGTGGGGGAGACACAAGCCAGGTTCAACAGTTCTTTCAACAGGTTTATTACTTAAGAGAATTAAGACCCTAACTCCTCCCTTGGGTCTGTCTAAATCAGAGTACTTGCTTGTCTTGAGCAGATTTGAAGCTGTAGACTGTGTCTTCTCTTGGCTGCTTTCAAGAAAGTCCACTGAGTCTTGCTTCCTTTTAGTTCTTTCAGTCTTTGTCTGGTTCCAATTGCTGTTAACCTTAACTTGTGCTCTATATATCACCATAGACTACTATAGACCACCATATACATCACGAATATTCCAGTCTCGAGCTACCCTTGGCACCTTGTTCTGACTGATTGGCTAGAACTAAAACAGGGGATTGCTGGGTAAAGAGGGAAACTGCCTATTGGGAAATGTCTTAAAAGGACAGGGGCTAACTAAAATACCATCCCTTAGAAGACTTAACAATGAACTAAAACCGTGCTAGCTATGGGGAAACTAAAGCTTAATGGGGAAATAACAAAAGCCTCTGTGGGGGCATGACATGTGAGTCTCTGCCTCCAGTTTGGAATGGTATGGTCCATTTGACCAGTTTTAAGAATCTACCACCACATTCCTGATTCATTGTGTAGACAAGACTCAAACCTGAGACTCTGGGAACAATATAGCTGTTAAGGTAAAACACGAGTCAGCCTTAGTAGGAGAACATAAAGAGCAGCTTCTTTGGCATGGAGAATTTACAGGCTTGGCCAATATCTGTCATTATCTATCTAAAAAAGCTTTGTCTCTAGAAAGCTTTTACCCCTAAAATCTTCTTTGTCTCTAAGATGTGACTGGACTAGAATCTAACTGTTCTCCTGCGAACCACACAACTACTCTCTTGAAACTGTAATTTCTGTAGCTTTCCTGTTAAGGCTCTCCATCATTTAATTATTATTTTTTTGCACAGCTGTTTGTTAAACAAACTGAATGCTACTTTTTTTTAAGGCTAAAGTGCTCAATGTCGTTTTGCATTGTGACCTGAGGAAAAACGTCTTGGGGATATGGTGGCCAGTTTGCAATTCACCTGGCCATGAAGAGCTAGTCAGAGTTGTATTTTGAACCAGATAATGACAGACTGGGATGTGAAATTGTGTGGGTTACCTTGAACTTGTCAGATCTTGAAAGCTAAGCTGGGTCTGTATTTGGATTAGGGTCCACCAAGGAATACTCTGCAGAGGAAGGCAATAGGAAACCACCTCTGCTTCTGGTGCCTCAAAAGCCCTCCTGGATTTGCCATTAATTTGTTGCAACTTGGCAGCACACACACATGCATAATGACAAACTTTGTGAATGTCACCTAAGACAACTAGTGCAGTGAGGCCTGATGTTTCCTTATTTATTTAAGTACAGTGGAACCTCGGTTTTCATTGCCTTTGATTTTCATCGGTTTCGGTTTTCATCGATTTTTTTCAGTTAAAAATCGGTCTCGGTTTTCATCGATTTGCCTCGGTTTTCATTGATTTGGAGTAAGGTGCAGGGGTTTGTGGAGAAAAATCACCCGGAAAAAGCTGTTGCAGGCCGTGTCTGCAACTTGTTTCATGACAATGTCTTGCCCCATTTCAGACAAATCTTAAAGAGGCGTCAGAAACAGACCTCTTGGGACAGCTTTCTGGTGCGACATTGGTCCACTGGCTCTGAAGCTGGACTTGTGTTATTGTTTGTTACTGTTTTCAGCATTAAACACTTTGTTTATTCACCCAAAAATGTGTTTTTGGTATGTTTTTTGGAGTGCCTAGAACGGATTTATTAGATTTACATTGATTCCTATGGAAAAAGTTTGCCTCGGTTTTCATCGTTTTCAGTTTTCATCGATTCTTTTGGGACAGATTACCAACAAAAACCGAGGTTCCACTGTATTTATACCTTGCTTTTCTCCACAACTGTACCAAAGTGGTCAACAACAGGTGAAAAAATCATATAAACATGTCAGAGTATCAAAGTGCCTCTGTAGGCATATTGTGTGTCTTGATAGATCAGTCTGATCTAACTGACAGTCACTGACAGCTACTTAATGCAGTGAGCTGGATCAAGCCGGTTCTGGCCAGCTGCTACTAATTTGTGTGTGACCTTTAAGCTGATTGGTCAGCTTCTGTATATATATGTGAACAGCTGCAACTCTTCTCTCTCTTCTGAGCATGCTGTGTTGGCGAAGCATGCTGTCAGTCTGTTCCATGACTTTGTATATATCTTGTGATTAGCTGCACTGAATATATAAACTACACTTCATTGAAGAGTAACTGCTTCTTGTGGTGTTTCTCATGGTGTTGCAGCTCTAAGTCTGCTTCTCCTACTTTCGCTAACCAGCACTCCACAGTGCAATTGGTCTACTTGCTAACAGGTTATGGGCCCAGACCCCTGTGTTACTCGAGAGTAAAGATGCTTTGGAGTTTGTCAGTCATGGCCTTCACATCTGCCAGTCTGTCGTTCAAGAGGCTGAATTAGGATAACTATGCTGCCTGGAGCTGTAAGATGCAGAGTTTCCCCATCAGGAATGGTCTCTGGGACATCGTTGAGACTCCACCGACAGCCGGAGTAGCTGCCGAGGAGAAGGCTGATAAAAGGGCCCGTGCTACGATTATCTTGGCCGTGGAGAATTCACAGCTGGTGTATCTCCATGATGCCGCCCATGCCACTGATTGCTGGGAAGTCTTAAAGAAGCTTTATCAGCACGACACGGCGGGGGCCAAGGTCATATTGACTTGTCAATTATACAATCTCAAGCTCAGGCCCAGTGAGTGTGTGTCCGCCCACATGCAGAAGATGCGAGCCTTGTTTGCTGATTTGGATGATGGAGGGATGCAGTTCCTGGATACCCATAAAGCGTACATTCTACTATCGTCTTTGGATGATACATGGGAGCAGTTGGTCCTGAGTCTGCAGAGTGTTAAAGAGGCGGACCTCACTTTTGACTTCGTGATGTCAACATTGCTGGAACAGCAGAAACAGCGTGATTTGCAGCAGGAGAGCCAGAGTGAGGCCCAGAAGGGGAATTCCGGTGCGTCAGGTCCCGGGGGACCTTGCTTTGCCTGCGCCTGCACCTGTGAAATCGTTTGCAGTACGCAGATATTTTTCTAGTGGAGCTACCACGCATATAGCACACTTTTATCCTAGTGCTGGATCTAGCCTGTTGGGGCAGCAACAACATCAACAGCAGAAAGGGAGAGGCAAGAGGAAAGTTTTTCCTGCTAAGCAAGACAGAGCTTCGTCTGCTTTTCTTGTGACTAGTTCCAGACATGCTGAGCAGAACTCTTGGTTGATTGACTCAGCTTGTACTGAACATATTGTGAATTCTAGAGCTCTGCTACACAACGTAAAGGAAGCAGCTGTATCTCACGTAAGCTTTGCAGATGGTTTGCCCTCTGAAGTGATTTTACAGGGGTCTGCATATGTTCCTTCTTTGAGAATAACCGTAAACAATGTTCTTCTAGTTCCCTCCCTTGACTTTTGTCTATTGAGTGTGGCAGCATTGACTGGGGATGGTTATACAGTTGATTTTGTAAATAATGCCTGTTATGTGCAAAAGGATGTTGTAGTATGTGCTAGGGGTAAACTTGACCAGGATCTGTAAAAAAATGATTCCAAAGAGCATTAGCTCTGCTAAGCAAGTGTCTAGCTCAATGAACAAACCTCTGCATGATAACTGTGTTCATGCATTGCACAGGGTGTTGGGTCATGCAAGTTTTTCCACCATCCAACAAATGGCTAAGGTCTGTGATATTCAGGCAAAACCTTGCCACAGGTTCCTGGATTGCTCAATCTGAAGCAAAGTAAAAGTAAAAGCTTTTCCCTCTACTGCTGTTAGCAAGCGTGTTTCACCACATCCATTCTATTTGCTGATCTGACAGGTCCTTTCAAACCCACAAAGGGTGGAGCAAAATACATTCTACTCATCCTAGATTACTATAGCAGGTTTTCCTTCTGTATACTGCTGAAGTCTAAGGATGAAACCTTTCTGAAGTTCAAACAGTGGGTTGAAATGGTGGATTTTCCCTTTTACAGTTGCTAAGTTGCAAACAGATCGTGGTGGTGAATATATTGGAAATCGATTTCAAAATTGGTTATCTTAAAAAGGTATTGTCCACAGAAGGACTAAGCCATGGACAAAAGGAACTAAAGATTTCCAAGCATAGCTGGCCTCCTAAAGCGAGCAGCCAAAGACATCCATGCACACCCTCTTGAGCCAAGATGAAGTCTTCCAACATGATCCAGAAGTGGGACTGAAGAGGAGCAAGGCCCACCTTTGCTTGCCTTTTATGGTCTGGCTCCCCAGGGCCCCAACAAGGCCCAACAGCTCTGCGCCAGCCCAGTCTCAAACAGCTTTGCCCTCCAGGTACCATGCAGCTGACACAGAGGCTGCTTTCACCTCCCACTCCAAGACAGCAGCAGCAGTGAGGGATAAGTCCTGTGCCTCGCTATAGCCTTGATCCTAACCTTGGCCAATTCCCCCCTCCCACTTCATCCCCATACTGCTCCTGGGGCTCTATCAGACCTGAGGGCACAATTCAATACTTAGAGACATGATTAGACTTGCCAGCTCTGACTGGGGAAATTCCTGGAGATTTGGGGGGTAGCAGCTGGGGAGGTTGGGGAAGCCACATCTTGAAGCTGCTATTTTCTTTGTGGGAACTGATCTTTGTATTGTGGCGATCATTTGTAATTTGGGGAGATCTCCAGGTTCCACCTGGAAGATGACATCTCTCTCAGGAGCACAGCAATCATCAGTGGAAGTGGAAAATTTAATTTGTAAGTGGGTTCAAAATTGTGAAAGGTGGCTTCATCATCACACCTTGAAAGACCAATGTTTTAATATTTACGTTTTATTAAAATAGATGTTCAGTAATCAACATAGGATCCAGATGCATAAATTACATAATATCGACCATGTTCTGTGTGATTCTGATCAGTATAAACATGATATTTGTTTTGGAATTTCATTCTTCTTTTTGTAACACAGGAATACTTCCCATATTTTAAAAAAGGCAACAGTACATTTATTCTCATGTTTCTCTTAAATGTCTCAGCTTCTTATATGTATATATTGTTTCTTCAGTCTTACTTAATCACTCTTATATAATTGGTGTGTTCTCTGCTCCCATAAGTATTCAAAGCCTTTACTGTGTGGTACTGGAACAGCCAGACACAGGCTGAATCCACTTTAAGATTATAGTCCATGTGACTCCCCACCAGACTTAGAGAATACTAAATTCTGTGTAAAATGTAGTGCTTTTCTTCTACAAAGGAATGTCTGTAGAGGAACATTAGGGAAATCTTATGTCCATATATAAAAATTTGTGATGATGAACATATAATTTCCAAATTATGCGAAATTATTGTGAAATCCACATGGATTTTGTATTGTGATACATTTTTAAAAAAAACAACAACATATCTTGCCGTTTTTTGTATGGAGGGATGATTTCAATGGGCCCAGACTGTTTTTCCCAAGTGGGTAAGTACATGTTGGTGGTCAGAAAGCAAAGCAAATGGTTCTGGTCTGGGACATTGTTTTAAAAGTGCACTAATCCAATTCCATATGTCATTTTTGTAGGGATAATTCTTCATTCTACACCTCACTCCATTTGAACCATTTATGAATGTCTTATTTACACAGACACAGCTACATATATCGTGAGAATGGAGATTCACCACAAAGCCTAGAATGTATTCAGAATTCAATTATGATGAATACAATGTGATTTTAGAGCATTTGTTGCGGTTACAGCAGGTCCAAAGGGCAACATAGGTGTGGTGTAGTGAAAACGGGTATAACGTAGTAGCTTAGAGCAAGAGTTCTAAACTGGAAACCTCCAGCCTAAATCTCATTGCAACTATGGCTAACTTTAGTTGCGGTGTGTTTTCCTAGCCTCAGTTCCTATTCCAGCATGTTTTAAATAAGTTTTTAGTAAGCATCGCATTAATTGGTTTCGGATTTATTCTGTATTGTTCAAAATGAAATGTGCATTTTCCCCTTGGGGAAATTTGCAAACTGTTCTTAAATTGGGAGTTTGTGTATCTTGCTTGTGGAAACAATGCAAAATTTTTCTTAGGAAGTTTCAGAGCAGCATGAATACCAGAATCTTGTACACTGTGAGTAACTTTTGTGGAACTGTACTCTTTCAGCAGAACACATTAGGTGACCTATGGCCTGCCTACCTGAGAAAGCTTTCAGTCAGATCAAATCAGTTTAACAGCATTGTGCCATGCTAAGACAAGAAGACTGTACTTTGTTTTTGCTTTTCTTTTATCAACCACAAAGATTTAAAGAAGTATTCATACTTGTTAGAATGTTTCTCAAAGAATATAAGATAAGATAAACTTTAGTATCATTGTGCACACACAACGAAAATACAAACATTCCCCGATGCACATTTCTGCAGTCCTCACACCACATCTTCCGCAATCCCCTTCCAACCATCCCTACACAGCCACAGCCACGTCAACGCGACACCATGGAGTTCAGCACAGCTCTAGAATAGAAGCTGTCTCTGAGCCTAGTTGTCCTTGTTTTTATGATCCTGTATCATCTGCCAGATGGTAATATTTCAAAAAAAAAGAGTATGCAGGGTGAGACGGGTCTTTCAGAATATAGAGTTCTTCCAAAGAGAGGAGAGGGCATCCAATAATTCTCTGGGCAGTAGTAATCACCCTATGGAGCGCCTTACTATCTGCCACTGTGCAACTGGCAAACCATGCACAGATGCAGTATGTCAGGCCACTGCAGCTGATGGTAGTCAGAAATTAAATGTATTCTGACTTTTTCAAGCATTTTTAGAGGAAAATTAGGATAACCTCACACCAGTTAACTCGTAATGTTTCCTGATCATTAAAAGTGTTCAGTGCTGCCAAAAGAATACCAGATTTCTTGACTATTAGACTAAACACAGGGATATTGTATATTCATTGAAGAACTCCCAAGAAGAAAAAGGATGAACTGCTCTGAATAATGAGGAGAGAAATGTTTTGTTGGTGACTGGTTTGAATATTCCAGTTTAAAGTATGCTCAAGAAAAATGTCAGTTTTATCTCTAGGGTTGTTGGATTCCTTCTGGCAACTGGTGGGAGAAGTTTTAGTGTATATAATGTATAATTCAAACTGTATCATGGAACTGTGTTGTAATCCACTCTGAGCCTAACTTGCAGGGGGCAGGGTGTGTGTTCGCATTGCACCGGACGCATGCCTGGAAGCGTGCGGAAATCCCCCCCCCCCCCGTGGCACCCCCACACACACTTACTTTAGTTCAGTCTGAAAGTGGAGGCTGGAAAAGCGGCCTGATCACTTGAGGCTGAAAATGGCTTGGTGGGAACTACACTTCTGAGGAGACTTTGCGAGCCCCACCAGGCTGTTTTCAGCCTCAAGTGAACAGGCCGCTTTTTCCATCCTGCACTTTCAAACTGGACTAAGGTAAGTGTGTGTGGAGTGGCAGGGTGGGGTGGGGTGGGGTGCCGCGGGGGGCAGGGGGCGGGGAGGGAGAAAACACAGAGCGTGCACTGGGCACAGTATGGCCCAGCTACACCTCTGTTAACTTGGTCGGAAAAGAGTAGGTTAAAAATTGAGGCAAACATGTATGGTTCTGTTTTGAACACTACAGAGTCCCTGAGCTTCCAGTGGTGGGCCGTTTCCGCACGGCCACTCTGGGGGTTGGGTCAGCGTACATGACGCCGACCCAACCACGTGCGAACGGAAGCCGCCGTTTTCCAACAACCTCGCTTGGGAAGCGAGGTGGGAAAATGGCGGCTTTGCGCCGCTGGGGAGGGCCGAGGGTGCCGCGGCTGCGAAGCAGCTGCGCCCCCCATGCGAACAGCTCCCTGGGGACGGTGTTTTTGCCATCCCTAGGGGGCTGTATTTGACCCGTGCGGAAAAGGCCGTGGTTTGCTTGTTTTCTAGAGAACTAAAATGGTGTTATTTCCAGCCACTGTTGAGGAAGGGGTTGAATGAGTTGCCACCCCTTTCTACTTTGTCTTGCTTATTTATTTCTTCAGTCAAAAGATTTCTGTCCTACTTTCTTCTCTGTTTGAAGTAGCTTCAATAAAACCAGTTCAGTAAACTACAACCAAACCATGGTACAACATCCCTCTTAGCCCCAAGATACATCCCAACATATCAATAGGTGACATACAGAATATTCTCTCTGTCCAGTGGTAAAATTTAGGGGGGAAATAGCTGACAAATTCATCCAGCAAAGACCTTCTGGAATAGAACTGTCCTTCTACCACTGGAACCTACCAGTGAAGTTGCTTTATGTCTTCTTCTGATAGACTTGAAATTCTAGCGAAGAAAAGCATGAATTTTATAGGCGCTTTGCTTTGGTGTTGGTAGAAGGATCTCTGTGTCCTGACAGGTACATTGATTAAATCACTGTCTCTCTTTTATTTGAAAACTGTGAACAAAGTATTTAGATTTTACAGTCATTGTTTGCTGTGCCTGTTGAAGTATTGACACTGTGGTAAACAATCAGTTCAAAACTGATTTGTTTCCATAAATGGAAATAGAAATTAAGCTGATATTTTATTTAAAGCAATTAGTCATTTCATCTTTGCCCCTGTTTCCCAAAGCAATGTGGCCTTTATTTGTTTTTCAGCGACAAGTTAAACCTTTTCCAAATAGGCTTAGGCTTAGCTCAGACAAGGTACTTTAAGCCTGTCTGTGTGAGAAGTGTGTGTCTGGATGTTTTACTAGCTTACATTCAGTTCCCATCCCTGAGGCGTATTTAGCCATGATTGGAAAATTCTAGCAAGACCTAGGACTTCCAGAATGTTTCATTTGCAAGCATAAAGGGAACAATAGAAATTGAAGGCATGCCAAAGAGAGGAAGTTAGAGTGGAGGGAATGGATTATGGACAGTTGTAAACAAGTTTGAGCAAATAGTATCCCCAGCAGGGTAATGTGCTTTCTGCAGCCATTAGTTTTTAAATAGATGGGTCTGTTCCAGAGGTGGGGGCGGGGGCAGGGGCGGGAGGAAGGATACTTTCGTTATATGAGTTTCAAGCAGATGATTGCTTTTTATGGATTATACATGCCAGATTTATGATTCAGTGAACAGTTTCCCACATGACTAGTCCAAAAATAAAACAAAACCCACAACCAAACAAAAACACCCTTGTGCACTGGCATAGTTAATGAAGCTTTGTACATCTCTACACTGAGGTGCAAATTTACCCCATCCCATATATCATTCATACGAATGGCCTTTCCTGAGGTAAACGTTCATTTGTTTGCAGTTAGACAGTTATGCATATAGACATCCATCATTTCTGCGCCATGGAAGCCAATGATGTGGGTTTTCTGGAAAGATCTAAATTGGAGTATTTCCCAGATGAATTTCCAAGTCAATTAAAAAAAAGAATTTAAATAATATTTGCAGCATTTAAATAATGTTATCAAAAGAAGGCAAATACACCATATACAAGTCTGGACCATGTGCAAGCACTGTCCATGCTCCAAATCCCACATCTAACATGACCAATATGCAGCACAATAACCCTGACAACTGTTAGGATTACCTGGTCCCCCTGACCACCAGAGGGGAATGAGGGATTAGAGTTGCCAGATCCAGATTGGGAAACTCTGAGGAGATTTGGTGGTGGAGCTTGATTAGGACAGAATCCTTAGTTGGGTACAATGCAATGGTTTGTATCCTCCAAAGTGGCCATTTTCTCCAGAGAAACTGAGCTCTGTAGTCTGGAGGTTAGCTGTAATTCTGGAGTATCCTAAGTCCCATCTTGAGGCTGGCCCTCCAACAACTGTAGATAAAAAGACAATGTTTAAATTTGACGGGCCCAACCCCACCCCCCACCCCGACATATAGCATCCTGGAACATTTAACAATTAGATCATGTTAGCATTCGAAATACTGGTGATCAAGAGACCAACTTGTTTGAGAAGAATACAGGATATTATATGCTCATAATATTATAATCACTGATGGTTTAATGCTTCCCTTACCATTCCAAACCATGGTTAAAAGGTAAATAATGAAACAATGTTCTAATCTTCAGTTTATTTGTGGTTCACATATGTATTAATTCTTCCACTTTTAAGAAAGCAAATAAAATTGGAAAGTTTTTAAAACAGTTATAAAAGCCAGCCCAGGGACTGGGAAGAAGTGTTTGTACGATATGGTAGTTCTTATGATGTCTTAGCGGATAGCCAGGTGTGCTGTTTGCACCTGGGCCTTGCTGCAAACTTATTTATATGCCAACTGTTTGGAGACCCACTTGTAGTAGATTACAGAGCAAAAACAATAATAAAAACAGCAGTTTAAATTAGCAATATTAAACATTAAGTAGCCTAAAATATCCATAAAACAGTCTAGTCAAAAGCCTGGTTAGACAAGGGTAAAATGTCTTTTAAGAGACAGTAGGGTAGGAGCCAGGAGATTTTAAAAAGGTGATAAGGTGCCATCACTGAAAAAGCCCCATCTCTAATTTCTCCCATTTCACTAGCAAGGGGGGAAAGCGCCCGGTGCACCGGTGCGTCCTCTGCCCCCGAATGCCCCCACCACGCTCCCACAGGGGCGCGCGTCTGGTGCGTCACCCCACCCCCCAGCCTCTGTCTGCTAGTGGGGTATGAAGAGCCAGGCCTCTGGAACCTTTTAAAATAACAACTTTGGAGGCAAAAAAGAGTGCATGAATTGGTGAGGTCACTCCAAAACTGGACCCACTGGTCTAGAAATGTGTCATCAAAAAACAAGGGAGTTCTTCATATGTTCTTTGCCAGTGTTTTTTTTTTCCAGCAAAGCACTAAGAGGCACCAGTGAAAAAACCTGATGTATGGAAACATTAACATAAGGATAAATATGGCATGTTATGGCAAAGGAGAGGGCAGTAGGCTATGCCATCAGGTGCAATAACAAGTGGGTATTCAAAAATGTGTAATTGGTGAATCACTGTTTTAAGAAAGTGATAGAACCTTCTATTATTCAGATAGAACTTGGGTATCGGTATTTATCATTGAAGAGTGTTGGTGCTTGGGGTAGTCAAAAGCTCATTCCCAAGTATGATAAGCATATTAATGTGTACAAGATTTTCTTCTTGTTGACGTAAAACCTGGATGTGGTGTTATGAGTCAGTATTGTGGATTTAATGTATGTTTACGAAAGATAAGCAAACACTTAACACTTTGTTCAGGAGCACTGTATGTTGTTTAAGACATTACCACACTCTGTAATTGTGAAATCAGCATATAAAAGGGAAGCTTTTAAAGATCCTTATCCAGACTTTAGGGGGTGAGTAAATCTTACTCAGGAAATAGTTCATGTTTTACTGTATTTTTGAAACTTCAAGATCTGAATCCACCCCCCTTCTAATTTCACCTGTATTTGGACCTTGAGGACAATGTTCTGTGGATTTTGAAATAATGGCTCAGCCCCATAAGCATGAAGCTTCACAGTTTGGGATGGAGTAGCATGACTTGTCATGTCATGCTGATGTAGGCATGCTGTTCACAGAAGGCATAACACAGATAGCTCTCCATTCTGCAGCTCCTTCGGTACCCCATGCTATTTCTGGGGTTGTGGGATCTTTGCGGAGGAACAACCATGTGTGTTAGCATGAAATGTTGAAATCAGCCCTTTTGTTAATGGAAGCACACTTGCAGAAGAGAAAGGGGTTCAATTTCAGAAGAGAGCCAGAATGGTGTAGTGGTTAGTATCTGCGAAACCCACATTCAAATCCTCGCTTATACCACGGAAGCTCGCTGGGTAGTCTTGAGTCAGTAACACCCCCTCAGGCTAACCCACCTTGAAGGGTTTTAAACAGAGACTGGATGAACATATGTTGGGAGTTCTTTGGTTGTGTGTTCCTGCATGACAGGGGGTTGGACTTGATGGCCCTTTTGGTCTCTTCCTATGGCCGTTTCTGCACGGCCAGGATGCGCCCCCACGCCGCCAAGAGTTCTGGCGGCGTAGTGGTTCGCTCGCGATGCAAGCATGCGCGTGGCGAAGCGGAGGCCGACAGACGGCAGGCGGCTCTGCACGGAGCCGCCTCTTCTCCCTTCTGCGCCCCACTCACGGTGTCCTCGTCGCTGCCTGCTGGGCGTGGCTGCCCCGCCCGACGCTGCCCTCCGACCCCTGGAGGTCGGAGGACAGTGTGGGCGGGCTGCGACGGCCAGCAGGCTACGACGAGGACACCGTGAGGGCGCAGAAGGGAGACAGCATCTTCCCGGCGGCGCGGTTCGCACCGCGCCGCCGTGAAGACGCTTCCTCCCCAACAACACCCCTTTAAAGGGTTGTTGTTTAGGGCGGCCTGAGGCCGCCCTGGGGGGAGGGAAGCGGAGTCAGGTCGCCGCTGCTGCGTTGCAGCAGCGGCGCCTGTGCGAACGGCGGCCTGGGGGCGGCGTTTTTAGCGCCCCCAGGCCGTCGTTAATGGGCCGTGTGGAAACGGCCTATGATTCTAAGAAGAAGAGGAAGAGTTTGTGAGGATAAAACGGTGATAAGGGAAACACTGTAAGCTGCTTTGGGTCCCTATAGAGGAGAAAGACAAGGCATAAACAAACAAGCTCCACCCACTTTTCTTTCCTCATGTCAGGACCATGCAGCTATTCCTCTGTGGAGGTCTAGCAATCTGTGTTCCATGTATGGAGTGAGAAGATGCCTGCCCCTCAGAGATGACTTATAACAGTACTTATTGTAATGCTAGTGTGGTACTGCTAGACTATGCCAGCAACAGTCACTAATTCCAGATATGCTACATTATTAGTCTTGCCCAACTTTGTTGTATCAAGTCACAGAATTATGTTGATATTGATGGCACCATGCCTTTGGATTGATGTTCCCCTTGAGACTGGCCTTGCACTTGCTTTACTGATCTTTAGGCGTCACCTTTTAAAGCTGTCTTTATGGTTTGCTGTTAACCTGAGGACTATATTGTGAATATTTTTTTGAGGCAGCTGTTTCGGGAGACTTGTGGCCCCAGAATTGTAAGCTGCAGTAAGCTGCAGTATTGCAATAAAAGTTCTGTCACAGCCTAAGTTTGATCTTGACGGAAGTCAGTTTCAAGTAGCTGGCTCAAGGATCACTCAACCTTCCAGCCTTCTGAGATTGATAAAATGATTACCCAGCTTGCTGAGGGTAAAGTGTAGATGACTGGGAAGGCAATGGCAAACCATCCTGTTAAATAGTTGTGAAAACGTTGTGATGCGACGTTACCCCTTGGGTCAGTGATGGCCTGCTGCTTGCCCAAGGGACTACCTTTATTTACCTAAATGCTGTTTCACGGATTTTTCAATGTTGATAATTCTTCCACTTTTTTTCAACGTTGATAATTCTTCCTTACATTTTTACTTTATGGGCCATCTCAAGCAGATTTCTGGAAAAGCAGCATATAAACTGAGAAGTGAAGGCCAAACTGGTGTATCCTAGTAGCTCCAATCCCCTTTCTTTTCATAAAAAGCAGCTTTGGGTGGGGCAGTTAAATATGATGACAGATTATATTTGAAGCCTTGCTGGGGAATTTGCTCCTGACCATCCGTCCTGAACTAGCTTTTTGAGAAAATGCATGCATTTGTATGTAATTGTTGAAGCACGTATGTGTTGTGAGCAGATAGACTTAGGTTGTGATTATGGCTTTTATTCTGGTATAATTTCCACTCTTCCTCGTTTATAGCTACCTCTCTTCACGTCCTCTTGGTTTCCTTTTCTTAGCGTCTATTTGCTCTAAGGCAGTTATTATAGAGTAAAGTACAAAAGATGTGAGGCAAAGAAAAAAATGGGGGAATCAAACTAAGGATGTGGCTTCCACAGTCACGGCTGTGCTTTGGATTATTCTAAAGATGATTGCTAGATCTCATCAAGCCATATATTTGTATAATTAATACATTTGCATAATTAATAAATATTTCCACCCAGAACAAACTGAAGAACAAGAGCTAAAAGCAGTAAAAATTGTTTTCACAAAAGGGTTTTTTTTACTACTTTTGACTAGTTATGAAGAAGAAATACAGTGTATTTGTGTAACGTTAAAGATTGAAATTGATAAGCGGCATATTTAACACCTAAAGGAAGTGCATCTTCCTATGGTGCATAATTAAGCTATGGAATTAATTGACACAGGAGGTGGTAGTGTTGTTAACCTGCACAGTGGTGTTTTGCTTTTAATTACAGGATGCTTAATTCTTCCAGAATACTTGGCCTCTAGGGCCAGCGTTCTAGCGTTTAGAATACACTGCCATGTGGCATGTTTACTAATAACATTTAGCTGTACTGCAAGTATAGTACCGGTAACTGTTGAATGGCTGATGGTTGCTCTTTTTTTCCTACAGGAAAGATTTCAAGTGAAGAATCCTCCACACACTTATATCCAGAAATTAAAAGGCTATCTCGACCCAGCAGTAACTCGGAAGGTAAGAGGTTTGTTTTCTTTAAACACCAGGTTATAGAACAAGCAGAGTAAAGTAGTGAAGATTTTCTTAGGTAGGCTGTACCACTTCAGCTGGGGGGAAATAAGGTGCATGTTTGAATGCTTCCCACTCATATACCCCTAAAATGATTCTTTGCACGTCCACAAAAGTAGTCTGTCTGTAAAACCTTAGTTTTCTCTCTGATGTGTCACTTTTCTATATATAAGGAGACTTTTAAAAACCACGTTTGTATCTCTTTTCTTCTTTCTGCCCCCCTCTAAGACCATCGTCTGAAGTGGTATAAATCACCATAAACTTTGCTGTCCAGTTCTGCTGATGACATTTCCTGGCTTTCCTTTGTTGGTGGACCCTGTCAGGGCACAGTAATGTTTTCTATATTTAAAATAAAGTGCAAACATGCTCCATTATATTGTAATATGGCTGGTTGAGCATTGAGAAATGTCTTCACTGGTCAGTGGACAAATATGTCAATAAGTATTCCAGACCCAACAGACGTCTGAAGCTTTAGTGATTTCTTGAGTGCCATGAGGCACCACAGTGCTTTTGGGTTGCAGAGCATAGCACCTTCAGGCCCCAAGTTCAAATCCACTCCAGCTTCTAAGTGCCTAAGAGAATTTACGCTCAGCTGGCATTTCTCCAATGGAGGCGATGCAACAAGATTTAGTGTACAAATGTACAAACAATTCCTCAGAGTGTTGATTTTTTTCTCCCTTAGCAATGAAAGAACAGAAGGTAATTTGCGTACAATCCTAGATGGGTAGCCATGTTAGTTTGTAGCTACCCATCTAGGATTATACATAAACTTTACAGCTGTAAAATAGGGTACTGATGAAGTCAATTTTGTTAGCATTTAAAGTGCCTCTAGACTTATATAATCCTGTTTTAGGAAAATCTATAATTGCAGATGTAACTAGTTTAGTCTGAACCCAACACTTAGGGACTTCTTTTTATGATGTTCCTAAGCATGACTTTTGGGAGAAGGGCCATGGTTCAGTTGCTTAGCTGATTCTTTACATGCAGTAGTACCTGGTTCACTTTGCAGCATTTCTCGTGGTTCAGGTAGCAGGTGATGTAGAGCCAGTGTGATGTAGTAGTTAAGAGCAGCGCACTCTTATCTGGAGAACTGGATTCAACTCGCCACTCCTCATGAAGCCTCCTAGATGAGCTCAGACTAGTCACAATTCTCTCTGAACCCTCCCAGCCCACACAGGGGCAAACTACCTCTGAATGTCTCTTGCCTTGATACTCCACAGGATCGCCATAAGTCAACTGTGACTTGATGATAAAAATGAACAGAGAAGGTGTGGGGCTTTCCCCGCCAGGAATGCTGTCCCTCCTTCCTCTTTCCTGGGCGGTCTTTGACCCGTCCTCACTCCTGCTGGTCTGGGAGCAGACAGTGCGGCTTGGTACTCTACTGAGCCCCAGGGCTGGGCCCTGTGGGCTGGTTTGCCATGGTAGCCTCCTGCAGATGGCTGGCCGGGTGGCCTGAGCAGGCCTGGGCTGGATCTTGCTAGCCCAGGCCTTGGGGCCTTCCCGTACACCCTGTTCTCTTTCTCTTCCTGTTCTTCTCTCCCCCTCTTACTGCTCTTTCTTGTCTCTCCTCCTTGCCTCCTTGACTGCCCCCCCATCACGGTCTTCCTCGCTCCTTTTATTCCTGCCCCCTCCCTTCCAGTGGGTTGTGGGCTGCAGTGGGTTGTGTCTGGCCCTTCTGGGGCCCTATCTGCAGCTCCCCTTTCTTCCACTCCTCTCAGTAGCACAGCTGAATAGGTGTGGCCTGCTTGTTGGTGGCAGGCCTAGGTGCCAGTCTGGACAAGGAGGGCCTGGCTCCCTTGGCTCTGGCAGGTCTGTTTGCCACTTTGCTTTCCGTCGGCCTCTCTAGCTTCACCTCCATGCCTGCGGGGAAAGCAGGTTAGCCACAGCAGCACTCTTTGGCATGTCATCGTTGCCCCAAGCTGTCCTGGTGCCCGCTTTGAGTGAAGGGGGATAGTGGCATGCTGGGCTGGGTGGGGAGGCCCCCGCTAGGCACCAGCAGAGTCTGAAGCAACGGCAGCTGCCACCATCTCCAGACAATAGGTGAGACCCTGAATATTTGCTGTCAGCCAGAATACACAGTACTGACTTAGATAGACCAATAGTCTGATTCGGTATAAGGCCTCTTCATGTATTGTTTCTACTGGCTAAGACTGATCCAGAAACAAGACTGACCATTGGAAGGAAGGGTGGCACAAAAAATCTAATGACAGAGGCGTGCCTGGGTTAATAAGAAGGGGACTAGGGTTTTCTCACATGTGGATTCAAGTCTCACATACATACACACTGGTACCCTAGCTGCCTGGTTGCTCAGAACCTGGCAGTTAGGGAAAGGGAGGGCTGAGGACCCAGTGGTTGCCTAGTTTGTTCAGTTTAAACAGCACATGTCTTCTGGCTTGCATACCAGGTGGGTGCAACTGGGAGGCAAGCTGATAACCCACCTCTTTCCCTCTCCATATTTGTTCTGGATGGTGAAGAGGAGGGAATGGCCCTGGTACAGATCGGTGTACAGCTTGAAAGACTTCAGTGGGGTGCAGTATTAACCTCACATTTTAACCACTCTAAAGATACAAATTACTGATGAATCATTCATTTAGTACTGCTTGCCCTCTGGCCTTTATAGCTCAATACATATGAGCAGTGAAATCAGGTTTGCATGCTGTATTTCAGTTCCGTTACCTTATTCCTGTTTGTGGTAAAGATGATAGTGCAGCTTTGCATATTGAGGGTTGGAGAGTGATAATAATGCTAGCAGATCTGATGTAAAATCGTTTCACATACCACATATTCATATGATTGAACTATCTGAAGTAAACTTCCTGCCTGAGAGCAATTTAATCCATACAGATTACCAAACTACATTGGACTTTGCGCTATCACCCTAAAATAGCCTAGATCACTCTATCAATCATATATTTTTAAAAGGGAGGTTTTAAAATGCTTAGGATATAGTGGTTTTTTTAAAAAAAAGAAATGCTTCCTCTTTGTCTAATTTAGCACTTGAGTTCTTCAGAATATGGTAATCTACTGTGCATCTTAAAATGTTATGAATTATCTTTTTTCTTTATATCTGTGATTTTATATGGCATTATTCATGGAAACATTACCCTCAAGCCTTATTTTTTTCCTTTTTTGTAATGTAGAAATTTAGGAGGAGAGTTCAAGAATCTACACAAGTACTACGAGAGTTAGAAATTTCTTTAAGAACCAATCACATTGGGTAAGAATCTTTTACTGTTGTTTTTCTTTGGATGAATAATCACTGACACAATCCAGCCAAAGAGAATCCCTTCTGAAGTTATTTCTTGTCTTCCCTTTCTGGTTTACACTGAAAAATAAATAGTGCACACCAGTGATTTTCAAACTGTCCATCTTCAGAAATTCCCGACTGGTTAGAGGAGTGGGCCAAAGATTTATTATCAGATCTCACACTTAAAAAAAGAAGAAGCTAAAATCCACCTGCATTTGGTGATGTTGAATAAACTCAGAGAAGTGGTGGGGATTGTATCCTTTGCCCCATGCTATTTCTCTCATTCTATCGTCTCCCACCCCCAGTTATTGTGTTCCCAGAAACAAACAACTGACCTTAGTTTGTTTTTGTTTTTCTCAGACAAATAGTATCTTCAGGGAGCCAAGATTTCAATAGGTGAATGAGAGGAAGCTCCGTCTCCCCCACAACCCTGATCTGTGTCATGATCCCTTTTTCTAATGCAGGAGATGGATCATGAATTGCTCACTACTTTGACAAATTTAGCTTTAATCTAAGGGATCCCTCAATACCTGCCATGGAACTCCAAAGGATTCAGCCTTATATGTAGGGTACGCTCTTATTTAACATAGGGCATAGCCTTCATTGTTATTACGCATCAACTAAGGGATACTCAAAGCACATCCAGCAGTCTCTGTTGGATAACCAGTTGTTCAGCTTCGTTTAACTTCATTGAGAAACCCCTGATAGGTTTTCAAGGATCTTCATGATTCTCTGGATACAGTTTTGAAACACTGTTATAAGATGTGGCATTGTAACTGCATGATGGGGCCTTGTTTTATACAGTTTTATATTAATGTTGCTATAGCAATGCTCAATTTGGAACAGATAATTCAACAACTGCACATTTGTTTGAAAGAAGAGCTACATTTCAAGTATATTTGTGCCTGTGTCCCCACGCATTTTCCAGGAACCTTTTACATGAAAGGACTGGAAGTCCCTTTTGTGTTGTCTTTTTTACCTTTTGCAAAGCACGCTGAGGTGAAACTGACCATGAAATACCAAAGCTGGGCCAACATTTCTAATACATAGTTAGCTGAGAAACAAATGTGTAGGCAGTATCTTTGAGATTGCATGCCAGCAAAAAATCTGCAAGCAATTGTAGCATTGTGTCATCTATGAAACTATAAGCTTTGGAAATATTTCCCAACCTAAATATTCAGTAGAAGTTGTCAGCACGTCATCCTGTTCTTACCATTTTTTTAGAAACTTGCACATGGGTTAATTCATGGCTTACCCTATTCAACTCCAGATGTTAAATATGATTGAAATAGGAGACTGCTTCTGCTAACTTCATTAGGATTTCAAAGTCGTGTGTGTGTGTGTGTGTGTGTGTGTGTGTCATGGCCCTGCTATGTGTGTCTGTGTGTGTGATTGTGTATGCTGTAATAAATTTCTTTAATCGCTATAACTGTTGGTTTAATCAGATATTTATATGCAACTTTCTGAACCTAAGACAGAGAATAAAGAGCATCATTCCATGCATGATAAAATGTTTGTCCCAAGCTAGCTTTCCTTAGTTATATCCTCACTTAGCTTAAAATAGGTTGTCTATATTCCTTCAAGCAATACCCACAGAATAATCCACAAATATGCTGTTAAACAATTCAGTTTCAATGTAATATAATAGTGGGATCAGATGGTGGCTCCTGCACCAGCATTTACAGAGCCATCGATGTCTTACTCCCAGGCTTTCCTGTTCATACGGCTATTCTTGCAACAGAAGATCTTTTCTTCTCAATTTTCATGAAATAAAATGGTCTTGTAAGCATACAGAATTCTCAAAAAACAATTTTACTAGGTGGAGGTAACTGTTTTATAACATAAAGGCGAAAGCTACTTTCCCTTCTGCAGCAGAACTGAATGATTCAACTGTTACAGTGTCATTTTAATCAGAGTAATACCTATTTAACTGCATTGAAGCAAATGTGCTTAGAGCAGCCATTCTCAACCGGGGTTCCCTGGTACCCTGGGGTGCCGTGAGCATGTCCCAGGGGTACTCAAGGCACTTCTGCTCCCATATTTGTGCCATGTCTCCCACTGGTGCCAGGGCAAGGACATGGAGCTGGCCTCCATGCTGGGCAGGGCCATCAAGCCATTAATGGGTCAGCAGCAGCCACCACCATCCGCAGTGCTACTCTTCACCCTGGGAGGGGAAGGTGGGGGGGGTGGCAAGCAGGGGCAGTGGGAGGGGAAGGTGGAGGGTGGTGGCAGGGGTACCGTGAGATATGAAGAGTGAGGTAAAGGGTACCCTGACCGCAAAAAGGTTGGGAAACACTGGCTTAGAGCTTATAGAGTAGCGCTGTTGGTCACCATTTTGGTAAGCTGAGGTAAACACATGGTGTGAAGTTGACTTCTAGAGCAGCTGTCTGGTAGACTAGCTTGGGCGTATATTAAGCATCTGATGAGATATCTGAAAACAAATTCTGTAACCTGAAACCTATTTAAGAGGATGCATATTCCAGCTAGACACAGTTGGACCTACTTCTATGAAAATACGACTAGAATTGGGCTGAGAAACTTCTAGTAGAAGTGAAAGTGTAAGTTCTTTTACGACATGATCAGTTTTGAAGAACGTGTTGTTTGGCCTTTGCTACACTCTTTGCATATTGAGAATCAGTGTAGCATATTTGGAATGGAAAGACCTGAGTTCAGAGCCCTGCTCGATCATAAAGTCATTACAATGGGTAAGTTGTTGCTCTTTTTATTCTAAGTTACCTCACAAAATTGTGAAAATAAAATATCACACCTGTTAGTAGGCCATGATAAGATTTCAGGAGGAACGGGGGATAGAAATTGTTGATAAATAATATACTTTTAAAAGAATATATGTAAAACTGTCAAGAGTTGAGTAGGCTGGCAGAAAATATAGATAGGCTTTACTGGCCAATTGTGCTTCTAATAAAAACATAGCCGGAACCTGATAGAACATGGCATATGCTAAAATGTGATACACAGAAAAGAAAGTCAAAAAGAAAAAAATGCAACGATATCTAGAGTTTAAAACAGTACAAAAAATAACAGGGTTAGCACTGTAAAAGATTTGAAGATACATCTTGGGAAAAATGAACTGCTCTATTCCCGATTGTAAATTGTGTATGTTATGATTTCTATTGAGGAAAGACATGAACAACCATATTAAAGCATGGGAACATTCCCAAGATGCATTAAATACCTATAATGTCATGTTCTGGGTTTCTGCTAGTTCTGGTTTCTCAGAGTCTTGCTCAATTACAAAATCATGGTAATAGACGAGTCGTTATTTTTCATCCCAAATTACCTCACAAAGTTGTTGTTTTCACTGGATTCTGATATTTCCCTCATGTAGTATTCAAAACACTCTGGTATACATTATACAGGTTGCTTTTTTACATGGCAAAACTCTTAGGTTACTTTGTGCTGACTTATTAAAAGGCTGCTGATAGTATTTATATTTTGCCAAAAAGCATAGTTAATGCCAGTGAGCTAGAAGTAGAAAACAGTACGACACATATCAAAACCACAAAATTACTTTCAATAAAGTTCAGATAAACTGACTGAAGTCCAAAGGATAGAGGCGGAGCTACCAGGGGGAAGGGATGCGCCCCGCAGCACCCCCACCACATACACACTTACCTTAGTTCAGCCTGAAAGGGGATGCAGAATGCGCACCAGGTGCAGTATGCCCAGCTACATCTCTGCCAAAGGACCATGTGGAAAATTCTGTGCATGCATCAGAATTCTGAATTTCTCTATTTCTAGTTCTTCCTACAACTTTTCTGTATTACCTCCAGTAAGAGTCTCCAGTGCGCTGTGAGAAACTGTGGCTGTTATTAGCAACTATCAAGGAGTGTTAGCCTTCTGCTTTCTTTTCTCCCCCATTCTCACATTAGGTGAACTTTTAGTGGTAGTTTACTTATAGAGACATGAAAAATTGCCTTCATTTTTCATTCAAACAGTATTGTTCTTGTAAGTGAACTATCCTTGGCTTTTCCTTTATATAAATCGTTTCACAAATCTTTCATCAATCCAAGGCTGAAGTTTGTTGGTTTAGGTGCAAATTTTTATTGGTTAATGACATGACACTCGCAACATATCTCAGAAAGTGGATGATGGGATGCTGCCTGGGTTCCTTGTATCAAGGCTACAAATAAGGTCAATTTTTAAAAGTACGCAACCTAAGTAAGAATGATTGGTGCTGCTTATTCGTGTTCAGGTTTGCACTGGCTTTCTTTTATGTGGAGGGTTTTTCTTAGAGCTTGAAGGCAGAAAGGCATGAAAAAAATCAGAATAAGCCATACTTTTTATGTCCTTTGTATTGCAGATTTTTTTTTTTTTTTTGTTATTGGTTTTTTTTTTTTTTTTTTTTTTTTTTTTTTTTTTCACAACTATTTTTGAGTTTCTTTGTTAGAAGCCAGTGCGTAGAAAACATTAAGTCTGCTTGTTAGAATGTATGTTTTAAGAAGCCCATAAACTCTAGTATGACCACATCAGTGGTTTTATGAGTTCTGTTGCATCTGAAAGGACATCAGTGTGGATTTGTAACTGAGCCCAGTCTAAATTGTGTTACTATGCTGCCTGTGTACTTAGAATCAATTAATGCCAATCCTGTCTTTAACCAGGAAATCAGTGGTGGTGCACTTAGGTACCCTGTTGATATCAAGTCTATGCAGTTGTTCTGATATCACATCTGTGTATGGTTTCCCATTAAAAGGAGGATAATCTCTTCCAAAATAATAATTCAGGATTGCAGGTTTCCCTAAAAAGAATATATGTGTTAAAACAAATTAGGTGTGATAATATTGAGTGCATTAGACCGTGCCTATAATAAGATTTCAAGAGATTTTGAACCCTCCAGGGATTCTTCAGGCTTTGTGATTCCTTTTCATAGAATCATAGAGCTGGAAGAGACCTCAAGTGTCATCAAGTCCAACTCCCTGCAATGCAGGAACACACAATCAAATCACTCCTGACAGGTGGCTAACATCACACACACACCTTCTTTCCTTGAAACCCTCCAAAGACAGCGAGACTCCACCATTACCCGGTAGTGTATCCCAGCCAGTCCTACTTCGGTCAGTAAGTTTTTTTTAGGTGGAATCTCTTTTCCTTCACCTTGAACCCATTACTCCTGGTCCTAGTTCCTGGAGCAGCAGAAAACCATCTTGCTCCTTCACCAACATGACATCCCTTCAAATATCTAAACATGGCTATCATGTCACCTCTTAACCTTCTCTTCACCAAACTAAACATACCCAGCTCCCTAAGTCTCTCCTCGTAGGGCATGGATTCCAAACCTTTTACCATTTTGGTTGCCCTCCTCTGGACCCATTCCCGTTTGTCAAAGTCCTTCTTGAATTGAGGTGCCCAGAACTGTACACAATATTCCAGGGGAGGTTTAACCAGTGCATAATAGAGAGGTACAATTACATCCCTCAATCATGACACTATACTCTTGTTGATACAGCCTAGAATCACATTGGCTTTCTTAGACACTGCATCACATTGGTGACTCATGTTCAGTTTGTGGTCTACTAAGACTCCCAGATCCCTTTCACATGTAGTGTTGTCATGCCAGATGTCCCCCATCCTATATCTGTGCATTTCATTTTTTTCGGCCTAAGTGTAGTATCTTACATTTATCTCTGTTGAAATTCATTTTGTTTGTTTTGATCCAGCTCTCTAATCTGCCCAGGTCATTTTGAATTCTGCCCCCCCCCCCCCCCAATTTGGTGTCATCTTCAAATTTGATTAGCATGCCCTCTATTCCATCATCAAGTCGTTGATTAAAAATATTGAATATATTCTGTTGTATTACTTTTGAACAAAGTAATACAACAGAATATATTGACTCAGGTTCATATGCTTTTGAGTCAATTAATCTTGTAGATCAACCTAAAGAAATCTCAGAATATATTTGTTTTTATTTTGGCAAATTCCAGCTTTGGCAGACTTGTTGTTATTGCCAACTGACTAGAGGAACTTTTCCATAAGTGCATTTCCAGGATTCCTCAAGTACTGAAACATGTGCTTGCTATCACAATTAATTGTATATAGAACAGGACCAAATTGCAGGGAAAAATCTGAAGTAAAAAAATCAAGATGGCTCCTCCTCCCCGCCTCCAGGTTGTAAAAATATAATATACTCACAATGCAATCCTATGCCTAGCTGCTGCATTGGCTTAGACTGGAGTAACTCTGCATAGGATTGCCCTGTAAATAATTTGATAATTTCCTGAAAATAAGACATGACGTATCTTGGGGAGCAAAAATTAATATAAGATACTGCCTTATTTTCGGGGAAACACGGTAGCAGCAAAGCCTCTTGCGGGGGAGATCCAATGGGCCCTAGCAAAGAGTCAAAGAGGAAGCATCTCTTCCTCCCACTAAATGTATTTCTATTGTATTAGGGTCTTGCCTCCCCCCCTACTCCCTCCCTCCTCCTCCTTCCTCCCTCCCTCCTCCTCCCCCCCCCCAGCTTGATGCTTACCAGATCGAGGTCTGCAAGGTGAGGGTTGGGGTGGTGGAAGGGTTGGTTCGTGTGGCTAGGGGTGGTGGAGGGTGGCAAGGTAAGCATTAGCATGGGTGGCAAAGAGTTGCTAGAGGTGGGGGAGGAGTAAAAGATTAGTATTGGGTGGGGGAGGGGCAGGAAATTATGGCAGGAATCTGAGGTAGGTTGTGCCAACCTGCCTAATGATAGAATCAGCACTAAGGCGATGTAGTTTTGCAGTAGTCAGACGTTGGTGGCTTTGTCATCTGTCTAAAAGAGCTTCAATGAGCAAATGAATACTTTTTGCAGATCTGCTGAGGAATACTCTATGAATATGCTAATGACCTGTGATTTTTCCCTCCAACAGTTGGGTCAGGGAGTTCTTAAACGAAGAGAACAAAGGGTTGGATGTCTTGGTGGAGTATTTGTCATTTGCACAGTATGCCGTCACGTAAGTAAGACATGGGCTTCAATTCAATTGCGCAAAAAAAAAAAAAGTTAAAATTTGCATTAATGTCTCTATTTGCGTCTTTGGTACATCACAGTGCATTTTCAAGATGCCCAGATTTGGTGCAATAATCCTACTGTTCTAACAATTATATGCTCCTCTTTCGAAAGATTCCTGTCAGAAATCTTCTCCTTATAAGTTGCATCGCTTCTGGGGTGTATTGTGGAACTGTAGAGACAATTACCATGTTTGAAAAATACAATTGCTTACATCCTTACGATGACTCTACTTATAAAAAAGTCCACTTATCTTACAGTGATAACACATAAATATGCAGAATAATTTGTGAGAATAAGTGAAAACATTCTGTAGTAGTGTAAAAAGGAAAAATCGCAAGGGAATTTGCTCTAGCATATAAAATTAGATTCTTTATATCCATAAGGAGATCAGAGGGTGTTTGGTAATCCTTGTGGCCTATGAGTTCCACTTTGCCTGTTACAACGTGTGGTGATTCTCACCAGAGACAGGCTTGGGTTTTTCCCTGATTCTCAGTGATGTCTGAACTACCATGTTTCCCCGAAAATAAGACAGTTTCTTATATTAATTTTTGCTCCCAAAGATGCGCTATGTCTTATTTTCAGGGGATGTCTTATTTTTCTGTGTTCTGTTCGTCGGGCGTACTTCCAAACAAAAACTTTGCTACGTCTTACTTTCAGGGGATGCCTTATATTTTGCACTTTAGCAAAACCTCTACTACATCTTATTTTCAGGGGATGTCTTATATTTGGGGAAACAGGGTAGCTCTAGAAGTTGCTGGAGGAAGACCAGAATCACATAATACGGCAATGCAATTGCTACCAAAAATAGTTCTGCAGGGAGGGGAAGAAACATGCAGATGTTATATGCCACTGACTTCTATCAGGAAATCCACTTGCACTACAGTTCTGCTACTGGGGGAAGTGATCTTTCGTGCGCTTTCCCCATTTATCTTCTTGCCTTAACAAGTCCCTGCACAAGCTGTGGCTCATTGAGTCAGAGGTTCTTTTCAACCATCTGTTGTGGCCCTCAAGGCAGAGGTGTAGCTCTAAGGGAGCAATGCGTGGGGCGTGCCCCTCTGTGGGGGCATAGTGGGGGCGTTTCAGGGTGGGGCGGGGGCAGAGGGCGCACTGGTACACTGGCACTTTCCCCCCCTTGCTACGCCTCTGCCTCAAGGCATGTTACATACTCTTTCCTAGCATGGTCCGCATGGTTTAGTGGTTAAGTTGTCCAACAAGGACCTGGGAAAGCCAGGTTCAAATCCCCAGTTGTGCTGTGGAAGGTTGCTGAGTGAGTCACACACTCTCAGCCCTGACCTTGGCTAATATTTGGATGGGAGATTTCCAAGGAATACCAGTGTTGTGGTACAGAAGCAGACAATAGCAAACTACCTCTGAAAATCTCTTGCCTAGAAAACTCTCTAAGGTCATAAGAATAGCCTCTGTGTGTCACTCCCTCCCTCCCTCCCTCCCTCCCTCCCTCCCTCCCTCCCTCCCTCCCTCACTCCCTCAGTCCCTCCCTCCCTCTCTCTCTCTCTCACACACACACACACACACAACACACGCATGCACGCACACAGAGAGAGAGAGAGAGAGAGAGAGATCAGTACTGACCAGAGCTAAACTGTTCTAAGTCTGTTGTAATCAATGGACTTCGAAAGGTTTCACTCCACTTAGAATGGCACTAAGAAAGACCCATCTTCAATTAAACATCAATTTTGTTCAAGGACCGATAATCCAAGGATGGACATATATCTGGAGTTCACCCGTTGCAAATATACTGATCTCAGTTGCACATTGACAGATGAAACTGAATTAGAATACTCAGTTTATTGCTTTACGAAAATAAAATAAAGACAAGTATGGGATTCCGTGTCTGCTGCAGCATGAAGCTTTGTTGTCAGCAACAAATCAAGTCATTACTGAAGCCAGAAAAGGACTGTAGCAGGTTGTAAGATTCTTCCTCACTTCTATCCCTGTGATGGCCTTTTTGTGTTTCTCAAGATCCAAATTTACTGTGAAGTGTACATGAAACTAGCACTGTGTTCCAGCTCAAGGGGAAATGTGTTAACAGTGCATTCTGTCGCTCTGTCCTTGAGTGTAATCTGTTGGGACATAGTACATCTGCAGATGTTCAGCAGCAGGAAGGAAAAAGCTAGCTACAGGTCTCTCCCTCCCTCCCTCCCTTTCTCTTTCTTTGCAAACCTGCATTCGAATGTCTGTTTCCTTTTTAGGTTTGACTTTGAAAGCTTGGAAAACAATATGGAAAATTCAGTGGACAAATCTAAGCCTTGGAGCCGATCCATTGAAGACTTACATCGAGGAAGTAACTTGCCCTCTCCTGTTGGCAATAGTATTTCCCGCTCTGGCAGACATTCCACTCTACGGTAAGTGGAAGAAAGATGCCTTTACAATGGGAAGGATTCTTTTCATTTTAATTTGTCCGAGTGCCATATTCTTTATGCTGTTTGCTTTTATTTTGACAACCACCTAACCAAGCCTCTGAAATCATTTCCACTGTTAACTTGAAAATGCTCTGAGGAGACTAATATATATATTAAAGTTGTAATGAGCTGAGTTTAGGTTTGTCTTGTGGTGTTTTTCTTGGGCAGCTGACTGCTTGGCAGACAATTATTCTGTCTTTGTTTATATCATGAAATTACAGAGCAGATAAGTTCTGTTCTGGCATCTGTGGAAAAAATCTTTAGTTATGTTGCAAAATAGTCAGCACTTTGGAGAGCTCTTGTTACTTAATAGCAGGAACATAGAATGATCATGCAGCTATGATGTGTTTGGTACTTACTGTGTGTGTGATTTTTATGTGTGTTTACACAGGTAGTGTGTATAAATGTAATCATATACATACACACGCACATACTTTTTACATGAAACTTCCAGTGGTCTTCCACCCAGATTACTGACCGAAGTCCCTATTTACATAGTTTCAGTAGTTTCTGGGGTTCTTCTTGACTGTGCAGTTTTGTCATAAAATTAAGCATCAAATTGAAACAATCAATATTTAAACTTTTCTTCCTTGACATTGCCTCCTAGTTTCACAGTATCACAGTATGTGTGAAGCCATTTCATATTTCTTGGTAATACCTAGAGGTCTTTGCAGAAAGAACCAGCATTCATTTATGAGAAATGTTAAAGTAGGGATAATATAATGACAACATCATTCATGAGGCCTGCATTGCACTTCTTCATCACAGACACTGTAATGTCTGCGATGAAGCAGCAGAGGCATAGTGGTTAAGAGCAGGTGTACTCTAATCTGGAGGAACCGGGTTTGATTCCCCGCTCTGCCGCTTGAGCTGTGGAGACTTATCTGGGGAATTCAGATTAGGCCCAAAGTACACTCCTACACACATGCCAGCTTGGGTGACCTTCTAAGAAGTCACATAAGTTCTTCTTTCGGAGCTCTCTCAGCCCCACCTACCTCACAGGGTGTTTGTTGTGAGGGTGGAAGGGCAAGGAGATTGTAAGCCCCTTTGAGTCTCCTTCAGGAGAGAAAGGGGGGATATAAATCCAAACTCCTCCTCCTCCTCCTCCTCTTGTTCTTCCTCTTCTTCTTCTTCTTCTTCTTCTTCTTCTTCTTCTTCTTCCTCTTCCTCTTCCTCTTCCTCTTCCTCTTCCTCTTCCTCTTCTTCTTCTTCTTCTTCTTCTTCTTCTTCTTCTTCTTCTTCTTCTTCTTCTTCTTCTTCTACTATTACTACTACTACTACTACTACTACTACTACTACTACTACTACTACTACTATTGTTTTCTGTATTCCTCTAGTACCATTCAGAAGTACTTAAATAAAATGAGAAATATGGTACTGTCACATAAGTAGCATTTCATTAACAACTTTGTGTCTCAAATGCATCTGTCATTTTGCTTTTTGATGAGCTTCCTATGATTCTTTGGGGATGAATCCATCAGTATTTGAAACAAAGAACTATATGAACCCAATGATTCAAGCTGCTTCTCTTATTCAAAGTTAAGGGGTGTCCAACCTCCGGGTCTCCTAGATGTTCATAGGCTACGATTCCCATCAGCCCCTTCGCCTCTGGAGGGCCACAGTTAGTCACCCCGATTTAAAGAGTCTTGCAAATCTGATACTGAAGTAGATTCAGGAGGCTGGTGTGCTTAGTGGCTATATTATTAATACATCCACCAGTGGAGGACTGTGTGCAGATACAGATAGGTAGTGGGGTCCTTGTGGTAAGCAATTCTTTGTAATGATACTGTGCTGATACTGTTCAACACTGCACCTATGAGCTTATAGGTGCTGCCGTTAGTGCCAACCCCAAACCACATTTAATGGTAATGAAGTGCAAATGATAATTTACTTGTGGCAGTAGCATTTCTGTAGCTACTACCATCCTACATTGTAGGGCATTTCTTTCTAGACACATCTTGCCAAGAATCTGGTCCTTGCAAACACTTTCGTGTGAACTCAGCTTGGCTATGGGTGGAGTTGATTTCTTTCAAGCTCCTCACTTGCTCACTCAAGAGCTATGTGTGTCCAAACTGCTTCTTATATTTTGTTTGGTGAAAGTAGCAGACTTAAGAAGGATATTGGTATTTAATATCATGTTGCTTTGAGTTTCCTTGCCTTTTTGCGGGGGGTGGGGGGTGGAATTTGCCAGTGAGGCTAAAAGTAAATAAGCTTTTGCAACTCAGAAATCATTGGGGGTTTAGCATTTTATGTTGTGTCTTTCACCAACTTCCTTGGAAGTTCAGTATTAACTAGTCAAGCAGTGTTAGTGGACTTAAAATAGGCTTAGAGGAAGCTACTGATTCAGACTTCAGAAGTTTGGAAGGAATTAGGAGACTGATACATTTTCAAAAGAGATTCATACAAGTGGAATGAAGGACACCCAGACTGGAAGCAGAGTAGAAAGATCTGTGAAACCCATGTTAAGCTTCATGCTTGTTCTGAAACTCTAAATATAAGGCAGTTAAAAGCATACTTGAAATAGTAATTTGAAATCTCTGTTGACATTATACGTTTTCTTACTTGGCATATTAAAAAAAGTTTCAGCTTTCAAAGGACATTTGTTAATCTGTAGGAAAACCAGCTTAATAGTATATTCTGTGCTGCTTGCAGTGTTAAAAAAACACTGTTTAAGATGTGATAAATAAATAGCATTGGGTTCAGGGTTTAATATCTGTACTGTACACATTCCAGTTTTGTTCTTTTTTTTCCCTTGAGAAGCATTTGTAGTAGAAATGCAGAGTTCTGATGTGCATGACACATTGCTTACATTTTTTTCTCTTCCTTTCTCCTTTCCTCTCCTCCCTTCTCTGATGTTCCTTGTTACTTTGTTCCTTGTTCTCCCCTCCAATATCAATTCCTTGCCCTACGCCTTTCTTCTGAGCATTTCTTCTCCTCCTCCTCTTCTCCTCCATGTTCATCCATCTCTCAAAATGCCATCAGAATGGTCAGTCCGCCTGAACCACTTCCGTTCAAACACCGCCGCCAGAGCTGCTTTTCATTCAACTGCCTCTGGAGCGGCTTCAGTTTTCACTCCGCTGGTGAGGCTTCGAGCCGGAGAATCTCGTAAGTCAGGGGTGTTAAAGCTACACCCAGGAAAGTTGCATAGTACATGGCAGCAGGTTCTTGCAAACTGCTCTCCATGTATTATAATGATGGTGACTGCATGTCATACATGAGTGCTGGCCTCACCATTCCAGGAACCTTCTATGCGTCTGCATGCAAACACCCCACAGATTTCACATGCTTGAAGCCATTTGTCTTATTTTTTTTGAGTAACACACACACACTAGTAAAAATCAAGTGAACCAGGGAAACCACAATGTACACCACCCAGTTTCTACCGCCAAGATTCTCTGAGCTATTTCGGGGGTTTAGGGAGCCTTGCTTCCTCTCTCTCGCTTTCCTTTCCTCTAACTGCTTCTCAGGTGGTTTTCATAGTCTGCCTCTTCTGAAACTCCTCAAGCTTGGTTTTTGAAAGTTTTTGTTGTTGTTGTTTTGGAATTGAACGGTGTCTGGAAAATCCCTGAAATATGATAGGGAGGTTCGTACTCTTTTCTTAAAGGTACCCATCCCCTATTGCAATAGGCACAAACTCTGGCCCTCCTGAGAGTTCATGGATTTGCTGTGTTCCTTATCATCATGCTGGCAGGGGTGATGGGAATTGTTGTCCATAACATCTTGACACCTATGTCTACCTCCCAGAGAGCACCCAGCCAGTTTATCTCTACATATAGTGAATTCTGCCATCTCCTGTTGTCTGTGACCAAATGTAAACAAGCCACAAGGACTATTATCGCTGTCCAAATTTTTATTTATTATCATTTGTTTGTTATCTTAGTATTTTACTGCATAGTATTTTTCACATTTCACATTCTGCAGCATTCCAGAACTTGGTTTGGCTTTTTTAGACTGCGTCATCAAGGAGAAGTTTTTTTAAAGTATTAACTAGAGATTCCGGAGAGCCAGCATGGTGTAGTGGTTAAGAGCAGCAGATTCTAATCTGGTGAACCGGGTTTGTTTCCCCACCTCTCCACTTGAAATGTGCTAGGTGACATTGGGACAGTCACAGTTCTCTCAGAATTCTGTCATCCCACGCAGAGGCAAGCAATGACAAACCACCTCCAAACATCTTTTGCCTTGAAAATCCTACTGGGTGATCATAAGTTAACTGTCACTTGATGGCGCACACACACACAAATGCGCACACACATACATATAGAGATTCCAGCCATTATTCAGTTTATCTATGTTGCCCTGTACTGACTAAATCTGAAAGACAACTGCAGGTTGTGACTCCCCAGGCATCCCTTCCTCAATTTCACATAGTGACAGCAGAATCCTTTTGATCTTTAAAGATCTATATTTGTGCAAGGGCCATTAAAATCAACAAGGTTGCTCCTTAGATGAGAACGTGGTGCGGAATATTGGGACGCACACAGAATTGCTTTTTCTAGAGAATAGCATAACTCCAAAACATTTTATGATTCATTTTGTGTTCCAGGAACCTTCCCTTACCTATTGCTTTACTTGCATAGTTCAGATGAACCTCCTTTTTCCAGTCCCTTTTATTGTTTGCCTACAAGAAACAGAATGGATTTTATACTACAAAAGAGGGACCTCAAAAATTTCACTGAATGATTATTTTATTATTTCCTTTATTTATTCCACAACCTTCCAATAAAACTCAGGGGCTTAAAGCAAAAATATAGTCACACCCAGTTTGCTCAACAACCATCAGCCGGGGCGGGGGGTGGGGGGGTTGCTGTCAAGCTGTAACTGACTTATGGTGAACCCATTGGGATCTCAAAGCAAGAAATATTCAGGGATGGTTTGCCATTGCCTGGCTTTGTGTAGCAACCCAGGACTTCCTTTTTGCTGTCCCATCCAAATATTAACCAGGGCCAACCCTGCTTAGTTTCTAAAATGCCTAGATCAGGCTAGCCTGGACTATCCTGGTCAGGGAGCCATAAAACATCCCAAACAAAGCATACTAGCCTGTAATGAAGAGCCCATGATTCTAGTTCCATCCTAAGCAGAGCCACACCCTTTTAAATACATTAGTTCTAACGTACATGGCTACCAATCTTGATCCAAGATTGAAAATGTTTTAGCAGACCAGGTGCTCGGGAGCACCAGGAGCAGCAGAAGGCCACTGCTTTCACATTCTGCATGTGAGCTCCCAAAGGCACCTGGTGGGCCACTGCAAGTAGCAGAGTGCTGGACTAGATGGACTACGGTCTGATCCAGAAGGCTCTTACGTTCTTATGTTCTTACATGGAAAGGTATAACTCTGCTTAGGATAAGATCCATTTGAGCCATCATAAAAAACCCTTGCAAGCCTTCCAAAAAGCTGAAGGAGATGGGAACCACCACACAGTTTCTGGAAGCCCATTTGAAAGACTGGAAGCAACAGGGGAGAATGCTCTTCAGTGGGTAGCAGCAATCCATGCCACCTGCTTTAAGGGCACTGCAAGAAGGAACTGTTGGACTGGATGAGGTTGGCACAGGAAGATGTTTTCTTACCATCAGTTTTTCCCTTCCTGCTGCAGTTCCTTTTATGCATCACATAATGCAACATTTCAGAAGGTCTCCCAACCCCTAAGAATAGTTAGAAAAGAGGATGCTGAAATTCTCTCTTCTGCAAGCTGGATTCAATGGTGGTTAGGATCCAAGCCAGTGCTTCATTCAAACATGCTAAGGGTCTCCAACTGAAGCTGCTACAGAAAGTAACAGTTTTGCATTCCTGCTGCATATGCAATGATCTTCAAAATCCCATTATGGTTGCCGTAGGCTCTGTCATTGTGCATTTCCCCTGCAGTGCCTTTATGGGATGTTTTTCATTATCAAAAAGTAGATTTCTTCCAGTTCTATCTCTGGGAGGGAATATGCAGACGCAAGGATTCCCAGGCTTGTGTTACTCTAGCCAAACTAGGTTCTGTAACGTATTGATACCCAATTTATATACCATATAAAAATAACTTGTGGGCTGTGACATCAGTATGGTTCTTCTGCTTCATTTGTTTTTTAAAATGTGCCTTTCTATACTGTATTTTATTTCTGCTCTCTTGATTAAATCCTTAAAAAGTTACTTATTGTTATTCAGTTATTCAGTTACAGTGTATTCTTGATAGACTCCTTTTCTAGTACAGCAGTTCATAGGACTAGGTTTTAATATTCCAGTCTGCTTACTTCAGTGTGACATAGGATTGTCACCTGTCATTGATAGGGTAGATAAGACCAGCATAGTAAATGCTCCCTTGACAGAGGTGTCCATCACTTCATACTTGAAGCAGGCAGTGGTGCATCCACTCTTAAAGAAATCTATAAGCAACTTAGGAAATTTGAGAAACTCTCACCCAGTCTTAAAGGTTCCATTCTTGAGCAAGGTGATTGAACAAGTAGTAACTAGACAATTTTGCCTGGAACCTTTCCAGTCAGCCCTGGTTCCAGACCTGGCCTGAAATAACCTTGGACAACCTCATAGATTACTTGTTCCATGAGATGGACAGCAGATGTGCAACTGAGTGGATTCTCCTGGACCTCCCGGATTCTCAATAGTTTTTGGTGCAATCAGTCATTTATGTATTCATCAGACTTCTGGGTGGGTATGTTCTCCAGTATCACCTTTCTACAAAAAAGAAAAAAAGAGGAGATTCACAACACTCTTAGTCCTCTCTCTTCCAGCCCTCGGTCAACCCTCTGGCTACTTGAGTTTGACCAGGCCAGTCTCTTTGACTGGTTTGAGGCAATGCCTAATAAAGGCCTGCCTGGGCCTTTATTTCAGGCTCTTACGGTGTTCTTACAGTGTTATTCCAGGCTCTTACAGTGTTCTCCGTTTAATGGTAGTACCTGGCTCATTCTCAGTATCTGGGCCAGTGGGCTTCCCTCTGTGTTCCTCTCTCCATCAGGCTCACCTGACTTGAGACCTCATAAGACCCTCCAATTGGCTGCTGTTGTTCCCAAGAAGCCACTATTACCCACCTCTGCCTGTCTCAAGGCCTCTCCTGTGGCTTCTGCTCAAGGTCCAACCCCTTGGGCCTATGACAGGTTCACCAACAGAGCCTGCTGCCTTTGGGTGTTCTAGCAAGGCTTCTTACCTGCTCCCCTATGGCTACTCCTAGCAAGAAAGCCCATGCTGGGCTCACCATGCTTTCTTTCCCTGGCTTCTGCCTTTGCCAGCATCACTCTCCATAATCTGCCCTCGAGGCATCCTTCTGTTGCTCCCTCAAACTTGTTGATGCAACAGCCCTCCATCACTGATCCGAGGGGCTAAGTGAGCGTGAGAAGGGGTCCTTCTGCCTCTCTAATGTAATAGCTTCCTAGCTGGTTCTTGGAGATGCTAGTGAGTGTGGGGAGAGCACCTCCTGCTCTGCTGATGCCATTGTGGCCACCTGGTCTGACCCCTGAACTTCTAGTGTATGATGCGGGGGGGGCCCTCTGGCCTTGACCTCACCACAGCTTCTTATCATGGCCCCAAAGATTCTGGTGAGTGCAGGGAGTGCTTTGCCAGCCTCAACGTTATCCTTTAAGGCTGCCTTTTGAAGTTGGAATAGGGAGACACTGTTTTCAGTCCTACTGCTGCTTCATTTCTTCACCTCTAGCCTGTGAGATCCCAAAAGGTTCCATCTTGTCTGCTATGATTTTTTAGTGTCTACATGAAATTGCTGGGAGAGGTTGTCCATACATTTAGGCTGGGACGTCACCAATATGATGACTTTTAAAAAACATTTTAAAGCAACCTTTATATTCTAATTAGGCAGCAAATAATTAAAAACATTAAGATAAGATTAAAAACAAGTATTAAAACAATTATATATAAACAAATATATAAAAATAAGAGGAAACACCTAAAAACATGAATGGGAGGAAGGGTCACTGAAAATCACTGAAGGAATGCCAGATCCCCCCTCAAAAAAAAATCTTCACCCATTGGTGGAATGCAATGATAGAAAGGGACAGTCGAATCTCCCTGGAGAAGGAATTCCATAATTTTGGTGTCATAACTGAGAAAATTCTTCCTTGGGTTGCTGCCCATTAATCTCAGATAGCAGGGGCACCTGAAGCAAGACCTTCAAATATTACTGTGATTGTCCAGTAGGTTCATATAGAAGCAGACATTCTATGCCTTTAGGGCTCCATCATCCAGATGGTTATGTTACCACACCCATTGAGCAGGCAGGGCCATGTAAATTTTTTGCAAAGCCTCCTGGACGATCGGGACCTGATCTCTCCAGTTTAATTGCTCTGCTGGAGGAGACAGGAGTACCAGCACTGAGTTCCAAGGGAGCAATTAAAAATAAATAAATAAAAGAGAACAAAAAGAGATGAAATAAGCAAGACAGAAGGGTTCTCCATTGGCCACGGACCCCACCACAAAGAAAATCAGAGGGAGCCAGGAAAATACCTTCTTGGAGGCTCCTAGCATAGTTGGGGAAAAGGCAGGGACAGCTTAGGTGGATGCTACAGCAGAGAAACCAGCAGCAAGATACAATGATGTGGCCAGGTTACTGGTTATTGCCCGCAGCAACCCCTACTGCCTTGGAGAGTTAGGCAATGGCAGGGAGCCAGGAGGCTCAATAGAGTCACAGTGATTCTTCTCACCTAGCACCAATGCAAGCACTGAGGTCTAGAAAAGGCTGGGAGGTATGGGGGGGCTGGGAGGAGTGTGGCAGCAAGGACCAATGGCTTTTGGGACTAATTTGTAACACTGGAACTTTAAAGACCAATACACCTTGGGTGCGCCATATAAGTGCACTGACATCTTTGGGGTGACCCCCTCAGGAGAAGCGCATACAATGCGGCCAGTTGCAACCCACATAAAACTTTCATGTGAGGTTAGAATATGTATTTTCTTCCATGTTAATATTTATAAACAAAAGAATTTTTGTTTTAGTATTTCATCCATAATGTCAATTGCAGGAGTTCCTGTTTTAAAACACCACTGTTAATATCGCTTTGCTGTATGGTATCTTGGAAGCTCAGGCACAGATTTTCTGTGAGTGATGACAAACATAATGCTGGAAAGATTTAGGCTTATAACAACTTGTGAGTTTCAGATGTGTACCCGTCATTCCACAAATGCCTCGGTTTTATTCGTCAACACATTTACTGACCTGTGGTTTGGACCACATTATATACACTTCATTTCTCTTTCTTCCAACATCAGTTATATAGTTATATAGTTCAAGCTCACGTTGTCTTAAGTGCTGAGTAAAGAGTAAACAATCCTTGTTGTCAAAGTGATTAGAAAGGTTAAGGCGAGAACAAACCTAGAGATTAAGTTGTTCTTTGAAACCTCAGAGTCACAGGAAGACTGAAGATTAATGTGCTACCTGTTGTTTTAAAAGTCTGTGAATTGCTGTCTCAGACTCTGGAGGCTGCAGGCTAACGTTTTTGATGCAACCTGAACTGGTCTGAAGAAGTTTAGAACAGATCACCAAAAATTTCTCTATTAAAATACCAACATACACAATATTCAGTGATATAGTTAGCGACGGGGAGAAATTCTGGGAATAACCACCAGTGACTATCACCTTACTGTCAGCTTTCTTTTCTCCACAAGACTGTGAAGAAATAACTTTTAGGCTATTGATTCATTCATCTCCACCATACATATGGGAAAGATATAAGTTTCTTCACACTGAGGGTATTTTGCTGAACAATTGGTACAAATTTCTGAACAATTGGTACAGATTTGTGGCATCATGTTCTTTGGTTGTGGAAAACTTGAAGATTTTTTTGGTAATGTTCCTGTCGTTCCTGGCAAAACATTAAATAAAAGAGTTTGAACTGCACTATGGCCATTGCTGTGCAGTAAAGCTTTCTTCTTCCCACAAGGATTTCCTCACCCTTCCTGGAAACAATTTGGCCCACTATTCATGGAACACTTACCTTGGGACTTTTTGTGCAGTAGACTTTCAGTGGGCTATCCTCATGTTTCTCCGTTGACACGTGAGGAGGCACTCCCTACTGGATGTGCAGATTTTCTGCAGAGAACTCTCCCAGCCTGGTTCTCTTAATTCCATCCATCAACTTATTCTAAAAGTCGCAGATCTTAAAGGCACTTATTCTTAAAGGCACAGATCTCATTACATTTGGTAGTCAAGATTGCTGATTTAGTCTTTAAACTGCACATTTATCAATACTACCGTTCCATAAATAATCCCCCATAAATGAGACAGCGAAGAAGTTCCCCAGGACCACATGCTGCTAAAAAAATGACGCATTGTGTTATAGCCAATATTCTCTCTCCCTGATGCTGTTGCTGCCACGGCTTGTTATTTCCAAGTACTTTCTGTTATATGTTGATATATCAACAGAATTTTGGCTAAACCTGTGGGAGTGATCTTCTTTTCTTTCACTTGAAGGAGCCAGCAACATGGAAGGGGGGCAAGGGGGAAGGCATGGATGGCAGTGGGAGGGAATGGGAAGACTGGCTGTGAACGAAGGGAAGATGTTTGGGGCAAAGCTGTGCTCATTGACAAATCTGCCTGCTCTGGTAGTGAGGCAAAATTGCTTGCCATGGAGAGAATGAAAAGTGAAAGCGGGGCTTGAAGAAATACATCCGTACAAGAAATCTTGCTGTGATGGATATTTGCCCCCACCATGCAGCAAATATGTTGTGGATAATTGACCTTTATGTGCATAGGGGACATAGCTCTGTTGTCCAGCCAGGCACACCTTGAGGGCCAAGGGAAAACTACCAACCATCTTCCTGCCCAGCCTTGACAAACAAGATAGATGTTGAAACTCTGTGAGGGGCATCCATTTTTTTGGGACTGTGTCTTTTATGCCAGTCATTGTCTCCATATCTCCCTTAATAGGAGGAGAGGTCGGACTGCTCATACCTTGTCTATCCTTCTCAGGCTTGGTGCTGAAAGGAAAACAGGGATAACACTAGCTCCATTCATGTGACAGTTCAATAGGTATGAACAGGGGAGAGAGAACAGGATCAGGTTTCCTGACATCATCCTCCAGCTTTCATCTGAAACTGTTAATAGAGCCTTCAAAAGCTCAAATGTGCATACAGGATCTGTAACCACATTCATAGAGACCACATGCATGCAACTGGCATGTGCAAAGACTCTGTTCACAATTTCAGATGAGAGGGAGTGAGGTTGGGGGTGAGCTGGCAGGAGCAAGCCACATGTTTATACCTTATGGATATGCAATTTCTGCTGCATGGTTGAGCATTGGAATTCATAATGGTGTGATGAAAGGCTAATGTGAACTGGGCTGCAGCATCTGAAAAGCATCTTTCAAAATGTACTGCTGTGATCAGTGTTCATAATAATACTTACCCATTTATCTATTGCTTTATGTTCTCAGTGCTATAGTTCCCATACATTGCATCAGTAATCCATGCAATAACCCTATATTATTGGTATTGTAAATGGATGTCTGGAGCTGAAAATCATTGCCTTGTCTAAGACCACCTGCTGTGTTTCTGCCTATGATGAGGTTTCAGTTAGGAGTTTCCTTACACTTGAAAAGTTTTTTTTATAAGTCTGGTAAAACAGTTGGAATATAAACATCGTCTTTTTTTCAGAACCTACTTTTTATAGTTTAACTTTGAAGGAAAGAAGAAGGAAGTAATAGGAAGGAGGGTGCAAGGAAACATATGAAATTAATTAATAGAGCCAACATTCTCTGTGTCTTAATCTCTGACCTACAGCAGGAAGAAAATGAGAACCATCAGCATATTTGACAGCTTTTTTTGTTCGCCCTAATGCTTGGTAAAAAGAAATGAAAAGAAAGCAACTGAAGATGGGGGCATAACCTTGCCCACTCAAATATGATTAGGGATCATTTCAAGAGTTCTTTTGAAAGAGTCGTGTAAACTGATGCTAGCGTTTCCTGTCACTGCAAAGAAACAGAATGAATATTACAGATGGCTGGTAAATATTAAAACCCTAATGACTAGTGACAGTCAAAACAAATAAATAAATCACATATTAAAACTGTCACCATTACATGAACTCTGAAAAAAACACAGGCTAATAAAGGTGGAAATCGAGACAAAAATCCCATTTTCCAGTCTCCTGCATAATTATTTTTAAATTTACAAAGCCTGTTGTTGTCTCTTCATTTGATCATTTGCTGATGTGGGGCAATGGTGGGGGGAGACTTCTCTAAGAATATCTCTAAGTGCTTGACACTGAATTTACTGAATCGTGTTCTTCAAGGGATATACAAACCACCAAATTATACATACACATATATTGAATGAACTCATCTATGTAATCCCATTGCAAAGAGAAACAAAGGTAATTATTCCGGATTTCAATTGTTTTTATTCATCTCTTTCGTATCATTAGGTACAACATAATAAAATGTGTCCTTCATGCCAGAATAGGTGGGAGGATTAGGTACCATTACTGAATGGCATTAGGAAGTGACTCCTGAGATTCTGGGCAGCTTCTTCAGTGCAGTCCAAATGCTGTCAGGACAGGACTTGGTAGACCGATAGCTAAGTGGAAAGCAATAACTCCATTGGATTCATTGCCTGTGATGTCATCAACTAGGTGCTGCTGTGCACCTAGCAGGCATATATCCATTTCTGGGTGTCCTCTAGCAAGGGTACTAGATTCCACTCCCCATTCAGTAGTACTCTGAAGTAGAAATCGGTAGTTCTCAGTGAACCACCACGGGTCATCAATGGAGAGGCATCCTGACTACCTCTATAGGTACATCCCAATCATGCTGAATTGAGCACGACTTTTGTACTTGAGGATGCATACCTGAGTACCAAATAGGGTTGGCAGGTTCCTGCTGGCCATCTATGGGAGTTACCAAATCCCAGAGATTTGAGGGTGCAGTCTGGGAAGGACAGGGACTCAGTGGGATATAATGCCACAGAGACTACTCTCCAGAGCATCCATTTTCTCCAGGGAAAGTGATCTCTGTAGTCTGAAGGGCATCCCTAGTACAAAAAGCAAGTTGAAATATCATCTCTGGTCTGCATTATTTGAAAAGCATTGGAAGTATTTCCAGAAAGAATCCTAACTTACCATTCTTCTATTTTTACAACATTCAATTTTTTTCTCAAAGATGCATGTTTCATTTAAAGCAATATTTTAATAGCTAGGGCAAGTAACCTAGAAAGGTGTAGTTATCTGATGGAATATTGAATCATTATGGCAATGGTATACACAGTAGTTTCCATAAGCTACAATATCAGCTTGCTGTAATGATTAACATCAGGATTAAACTGGCTTATTTCCTTTTGGGCTATGATGAATCACATGTGAATAGCAAGGAAGAGACCTTTGTAAGGTTTGTTGCACGGTATGATAAAATATTTCAGGTTTCAATATATCTGCATTAAATATATATTCTCATGACTATTTGGGGTGTCTTTCTGTCAGAATTTATATTCAACCAAGCTTTCTAAAAAGAAAGAATTTAGCCACATTGGATTTATTTTCTGCCAGAGGGAGATATCAGTTGCTTGCAATTTCAGCTTGGTGCAGAATTAAGTCATAGCTAGCATATAATACCCTGATTTATTGACCAGTTGGAGACATAGATTTGTGTTTGGCAAATATAGTGAATCTCTTGCTGTGACAGTGCAGGGAAATATATACATGAGGCCGTATCAACTGCAGTCTGCACAGTATTGCAGGTGTGTTCCCAGATGAGTTTTTGAAGATCAGATTCAGTACCAAGCAATGGGTATGAAACATCAGTTTCCCCCAGTAATATATTGGCAAATATCAGCAGCTGTCTTTGATCAACCATATATTATTATTATCTATTCGTTTTATAAACTGTCCACCCCCAGAGAGCTCTAGGTGGTGTACAACATAGAGGAAAACACAACATACAGGAAGAGCATAAGCAAAATTACAAATATAACATAAATATAGCTCTCTTTATATATAAATATAGCTCTCTCTCTCTGTGTGTGTGTGTGTGTCTCTGTCTCTCTCTCTCTGTTCTCTCATTTCCCATTTTTTCCCTCATGATATTGCGATGTAGACTAGGTTAAAAAACAGTCACTAGCTCAAGGTCACCAAGTAAGCTTCATAGTAAAGTGTGTATTTGAACCTAAGCCCTACTCCCCTAGTTCTGTGCCACTGTGATTCAATGGCTGTTTTTGTACTTGTTTATGAATGCCAAATGAGTTTAAATGCCATTTTCTCTTGGAGATGTCAGTTTCCACATGATTGCATCAAGGAGAGTTGATGGGACTGCTGTTGTAGTACGAACAGAAGTATTTTTGGTATCGTGAAACATAGTAACATTGGATTAATGTTTCCTTTAAATTGGCAAGTGCTACTTTCAGTTTAAAATGCAGCTGCAATGATAATTCTGTCTTGGTCAGTACATTTTAGTTTCATATAATTCAAAATGGGTTGTGCTTCTTGTTTAGAATTGTGACATTAGTTCTGATAGAGGTCAACTGTTTGGATGAGAATGTTAACCCCCCCCCCCCAACAAACTTCACTTCATGTAGAAAAGTAGCATAACACTGAGCTCAGACTTTCTTCTTTGATTGACACAGAGCATTACTGTGATCAAAGGTACCATCTCTTTACCTTTGTTTATTCCTACTTATTCAGAATAGATGCGGTATAGCATTCCTGTGTATATCTATGTGTTCTCATGTGTGTGTGAGTCCCCCTCCCACCAGCTGTCCGAAATGATCAAGTTGTAGGATTCTAGAAAATTTGGGACTTCTCTGTATGTATAGATTTGGGCTGCATGCATTTGGAGCTGTAATGTTCATCCTTAAGTTGTTTTCATGCCCATTGTTGCTTGCAGTGGTCAATTATATAATAGTTCATATGGAATAACTAAAAGTATTTTGTGTCGCCTAACAGTGTAGGCATATATCTCTAGCTTTGTATATGTTGCTATATATAGTTCTTACAGTGGCAGAATGGAAAAAGAAAAAAACTAACACCTTGGAGACTTTATGTTGATGGGATGTGTGGATTTTTTAGTGTCTAAGTTGCACAGCAGTGATTAACAGATCAATCCAGACACTCTGGCCTGATGAAATGTCGAGCCCAGACACATGTAAGATTATAAGTGCAATGTAAACAACAGTTAAGCTACCATCTGCGCTTACTGTTGCAGAGAAGTCTGTTTTCTTAGTAATTCAGGTATTAACCTCAAAGGACATAGTAGAGTAGATTTGTAGAAGATAGAAAAATATTGGCTCTGAAAATTCTTGTTCAGAAGTCTAATCTCATAGCTGTTCAATTTCTGCCTCAGGGCTAAAAGATCTTGAGAATTTCATATACAGGTATAGATGTAGATGGATTGGATTGGATTCAGTGGTAGATTTCTAGCAACAGAAGGGGTTATTGTGCTAATTCTAGCCAGTTCCCACTTTCAAATGTTATATTGGCTATTGCTGAAGAATTCAAGAATTTCTAATGTAATCTAGCTGTATCCAAACCTCATGTTCTTTTTCAACAACCCTGAGGTCACCGGGTACTGCTATGTCGATGATGGTCACTTTCTTGTCCTCGATCAGTGTGATGTCTGGGGTATTATGTGCCAACACTTTGTCCATTTGGATTCTCAAGTTCCACAAGATCTTTACCTTCTCATTTTACATGACTTTCTCTGGACAATGTTCACACCAGTTTATAGCTGTCCTAATGTTGTAATTCCTGCATGAATTCCAGTGGATCATCTTGGCCACTAGTTGTAACTCTGTTTGTACTCAGTCTGCGCAATCTTTTTGCATCAGCTGAGGACATGATCTACAGTTTCATCAGCTTCCTTGCACAATCTGCACTTTGGATCAACTGAGGATTTTTCAATTCTGGCCTTGATTGAATTTGTTCTATGGTTTGCTTGCCCGGATAACTCAGTTGGTAGAACATCAGACTTTTTATATAATGGCTTGCTCTTGAGCAGCTAAAATCAGGGATTCAGTTTCCTTTTTCAGAGTTCCAGTTGTTAACCTCAGGCAGGTTTTTTCATTGACCACCTTGTCCTTGATCTTCTCCAGAAGTTGGCCGTGCAGGGCTTTGTTGTGCCAATGTCTGTTCTTCACTTCAAGCAATGCTTGTTCTTGACTTTCATTCACATAATCAGCCTGTGCATGTTTCTCCTCTTCCACTATTTGCTTTACTTGCAGTAAGCCTCTGCCACCAGATCTCCGGGAAAGGTATAATCTATCAGTATCACTGTGTGGGTGTAAGGCATGGTGCATTGTCATAAGTTTCCAAGTTTTTCTATCCAATGCATCCAACTTAGCCTGAGTCCAATTGATGATTCCCGCAGTGTACCTGGTGACAATTATGGGCCAGGTGTTGATGGCCTTGATGGTATTCTCACCGTTTAATTTAGATTTCAAAATGTTCCTGACCCTCTGGGTATACTCTCTGCTGACCACAGTCTTCACTTGCCCCTCTTGATGTTATTCAACTGCAAAATGCCCAGATATTTATAAGTTGCCTCTTGGTTGCACTTGATGAGTTGGCCATCAGGTATTTCTATGCCATCACTCTCAGTGATCTTGCCCCTCTTTATTGCCACAGTGGTGCACTTTTCCAGGCCAAATTCTATTGAAATGTCTGTGCTGAATATTCGGACTGTGTTCACTAGAGACTGGATTTCTGTGTCTGATTTCCCATACAGCTTCAAATCATCCATGTACAGCAAATGTGAGATTTTTTTCTCAGTCTTTGGCCATTTGATAGCCCAACTTTGTTTTCTTTAAAATTACTGTTAGTGGGATCATGGTGATGATAAACAGTAAGAGCAATAGTGAATCACCTTGGAAATTTCCTTGCTTGATGTTGACTGTTCCATAGTTTTCATTTCCATCTGTCAGTTCAGCTTTCCACTGTCTTATTGCTTTTTCAGTGAATACTCGAATGTTTTCACTGACGCCAATGGTTTCCAAGGATTTCATGATCCAACTATGGAACAGTGAGTCAAACACCTTCTTGTAATCAATCCAGACCATATGCAAATTCATTTTCCGATTCTTTCAGTTCTCCATTATAACGTTATCTATCAGGAGTTGATCTTTTGTATCCCTGCTCCTTCTTTTGTTCCCTTTTTGCTTCACCAGCAGGATGTTATTTTCTTCCAAGTAATCCATGATGTTATCTGCTATTATGCCGGTGAGCAGTTTGAGAACTGTGAGCAAACATTTATTGGCCTGTAGTTTCCAGGTGTTGCTCCTTTGGCTGGATCTTTCTGTATCAAGTATGTCTTCCCAGTTGTTAGCAATTCATCAATATCACCATTTTGCATGGTTTCACTGAACTGCTTGGCTGTTGTCAGATGCAAACTGGTTAGGTATTTGAACCAGCAGTCGTGCAGTTGATTATGTCCTGGTGCCATCCAGTTTTTCACTTTTTTGATTTGATGTTTTATCATATCAGTTATTTCCAGTTCTTGCATTTGTTTTTTTTGTCAACATCTTTCTCAAAATCTTTTATCCTCCGCACCTTCCTGTTGTTATCCTTCTCATTTTCCCACAGATCTTTCCAAAACTGAAGTATTGCATTTTTTCTGTGTGTGTGTGTGTGTGTTTTTTTGCTTTTAACATTGATCTTTGTGTTGAGGCTTTGGTAGAAACACCTTTGGTCTGATCGAGATTGCTGATTTTATCTGTACTGGATGTTTCTTGCTTCATATCATTCAATTTCTCTCTTTGTGCCTGTTATTTGTTGTTTGGTGATCTCCAGCACTTCTTGAATTGTTCTAGTACCTTCTAATTAGCTCTTTCATGATGTTGCTGTTCTTTAATCTTTGTTCCGTCATATTTTTCAGGTTACTGGCATCTGGTCTTAGTTTTTTGATCTTCTGTTCCAGTTGAATTTTCAACTTTGGTTTTGATGTTTGATTTATCTTGGGTTTAGGTGTTTCAATGCCCAGTTCACGTGCGACCACTACAGCTGTACTGCACATGGGCTGATTGCTTTGTTTGATGGAAGTTGTTTCAGTTGTCATCAGTGCCTTATTCACATACTTCATTATGGGTGCCAGGTCTTTTTTGGGCACCGTTTTCAATGCTGGCACCCTTGGTTTTTCCTCATTTGATAATGCATACTTGATCTTTTCCCTGAGTTCTTTTTGTCTCTGTCAGTCCATTAGTTGTTTCCATGGGGACTTTCTCTGGTGGTTTCAGTATTAGTTCCTCTCACATACTGGTGTTTTCATCTAGCAGTTCTACTATTATCTTTCCTGCTTGTGGAGTATGTACTGTTCTTTTTTCTGGTGTTACGGTTGCTTTCTTTTCACAATTTGTCTGGATTTCTTCCAGTTCTATCTCTGTAAACATTTTATTCCATATGATGAATCTCCTTCTATCTGCCACACTTAGTGATATTCAAATCCGGGTATTGTTGTTTCCACAATTCGTATATCCTTTTTGTATATCCTTTTCAAGTATCCTCTTTTTTCTGGCTCTGAGTTGTAGTAACAAGCCATGATGGCACAATTTTCTTGTGCAGTATACTTCTTTCTTTTTGATGGTTGGTCCACTGTAGACCACTTGTCGACGCATGATCAGGGACCCCAGCATGCAACACTGCCCTTGTTTACCTGTACAATGACCTATGCAGTATGGAATTATTTTTCATTTGTATCACCATTGGGGGGGGGGGGTTGGTGAAGACTCTTAGTCTGGTTTTTTGGTTGAGACCTGTCTGGCTTGGGAGACCCTTCTGGTAGTATACCTCCAGCATAGCTCTCAATGTCATCGAAGCACGCAAGCCCCTTCTCCACAACAAGGGGGTGTCCATGAGGGGGACTATTATTGTTATTATTAAGCATATTTTAGTAATATGACTGATTATGTGAGATCTGTAGTGTTTGTTTGTACTGTAATGAATATTCTCAATAATAAGTCTGCACGTATATTTTACAGGTGTCTATGTGGGAACAAATTCCAGTCTCTGTTAATTTGGTTAATACTCAATAGCTAATGGTATTACTCTTTCATCTGCAGGTATAACACCTTACCAAGCAGAAGAACACTTAAAAACTCACGATTAGTGAGTAAAAAGGATGATGTCCATGTCTGCATCATGTGTTTGCGAGCCATAATGAATTACCAGGTATTTCAGTTGCTTGATTGGATAAATGTGCTTGAAAAGAGGGATTCTCAAGCATTGCTGAAATGGGTTTCCTTCCTTGAGTCAAGAAGATGTTCAGGCATTCTCCAGAGAGTTAAATTCACAGAAAGTCGGTGCCGGGGGTTAGGGATCTGCTTGAACAAAAAGCCATGTGAAATGCCCAGGCTGCGCTAAGCAGGGCTCATTTCACAAAATTGTTCCTCTGGGCTGTTTGTCGAGAAATTGTTCTGCTAGTGCAAAAAGCTCTGTTGACACAATGGACAAAGAAAGGCAAGTGTATGGCTTCAGTGTTGTCGCATGCCTTTTTTGTCCAAATGAGTTTCCAACTCCAGGTATCAATTTTTAATGGGTCAATTCTTGGGTTGGGGAAGAAAGCAGAGAAGGTCTAAGTCCATGAGTCTTCTGTTCACACTTTGTAGCACCCTCACTAGAGACTTTGGGGGAATGATCACTCTTGTTCTGTTCCTCTGGGACAACAAGATGTTTTTAAAGGAGATAGGTGAGGACAGTGTAATGTGGATATAAATTGTTATTCAGGGGATCCAAACATAAACTTTGGGTGGAGGGGAACTTTGGTTGCCACATGAGTAATTATATTCAGTGAGGGAAATGGATACAATCCTGATACATTCTGGGAAATATTGGAGAGAAGTTTGATTCATGTATTTGAGAATAACAGTGAAGATAATTTGTTATACTAGCAGAAAATCTCTCATTTTAAGCCTAATAAACTGAAAAGTATATAATAAGGCAGTGTAAACTTGTTTCTTTTTTATATGTTGAGAAAAGGTTTTGAGTATATGGATGTTCATAAATTTGTGTATTCCAGTTTTACCATACCAGTGGCTTTTAGTGTTCTTCATGAGACAGAAATTAACTCTTTGTAGCGCCAACATATTTATTTATTTATTTATTTATTACATTTATAGGCCGCCTCATCCCCGAAGGGCTTGAGGCGGCTCACAACATAACTGTTTCCAGAACAGTAAATCAATATAACATAAAAACTAACTCATTAAAATTCGACATAGAGCACTAAGGACCAATATTTCACAATCAGGTGTAGGAATTTTGTCTATTTGCATTTCTATGGAAGGAGGATGGGATGAAAATATTATAAGAAATAAATCACTGTTGCTTGTTATGAGTGAAAATTATCCTGTGTTTGGGGTAGTTTGGTGTTATGTTAATGTACGTTCTCTTAAATAGCACTAGTGATTCTCAACATGGTGCTTGTGAGAGCCATTGCACGTATTATCTGTCACCCATATACCTTCTGAACCCCTGGGCCTTGAATAATGCACAAAAAAGTTTGCTTTTTACTGGCTGATTAACCCTTTTGGCAGCAAGGTTTTTCTTGGCTGCATACCTGCTTAATGGTAAGGCCTCAAAAATGCCCCAAATTGCCCACTTCCTCAAAATTGCCCACAGTTGATTAAGAGCATTTCTTTGAAGCATAAAAGGTACATTTTTTGGATATTTGAGCATTATTCTTATGGATTGTCAAAACTTTTCCGAGCCAGAATCAACTGGCTGTTGTTGGTTTTCTGGGCTGTGTGACCATGATCTGGTACTTTTTGTTTCTAACATTTTGCTTGCATCTATGGTATGTCACAATGAGATAGCATCTACAGATGCCAGCCATAGTTATAGGCAAAATGTTAGAAGCAAAAACCACCAGAACATGGCCACACAGCCCGGAAAACTCACAACAGCCATTATTCCTATGCTGATGAGTGAGAGACAAAAGAAAGTGAAAATCCCCACAGTTTTTACAGAATTCTACTGGTACCTAGGAAAAAAAGTTTCACAAAACTCCAGATTATGCAAACGCTTAAGAAATCAGCAAACTAAACCATCTTATATATTCTACTAGCAGGGTACCCGCGCTTCGCTACGGGGAGTGGGAAAAGTGGAACGTACAAATGCAAATACTCCACCTGTAAGACGGTTGTGGCCAGAAATATCTTGGAGCATCCTATTTAAGGCCTCGAAACCTCATGTGTGAGCCATGGTGCAGTCATGGTGCTGGGATCCCATCATGAGGCTTCCTATCCTGTGATCACAGCATCTGTATGAAGTTGTTGAGTCACCCTGTAGCAGGTGTAGCAGAAGGAATGGGTTGCTATGCGTTGAGGAGCGTGGTGTTGGATAGTAGGGCACCCTTGGTTCGGTACATGTTGGTGAGCATGGCGCCTCTGTGAACTTCGGGGTGACAGTCAGCATACTTCTGTACAGGGTGGTTGTGAACTGAGGGGTGACATGCAGAATATTTCCTCACAGCCTACCTGTGGAGTGACAGGGTGGGTTTTGAATATGTTGCAGCAGCTTCCTGGTGCTGTCTGTGTGTAATGCAATGGGTAAGTTGATGTGTGTATGTAAGGCATGTTCTCCCTCGGTTTCAGCGGAAGGAACAGGTTCCTGTGTCCTGAGGAGCATGGTGTTATACAGGGCCCCTGTGATTCGCAACGTGTTGGTGATCACAGCGTCTGTATGAATTTGTTGAGTCACCCTATAGCGGTTGCAGAAGAAGGAACAGGTTGCTGTGCGTGGAGGAGCATCGTGTTGGATATCAGGGCACCCTTGGTTCACTATGTGTTGGTGAGAGTGGTGTCTATATAAATGTTAGGGTGACAGGCAGCATACTTCTTTGCAGTGTGTTTGTGAACTGAGGGGTGACATGCAGAATATTTCCTCACAGCGTGCCTGTGGTGTGGCGGGGTGGGTTTTGCATGGTTTGCAGCAGCTTTCTGGCACTGTCTGTGTGTAATGCAATCTGTAAGTTGCTGTATGTATGCAAGGCATCGCACCAGTGGATCAAGCGTGCCTGTTGTTTGGTGGGCAGGACCACAGCTTGTTGATTTGGATAGTGGAGTTAGAGCAGCAATGTGGCCGCCACTGAAAAGTCCTGTGACATGAAGCTGTATATGTAAATGCGGAATATCAATCACTGTTAGAGTGAGTGACTCATCAAAGGAAATGGGAAGCTGTTCCATTAGTGGGTATTGTCAGTGCGTTGTTCCATTCTCTTACCCGGGAGGTAGGAGGGAGAACCCTGGAAGGGACCCCTTCCTCCAGGAAATAATTCTGATTACCGCTGGGACAGCCCTTTATAGGCTTTCTTTGCTGTTGTCCAATTGGATCCCTCAAGCGTCCACTGGATGCTGCAAATCTAAACGCATTTGAGTAGTTTTTTGTAATTAGTAGAGATAAATCCTCCCCTTTAAAAAATCTGGGAGTCTGTTCTATGTCCTCTGTGAGTGGATCGTCTGTATCTGAAAATTGAGTTTCCTCCTGTAAGCATTCACCCTCACTTAGATCCCCTATACACAAGGGACTGTATTGAGAGAAGCTAAATGGTCCAGGATCTAATGGAACAGCTCATTCTGCTGGCTGTTGTGGCCATTGTCTGGTATTCTGGGAAGGCTGAAGTGCTCAACTGTCACCCACGGAATGTTCGGGCAGATGGGCAGAGATGAATAGGAAAGACAGAAAATAGCTAATAACTTGAGTTGACTTTAATATTTTTGGAAATCCTTTCTTATTGAGCACCTTGGACACATGAGGAACCAGCGTGCCAAATTTCAAGTGCGTAGGTTCGGCGGTTTCTGAGTTCTGTTGGCGAGTGAGTCAGTGAGTGGAATTCGCTTATAGAGAGAGAGATTTAAAAAAATCTTTCAAAGGGTAAAATGTTTTTAAAAGGTTTGACAGAAACACTGAACAAGATATTCCAGATATACTTCCGGAGAGCCTGACATTAAACCAAGAATGCATGCTTGCTTGGTCCTTGTCTTGCTAATGCTATGTAGATAGATTAGAACTTATTTATTCTTAAATTTTGTTAGGTATAATATTTAGATTGGTGTTCATATGTGTGCCATATGACTTCAATTATAAAAGTGTAAACATTATATGTGACAGATATATTTAGTAACGTATCATACTAATACTTCTGTCAGAGATCCAAGACTGGCTACAGCCCCTTATTGCGTGGCGTATGGATGTTTTTTAGCATTGCTGTGAACCACCTCAAGCATTTTTAGAGCGGGTAACAAATAGTTTTGATGAAGAATAACACATTTGTTTGCTGCCATGTCTTGTGTGCAAAGTCTAGAATTTGTCAATTTCTCTCACTTTCAGTATGGATTCAATATGGTCATGTCCCACCCCCATGCTGTTAATGAAATTGCACTAAGCCTGAACAACAAGAACTCCAGGTAAGTTTCTCTTTGATCCTGGTAATGTTGCTGTCCAGCTGATGATTTTTGCCAATTTCAAAGTGCTTTTCAAGAAATGCCTTATTTACATACATTACAACCCCCGATTAATGCAGCCTCAGAACTGGGTTCCCTTAATCTGAAACTTGCGGTTGCTTTGCTAGAGTTAAGGTTTATGCATAATTTATGGCAGATACATTGCTTATGCATTAGTTGTTGGTTTTTAAATTAGGAGAGTTTTAAAGAGATTTGAGATTTCAGCTTCATGACCCAAGGAGCTATCCAATATCTTGCTTATTGACAGGGTCACTCTTGGGAAACAGCAGCTAAACATTAAAAAATATATTATTTTTCAGATGTCATCCTGATCATCTTGAAAAAAGCTGAGGAGCCGCATCGTTCTGACTAGTCTCTCTCCCTTTTGTTTATACAGAACAAAGGCCCTGGTCTTAGAACTCCTAGCAGCAGTATGCCTTGTAAGAGGAGGACATGAAATTATTTTGTCTGCATTTGATAATTTTAAAGAGGTAGGTTATTCTGTTTCATCAGAGAGCTGTATGTGCCTGCACAGCTTGGCTGGATGAGGTTTGTTGAAGCTTGATGCTAATCTTTACTTCATGGGGCTCAGTCTGAGTGCAGTTTAATTAATACACATATCCACTCTTAGACCCACCCCCCTTTTGCCTTTCCATCTCTTTACTCCCCCTCCCATTTTGCCTGATAAGAAATCAACTTTTTTTCTTTTTCAAATTCAATAAAAGGCAGCCCAATCCGGGGGGGGGGGGGGGGGGGGGGGGGGGGGGGGGGGGGGGGGGGGAGGGCAAAGGAAAACCAATGAAACCTTACCTGCCTCTCTGCAAGCCCCTATGCAGCCCAGTTGTCTGCGCTTGCATTTGTGCTGTCATAATTCGCTACCAGCAAAAGGGGGTGTTCCCAGGCTGAAAGCCGTCAGGAAGCTGACTAAGGTTGGTTCTTCCCCTAGCAGCTGACACCCCATTAGTGCTGGTATGGGCTCCTGTGGCAGAGCAGTTCCAACACAGTGGCTGGGATGGTGCCAAGGTGATGCAGATTTGCCCCCGCAGCAGTTTAAGTGCCACTTATGCCATGTGGACTGGCAAGGGCACACTGACTCCACAGTCCTTTTGCCACCCCTCCATGGATTGCACTATAAATCACCACAAAAAGATGATTTCTCTGCACTGATTGGCATGATGGCAGGTGATGTTATTAAATATATTGTTTACTTTTCAATGTCTGTCCTTCAGAATTCAGGCAATATGCATACATAGTAGTAGAAGGCATGCTGATCCACTAGTATTGGAATGCTCAGAAAGAAGCATGGGATATATAGTGTGATTAAAAAATAGTCTCTGGGAGTCTTAAAGAACAGAACACACAAAACCTCCTAATCAGCATTATTGCAGTGTGGAATGGCGAATGGATTGACATCGCGGCTTACGGTGGTTTCCTCAGCTCTTGGTAAAGATAGGCAGATATAACCATGGCTAACTCAGCCTGGCTTCCCTGAAGACAAGAAGGTTTTCAACTGAAAGAGTACTTTATCAAAGCACCTCTTTTCGACCCCAGCTGCAGAATTCAATTTTGAGGGAAGGGAATTCCTTAACTGCATGTGCTAGCAGCCTATCTTTCACAAGCCTGTCTAATCCCCATCACATAGATGGTTTCCTCTTTACAGTGATCATCATTACATCCATACTAACAATGAATTTTACATTTTAAAAACACACTGAATTCAAAAGTACTTTCATTTGAATGGCCTGAACTAGTTTCCTGTCAACTTTAATGAGTGTCCTCAAATTCCATTCATCATATAGTAATTGCATTGGTACAATTTCAGTTTTTTGTTTTAAAAAAGTTCCAGTACTCATACATATGTTGCCCTGATTCCCTGCTAGGCCTTGGGAGAGTCCCCTCAGAAAGGTGCTGGTACTCAGTATTGGTGAGCACTGCCCAAGTGTGGCCCCCATCTGTGGATATTGAAATTTGTGGGTCAGGGTCACACTTGTACTAAACAGATGTTTCTGCAGATTTGGGCAAGCCCCTAGGTTTGCAGAAAAATCTGACATTTTAAAAAGTACCGAGGAGGGGGGAGCTTAAATTCCCCTCAAAATAAGAGAGTGTTTTCTGAGTTTTCAGAGAACCCCAGGTGGCATAGCCCAGGTATTGCCCTGGCCCTGGTGATGGCACATCCTGGGAGCCACAGCATGCTCAGCAAGAAAGTGTGGCAGGGATATGGGATTCCCCCTCCTGTTAATTTTGCAGACCCTCCACTGAGCCAGGAAATAAGTCCCTGCTCCCACACCAAGCTAGCAAGCTTGCCACCCAGCAAGGTGGACCAGATTTACTGCTGTTGTAGTTATAATGGAATCCAGCCACTTAACTATTAAAAGGAGTGATTTTAGATACACTGCTCTCCTTATTAGTATATTGTCATCACCCTTTGTTCCTGTAGCATTGTAGCATATAAATTGGTCCTAGTATACATTCTCTGTTTCTAGCTGGCAACTTTCCACTGTAATTGTAGTGCTAAAGTATCTGCCAGGTATGTTAAATCTGTCTCTATGTTAACACCAATAAGCCACATAGGCTTTGTTTATCTCTGTTCTGATTGTTCCTTATCCATGTCATACCCTGCCTAATCTGCTTTCACTCAGGAATATGCTAAGGAGTTTCCTAGGTAAATTGTACCGTTTCGGATATTACATCATGCGTATTGGGAGCATGCAAATAGCACTTATCAGGAATGTGTGCTACCTGCAATTCTTTTGACACATTTGGGTGCCATCTCTGAAAGGAACAATGCACAAATTTTGCTACTAAGCAAAACCCTGATTTTTCTGGGTTCTGGTTTGCATGAATAAAATATGCCCATTGCCCCTTTCAGACAACATGGTGAGTGTAGATATCAGGCAGATTTGTGTGCATTTGCTGACCTCCAGTTGCGCATAACATAATGTCTGAAAAGGGATGGAGTATGACTTTATTCATAACAAACAATATGAGACAGGGCCCACTGAGTCATTGCCTAGATCCAACCTGTTTAAAGCTGTAAGTCCTGGACTGAAACTGCTCCATATTCTAGTGTCCTGGAATAATTGTAAGAAGTGCAGTAGATTACAGAATATTTACCAACATGATACTGGTGAAAATTGGAGTAATGTCCAGTAATTTCGAAAGCAGAAACCAAGCAGCCAATACAGTCCAGACTACAAATATGTTACAAACTGAGAAAAATTAAGTGCATTATTCAGTTGAGACAAACCAATAATTGAAATCAATCTCTAGCTAGAGTTACCAATATTTCAGACACAAGAAGCAAAAATCCAACCAATAAAGCTTTCCCTGTTACTTGTAAAATAGTATCAAATCTGGCCAAGAGAATAGTTTGCTGGCCTGATGGATAACTCTTGTTATGCATTTCTTCTAGATTCTGGCAGTCTTTTTCTTTTTAAAGGAAACGTCTGTGTGACATTTAGTAGCTGTTCCCAATGAATAATTTTTCTTCCGCTTTGACAATTCCTTTGGAATTTTTTTAGTCTACTTTTTATACAGCTTCTCTTTCTGAATTTTAAAATAACATACTTCTTTTCAATAAGAACTAATATGTCAGATCCAACAAGCTTTTCCATGGGCAGAAAAGAAAGGAGTCTTCTTTGACGATGAAAAAGATTATGCTGGGGAATATAGGATCAGAATGGCCAAGAATGACAGGGGAGAGAAACTCAGAAGTGCAATGAATGAATGAATGAATGAATGAATGAATGAATGAATGAATGAATGAATGAATGAATGAATGAATGAATGAATGAGTGATAGATAGATAGATAGATAGATAGATAGATAGATAGATAGATAGATAGATAGATAGATAGATAGATAGATAGATAGATAGATAGATAGATAGATAGATAGATAGATAGATAGATAGATAGATAGATAGATAGATAGATAGATAGATAGATAGATAGATAGATAGATAGATAGATAGATAGATAGATAAGGAGGGGAATTGGATGTGACTAAGTGACACTAGTTGTGGGATGCAGCCCTCTACCTCCGTATGACAGAACTGAACCCAGCTTCTCCATCTGCCCTTCTCACTGTTTTTGGACTTTATGGTAAATTGGAATTCTTAGTATATTTTTTGTATTCATGTTGTACAAAAATCAATGAGCTGCGGTATTATCAAGTACCAAGGGAGTTTTACCTTCATAGATTGAAGGAAAATGCCTACTGAAAGGAAACCATTTTTGAAGACATGCTGAGGATACCCAACCCATGGTGACCCTTTGCTCATGTACATGTGAACCAGCCTTTAAATGGCTGCATAGAAACCGCAGCAGCATATGCAGGCATTATGCAAAATCAAGACATGTTTTGAAACCGTTTCTTGGGTTTTCATCAGTCATATTCCCACTGGGATTCTCAACCATAACTTACTTGAGGGGGAAAAAGTAATAGATCAAAACTTTATTGCCTACTGCATTATATACTGTATTACATTATGTATATATTATGCTTCTTATTATGTAGGGAAGCATCACTATAAAAATATAAAACACTTGAGGCCACAATAGATAAAATAAAAGGGCACATGCGAATTTGAGGGCTGTGATGGAAGGGTTCTGTTGTGTTTTGTTAATGTAAGGATCTTGGCAACCAGGGCTTTGACTAATGAGCCCTCGTTCTTCATTATTTATTATTTTTTTCTGCAGGGAGTAACAGCTCATTGTTTAGCCCCAGAATCTCTTGCAAAGATGGACTGAGATTCAAATTTATGTATCTAATTCAGGACAAGAATTTATTGCAAACAGAAAACCAGCTTTACTTGTACTGGTCACTGCAGCTATTTTATGTCACAAGTAGCAGCAGACTGTGTTATAAAGCGTGAACCAGTCATTTTTTCCCCTGGAGCAGTTATCTGCAGACATTATACCCCACTCATTAAAGGGCAAAAAGTATTTTCAGCCTAGTAAACACAAAACAACAGTTTATTTAACCAGAAACTGGCGAGATAATGGGTCTTTCTTCCCTTCAGCAATCTGTAAGCATGTAGTGCTAGTCTACAAAACCACGCTGTAAAATTGTGCTATCCTGGAATGAAACTGGCTGATCACAGTACGCCGTTGTAGTAGGAAGAAAAAAGGAATAATTGTGTCTTCAGTGTAGAAAGGGCAAAGGAAGGAAGAAAGCATGTTTAAGCATCACATCAGCGTTCTGATTTTAAGCCTACAAGCATATTTAAAAGTAGGTCATGTTTTTGTCTTGTTTCCTAGCCCTGTCCGATGCGGAGTTTTCTGAGAAAAGATTTTTTTCATCTTATTCTTTAATTATCACTGAATATTATACATAAAGTTCAGTGAAGTTCCAAGGCTGTAACAGTTTAAGTTACTTTTCAAACTTCTCCTCCTTGGATAATGTATTAAATTTTGTCCCATGTTTTCTCCAAGGAGCTCTAAGTGGGTTGCAAGCACCTACCATTCCCAGTTTTGCCTCACAACTACCCTCAAAGAGGATGTGATTAGCCCAGAGTGACTCAGTTGGCTGATGGCTGAAATGTGATCTGAAAGGTGGACTCCTCTGTCTTCATGGGATGCTTTAACAACAATACTAGACATAACATGTAAAGCATCTCACATATAGGCACTTTCTGCATGAGTCATTTAACCCTGGCCAGGGCTGGGATTAAAACTGTTTGGGGTTTGTATTGGTCACTGCATGGCTCTTCGCATGGCTTCTGCCCCTAAATCAGCCTTGCCTGGGTTAAATGGCAGGACCTGGGATATCCGAGAATCGCACTGTGCACTATTCTTTTTGAATATCCCAGATTGCTGCTGTTCCCATGCAAAGGGCCCTGGGTAGTTGCTGCTGCTTTTACCTGCAGTGTTGGTGTTGGGAGTTCTGGGAACTTCATGCAAAAAACCCCCTATGAAGTGAGCAGTGAAACTGAGCGCAAATTGCCCTTCGTACACTCTTCCATCAGCAGTTTTTCTCTTTGGCACAAAAAATTCCACCTTGACTATTCAGCTCATTGTCCATATGGGTCCCACACCTGTCAGAATCAGCTTTTTTAGACACTTTAGGATTGCAGGGGAGAAGGTGTAAGTAAGGAAAAAATTTTCTGAATGTCATTTTACTCTTCTACATAGGATAATCTATTGTTCGTTTTTCTATTTTCAGATACTCTCTTCATATACTCACAGTACATTAATCCATTTCTTATTATCCTTACCTGAATCCACATTCCTTTTTCTTAGGATTTAACTAGTTAGTAGGGTTATCAAACTCCAGATGAGGCCTGGATTTCTCCCAGAGTGTGATTTATTTCAGGCTACAGAGATCAGTTCTCTTGAAGGAAATGGCCACTTTGGAGGGCGGACTGTATGGTGTCACATTTCTCCATCCATCCCTAGGCCGCACACTTCAAACACAAAACAACATCAGTTGATCAATGCTTTCTAATTCAGTGAGATAGCTTTTTTCCTCACAAGCATCTAAAAATGTTTCCTCAGAAACAGAGCAACCCTTTCTGTATGGTTTTGTTCAGTAGGGGAGCTTGTGACAAATCTTCTCCCACCCTTTGTTAAAGTATATGTATAAGAAAATAGATTAATTGGGCTTTTCCACTCAGTCTTAGGAAAGCTGCAGAGTCACAGTACCTCATTACTGCCTCCCTCCTTTTGTCATAAATTACTCAGCACCTGAGGGTTCTTAACAGATAAGGTAACTAGAAGAATCTATTAAATACATACATTTTAAGGAGTTGACACAAAAGAGATAAAGTAAGTTTACAAATCATCAGTTACTTACACCATCAGATTGCTGTAAACAGTTTAGAAACTGAATTGTGGAAAGCTTTCATGGCCGGATTCAACTGGTTCTGGCCACACAACTGGTTCACGGCCACACAGCCCGGAAAACCCACCAGAACCAGTTTAGAAACTGTTACAGGGATTTGATATGTTTCTCAGTCCCTGAACAGATAACATTACAAGTAACTTCAAATAACAAAGATCTTTTAAAGCTGTCCTCTCTAGACAGTTACAAATCTAGCTGAGCCTGTGAGCCCCCTGATGTTAAGAGTTCTCAGACTTCCTTCTCCACTAGATAATCTGAGATAGAACATTTGTCCTGAGGTAAAAAGCATAGCAGTTCACCCTTCCACCAGTCTAAGGAAATTCTCCTCAGAGATTAGTTCCTATTCACCCAAAATATTTGTTTTTCCTTTTAGGATTCCCACTTTTGACTCTCAGAAGAATAATCCTTCCCTCTTTGAGCTCTCCCTGCGAAGCCTCTCTGCCTCTCCAGAGTCCTCCCACCCCTCACAGAGAGAACCACAATTCCTGTGTGTGTGTCTGTGTTTTGACTGCTACTAGGGACCGCTAGTGTAGGTCAGGGCAGCCGCTTGTCTGTCTGACACTTTCCCTCATTAAGATTAGCGCTCCCCTCAGAGTATAGAGATACTCTCTCAACCTGCTCATCTCTCCAACTATTTTTTCCCCCCAACATCACCAACTGATCACCTGGCATTCTCTCCTCCCGCCAATCAGAAGTTAGCGTTTGTTTCCTTCTCTACTGAACTCTTTCCAGTCATGTTGGTTCTTGTCAGTTATATGTTACATGTTAAGCTTAAGAGTCCTGTAATCCATCATAGCATTTATTTATTTATTTATTTAATTAGATTTTTATACCGCCCCATCCCCGAAGGGCTCTGGGCGGTGTACAACATATAAAAATACAATATAAAACAAGTAAACATTTAAAGCAGCAATAAAAATGGCGTCCAGCATTCCTATAGTAAAAAGTCCCTCCCCCCCTTAAAGAGGGAGGCATGGCGAGTCTCATTAGATGACAGGTGGCCCAGATGTCAGGGCCAAAGAAAGGGGACACTATTAGCGGCTGGTTCCTCCAAAGGCCCAGCGGAACAGCTCCGTCTTACAGGCCCTGCGGAACTCCCCAAGGTCCCACAGGGCCCGGACAGCTGGAGGAAGAGCGTTCCACCAGGCCGGGGCCAGAGCCGTAAGGGCCCTGGCCCGTGTGGAGGCCAGCCGCATCATGTTTGTTATATGCTGAAGAAATGCCTTGATTATATTTTTCAATTGGGTGGCATCACATTGCAATTGGGAGGCATCACATTGGAAACTATAAACCACATGGCAATAGATTAGAAGACTATACTCTTGATGGTAAATAACATTTAAGGTTGTTTCCTTCAAGCCATCTTCTTCTTTTCTTCTATTTTTCTCCTCCTTATATTTTCAATCTGTTCTGATTTTCCATTTTACTGTGTTTTTCCAATTTTGTTTCCAACTGTCATTAATATTTTGGATTATAAATATCAGTCGAACAAGACAAAAAACAGCTTGAACATGTTTCTGGCTACTTATGCTGTTAAGTTGGGAAGAAGATTCTAGATATGGTGCCTGTCATTTCAGCATTTTGAGATGGCAGTTCCTTATCTCTTCTTATAACATGGGATTGCTATTTTTGTGTGCATCTCTCCGTACTTGTGCATGACCATGAAATGTCAGGGATCTTGTACTGTCACTGACAGAAAATGGAAACTTTATACCTTTTACAGGTCTTTATGCCTGTTGCACTTGCTGACTCTGTTGTGATTGAAAATAAAGTCAGAATATAGTCTGTATACTATCAAGTTTCAGTCTGATGTCTTTCATTCTTTGCAGCTTGATTCTGGCCTTTGTGATAAGAATTAGTTTTATGCATTGCCCAAAGCAGTCTGGGTTGTTTGTGTTCAGAGTGAGGAGAAAATGTTCTATCAAGCATCCATAGTTCCTGATGTCCTAGATCAGGGGTAGGGAACCTGCGGCTCTCCAGATGTTCAGGAACTACAATTCCCATCATGCTGGTAGGGGCTGATGGGAATTGTAGTTCCTGAACATCTGGAGAGCCGCAGGTTCCCTACCCCTGTCCTAGATTCTCTTACTTTTGCCAGCCTGACACAGCTATGCCCATTCATCCATTTTGCCAGTTTAACAAGCAAAGAAGGTTGATTGCATTTTCTAGGATGCCCCTCGTTATCCACAACCAGCTATCAGCAAGGAGATAAGAAGTTTATAGGCTTGAGGAGGAGTCAGGCTCCTTGTCTAGAATGGTCTCCCTAAACGGGTCATCAATTTTTTGTGCCTTTGCTAAGGTGGTGCGCCAAGACACGTTTCCTATGCAGTGTAATAAAATGGCTTCAGCCAGAACTCTGATATAATCAGGTTTCATGGAAGTTAGTGAAGGATGTTTGTTTCTGTGCCACAAAATGCACAGACATGGATGAAACTATTTTTTTTAAAGGAGTGGGTTTGCTAGGTTGCAGGTTTGAGGAAGGGATAGGTGGGTGAGATGTGGAAAGCAAAAGATAGCACAAACACTTTCTCTTTAATAACAAAAACTTCTGGACACAGTTTGTTTATTAGACCTAGGTGGAGGAGCAGAGCAGCATGGGAACAAATCTTGGCATTGGGTGACCTGCCACATGATGAATCCCCTCCCCAGCCTGCTTGCTGGGGGAAACCTGTGGAATTACACGTAAATGGAGCCATGTGGACTCTGGCCTCTCCATGGTCCCCTTGTCATCTGGAGGCATATGCTAACCAATAACTCCCACCCGGACGTGTGGCTGAGTAGCTACACAATCCATGGCCCCTTGTTGGGGTAACCAGCAATGAGGCAGGTGGACAGGCTCACCCAAAGATCCATCCTGATGCTCAACCAGCCAAAGAGCAGGGAGTTCCAGGCCCTGCTCTTGTCAAAGCTCCTAAGCCTGTAGCCAGCTTTGCACAGTGTATTGGATCCCATGTTACCAAATGTCAGAGATCCACTCTGAGAAGAGCATTCCATCCTCCCAAAAAAGGAGTTGTCTGAATGAAATATTGGGCGTAGGATTACCCACACACTGAGAGACATCACAAACTGTGTGATGCCCTTGCAAACTTTCTGCCTGGCCTGGTCCCCTCTTCTTTCCCAACGCTCCAGCAAGCATGAGCAAAACAACATGAACCCTGAGTGTCTTTGAAGTAGAGTCCAAAGGTTGCAGTGAGATTAAGGTATGCTGTTCTAAACTGAACAATCATTCTTCCCTATCTGGATAACAAAGGCCTGGGGTGGGGCCCACAGGAAAACCTCAGCCACCACATTGGGGAGAAGGGTCTCCCATTTTATTCCACAAAGACTTGACCATGAAATGAAGGCCTACTTAGGGGAAACGACCCTGCGGGTGAGGTTAAGATGTTGAAGCAAAACCTGCATTTCCTGCAGGGTGCATTTTTTTCTTGTCCATAAACCCAGCCAACAAGCTTTTCAGCATGACTGATTTGCCCTCAGGGAGGCTCGATGTGCTGTTCACCATATCCAGGAAGATTTCCAAATACACCAAACTGGTGGCCCAGCCCCCAGTCTCCTCATGAGCTAGTTTCATCCACGTCTGTGCATTTTGTGGCACAGAAACAAACATCATCCTTCACTAACTTCCATGAAACCTGACTATATCAGAGTTCTGACTGAAGTCTCCGGTCCTGCTTCACAGGCCACTCTTGCAGGTCTGCCTGAGCCTCAACTTGCTCCATCCGATTCAGCAGTTGCACTGAAGTCTGCAAAATGTCCTTCCCAAAAAATAACAGAGCAGCCTGTGCAGTGTTGCACTCCCATTGCTCTCCCACTGGGCACACTCTTGAAGTTTGAGGGCGGAGGGGAGTTCTATCCTTATGGACCCCATGGAGGAGAAAGCTCATATGGATCCTATACGGGGAGCTCTCCTCTGCAGCTTCCATATGCCCTCTGTAAGCGGGCCCCGGGTGGCTGCTTGGGACACTCACCCCACCAGTGCAGCCCAGCTTTATGCTTGAGTGCCAAGGCCTGAAGGCGGCTACCCTTTAGCAAAGACCTCTTTAGAGGCCCTTTTTGGAAGCATGGCTTCTATCCAATGGTGAAGTCACAGGCCCAAGCCTCATGTGGGCCTTGCAAGCTGCTGAAGGCAGAAGCCTCGGCCTCCTGATCCATGCCAAAGCCCTTAATCCAGAAGAGAAACCCAAATGGTTGACCCAAGAAAGAGGGATGAGGCTGAGGCCCTGTAGGCTTTGCAGCCGTGCCACATCTGCCTGACACAGCCAGCTACTCCAACTTCTAATGAGGGCCCCATGTGACTGGTTGGCTGCATCTTCTTCCTCCTGCCTCCCCACCCTCCTGCACTGCAACTGGTGGCACGGATAGGTCTGGACTGATTATAACAGGTCTTGCATCTTGCACGTTTAGGAGCATCCTCCCATGCAGGGCGTACTCTGGTGAACCTTTTTTCCATTATAGATTTAAACTTTAACCTGCTTAATTTCATGCTGCTGTTAATAGCACTGGAGTCAATAAAATTGCACTGGAGCCAACAGGCCAATAAAAAAACAAAGGTTATAATACTGCACTATGTTAAAATGTTGCACTGTTCTCTTTGCATCAGGATGGGAATGAAGAAATGAACTGCCTGTGGTTTGGTTTTTAACGAGGATTTATTTTTCTCCTTAGACCAGCATTAAATAGTGATTATCTGCTGTAGTTATCATCTAATGACTGTCTACTGTAGTAAGCTGTTTAGAGAGAGATGCTAGATATTGTTTGTGCTTCAGCTTCTGCTGGTCTCTTAATGCAAAGGATTTCAGAGGTGTTTTTAATGCTCCCTTTAGCATACAGATTCATAATAGGTTTTCTGTGCAATTCCTTCCCAGGTTTGTGGAGAAAAGCAGCGGTTTGAGAAGCTTATGGAACATTTCCGAAATGAAGATAACAATATCGACTTCATGGTAAATATTGGAAGCTTGTGTTGCATATTTCTCTGTGTTTTCATATACTTTGAAGAACATTTATTGTTTTAAGTGTATATTACACTTATACAGAGGAGTTTCAAAGTTTCTTGCAGTAAGCCTACCCAAGGGCAAAATTATTTAAATCTGCAAAAAGAAAACTGTAGTCACATTGGGTAGTACAAAATCACATTGGGTAGCAAAAAATCACAATGTGCTACTGTAGACACATTTCTCGGCTTCAAGCTTCCCAGCCTGACGGCCCAAATAACACGACGCCGCCCCTAAGGCCGTTAAGCACAGAAGCTGGCGCTGTCTAGGAAACGCAGGAGCATCGGGCCTCGATCTTCCTCCCACCTCCCCAGAGGCGGCGCCAGGCTGCCCCTCTAAAAACGCTGTTTGAGGCAAACAGCGTGTTCCCTAACGCCATGCGCGAACGGCACCGCCAAGGGTATACATCGCGAAGTTTGCTCTGCCGTCTCTATCTCGCTATCCTCGCAGCTGTTTCTCTACCCGGATCATTGAGACCCTTCCTCCGCTGTCCTCCTGTAACCCTGGAGGCTCTGGAGGGCAGCGTGGGCGGAGTCTTAGTAGTCCAGCAGGGTGACGAGGACGACGAGGTGAGTGTGGGGGACAGGAAAGAGGTGATGTTCCTGCGTCTGCGATTTCTCCCAAGGCCAGCCTCATATGCGGTGGCCGGTGCAGGGCCATTGGGTGGTATATGAACAAAAGCAGGCCAAAAAAAAAGTGCTACTTGATGATTTTTCACTTCTGTAGATCTACATGAAATGGTCATCAGCCACTTTAGTTAGTGATGTTACAGCAAACAGTAATATACCAGTGTGAGAATATCTATCCGCAGTTCAAAAGGAGGCTGACTGTGAGTGGAGGGAAGCGGTCCGGGGCAAAGCTGTGCTCATTGACACATCAGCCTGCTCTGGCGGTGAAGCAAAATTGAATTCGTTCTAGAAGTGCTCTTGCTTGGTGCAGAGAGGATAGAAAGTGAAAGCAGGGGAAATAGATCTGTACAAGAAATCTTGCTGCGAGGGACATTTGCCTCCATCATACAGCAGGCATGTTGTACATAATCGGCCTGTGAGAACCTTATGACATGAGAATCAGAACATAGATGGGGAAGTGGGGTGTTCCCCTTCTTGTTCCATATATAAATGTAGCACTTCTATTTTCACTAGTTTCCCAGTTTGCTTTTGCTGAATTATTCACTGATACCACTTCTTTTTTGAATGGCAGTTACAAAACATACAGAATAGATTGCATGATACACCAAACTTGCTGATTTATCAGTCTTACCTACTGAAAGTCTGCCATTACCTACTGAAAGTCTGCCAATAACACCTTGGTTTTGCCACTGAAATATTTGTGAAAGCAATCTCTAGAGCAGTGGTGGTGGAACTCATGGCACTTCCATGGATACCTCATCAGCCTTGCCAGCATGGCCAGACTACCACGCTGACAGGGGCTGATGGGAATTGTAGTCCATGAACATCTGGAGTGCCATAGGTTCGCCACTATGGCTCTAGAGCAGGGGTAGGGAACCTGCGGCTCTCCAGATGTTCAGGAACTACAATTCCCATCAGCCCCTGCCAGCATGGCCAATTGGAGAGCCGCAGGTTCCCTACCCCTGCTCTAGAGGATTTCTTAATGTCCTGTTCCAGTTTCAGAGCTTAAGGAAGATGTTCTCCCCCATTCCCAAGATGGTATGATGGGGTGTGAGTGAGTACCTCACAGTCACTGTAACTTAGATCTTTTAGACACTAGAGTTCTTTAAAGTGAAATCACAGTATAAGTGCCCATGAAAGGTATAAGACTGAAGGTCTAAAAAGGCTACTGGGGCAAGAACTCCTTGGTAGGAGTTGTAGTATATGAAAATTGCCTGCCTTGTTTGAATTCTAGCTAGATGTATCATTTTGGGTTCCCATGTTTGTATTGTATTAGTACCATAGGCCACAGTGGCATAAGTTGATCTGCTGGGAATTCTAATTGGCCCTGTAGCACCTGTCATTAAAAATGCTAAAACTCCACAACAAAATAGTATATACATATCTTTTGAAGGACATGGCTTATATTCACTCACAATCAGAAATATGTTCAAAGTACCAACAACAACATTCATGGAAGAATTATCTGACAGCCTGTCACAGACATACTTCTCCATCCTATTCGTAATGATACGTCAGGCAACTAGTGCAGCTGTTTATAAAGAGAAGTAAGAGATGAAAAACCCTGAGGGTATTTTTGACTTCTTTCAGCAGCTGACAGACTTTGTATCTAGAATTAAAGGGAAGAAATGAGCGACATGTGGCCAGTTAACCAGACAGCTACTTCTCTGACAGGGAAAAAAAAGCAGATTCAAATAGCAAACAGCATCATGAGAATGGGCTCAGAACTGTTACAATGAGAATTTTTTTTGGACGACTGGGCCTAGATTGAAATTGGATTCAGGAAGATGATAGGAAGTTTTGGGCCAGGTCAGTGGCTACACAGAAACAGTGTGTCTTATTTTATACTCTTGGTGTACACATTGTCCACATTCTTTGTATCTTACACAAAAGCAGTTCCAAGAATACCAAAAGCAGGAAAACAGTTAAAGATGGATAAAGGGAAGGATTCACAGCTCAACTGTTGCAGTCGGGGCAGGGAGAGTCTTCCCAAAGAATCATGTGAAATGGTTTAGAGAAACAGATTTTTCTGTGAGGTGCTAACTAGTTGTTCTAGGGGCCAAAACTGTTTGCTTTGACAGATGCATCTTCTTACTGCCTTTTGCAGAAGCTGTTAGAAAACTGGGAACAATGAGATGGGGGCATCAAACATAACCCTTGCTACATTTCATTCCAGGTGCTGCTGGGTGTGTGGCAGAGTAAATGCTGACAATCCTTAGGGCAATATTAAGCCCATAAACATCTGCAGACTCACAGAAGAAGCATTCAATAGTATTTCTGTTTCAAGTCTCTAATGAGATGTGCCTCACAACACATTGGGGAGTTAGGGCTGTAAGATTTGGGCTGGTTACAAATAAAACCTATACCCTTGGGTTGTTTATCCCCTACTTCCTTTCCTTCTTCTCAACTGTTAAAATATAATCATGAAGAAGAAACAGTTGAGAATTAATGGCATATGGCTTGTCAGATCAGAATCATCCGTTGCCATCTGGTTCTAACTCAATCTGCATGTTGTTAGAACCAACATGTGGCATATGTGTTACACAAGGTTTGGGAAAGGAGGTGAGCTTCGTATCTGCGGAAGGTCATTGTGGACCCATGGGCCATCTGAGTTGTGAGACCATTTGGGTTTTCAATCTTGATAATGTTTATCAGCGTGATGGAGACGGGGTCAACCCAAGTTCTGTGGTTCTGTCTGAAACATGAATAATTACACTGCAATGTTTACGCTATACTGTTGACCTTGACTTGACATTAAACCTGGGGTATGGGAAGTTTTCCCCCAGAAGTAAGCACTCCTGCAGTAAAAAAGAAAAGAATATCTGAAGAGACATTTTAGACATTCTTGTGACTGTTGTGTCCTTTTAAAACAATCCAGATATTTAGCTTGAGGAAAACAGATTCTTTTGCTTGAGTTACATTAAATATGTCGACAGTTAGATGTGAGGATTAGTTGCCATCATAGCTACCATTTATTCAGTCTAGTCAGTTTTTATTTTCTTACTTCACTGGTTTGTATCAATCATATTTCTGGTTTGTAGGAGTACAGCTGAGAGTTTGGTGAAATAGTTGATTTAATGAAGGAAATTTTAACGACTTTCCAGAGTTGGTCTCAGGCATAAGTAAATTGCAATTTAGGGCCTCAAATTTTGAGGACCCTTGAATACTACAAAATTATTTAAAATTACTACATTAGCACGTTCAGTAATGCTAAGGGAAACTTGGCAAAGTTCACATGTCTTAATATGGCCCCGAGGCTCGCCATATCTTTAACCTATTAAGAAAAGGAGCAGCACAATTTATAGAAAAAGGTGAGGCTGCAGCATTGACTTTCAATTAATTTGAAGAAACAGGAAAATGTCCTCTTGGGAAATTCTTTCCAAGAGCTGTGCTTTTGGCTTATATATTTCCACGGTCTTCCCCATCTGAATTTTCTGATAGCCAGATGTGGGGTTGCCAGGCTGTGGTTAGCAACTGGCCAGAGGTTTGTGTGGAGGCAATGGCATAGTGCCAATGGGGCGGCGGGACGATGCCCCAGGTGCCGCCGCAGCGAGGGTGTAGGCAGGCCGTGGAGGGAGCGTTTGGGGGGTGTTCCAGGGCAGGGCATTGGCGGGTGCACCGCAGCAGGGGCACAGGGTATATGCATGGCCCTGGCACAGTTCCCCCTCACTCCTCCCCTGTGTGGAGGGACATGTAGGGGGCTGCAACATTGTGTGCGCTGCTGCATCACTTATAGAGGAAACCCTGATGTGACTTTAGGGTTGCTCTAGAGACTTCCAGAAATTCTGCGGTTCTACCCTAGAGTTCTGGCAATTCCTAGAACTATTCTATGTCTTTTATGGGTTTTCCTCAGAAATGACATAGCAGCACACATGACACCGATGTTTTAAAAAGTTATTTTTTCATGGAAAGCTGTCATAGTGAGAGACCCGGCAACCATAATTAAATGTTCAGAAAATTTCTTTTTTGAAAAGTGAAAAAATTATTCAGTAAAAAGTTAAATACAAGGTATGTATTATAAATGTATAAAGGTTTGTTCTGAAAATTCAGATTCTGAGGATTCTGCATCCCTCCTCACATTCTGTGTATGTAGAATATACAGAATTGTTGTTTAACAAGACAGCCAACCTCAGGAAAACAAATTTGCTCCTGTCAAAAAGAAAGGATATACCTCTATTGCATCTATTATCAATATCCATATTGTGGTAACTGTTGCTTTGCAGGTGGCATGCATGCAGTTCATCAACATAGTGGTTCACTCAGTAGAAGACATGAATTTCAGAGTTCATCTCCAATATGAGTTTACAAAACTAGGCCTGGATGAATATTTGGATGTGAGTATAACTGGCTCATCATTGACTTCCAGTCATGGTACCAGATGTGACTATTTGGATGTGTTTGAGTTTTGTGCTAGAATTTTTAACAGAACTGGCAGTGTGTTTGTGTATGTGTCTTTATTGTATTTTTTAATCGTCAAATATTGGCCCTAAAAAAAACCCCAAGTTAGAAAAAAAATGACAATAAAATCAGCATTGTAGTCACACCGAAATCAAATCTGTCATAAGTCTGAAGGAAGATTTGGTGTTTTCCCCTCCCCATTTATACAAAGGTGAACCCTTACTACCTCTTTTTAACTGCAAGGCATGTTTTCTTCTCCAAGGATATTGCTCTTTTGCATGCCATGGATGATCGCTTAGCTAGGGGGCTGTTGTTTTCATTTGCTTGACTTCAGAATCATCTGCAAGACAGTCCGAATCCTGGTGGGAGGGAGTGTGTGGAATCCTTTTTACTTTGTATTGATATGTGGTGACCACCCAGCTCCTGATGCCAAGAGAGTGAATAGAACCAGATGCTACACACGCTTCTAGTGCAGTGACCTTTGCTCCAACAAAACGCTTCTGCTACGTGCTCCTCCCTCAGCTACACTGGCCTCTCCAGAAAGGCAGCTGGATCCATTTCAGGCTTTCTGGCAGGCAATGCTCAGTTCCTTTTCTCCCTCCTGCTGATCCTATTGAGTCAGCGTAGTGACACATTGCTCAGACTACAGCTGTGCAGACTTCTGAGGGTTTTATTCATTCTGTATCCCCGTCATTCAGTCACAGGAATCATGAGACACAATTGCCTTCTTGGCAGAACTGATTTAACCACAACTGTGAAGATGGAATGAACTCATGATTATGCGGGTATAACTGAGAGAAACTGCGGTTACCAGAAAGAAGAAGAAACTTGAATATCTCACTTTGGCTTCCTTGTGTCATTTCTTTTTTCTAATTATTATATATATATAGCCATATATATATAGCCATATATATATATATATATATATTAAAAAAAAAACACGAAATGGAAAAAAAGAAACATAGGGCCCCTTCCGCACACGCAAAATAATGCGTTTTCAAACCACTTTCACAACCGTTTGCAAGTGGATTTTGCCATTCCGCACAGCTTCAAAGAGCACTGAAAGCAGTTTGAAAGTGCATTATTCTGCATGTGCGGAATGAGTCATAGTTACAGTTAGTTTTAAAGATTGAAAGACAAAGCCATGTCATACATATTATATTATATAACAAAGAACAGTTATCAATAATAACCATATTTAACATGAATTCTAATAATCAAAATATATAAAACATTTATAAGTTTCTTAGATTTTTTCACAAAATAAAGATTATATTGAAACATTCTCATTTTTTGTAACAGGATTAATCATTTACCTGTTTCTTTTCTAACCCCTTTTCAATGGAACATATATCATCAAGGTTAATGAAAATGTATACCCATAATTTCAACAATATTCTTTACTTTTCACTGTTTGTATTTTTTTGAAATAATGTAGGTAATACACTTTCCCATCTGTCTTGAAATTCTTTGGTCTCTTATTCACAAATTTGTCAGTTTTACCATTTTGCATCTTCTATTAGTTTATTTTCCAGTTCTCGTGACTTGGACATTCTTCTGCCTTCCATTTTTGGGCAAGTACTACTCTGGCTGTTGTTATCAAATATTGAACAAGTTTTTCTGAAAATTTTGGTATATTTTTAGGAATGTGCCTAATAATATAGTTTTAACATCCATTGCAAATTTAATTTTTAAAATTTTATGAATTTCTGAATGAATTTATTTCTAATTTCTTAAATTTGTCTGAACATTCACCATAAATGAAGAAGAAGAAAGAAGAGTTTGGATTTATATCCCCCCTTTCTCTCCTGCAGGAGACTCAAAGGGGCTTACAATCTCCTTGCCCTTCCCCCCTCACAACAAACATCCTGTGAGGTAGGTGGGGCTGAGAGAGCTCCCAGGAGCTGTGACTAGCTCAAGGTCACCCAGCTGGCATGTGTGGGAGTGTACAGGCTAATCTGAATTCCCCAGATAAGCCTCCACAGCTCAGGCGGCAGAGCTGGGAATCAAATCCGGTTCCTCCAGATTAGATACATGAGCTCTTAAGCTCCTACACCACTGCTGCTCCTTTTTAAAATTATATATATATATATATATATATATATATATATATATATATATATATATATATATATATATATATATATACACACACACACACACACACACACACACACACACACACACACACACACACACACACACACACACACACAAAATGGAAAAAAGAAACATAATTACAGTTAGTTTTAAAGATTAAAAGACAAAGCCATGTGATACATATTATATTATATTTTCTAATGGACACTTGTGTAAAAAGGGGTTAGAAAAGAAACAGGTAAAATGAACCATCCTCTTCTTTACATTTCCAACATTTCCCTTTATAATTCTTATCCATCTTCTTGATATCCTTTGGAGTGATATAGAACTTTTAAAACTAATTTTCTCTTCATGTTTAGTTGGCTGTAAATTTTATACCTTTTGTACATTGTTGGAAGTATATTTCTTACTTGAAATTTTGCAGTCCATTGGATCGTACATGTTTTCCCTTGTTCTGTTTCTGTATCAAGTTGAAGTAATAATTTATAAATTCATCCTAACAAATTATCTTTTTGCTGTGTAATCTCCATTTCAAATTCTGTCAGTTCCCTTATTGTTCCTCTCGCTGTTTTAATTTCTTTTTTCGTCTTGAAACCACCTGAAAATATAATAGCTGTTGTGTTTTCTTCCCTTCATCATTGATATTTTGCTAGGGTTAATATCTTCTTGAACATCCATCATATTTCCATATGTTATAAACTTAGTATTTTTCACCATGTTCTGTACTGGTTTTTTTCACCATTGATTTTTCTGTTCATAAACCATTATGTAATCCTTCTTCTAAATCTGCCATTTCTTATTTCATTATTCTCTGTCCTGGATTTCTCATCTGATCTGTAATCCAAACAAGACCAGTTGATTGATAATACAATTTAATATTAATGTATTGTTGAAGGCTTTCACGGCTGGATTCAACTGGTTCTGGTGGGTTTTCCGGGCTGTGTGGCTGTGGTCTGATGGATCTTGTTCCTAAAGTTTCGCCTGCATCTGTGGCTGCCATCTTCAGAGGTGTATCACTGAGGGAAGTCTGTTACACACTGAAGATGCCAGCCACAGATGCAGGCGAAACATTAGGAACAAGATCCACCAGACCACGGCCACACAACCCGGAAAACTCATCAGAACCAATTTAATATTAGTTACTTCTTGTCCTCCTCCCTTCTTCTCATCTTGTAAAACTTTGAATCTGATACTTGGCGGGGGTTTTGCCATTCCATCTAAACTTGAGCCGTATTCTTTTTATAATTATCTTTAAATATTATTTTATTTTCTCTTCCAAGTTTACTCCCAAATATTTAAAACATTTTAGCCCATTAAATGCTATAAACAATGAATAATGTCAACATTTTAGTCAATTCACATAAATCAATAATTAACTATCAACTGAATTTCTTAGTCTTTAATATTTATGAAGTAGAGAAAACAAAAATTGAATAAAAAAGGATAAGGCAGTAAACAAAAAAGAAATGTGAAGACAAACCTTGTGTCATTTCCATCTCTCTCTCTCTCTCTCTCTCTCTCTCTCTCGCTCTCTATTTGTCTGTCTCTCTGTTCATGATGTGAATATGCATAAGTATAACTGACAAGGAGTTAAGAGGATACACATCTATAAACTTGTGTCACAATCTTTTTATAGTTCTGTTAGGAAAATTACCAAGTGGAGGGCAGCAGAGGGACGTTGTCAGCCTCTATAAGAGCAATCCTGGGCAGGTTTACTCAGAATCCTACTTATGTTGGACTTACTCACAGGAAAGCATGCTTAGAATTGCACTGCTTGAGTCCCCATTGGGAAGGAAAGTCGGGTAAAGCTAAATAAATAATAAAGTTTTCGAAAACTATCTGAAAACTAAGAGGGTTCGTATATCCAGGTGAAGTGCATATTACCCTGTTGCTGAATGAAGGAACTGATTACCCAGTCAACTGCAAGTTTATTGAATAGTAGAAGAACTGGGTAAAAATATTCAATTTCATGGCATTCCTTAGCCTTTGAGCTTGGGATGAAGAGTTGGGAGAAGACTTTAAAAAGAAACATATTTTGCTGAGAAGTCATAACTGATGAGTTTTTTTCTTCCCCTTTTAACTACAGTTAAGCTTTTGTGCCCATTTTGGCATCTTGAATTGTTTTTCTTTTCCTGTTATTCCACTGATAGGGACTTCATATATGAAAACCATATTTTTGTTGCTTAAGAGCTAACTTGCTCTCATTGATTTTCTGGCTCAGTTCCACAATATAACACAGACAGAGTTCCTTTCATATCTGATAGGAATATTTATGCTGCGTCCCTGCTAATGTTACATTCCTGCTTGGGAACTATTGTTTATCTATAACAGGGGTGTCCCAGGGGCTGATGGGAATCGTAGTACACAAACATCTGGAGGGCCAGGGTTGGACACCCCTGGTCTAAAAGGAAACTTAATGGCCATCTCTTTCTGAGATACCAGTTCGAGGATAACTTTTTTCCCTAGTGAGTTCAGTTGAATCAAAGAAACATATTTCTGGAATGACTCCAGTGGGCTTAGAAGACTATAACTTTGCTTAGGATGTCACTGTGAGTCTCTTTCTAGTTAAAAGGAACGGCTTTCAACATTTCCTGAGAATTGGGAGGAGAGCAAGGATGTAGGTGCGGTTTTTCCCCCCAGGTTCAACCCCCCCATTACATGCCCAAAGGTCTACCCCCCCACTTGTATTTTTTTTGTATTTTTAGTGGTTTTTTCAATTTTTGGACTGTAGGGGGCGCAGCTTTTAGTCTAGCAGTACCGACATTTCAGGGATTTGTTGGGAGACTCTCCTGATGATACCACCCAAGTTTGGTAAAGTTTGGTTCAGGAGAGTCCAAAGTTATGGACTCCCAAAGGGGGTGCCCCATCCCCCATTGTTTCCAATGGGAGCTAATAGAAGATGGGGGCTACTTGAGGGTCCATAACTTTGGAGCCCCTGAACCAAACTTCATCAAACCTGGGTGGTATCATCAGGAGAGTCTCTTAAAGATACCCTGAAAGTTTGGTGCTGCTAGCTTAACAATTGCACCCCTGACAGCAGGCGCCCCCCAAATTTCCCCAGATTCTCCTTTTAAAACCACCCCATTTGGCATGGATTTAAAGGGAGAATCTGAGGTCCCCAGTTTAAAAATTGAAAGTGATGCTGTTCCAGGGTGGGGGATAATCCACCCCAAAACAGCATCACTTTCAATGTTGTTTTAACTGGGGACCCCAGATTCTCCCTTTAAGGTGAATTTCAAAGGAGAACCTGGGTTCCCTAGTTTAAACACTGTTTGGGGGAGATTCCAGCATCACAGCGTCCGCCCATGGGGGAGCGCAAAACTCAGATTTTGCACCAGGCTCCATTTTCCCTAGCTAAGCCTCTGCCCAGAAGGGGCTGCCGGCTGCCAGCCGGTGGGTGGGTGGAGGGCAGGGCAGGGGAGTCTGCCATCCCTGGCCTCGGAGAGCTGCTTTTATAAGCACTGAGGTCGGGGGTGTGGCATGGGGATGCGTGGCCACACCTCCAGGGGCGAGTGGGGGCATGGCCCCGCCCCCTGAACCCATGCCATAAAAAATCTATACCTACGTCACTGGAGGATGGGATTTCCAAATGCACAGAATCATAATGAAAAAGTCAGCCTTGGATTTTACTGCCTCTGCCTGTGCCTCCACTAGTGCAGTCTCATAGAGAATAGTCTTGTTTTCAGCCCTAGAGGCATGTGGGATGGGTGAGATAAAAGAGAAATAACTTTTTCAGATTGTCCTGCCAGTCATTCCTATTATTCATATCTTTCAAATTCTTAGTTTCAGGAGTGCAGCAGTCTGCAAGGTAATGTGGAATGTAGCTTCCCTAACCTTTTTTAAAAAAAGCTCTTCGGGGTTTTTAGAGGAAAAGCCCTCAATTTAAAATGTATCAGTAATAACTGTAAAATTTCAGTAACATGGATTATTGGCGTTATCCTAATTGTAGGTCCATTAATTTTGTATCAAATTCATTTGGTGACTTCTGTTTTTGTTGTTTTTGCTTTTGGACTTTCAGAAGCTGAAACACACAGAGAGTGATAAGCTGCAGGTGCAGATTCAAGCTTATTTGGACAATGTGTTTGACGTGGGAGCTCTGCTGGAAGATGCAGAGACAAAGAATGCTGCCTTGGAAAGAGTGGAAGAACTGGAAGAAAATATATCTCATGTTAGTATAAACACTGATGTTTTGTTTTTTAAAGCAAGATGGTTAGGTAAGCTGATGTATTATCCTTGCAAATGAGTGGGCTGCACAAGGATTATTGCATCAGTTCATTCAACTGTTAAATTTCAAATATATTTCAAATGGCCTACACCAATATACCAGTAACACTCTTGCTCTCATGTTGTTGTTTTCCTCTTGATGGGAAAAATCAGAGACGTAGAGGGAAATTAATTTTGCTTGTATCAAATCATACTTGAACGGGATTTTTAGTCCAATTTACAATTGTATGCCGAGTTTCCAGCATGGTGTGAGAGCCAGCATGATAGTGATTAACAGCAGTAGATTCTAATCCGGAGAGCTGGGTTTGATTCCCTTCTCCTTCATGTGAAGCCTGCTGGGTGAGCTTGGGCTAGTCACAGTTCTCTCAGAACTCTCTCAGCCCCACTTACCTCACAAGGGGAGAGAAAGGGAAAGAGTGTTTAAGCTGCTTCGAGACTCCTTACAGGAGAGAAAAGCGGGGTATTAATCCAAACACTTCCTCATTATCTTGGGAGTATTACATCACATCACCTTAATGACTGCAGATCATCACTGAATGGCCTATTACTAGGGATGAAATTCCGGCATGTTCACAACAAAGTATCTGCAGAACCTCAGTTCTCCCCGCACTCATTTTTGATACTTGGAAAGACTATTCCTGGGGTCCCAGGACCCATGGGGACTGCACTGAGGAAGGAAAAAGGGAAAGAATTTTCTGCTTCAACTAGGTCTGATCCCAGCCACACTCCTTTAATTTTTATTATTTACTAAACAGGTGATGAACTTTGCTCTAGGGGTTTGCTGAGAGTTGCCATCTTGTTACATATTTATTTATGACATAGAATTGACTTTGGGCAGCTTCATTTTGACTCGTGAATGGTGCATGTCATATATGGAACTGTCATCATCATCATCAACCTTTATTGGCATTGACAGATAATAAATCATAATAAATAAATAATAAAACAGGATAAAAAGCAAAAAAGCTATGCAAATAAAGGGAATAGTTAAATGTTCAGATAAGAGCAGGGGTGCTGGGCTAGCACCAAGAGTTTTGCCATGTCTTCAAACTTTTGGGGATTTTGATCATACATGGAATTGTCTATTCATGAATTTCTGTCGTCCTTGTCGTCTCCAATCACTGTCCTTTGTGCTCCAGTGCCATGAGTGAACTCAAACTGTTTTTTGATTATTTGTTGAGTTATGTAGCTGTGGAATATTTTATTTCAATTGAATACAATTCCAGATGGAATCACTTGGGACAATAGCTTCAGTGTGAACATTGCAATAGGCTGGAAAAAATTAATTTGCATATAAATTGCAGTCCTTGGACTTATAAATCAGACACATGTGACCAGTTGGAATTCCATGTCATAAAAGTACACATAGAAATCTCAGTTGATCCCAAAATGGACAGCATGTGTTTGCAAAGTAGATCAGGACTGAGGAAGCATGACCTTTGCCAGAGGTCCCAAACCTTTTGGAGTCAGCAGTTACCATTGGAATTCTGACACAAAGTTGTGGATGCAACCACAAAATGGCCGCTGGAAGAGGGAGAACCATCACAAAATATCAAGTTAGATTACACATAATAGTAATGAGTAATAGTTTAACATTTCAGTAGGCATAATGGTATGCAGAATAGCTTAACATTTCAGGTTAAACTCTGCTTAACAGGATACCTTTTAAAATGTTTGTGTAAAAATTATTTGAAAATATTTTCTTACATCCCCATCTTAGCTTCAGTCACACAGTGATAATCTCTGTGCTATGGTGACAGCTGCCACTGAAGCAATTTTTTTTAATCTTTGTATCCAGTTAGCTCTCCAGTGGCCAATTAGAAGCCCTGCTGGATAAAAGTCCCTCCTGGCCCACTGACTTTATAAAAGTATGTGGGCAGCAGGAAAGATGTTGGCAGATGCCATGGGCCCCATGCCGGGGACCCTAAATTTGACCTTAACCTATCAGTCTATTGCATCCTAATATTATACACATTAGTAATGGTTCCTAAAGTTTTCACAGGTGTCCTGTTTTCAGACATGTTAGTTCGAATGTGCCAAAAGATCCTAAGTATACATGCATATCATATCACAGTGGCAAACAGTAATAAGCGTGCATAACAGTACACTCCTAATCATGGTTACACTCTGAAATCAGTGGGCTTACAAGAGAGTAACTGCTTAGGATTCCACATTATTATTATTATTATTATTATTATTATTATTATTATTATTATTATTATTATATTAAATTTCTATTCCGCCCTTCCCCGAAGGGCTCAGGGCGGTGTCCATCATTCATATAAACAATTAAAATCCATTTTACCACCAATCCCAGTTAAAACTATATACAAATTATATACAAAGTTAAAACCATATACAAAGTATGCTTCTCTTTGCCTGTTAACTGCACCATTGTATTAGTAATGAAAGAGGTTCAATCATTTTTACAAAATCTGCCACAGTCTCCATTGAGAATCTAACCCTAACAGAGCCATTTAAACTTCATAGCCTTAGACCAAAAATGTTGCTCTCAGAGATCTTATCTATAGGGAAGATCAACATCGCAAATAGCCTGGTAGGGCTAGAATTAGGAGCTCTGCCATACAGGCACTCATTCCTTATTAACTGTGTAACTAGGACCACCCTTTAACTAAGAACCATACCCATTAAGCAAGTGTGTATCTTCTGCTTTCTCCCTGTCCTGAAAACCTATCAGTTTGTGAGACAACAGAATGTCTAAAATAGAATTTCTCATGTGTTTCAGTTTCTGGGATGATCTTTTAGAATTGTTGAAGTATCTCTTACTAATTAATCTTTTTTAACCTGTTAACCGCAATTAACACATAGATATCTGAAAAACTTCAAGACACAGAAAATGAAGCTATGGCAAAGATTGTGGAACTGGAAAAACAGCTCATGCAGAGAAACAAAGAACTGGATGTTGTTCGAGTAAGTTTTTGCTTTCAGCTCTCTATAGATTGCTCACAAGTATCTCAGACTTTAAAAAGTGAAGTTTGCTACACTCACCTTTTGTGCCGAGTCCATTACGAGTGGATTTACTTACTGCAAGAATAAAATAACCATTTCCAAAGTGTACTAATTGGAAAGATAATATTCTGAAACTCTTTGTTTCTTTCTGGAAACAGTTTTAAAAAGTCCCAACAGGTATAAAAAGTGTCTGTGCCACTATATAATTTAATAATTTTAAGCTAGGATTCAGAGGGCCATACACAGCGCTTCTGTTTATGTCCTCCAGTTTTAGTACACTGCCTTGTCTTTTATATTACCCAGGGAGCAGGGGGGTATATATTTGTATGTTCATTCATTCATGAAACCCATAACATGGGCATTATCAGGAGTCTTCATAGCAAAGGTGGGATCCAGCAGGTTCTCACAGGTTCCCGAGAGTAGGTTACTAATTATTTGTGTGTGCCGAGAGGGGGTTACTAATGGGTGATTTTGCCACGTGATTTTTGCCTTAGTTACACCCCTCCTCTCAGCAGTAGCACGCAGAACTTGAAGCAGTCTAGCAGGAGGTGCACCGGCGTGCGTGGCAGCCTGCGCCTGCGTGCATTCGTTTCCCGCCCAAGGACCGGTGCAGTGGCTGCATCCTTGCCACAGCCCCGCCAGGAATGCCCTGCCCCCGGAATGACCGGCCACGCCCCATCGTGCCCCGCCCAGCCCCATTGGCGCTACGCCACTGTTTGAATCCCACCCCCATGGGAACCTGTTATAAAATTTTTGGATCCCACCACTGCTTCATAGGTACAAGTATCTTACTTTCCAAGAAAAAGAGATACTTGTCTTAAAAAATACTTTAGTAAATTATGTTAACAAATTATCCCTGACCAATCACTTTCAAATGAAATGCCTTAAAAGACTGACTTTAGCATATTCAGTGGAGAATAAACATAACTTTGGCAGACTCAAATAACACATTTTAGCAAATTAATTTGGCAAGTCCCAGTTAAACAGTTCCTAGAATACTTGATAATTAAGATGTTGAAGTATGTCTCACTCACAGTGAGTTTATGAGAGAGTGGGGAGAGCTGTGTGTGTGTGTCTCTGAAGGACACAGACAAGGTGAGAGAGCAGAAAGGGAATGAAAGATAGTAGAAGGAGAGGCTTAGGGGAACTGAGAAGGGGAGTTACACAGAAGACATTGGAAAACAGGGAGGCTTGCCAGGAACCAAGTCTTTGGGAGAGTCAAAGGGAAGTTATAGGGCAGGACTCAAGTGCTGGACCACTAGAGCACCGCGAAGGAGGAGGAGATAGCACAGGTAGGAAGAGATGTAAGGGGGTGGAGTCAGAAAAGAAGAAATATCGATAATTGCCAGTCCAGAAAAGTTATTTCCATGGTGGAGGAGGCAGGCTTGGATGAAAAACCTGAGCCCTTTCTATGATGGAAGGCTGGGACACTTATTGCCAGATTTCTGCCCCTATGGGAAGTGACTTCACAGGATGTTCTGGACACCTCATTTGCAGAGGAGGTAGATCTATCATGATGATAAACTCAGGAAGGAGACCAAATTGTCCTCTCTGATGGGTCAGGTGTTATGTTGGAAAGGTATTAACTATTTTCTGATGTCTCAGAAACACTGACCATCTTGTCATTCTGGATATAAGGATCTCAGACTATGGGATTAAATGTTCTGCATGGGACACCTTTGTGATGGCATTTTGTCTAGATTTTATTTTCCTGTGAGATATCTCCCTTGTCTAGTTTTCTTATATTCTGGGTTTGTGAAGGGTGTGTGTATGTGTGTGAGACCCTGTGCTATTTCTCCCTTTATCCTATAGCATCACCTGGCCCTGGACTTCTGGCAGAGTGTGTGTTTGTCTTATGCTTACACTTAGAATACAAATCAATTTTTTCTTTTGGGTTATTTTTTAGGAAATTTACAAAGATGCAAATACACAGGTCCACACACTGAGGAAAATGGTCAAAGAAAAAGAGGAGGCCATTCAACGGCAGTCGACACTGGAGAAGAAGATCCATGAACTGGAAAAGCAAGGATCCATTAAAATTCAGAAGAAAGGAGATGGTGATATCTCCATTCTTCCTGTTGGGGTGGCTTCAGGGTCATTACCTTCAGGGTCTGAAGCTAGTGCTGGCACATGTATAGGGTCAGTTTCTGGCCCCCTGTCTTCAGTTCCATTGCCACCTCCTCCACCACCTTTACCACTGTCAACAGCAGAATCAGAAGCAGGTGAGAAATACTGGAAGGTATCTGGAAGAGCTTTGGAAAACTGTTAATCTTTTGCAAAGTATTTGTGCCATCCTATACAGAGGTACATCCTTCTTAGTCCATTGATGTCAATGGAATTAGAAGGGTGTATCTCTGCATAGAATTCCACTGGTAAAATAACGACACTTAATCGGACTTATTCTGGGAGGCTTAATTCTTCCCATGAAAGCAGTAATCCACAGAAATTGACATGCACTTAAGAGTCAGATGGGAAAAATAGATGGGAAGTTCCTCTGAAAGAAGCCAGTCTTTGCTTCTGTACGTTTACCATGCTTTTAAATAATATCTTGCTTTTTCATTCAGTAGTGCAAAATGGTCCTGTGACAGTACCTGAGCCTCCACCACCGCCTCCACCTCCTCCACCACCACCTCCTCTCCCTGGTCCAGCTGCAGAACCAGCACCGGCTCCCCCAGTGCCGCCCCCGCCTCCACCATCAGCACCTCCTCTTCCAGGAACAGGCTCCCCTACAGTCGTTTTCAACTCAGGATTAGCAGGTAAGAACAAGCAACGTTGCCAGTGCTGACTTTTCAGACTTCCAGTCATGAACTGCAACAGTCAGCTATCAGATTGTTGTTCTGAGTTTTCAGTCCAATGCAGAATTTGTCTGGGGCTCACTACAGGCACATGACATCATGACATCCATTAGATTTTGGACAGTCAATTGGGAAATTAAGCTCCCTGTACACTCCCCTGATGCTTTTCCTAATGGGGACACCAACAGAGGATGAAATTTTAACTGAGAAAATATCCATTAGAGCAGGGGTAGGGAACCTGTGGCTCTCTAGATGTTCAGGAACTACAATTCCCATCAGCCTCGGTCAGCATGGCCAATTGGCCATGCTGGTAGGGGCTGATGGGAATTGTAGTTCCTGAACATCTGAGTCAGAGGTTCCCCTACGTGCATTAGAAGGGGTAAGGAGCCTTCCTGAACCCGTGTAGGCCTTTCATTTCCAAGGTTCAGTTCTGGGGACACATTTTGTTAATTAAAAAAATACTTGTACTTGACTGAGCCTTACCTGTATCTTGGACCTCAGAATTGTCTATCATGCCTCAAGGGGAGAGGCTTGTGTCACTGGAAATAGGTCTTCTGCTTACCAAATAAGTCTAGAGGGGACTTCAAGGAGTCCCCACTCCCTTTGTTGCCTATAATATTACAAAGTTTCAAAATTTCACTTCCAAGCAACATCTTTCTAATGACTGTGGAAGGACCAATTTGCCCAACATTCCAGGCATGCCTCCAAAATTAATTTGTCTGAACACAATTGAAGTTTCACTGCCTTTTTGTTCAGAAATAATAGTTACACAGAAAAGAAGCTCGGCAGGCTATTTTAGGTATTTTAGTAGGAAAGTCTCATTGGCCCACGGCGCCCTCAGTTCAAAAATTAATTGGAAGTTTATTATACTGATGATCTAGGGAGGAGGGAAATAGAGGCATCTGGTGGTTTCCTCAGAAGTTAGGGGATTGTTCCTCAGCCTTTGAGAAACACTGTCAAACCCAGCAAAATGGAAGCTTGCTCTTACTAGCACAATACTTCCTCTCTAGATTGGACAGAGGCCTGACTTCTGTGTGTCTCATGAGAAGTTCAGAAGCAAGAAATACTAAAAATGGTAAAAGATGGGAGGAAGGGGAGGCGGAAGGCAAAAGAAAGCAATGATGGGAAAAAACCAAATGAGAGGCAATAGATAGAAAGAAGGTGAGGTGCAGGGGTAGGAGGGTTGGAAAGAAGGAAGGGAGGAGCTGCAGGCAATTGCCCATGGAAGGCAAAGAGCAAAAGCAAGCAGGGAGAGAGGAAGGAAGGAAGTGAGATTTGCTCACCTGTGAGTCCTCACAGGTTCCTCCCAGATGTTCTTTCCTAATCTGTATAGGACAGGGGTAGGGAACCTGCGGCTCTCCAGATGTTCAGGAACTACAATTCCCATCAGCCTCGGTCAGCATGGCCAATTGGCCATGCTGGTAGGGGCTGATGGGAATTGTAGTTCCTGAACATCTGGAGAGCCGCAGGTTCTCTACCCCTGGTATAGGATTTCCTCCTTTCTGAGAGCCTACTTGAGAGAAGCAGAATTCATAATGAAATCTGGTAGTGGAATTTAATATTTTTAACCAACTGGCCACCCAATCCCTGTATTCTAATTCTTTAAAAAACCCTAGCATTTTGGTTTTCAAGGTTTTATGCTGTTACTATTTATTTGGTACCTCATTCAGGCTGCAGACCTCAACAGTCTTATCCATTGTACATAGTAGGCTTCTGAGCAAACTTGCCTAAGCTTGTGCTGTTGGTTACCCAGGTCAGGAAAGTACTTCATTACACCTTCCTCTTCCTGAATTTGATCAATGTTCATCAGTCCTTCAGTGGTACATGTGAGATTGGCAGAGAACAACTTCCGTCTCAGCCTCTGAAATGGTGGTGCTTTGTGTGACCTTGTTTGGCCTGTTCCTGTTTTTCCAGTCCTTGGCTTGATATTGTCATTATTCACATTCCTCCCTCAAAATCTGATGTTCAGTCGGCTTGCTAAGCCTCTGTTTATTGTCTTGATACAATTCATACATTTTCCTTTGAGTTCTCTGTGCTTTGGAGGAATATGAATCATGATTCATGCATTTATTCCTTCTGTACAGAGCCCATTAATAGGAAAATGGCTCACCACATTTCTTAAGAGTTGCTGTCTAAATTTCAGGCATGGTTTGGAAACTTTCACATATCTGGACTTAGGCCTGGAACTAAATGTCATTTCCATGCTCTTTTTGTATGTGTTGAGAAAGATGTTGCTAGAAACTGAAAAGACTTTGTCTGAATCAGACCTCAAAGCAGTTGCACTTCAGTGATCGAGCAAGTTCGGTCTGGGGTCCACCAGTCCACTTGTTGAAGTTGCCAGAAGTCCTTCTGGCAATCAGAGCCTCCGGCAGTTCATAGATCCCCTATCCAGAGTCCCCATTTTTACAGCACTTTGAGGAACTTAAGAAGAAGCAAGGGTGTCTTCAAAACTGTGAAAGACTTTCTCTCTCTTACCATGTCTACATTATTCTGCAAGTGAGAGTATTCCACCTCTCTCCCAAGGTCTCTGCATGTGCCAGAGGACTGGGAAAATATGTGGGTTGGGGGTACACACAAATAATGCTAGTGGATAAATGGCAAGATAGATTTGTGTAGGAAAATGGTTTGTCCCACTTCTTTATATTGAATACGTAGTTACTATGAACATGCCACTTGAAGTGGGTTTAATATGGTTACTAATGAAAAATCGTAACACATGAAGCAGCCCTCAGTTGCTCTTGTTTGTGCTTTTTTAGGAGTCAGTAGAAGAAGTAACAACTTTTTTTTACTCTTGTTAATAAATGATTCCATGATCTGTGCTGTCATAACCACCGCTAACCCTTCCTTCCTTTTCTTTAACATTCCGCTCGCCATTTGCCTTTGTAAGATGGGCCAATCAAGCGTTTTCTTCTTGTAGGTGGTTCTTTCTCCCTTGCTAAGTGGTGTATTTCTTTTAAGTGCTTTTCTCCAGTGTCACCTCCTCTCCATCCCATCACGTATCCATTTGTGTGTCACTTTAAAATCTGGCTTGCTGTGTTTTTGCAGTCTCTAAAAGCATGGGCCGCTTGAGAGTTTACTGAAAACATGGTTAGGATAAACTTTCTCAGGCATTTCTCCTTCACCCCTGTGACATTATTATGCATGCACATTTGAGTTCTCATATATAGTTTCTGTGAGACACCCCACTGACACATCACTACTCCATGTGCAATTCTCACTATATATTCACCAAGGTTTTAAAAACCTAAAATGGGCATTATTGATCGGTCAGGTGTCAGTTTACACACAGGTATCAATTTACACACAAGCCTAATATAATAATCCTTATAGCCCAACCCATATCCTGGGGCTGCTGGGGAGGGCACTGCTGCCGTCATCATACTGCCTCCAGAGGGCTTCCAGGCAGTGTGGGAAGCAGTGAAAAGTGGAAAAATCCCAGCCACCTGAAAGCCCTTCATAGGGTTTAATGGAGTTGGGTGATGTAAGTCTGTCGACCTTCCTAGCGGTGTTCCTCGGGCCAAACCCTGTGGAAGATGACTAGTGTTGACTCTGCCTCGGAGAATGCCCACGGAACACCTTCCAGCTGTGCCAGCCTCCGCATTAGGCCAGTGCAGCTGTGGAAGCGGCGACTAAACCGGATTAGGTGCCACATGGAGTTCATGCGTTGCCTGCCTCTGCCTCCTATTTGTCCTCCTGGCACAGCATAAGTGCACAAGGTCATACCGCCTCCTGTAATGGCCATTCCACCCTTCCTCCCCGCTTCCACCCCAGTAATCTGAATTGGGCTGCCCGCTTCCTTTATAGTGCTTAAAGTTTTTCATGTGTACATGATTGCAGTAATTCTTGCAGAAACTCAGTAGGAGATCAATATTATCTCCCCTTCCTCCAACCCAATTATAAATAGATGCCTGAACATAAGGAAGTGGCTCATCTAAGGTCACTCCTTAAACTCACAACTGAGCAGGGAATTCATGCAGATATTTCTGCTTCTTCTGTTTTCCTTGTCATAGGTGTATTAAGCACTTCCTTAGTCTTTGAAGCACTAGCAGTACACATCATGAGACATGAGACATACCTTCAATATTCTATAACTTCTCCATTGGTTATTCCAGCCACATTACAGGTTGCAGTAATTTTCCCTTATATCATAAAACTTCAAAGGCTGTGTTACTATTCAGTTATCTTCAAATGAAAATATTCTTTGTATTTCTGTCCCTTAGTGCTTGGTAGTGTAACAGGACATCCCAAGCAGTATCTGTAACCAGATCCAAACTTTGATTCTGAAACATCTTCAGACTTTTGACATTATCAGCAGGATTACTGTTAAATCAGAGTTCAGTCGATTCAGCTACCCGTTGTTCAACTGAATAAAGATTATGTGAAGGGCTTGGAAAGTGATCCATCTCCACTTTAGTGATTGAATTTGGGAAAATTTATAAAAAATATGCCCATGGGCTGATATTTTCACAAAAGATTGAGTTAATGGTAGGGCTGGAGGTGAAGAGAGAACGATGGAAAGGTAGCAGGTTGTTGGGATGAACCCACCATAAATCTTCACACGTGTGAACTGTGGAACCATTTTGGAATAGAATTCTTGATTCTATGTGGCAAGATGCAGGTGGTCTCCTAATCCTTTAGATGATGGCCCTCAACTTCACCACACAAATTGTCAGTATCTGATGACATTCATACCCCTATTTATTGACAAAAATGCATTTCTTTCAAAATTGGAAGATTGTATGAAGCCTACAAGAGACAGCAAAGGTTTACTTGATAGTTTTGAACAAACACTATCAAATTTGAGGTTTCCGGCTCATTAAAATGCATATTTTTGACAACAAATTTTAGTTTATGGTAGCACTTTACACAGTTCTAGGTTTGAGGAACAGTATCTTAAAGTTCTCAATGATCATAGACACTGGACATTTAAATCTCTGTAAGTTTGTCTAGTTTCAAATCAGAGTAAGATCTTAAAATGAAGGATGATGTGGTCTGGGTTGGTTAATTACTCTAATTATTGAAATCCAGGATGGTTTTTTGAAATTGTCTTAGTAGATATTTTAGGTTTTTAATCTGCCCTAGTATGACATTTAATGCATCTTATGAAAATTAAAGCTTATAATGAATGAATTGTTGATTACTTCCATATTTCCAGTGATGGACATTCTATCATCTCCTTGGCTGAAAATTACATAGCTTAATCGCTCTTGTGTTCAGTAGTAATTAACCTACATTTTCCCTATTATTCTTTTTTATATTGGTTAATGAGCAGAGCAGCCATTCGGAACTACTTTAGAAGACTCAGTAGACTAGAGAATGTCAACATAAACAATAATCTAAGAAGCAATTATGCTGAGGCTAGAGAATTTCCCTTTACTTTGTAACACAGAAATGTTTCTGTGTCCCCAGCCATCCTTCTGATAGCTGGTAATAGGCCTTCTTTTCCAAACATTTGTTAGTAGAAGATTTAAGCGGAGTGATACCGTTCTAAATCTGTTGAAATTAATGGTCTTAGAAGGGTGTTATCCTGTTTAGGTCTGCCCTGTTAATCTCAAGCATGCAGTTGTAATAACTGAGCGTTACATCATGAAAATGTGACGTATTAAGATGCAAGCAATGTATGGGCTGGATCCAAAGTCTGCCTTCTGTGAATAGAGGTGCTGTTCTGCTTGCCCAACCCTAGGGTTATCTTAGTCAGTTCCTTCTTAGCAGATCACCACCATATTATACTCCATGATGAAATGGAAAAAATTCAACATGCAGAACTCTGGATCCAATCCTATGAAAATGACCATATTAAAGGCAGAGATCCCATACTTGGCACCCACTTCAGAAGATTATCATGGTATTATCTTACCCTTCAAAAGGGTATTATCTTACCCTTCAAAATCTGGAAAGTGCCACACATGCAGCTTGTCCCAACACTGTACACAGGACCACCGGGATTCGGGCAACTCTAGATTTATAACTATAATTTCATAAATGTAGTCAATCCACCACTGACTTTGATGGACTTAGAAGGGTGTAATTCTGTTAGGATTGCACTGGAACTGACATCTTTTCTGCATGCTTTGTAATAACCCTCATGTATATTTCTATATCTTCATGTAGTTCTTTTATGTGAGACATGACCTTAGTCATCGTTTCTGTGATTTTGGGATAAATGTATGGATGCTAATCTCTGTTAATTAATATAATTAGTAATTCATAGTCTGTTAATTTCAGAATCGTTAGAAGACCATGATGGGAAATTGCTGGCTAAAAATTACATAGGGATCAATTGAGAATCCAGCTTCTGAAGGAAACTAGTCACAAACCATTTTATAGATTCCTGGCATGGGATTTCTAAAATTCATTTGATTGTCATCTGCAAACTAAATGGGGGAGTGGATATGGATTACACACATCAGAAAAAAAAGACTTCTTTCTTTGTTTCACTGTCAGGACCTTTATAAACTGTTTCTTTATGTGAACATTAGGCAAAAACAACTGAATTAAAGATAAATGCATGTCTCTGTCTCTTCCCCTCCCTTCTTCTGATCTAGCTCAGTGTTTTTTGAAGTGCGTGTTTAGCTATTGCCAAACCGCCAGTGTTGCAGAACCATCTCCCTGAATTGGAGTTGTCAACCTCCAGGTGGGGCCTGGAGATCTCCCAGAATTACAACCAATCTCCAGATTTCAGTGATCAGTTCCCCTGGAGAAAATGGCTGCTTCGGAGGATAGATTCTGTGGCATTCAGTACCAAATATACCTTCCTCCCCAACCCCTGCCCTCTCTGGGCACTCACAATTCTGAAAATCTCCTAGGTAGCTCTTGAAGTCTAGAGTTGGCAACCCTCTATGCAGTACTTCACTTGGTTACACTTAGCTACATTTATCATGGCTGTTTCAGAATTTGTAATGGCACTTTCTGTTTTATTTGAAGCTGTGAAAATCAAGAAGCCGATTAAGACAAAATTCCGCATGCCGGTGTTTAACTGGGTGGCTCTAAAGCCCAATCAAATTAATGGAACAGTCTTCAATGAAATTGACGATGAAAGGATATTAGAGGTAAGAGTCACATACATCCTGTTTACATTTGTGGGTTCTTCTCTTATCATAATGGTATGTGGTTAAGAAAAGAAGTGTTTATTATCTAACTGCTAGAGTAAAACATGAGGCTTGTGGTGCCTTGAAACTAATGGAATTATACAACATAAGCTTTTGTGGACTGTTGGGGATCTCCAGTCCGCAAATATTTATGCCATAATCTTAGAATCATAGAGTTGTAAGAGACCCCAAGGGCCATCAAGTCCAACCCCCTGCCATGCAGAAACACACAATCAAACTTTTCCCGACATATGTTCATCCAGCCTCTATTTAAAACCTCCAAAGGAGGGAGACTCCACCACTACCTCTGAGGCAGTGAATTCCACTGTCGAACAGCTGCCCTGACAGTCAGGGAAGTTCTTCCTAATGTTTAGGTGGAATCTCTTTTCCTTCACCTGTGAATCCATTACTCAGCCTCCAGTCTCTGAGACAGCATAAAACAAGCTTGCTCCCTCTTCAACATGGCATTTCTTCAAATATTTAAACATAGTTATCATGTCCCCCTTTAACCTTCGCTTCTCCAGACTGAACATCCCCAGCTCCCTAAGTCTCACTTCATAGGGCATGGACTCCAGGTCTTTCACCATTTTGGTTGCCCTCCTCTGGACACGTTCCAGCTTGTCAATATCCTTCTTTAAGTGCTGCAAATTGCTTTTTTGTTTTATTTTTGAGCTTTGTCATACGGATTGAGAGAGCATTGCATGAGTTTGAAACACTTCTTAGACTTCTGGACTGACCTGTTTGGAGAGCCTGACTTGATCTGGATTTAAACATGGTGCTGTCAGAGGCGAAAGGCCCTTCCTTCCCTGTGGGACTTTACGCTCATACAGTATTGTTTAAACAGGGTGGCTTCCTGTGTAAACTGTAAAGCATGGTAAAAGTGCTTTGCCCTGAGGAGGAACTGAACTGCAGGGGACTTTACTTGTGTAATTAAGAAGGGCATTAGTTTTATTTTTGAAGGAACTGGATCTTTCAACAAGCTTTACTTCACCAATTGCGTTAAGGTAGGAGATGTTCTGAGAGGGCAGAAACATTTTCAGTGTGTCATAGTATAATCCAGTTTCATTGACTTTCAAGTATTACACTTGCCTTATATGCTTTATACTGGCCTTTATTGTATTGTTTTTGAAACTCTGCCAACTCTGTCACGGGTATGTGCTTGTGCCTTGAGTCTCAACGAGAAAGTCAGACAATAAATGTAGTAAGAACATATGGTGAGTTAATGGTTTGCTCTGTTTCTTGCACTCCTTAAAGAGGGATCATGTTTCAGATATGTTTAGTCCAAATTCAGTTGTTTTGAGCACAATTTCAGACTCATGCTATCAAGGCTCTGTTATACAAACTGTACTATATTTGGAGTTGTGTATAGGGCTTGGAAGTCTCCCTGGATTACAACTGACCTTCAGGCAACAGATATCAGTTATCCTTGATAAATCTGCTGCTTTGAGGGTGGACTCTATGGCATTCTGTACCAAGGAAGCCCTCCCTCCTCAAACTTCCTCCTCCCCTAGGGCTCCACCCTTCATTAATACAACCTAGGCTTCCAGAAGCCTCCCTCTCCCAGTCCTGAGGCAGCCTTTCTGTGAAGCTTCTACTCCAAGCTCATCCTTCAATGGAAGAGCCTCTTAAGCTGTAGATGGCTCCTTGGACTGAAGATGAAAGGGAAGGGCATCTATTTTAATAAATAAATAAACTTTGCACAGTGATTGGCAGCAAGACTGGTGAGATGCCATTACCTTGCATTGGTGCGAGAAAAAAGTAGCCCTAATTTCTCAAAATGCATGGTGGAATCAAGATGTTCAGGAACTACAATTCCCATCAGCCTCGGTCAGCATGGCCAATTGGCCATGCTGGTAGGGGCTGATGGGAATTGTAGTTCCTGAACATCTGGAGAGCCGCAGGTTCCCTACCCCTGTCCTATACAGATTAGGAAAGAACATCTGGGAGGAACCTGTGAGGACTCACAGGTGAGCAAATCTCACTTCCTTCCTTCCTCTCTCCCTGCTTGCTTTTGCTCTTTGCCTTCCATGGGCAATGTCTGCAGCCTCTCCCCTTTCCTTCTTTCCAACCCTCCTACCCCTGCACCTCACCTTCTTCTATCTATTGCCTCTCATTTGGTTTTTCCCATCATTGCTTTCTCTTTTTGCCTTTTCCGCTCCTCCCCTTCCTCCCATCTTTTACCATTTTTAGTATTTCTTGCTTCTCGCAAACTTCTCATGAGACACACAGAAGTCAGGCCTCTGTCCAATCTAGAGGAAGTATTGTGCTAGTAAGAGCAAGCTTCCATTTTAAGGGTTTGACAGTGTTTCTCAAAGGCTGAGGAACAATCCCCGAACTTCTGAGGAAACCACCAGATGCTCTATTTCCCTCCTCCCTAGATCATCAGTATAATAAACTTCAATTAATTTTGAACTGAGGGTGCCGTGGGCCAATGAGACTTTCCGCCTAAAATACCTAAAATAGCTCAAGCCGAGCTTCTTTCTGTTGTAACTATTATTTCTGAACAAAAAGGCAGTGAAACTTCAATTGTGTTCAGACAAATTAATTTTGGAGGCATGCCTGGAATGTTGGCAAATTGGTCCTTCCACAGTCATTAGAAAGATGTTGCTTGGAAGTGAAATTTTGAAACTTTGTAATATAGGCAACAAAAGGGAGGGGGGACTCCTTGAAGTCCCTCTAGACTTATTTGGGTAAGCAAAGACCTATTTCCAGTGACACAAGCCTCCCCTCTTTTGAGGCAGATAGACAATTCTGAGGTCCAAGATACAGGTAAGGCTCAGTCAAGTACAAGTATTTTTTTTAATTAACAAAATGTAGCCCCAGAAACTGAACCTTGGAATGAAAGGCCTACACGGTTCAGGAAGGCTCCTTACCCCTTCCTCTAATGCAGGGGTAGGGAACCTGCGGCTCTCCAGATGTTCAGGAACTACAATTCCCATCAGCCCCTACCAGCATGGCCAATTGGCCATGCTGACCGAGGCTGATGGGAATTGTAGTTCCTGAACATCTGGAGAGCCGCAGGTTCCCTACCCCTGACCTAGCTCATAGCTAGGGGGTAAAGAATAGCCGGGGAAAGCAATGGCAAACTACCCCACAAAAACAGCTTGCCTATGAAATCACTGCTTGCACTGGTACCCCAGGGTCGAACATGACTGAAGGGGAAACTTTACTTTATAGATGCATGACCTGCCCTGGATGGCCCAGGCTAGTCTGATTTCATCATCTCACAAGCTACGTCGGGTCAGTCCTGCTTAGTACTTAGGAACGCTAGAGTTGTTGAGGAAAAGAAGGTAGACAAACCAGCTAAGTTAGTTTCTTGCCTTGAAAACCCTACAGGGTTGCTGTGAGTTGGCTGCAGCTTAAGGGCACTTATACACACATATAGATATGTAGGCTTAAGCCGTGTATCGCTATATCAGGGGTCTGCAACCTGCGGCTCTCCAGATGTTGGGGCTGATGGAATTTGTAGTCAATGAACATCTGGAGAGCCACAGGTTGCAGACCCCTGCGCAATACCATCAAAATCCATGTGTGGTTTTCTGTGGAATGTCATAAATATATTTCTGCTAAGATTCTTGTCTTTAAAGACTTTTGTTCCTAGCCGCAATAGAAATACCATCCTAAGATAAACATGATAACTCTTACAGGAGCAAGAAAGGACTAGTTTGTCTTCCCTTAGGGTTTGAATTTAGTCCAAATGTCCAGAATGAAATGTAGGTGGTATTGCATGTGAGATTTATGTTTGAAATGTAAGGCCTCCCTTCCAAATGTTCAATCCATCTAGTAACTAGTGAGACAGTACATCAATTCTAACAAAACTGGAAGCTGTAATATGTAAAACAGTTCAATAAAACAAACACTGAGGGGTTTTTGTGCAGCTTGCAAAAGTCATCCTGAACAATTGCTCTTTCCAATTATTCAGGAGGAGTAGCTCCTGTGGTAAATCATTCCATAGTCCAGGGATTACCATGCTAAAAGTGCTGCTTTCCCCCGCTTCAGTCAGTGATCTGCAACCTTGGTGGCTGTGGGCATCAAGGCAGCTGCTTTCCCAGCATTCATTGGTTTCTTCAATAAAACATCTTTCCCCAAAGCAGAGAGCCAGTTCTAGGCTTTTCTCTACGTTATTAGAACAAGAGGCGTTTCAGAAGAAATCAGCAGACTTGATCAGTTTTGGGTCTGCCTGGAACCCCCATTGAAACACATCTGCCTGGATCAGGAACAGGGTTAGCTTTCAACATCACAGCATCCTTTGATTGACTGCAGTGTCCTGTAACAACCATACATTAACTGCATGAAACATAGCTTGGCATCAGCAAAAGACATGATTGGGGTTGTCAGTGTCCAGATGCTACCTGGAGATCTCCTGGAATTATAGTTGATCTTTAGATTTCAGGGATTAGTTCTCCTGGGGGGAAAAACAGCTGCTTTGGAGGGTGGACTGTATAGTATTATACCCCACATACCTCTCCTCATGAATTGGAAAGGGCTCCAACCCTAAATCTGGAGTTGGCACCCCTAGATGCGGTTATCATTGAAAGTGTGGTCTAAGTATCCATAGGACCTTAATAATATGCAGTGATTTGGGAAATCGGGTTAATCAGAGCATCACGTTTTAAGTAGGCTTATTAAACGAACTCTTCTGATTAACAGCTCACTGCCACTCCCTTTTTATAATTATGAATTTTAATTTATTTATTTTTTTGCATTGGATAGGTTTGATCTGAAGACGTTGCCCGTCGATTTTGTTGAATGCTTGATGAGGTTCCTGCCCACGGAAAACGAAGTGAAAATGTTGCGGCTCTACGAACGGGAGAGGAAGCCTCTTGAGAATCTGTCAGATGAAGATCGGTTCATGATGCAGTTCAGTAAAATTGAGAGGCTGATGCAGAAGATGACCATCATGGCATTCATTGGCAATTTTGCAGAAAGCATCCAGATGCTGACTCCAGTAAGCGAAATGCAGAACTCGGGACTTTCTCACAATAGAACTAGAATTGTAATTCTAAGGGTTGTTCTTATGTGTATGTTACATGGTTGTAGGGTAGTTGCTGCAGTTATCATTAGAAGTAGGCAGAAGTTCTCTCCTGATAAATATTTACTGATCTTTGGTAACCTATAGTTCTTGCTTAGAAGAAGGGCAGAACAGTAAAATTATAAATGGCAATGATTGTCCGAGACTTCAGTAGCTTAACTTTTATCCACCACAGTTAAACATGCTTTTTATGCTTATATTCCATGGCACAAAGCTTTGTTTGTCCATTTATTGTAGGGTGAAATATTCTTAAATTAATAAGACTTTATAGTGAAATAAATAAGACTATATAGGGTTGAACGTTTGCCAAATTGTGCCCTACATAGTAATAATTTTAAGCATTTAAAGTAGTGTTTTCAGCTGATATAATTGGTCTGTAATCTGCCATTTAATTGATTATTAATTGATAATCATTGGGTATAGGAGGTCAGCCACTCACTTTCTGAATATTTCATTAGAAGGGCCTCACCCACAGTTGACATTTTGTATCTGTCTTCAAACTAAGTCCTTTAGTTTTCCATTTTTTGTATTCTTTTCTCACTTGTTGATAGTTATTAAGGCAGGAGAAGGTCATGTAAAGAGAAAAACCACAAACGATGAATGACGAGGTTATAGACCAATTGTAAAGAATTTAAGTCCCGCTTAGAGGCACCTTCAGTGACAAAGAAGAGAGGCAACCTGCAACATGAACTCAGAAGTCACAGGCCCTAGAAACTTAAACATAACAGCTCTACCAATTACTCAGAGAAAATGTTTTACTTAAAATTCAATTTATTAATCAACCAATTGCATAGTTAAACAAAGCATGTATTGGAACCTTAGTTTAAAATCAGTCACCATCCAATCCTAAAGTCAACTGGTAAAGTGGAAAGAGAGACATAATTACTTCTCATGTTCTTATGTTCTTCTGCTATGCTGTTAGATTCTTCCATAAATGTGGCCCATGGAACAACAGACTCTCTTGCAGCTTCCAAGTTGTTCACTTTACTTTTTGTGCTTGCCTTGCAGCAACTCCATGCAGTAATTGCAGCATCTGTCTCAATCAAGTCATCCCAGAAGCTCAAGAAAATATTAGAAGCAAGTATAACTTCTCTCTCTCTCTCTCTTTAACGTTGGTTATAGACCATGTTGGGTGGCTATACTCACATAAAAAAGCTAACCTTTCATTTCCATCATTATACGTACATTTAGCTCATGCTTGTTGTCTTTTCCTATGTTTTTTGCAGATAATCTTGGCTCTTGGTAACTATATGAACAGCAGTAAAAGAGGAGCTGTTTATGGGTTTAAACTACAGAGTTTAGATCTGGTAAGTAGGAAAAAAACAACACCTCTGCAAACTGACACACACATAGTTTTTACCTGAAGATTGCCTGCAGTTCTTTATTCACACAATTTCAGAAATCTATTTATTTGATTTGATTTTTTCTGTGCCTTTCAATCCGATAGGATCCCCAAAGTTGCTGAAATAAAATAAAATGTACAGTTATAACGGGGATGCTTTTGTTTGCTCAGATATTCCTCTGGTGTAGTACTTCAGTTGTTATTAGATTATTATATTTATCATTTTTTATTCTAAACCAGCTATTGGCACCTAGGTGGTCAGCATTGTCACCCGTAACAGAGTGATGTCACTTCTGGTATGATGCAGGGCACTCTGGTATTTGGGCAAAAATCTGGTAAACATGGCTTCTACCATAGAGCTTTTGACCAAATACTAGAGTATCCCTGAGTCACCAACCATGACACAGAAACTCTGTAGTGTGAGATATTCTTAAATTAGTAAGACTTTATGGGGAAATAAATTAGACTTTATAGTGTTGAAAGTTTGCCAGATTGTTCATTGTTGTAATCATTTTAAAGTGTAAAAGCTGCCTGAGCAGGAAGAGCTACTAGAGCTGATTTAATTGGTCTGTAACCTGCAAAGGCCTCCCCCACAGCTGGTAAGTTCCCCTAGTGCAGGGGTAGGGAACCTGCGGCTCTCCAGATGTTCAGGAACTACAATTCCCATCAGCCCCTACTAGCATGGCCAATTGGCCATGCTGACAGAGGCTGATGGGAATTGTAGTTCCTGAACATCTGGAGAAGGTTCACCCTCTAGTGAGCCCACCATGCTACCTGGCAATCTTACTTCTAGCAGATGAGAAGTGAACTGGTAAGGAAATTAATAAATAACTTTAAATGAAGGTGAATTGCAGGCCCTAAAACTTCATAATCCTGCCCTAGTTCATATACTCTTCCTTGGTATTTTCCCCAGCAGGCTGGAGTCTCAAAGAGAATAATGTGAATTATAAATTGGCCTAAATTTGCATTGCCAAGAAAATCTGTTGAGCATCACCCTGTACTTTGCCAGCTTTTTCTATATCTAGCTCCCCATTTCTTGAAGACAAAAATGTGGCAATTTATAAGTTTTAAAACAGTAGGAGGGGGACAGGCTGGGTTAAATCAGTGATAAATCCAGTGAATATAATGAACAGTGATTGCCAAGGTATAGAGAACACATTTGAGAACATTCTTTTTTTAAAAAAAAAATCTCAGAGGCCTTCAGTTACTTTGAAAAGCCTTTGGGAGAGCAACATAGAAATGTGATTCAGATTGTTCTCTTGTAAAGTGCTGTCTTCTTTTTACAAAGAGGTTGATTTATTTAAAAATTCAAGCAGCACAAGAAACCTCTGTGTTAAATCAATCTATGCTAAATCAATGCATGCAGGAATCTTAGGCTTCCTTGCTTCTCTTTTTTGGACACATGTATGTAATGTGATTTGGGTTGCAAACCAATTGGATTTTTAAAAAACATATATTTTGGCTTGGGGATTAGGATGCTAGAAATGACCACTGAATGGATACAGGGAGAGCAGAAAGGGATGAAATTTGGTAAGTGCTAGAGAAATAGGACCCAAGCTAATATACCGAGCTTGCCTTTGATATTCTATCTAGATTCTTTGTGAGATTTAGCAACATCATCTATGAATGACAATCAGTGCATATATATGATTATGGAACCAGGAAAACATTCTAAGGTAACAGGGAGAAATCTTCAGTTGTACACACATTTTTGTTTTTCTAAACTGCAGCCAGAATTACTGCCCCAGCTACAATTTCTAAAGAAATGCTGTTTATTTTTTTGAAAGTTATCTTGGATGTGGTGGGAAGAATAATCACTGGAAGCAAAATTCCTCACGTATCATTTGTGATTATGACCATGTGAATGACTAGATTCTACCTTTCCATGATTCCCCTCCCCTCTTTGTATGTATGTGCTATAACCGCAGCCTAGAACCACCCAGCTGTCAGCAACAGACACTGGAGGGTGTGGTTTTCTCTCCCCCCCCACACACATTTTCTCCTCACTCCCAACTGTCAATTTCTGCCTCTGGAAAAATTGTTCCTAAAATTGTGAGATTCTTGTCCAAAAAAGCTTTTCAGATCAGGGTGCTGCAATCAGGAAGGGGGAAGAAGTAAAATTGCAGCTTCCTTTTACTTTTGTCAACAGAGTTGTGCTTCAGACAAGAGCCTTGTCTTACATGATTTGTTGTATCCCAGAGTCTGTAGGAATTGTTTTTGCCTAGGTTGGGAGGGGATGCAGGGAAAAATGTATGTACTTTCTACTGACAGATAATTGTTCCAACTGGCTGTTTTTAGTACAGTCTAATCTCATACAACTCTTTGGTTTTCTCTGGTTTGCAGCTACTAGACACAAAATCAACAGACAGAAAACAAACCCTTTTGCACTATATATCAAATGTTGTGAAGGAGAAGTATCAGCAAGTATCACTTTTTTACAACGAACTTCATTATGTGGAGAAAGCTGCTGCAGGTAATGAGGCCGTGGTTTGCTTTCTACATAGGTTCAAATAGATTCCGTGCATATCTTAATGCAACAACAAATTGTACACAGCCAGTGTGTGGTGAAAGGGTCTGTTTTAAAAGAAGGTATTGACTTGTGTAAGATAAGTCGGACATCTCATAAGAATTTCAGAAGCACTACCAGCCACAGGGGAAACATCGTTTTAAAATGTTCCCTTTTAAAATAATCCTCAAGCTTTGGATGTCTTCTTTATATCTGCTTACACACCTGTTTCCCTACACCCTCCTTCATATCCCCTTTATTCTTCTGTAAAAGGCAGGGAATAAATGCAAACAAACAAACAAATAAATATTCATTTCTTGACTCCCATCTCACCCTGACTTAAATAGGCATGGTTCCTATCACTCTTTCGTTGCTTGTGGCTTTTTCTAGTGACATAGGAACATGTATGTTCATTTATTGTTTATTTTTCTGAAACAATGAAGGATTGTCCTGGCATCTTGGTACCTATGTCCATTTAGTGTTTTGAAGGCTTGTGTTCACAATGTGATGATATACCTAGGCAGAAGTCTTGGACTGAAAAAAACCTTAGCTTGCCTTCTACAGAATACATTTTTGGCAAGTTGGGTCTGGGTTTCCTGGACCCAGCTTACTCTCTCCACAGCAACACAGCAGTTTAGTGGACTTATTGTGACCTCTACTGGGATTTTTAAAGCAGGAAACATTCAGAAGTGGTTTGGCATTTCCTTGGCTGGTGCTTCACTCTTTTAGAAGCAGCAATGGAGCAAAGATTGCCATGTACACCACGCTGGGGTCTTTGAAGAAAACATGGAATAAAGGTAGAGAGAGATATGGGGAGAGGGAATATATGCCTCTCATTAAACTCTGTGGGATCTGTAGAGCACATTTCCCAGGTTTGTTACAGGAGATCCTTTAATATGAGAAGGAAGAATCAAATAGGAACGTGTGTGCTTGAGCTTTTCAGGTGTATTTCATTTTGCTTGTTTGTTTTCAGTATCCCTTGAAAACGTTCTGTTGGATGTCAAGGAGCTCCAGAGAGGTCTGGACCTAACAAAGCGCGAGTTCACCATGCACGACCACAATACCATGCTAAAGGAATTCATTCAGAATAATGAAGGGAAACTTAAAAAGTTACAGGATGATGCAAAAATAGCCCAGGTATTTCATGTAGTCCAGCTCTTATTAAAACATTATATTGACATATGTTGCTCTCAGGATCTAGAACTGTAATGGTTTTCAAACTGCAATGAGTAAGAAGGACAGGAATTCTCCCTCAGGTGTTGATGTGTTTGAAGCACAAATTAGCACTGATATGACACTCTCTGTCATCCTGTGTCACTGACAGTGACCTCCTAAGCAGGTCTTCTCAGACTTTTTCTCAGGTCTTTCCATTGAGGCTTATTCCCAGGAGAGTGTTCTTAGGATGGCACTTTTAGAATGGCAACACAGTTAACTTGGCATCCACGTTTCCTTCACAGGCAACAGTGTTTTGCTGACAGACAGATGCCTGCAAACTTTTATGTATATTAGCGCAATGAGGCTTCCCAGCCACACATTCACAGTCACTTAACTCTGAAAGTGATAAATATGTGGCCTTGTCAAGCCCCAATCTTGGTGATTTCCCTACTGGTGATTAATCCTGGGATAGCTACCCGAAATATCCCAGTTTCCTCCCAGTCTCCCCACTGCTGAACCATGGAACACAGATCAATCCTGGCTCTGTCACTCCTCCTCCCCCTTATCCCGTGTTTCCCCAGTACCTGGTTGCTTGTGCAACTTTTTGGCAAAACTTGTTACCAGTCTGCATCGGTGGGGAGGTTCGGGGGCCTGATGCAGTTCAATTTCCTGCCATTCATAGTGACGCAAATGCCGCCAGCCAATCAGAGTGTGGTGGCCCATGCGTGATGCACGTGCTCATTTCTTTGTTTTTGCTTCGTTATGGTTTAGTATAGTTTTGGTCTAATATTTGACTGAGGGAACGAGAGCAAGGCAACACTCTTCTGTATCGTTATAGCGTTATAACATTTAAACACAGAGGGGGTGCCTTGCTCATGGCCTCATGTCTTCACGGGCTGACGTGATGACGTGAAGAGAAGTTCCCACCCCAATATGGCACAACAGCCAATCAGGACAGTCCTGGCAAGCCGATCGTGTGGTGGTGGGGATTGTCGCATTTCTGGAATCGGAGACAGGCCCAAATGTCTTCAATTGAACATGGTGCAGTGAAGACAATGAAACCTCAATTAAAAGTTGCAGTTTATTTAGAAACTTGGATTAATCTACATCTGATTTTCAGTGGGAAATCGACCCTTATTAACCTTCATAGACCTCCTACCGTGATTTCAGAGAAACTGCTTAGTTGTCATAGAAATCAGGTCTGACCATGAGATAATTTGATAACTGTGGTGAGTTCAAAGCCAGGAAGCATCCAGAAAATATCTGTTTTGAGCCAGTTTAAAGTAGCCATCATGCTGTGCAATTACAGTTCACCCTTCCAATCCTGGCCAATCTGTTCTTCATGCATACTGTATGTGTAGAGATGCCCAGCAGCGATATGATACCTTCTTCCGAGACAGATTGCGTTGCCAAGTTTTCCTGGTCTGTGTAAACTGACAGGCCAGAACCATGGGATCGTTTTCCCTTTGCCTGCCAGACGGTGCAAGTCAGGCAGTGGAAAGTAGGTGAGAGTTGGTACTTCCTTTGTGCATTACGTATGCATTAAGTGTGTGAGTTGCTTCCGTCTGCTCACATCTTTTAACATCTTTATAGTGTTTGAAGTCCTGAGACCACATGGTCCCAGTGTTACCCTCATTGCTTCTTGAATGAAAGAATATTAAATGTAAGCAGATGCTGCAGGCAGTGATGGAAAGATACAGAAGCAAGACTGGCCGCTGGGTTGGCGGAAAGCATATCTTATAACCATTTTCAAAATGTACTGTAGTGGTTCTCAAAAGTGCCTAAGAGGGCATCACTCTGGAGGAACAGCAAGAGATGCTTACCTGGAAGATGCTATCAGTCAGGATGTGTCTTCTCTGTTCATGTTCTTTTGCTTTGTTTCTCTGTGTGTTAAGTGGTATTTTAGCTCAGTCTGTAGTTTTAGACTTGTTCCACTTCACATGTAAAGGAAAATGGCTTTTAAAAGTCACCCTTTTGCAGGATGCCTTTGATGATGCTGTGAAATACTTTGGAGAAAATCCCAAGACGACGCCTCCATCTGTCTTCTTTCCTGTGTTTGTTCGGTTTGTGAAGGCTTACAAAGTAAACATACATTTTAATTTGTACTTTTATAAATGTGATTCAGAATTACCTTTTGTTTTTTAAATGTAGTTTATTTTTATATTTGCCGTATATACTGGCGTATAAGTCGAGTTTTTCAGCCCTTTTTAGGCTGAAAAATGCCCCCCTCGACTTATACGTGAGTCAGTGGCAGGGCTACCAGGGGGCGGGAGGTGCGCCACACAGCAGGCACACGGCTTTGGGTCACATGGGGGCAGAAAATTCTGCCCTCCCCCTTCCCCCCGCGCCCCCCCCCCCACAGTTACTTTAGCTAACGGAGCAGGCTTGAGGAGAGGCCTGCCTGTGTTCCCTTCCAGGCTGATCCCCCCCCCCACGACACCCCCCCACACACTTACTTTAGCAAACCAAGCAGGCTGGAGAAGGAGGTGAAGGTCTGCCTCAGAAGAGCCTGCTCTGTTCACTAAATGAAAAATGTATTAGGGCGCCTACAATTCCCCCTCTGCCCTTACCCCAGGGGGGGGAGAAGGCGGTTGCCTTCTCCCTGGGGCAGAGGGGGAATGGCAGAGGCACCCTGCTGTATGCTGCTGGCTGCTGCATTTCCCACCCTCAACTTATACACGAGTCAATAAGTTTTCCCAGTTTTTTGTGGTAAAATTAGGTGCCTCGACTTATACTCGGGTCGACTTATACACGAGTATATATGGTACTTCAGCCAAAGTAGCTTACAACATTCTCCCCTGCATTCTCCCCTCAAAGCAACCCTCTGAGGAAAGCTAGGCTGGGCTTGCGTCACTAATCCAAGACTACCCAGCAAGCTTCCTTGGCACAGTGGGGGTTCGAACTTGGGTCTTCTATATCTTAGTTTGCCTCTCTAACCATTGCTAGCTCTTATTTTGTGGTTATATGTTTTGTTCCTGCCCAAAATAGTCTTGTATCTCCAGATTTATAGGAGGATATTAAGTAGAACAGTAGTAGTAAGAGTTGTACTGGAATAATCAAAAGGAGGATTAATTCATACCTCAGTCATCAGCTGTACTTTGACAACAGTTAAGCATCGTTCTTCAAAGTGATTTTGTTAGCTAGGATTAAGTGATACCATTTGCTATGAAGAATGTTGAAAGCCACAGTTAGACCTTCTTTTGTCTGGCTGTAGAAGAGTGACAGGTCTCCTTATCTTTGCCCTTTCCCAAGGACTTTGGGAAAGTATACATGGCTTCCCTCTCCCCATTTTCTCCTCACAATAATCCTATGGGGCAGGGAGAATGGTTGGCCCAGGGTCACTCCATGGTCTTCATTACTGAGGGAGGACCTGAGCATAGTATTTCTACAGACCTGGTTTAACTTCCAGATTGGCAGAAAAAATCCTAACTTTTAACATTGTGAGGTGGGGAGGTTACAATCATTTCCCACCATTGCAAATAGAATAGTGTTGTCTGCCTTCCGCACCTGCCCCTTTGCCCCTGCTTGGGAGTGGCTGGAAGGAGGAGGAATTTGTTGCAGAGTGGCTGGAAGGAGGAGGAATTTGTGACATTGGGCAGGCCATGTAAAAGAAAAGAGACCTCACAATGTAGCATCATAAGATACTTAGCTACCATTTTTAGTGGCAGTGGCCATTGGTGGCTGTAGAACAACACTGGCCAAAGACAAGAACCAGCAGCTAGACAGGCAGTTGACAAAACAGTGGCACCGTCTTTCCCCCAGTTATCACTCCCTACCTAGGGGAGAAGGTGGGGAAGCAGAGGCAGGCAAAAAGAAGAAGAGGAGGACCCGGCAGCCTTTGTACTGCTGTTTTTCTTCTGCCTTCCCTTACTGTCCCCTCACCCCTGCTTGGGAGAGAAGGTGGGCAAGTTGCAGAGGCAGTGTGGCTGGGAAGAAGAGGAGAAGGTTGTGGCTACTTCTCCACACACACCCTCCCCACATCACATGGGTTGTTTATGGAGGGAGTGCACTAAAAAATTAATCCAGTTGTCAGCTGTTCCAAGCTCTTAACAGCTTTGTATGTTTCCCTAAATGCATCATCAGCATGCGGACGAGGAGAACGAATTGAGAAAAAAGCAAGAACAGGCACTAATGGAAAAGCTGCTGGAGCAAGAAGCGCTGCTGGAGCAGCAAGATCAAAAGGTGGGGAGCCTTTTCCTGGGATAAATGAATGGGTGGCAGTGACTGTCTTTGGAATGATGAAACAGGTTGGCTGTGGTTGGCCAGCTGAGTCTTCTAGGAGGGGGTTATGCCATGTGTGTTATGGCAGCAACACATCCAGCACATTGCTTCCAAGATGTTTTCTTTCAGAGCTAACTGCTGAAGCTGTGCTTTCCAGAGAAACTCATTGGACCATAAGATCAGATTCAGGAATATGCCCCTTTCTGAGTCTTCATTGTCCCAACACCTTGTGCATTTGGCCCTGTTCCAAAGATGTATAGAAAACAGTAATGGGATATTATCTCATGTAAGCAAAGTTATTCAGTTTTCTGAGGGCCAAACTATATGTTGCAGTGGACACGGGCTTAACCTCTGGCTGTTGATGCCATTTTAGAGGAGCATTTAGCCTTTTAAAAATTGCCACGAGAACCCGTGCGTCATCACCAGGGAATCTTGTCCTCCCCTCCCCCACATGCGCCTTTTCAAGTGGCAGAACAGCTGTAGGGTGATGCTTCTGCACTTTAAAAGTTGGAGTGGGAAGGAACCGGATCTCTTGTGGCTGCCATTCTGCAGCCCCAATCAGAGCTGGGTCCTCTCAGGTCTTTTTAAACAGCTAAATTTTCCTGAAAAATGGCATCTGCAGCCACAGGTGGGACCTGTATTCACTGTACTATGTAGTTTGACTCTGACAAAAGCCAGGATTCAGTGGGTCATTTCTGTAGGCAGACTTTCTTACCTCAAGCAGCAGCAGCATTTTAAGGGGCATTTTAGCCTGCAGAGGAAGTTTGACAGGTGAGAAAGTTGCTCTTTGCAAGTGGAAATCTTTCTGCCCATGGAAAGACTCTGCTGGATAAATTTCGTTTTATTTATATTTTGGTTTCTTGGCCACGTTTCCCCTTGATAGGCTCAAGGCTGCTTACAGCAATAAATTAAAGGATTAAAATATACAACTATACACTGTAAGGCGCCATATAATCTCTCACAAAGGGCAATGAGTTAAAGAAAGAGCGGAAGATATTGGGAAGGGAAAAGGGGAAGAGAGTCCAGTTATGATAGAATGTCATTGCTGCCTTCAACTGCAGACCTAGCAGAAGAACTCTGTCTTACAGGCCCTGCGGAATTGCGATAGGTCCTGCAGGGCCCAGGTCTCATTTGACAGGGTTTCCCACCTGATCCTGGTTGACGGCAGCTTTCAAGCCAGGTGATCTGCCACAATTTCTGCTGTAGCAAAATGTGAGGAGAATCAGCAGGAGACACTCCAAAGGCAACAAAGAAAAGATGCTGTATTCAACTGAGCATTTTCTGCCTGAGATATGAGGCCCTCCTCCATGCTGTTATCTTTTAACTACATCATTATGAGTTGCTGTCATGCAGGCTCAGGTTAGAATAACGCAGTCTACAAACATGTCTGCATGGAAGCCCTACCCACTAAGAAGGTCACTGTTCTCTTATGAAAGATTGTGTACAGGATTGGGGAAATACTATTTTGGGGATAATGAATGGCTTGGATGCCCAAATGTCATAAAATGTAGCATATCAGAAGCCAGAGCTGTTTCTGCTTTACTTTCTCAAAGTTTGATCTACCACTTTGGTTTTCAAGCCAAACTCATATTTTTGTAGGTGATCCTTGGTTTTGGGCAGTTAAAATGATTTCTAAATGCAAAAGGATCCTTTTTGTGTGTGCTTTCTGAAGGTGGATCTGTAGGGGGTTTTTTTTGCCAAGTGCTCCATTTAAACTGTTTGCCAGTTGAGGCTGCAATCTGATGCCTGAGCAGAGCACATAGACCTCTGCCTTCTCAGGAAATGCTCTTCACTAACCTTTGCAGTCCCTTTCTGCTCCTTTTCAGTCTCCTTCCCATAAAACAAAGAGGCAGCAGCAAGAGCTGATTGCAGAGCTAAGGCGGCGCCAAGTCAAGGACAATAGACATGTGTATGAGGGGAAAGATGGGGCCATTGAAGATATTATCACAGGTAAGAAGAGAGGCTGCCCTGAAGGCAATGCAAAGTGTCTGTTGATAAAGTTCACCTTTAACAGTTCTGCTAGAGCTTTGTAAACCCATTAAGAACTGTGATAATCAGAAGCATTTAACAAACCCAGCCCAGTGTTCAGCCTACTTGCCAATCCGTGTCTTTTTGGTAGCAGAAATCTCAGTGAGATAATTGTTTGTGTCCTTCTGCACCCCGGCATGCTGGCATGATTAAAACCATTGACAATGGACAGTGTTGGTAGATACATTTGTGCAACTGATGCATGCGGTAAATAGTTAAATATGGTTGATCCATATGCAGAGTCATTGGTGCTTAACCTTATTCTTCAAAACTCCTGTTTTCCAAAAGATGCTACTAACCATAATTTGCTGTGGCATTAAAACAATTGTGAAAAGGCAAAATCATTCTTAATGATTTAGAACTTCAGAGCTGGCTGTTTGTTTTCCTACAAACTAACGCTTGCCGTTTCTGTGGTCCGCAGTTGAACCCAATAGGGTAACGGTGGCTGGGCCTAATTTTTAGCAAATGTGACATGGACAGGCTTATTATCTCCTGAAATCTGATTTTGGTCTATGGCTCTGTAACACAATGCATGGTAGGGACCATAAATGGCCATGACTTATGTTCCCCATATATTTTGTACTGAGTATCTAATTGCTGAATCTGTAAATTGATACATGAGACCTTTAGTACCAAAGACTAGGCATTTTTATTTATTTCAAAGACGGCCACGTACACCATTACTAAAGCCTTGTTCGTCTTCACTGCAATGACAGCTACTGGGTGTACCGCCAGCATCCCCCCCCCCCCCCGCCCCCAATACAGTATTCACAAGGGTTCTCTGTGATTGTGTTACTTCTTTTCCCTGTAGTCCTGGAAGAGCCAATCAAAAAGGGGGAATACCCTACATAAAGAAAATTATGTTTAGAAAAATTATACAGATCTATGTCTTTGTTTAAATTACCAGTTTTATAATCCCCAGTTGCCAAAAGACAATTTTGACAATTGCCCAGCCAGGTAAATCCTATTGTGGTGAAATGATCAATAAGCCATTTTAGGTGTCCTTAACAAAGCACTAACAATGTACTAATGCAATAGATCTTTGCTTCTTACTGTGTTCTGTCTTGTTTGGCTGTTATTTTCCATGCAGTGCTGAAGACAGTGCCCTTTACAGCTCGAACGGCCAAGCGTGGCTCTCGGTTTTTCTGCGAACCTGTTCTCACAGAGGAATTCCATTACTAAACTATTCCTCTTTCACTCCTGGTGCTCTTTTAAAAAAAGGTTGCTATAGGTTTTTGACATTTCTCCGTTTGCTGTGGATCTTGTGTATGGCTCTGTGGCTGTTGAATGGATTTGTGATGTCTGCTGTGTTTTTGGAATTGTATGTTACATTGTCACCTCATTGCATGTTCTCATCAGCCAATAAACGTTTGCTCCCTTCCGTAAGAAACATGACAAAAACTTGTGTGTTTCAGAGGCTTCACTCGTGTTGGTGCTAAATGCCATGGAACAGCAAGTGTGGAAAGTCATAGAAATGCCTTTTGAACCACTGGCTGCTGTGCAGTCCACACAATTTGCAAAGTATCTTTCCTTGTGTTGTAATGATAAAATGTGACAGATGGTTCATTTGTTTTCCCCACTCTGTATCATCTTCGTGTTTCCTTTTGCGATTTGATCTGCATTGCACAAATCCTGTTTATCTCTGGAAGTGGGTCTAGTGTGCATGCATTGGGTTGAACTTTACAGGCTTCTCTTTGTAGCATGTGAGAAGTAGTCACCGTTTTCTTTTCTGTGATCTGCAAGAACATTCCTCATCAGCCACGCTAATTTTTACTTGCATGTTTGTGATTGCATGTGAGGGCAGGTGTCACATAAGTAGCCCTTCAATCCTTGCATGTCCACATTCATGGTAGGTTCAGTTCCATGCCAACCTAATTGGAAATCTTCTTAGAGCCATATCATAACAACACATGAGAGAACATGAGGCCTTCCATCACGTCAGACTTTCTTAATTTTGGGACACAAACAGAAGCTGGGCTACAGTACTGGAAGCATACCTTGGTTTCTGAGATGAGGTATAAGAAAATGTACACAAATATCCAAATGGGTTACATGGGAAATGTAAATGGGAAGACTCAAGATGGGTGACTCAAGACTATAGAACCCTAGTAAAAGAGTCGCTTACACTGGCCTCACCATTGTAGACGTTCCAGGGTATTGTTGTGGAACTGGATCTATTGACATCTTGTGGTATAAACTGTAACAAAGGGGAGTATAATACTGCATGTCCCCTTGTCTTTGATATCTCCAATCTTAAAGGGAACTGTGTTTCATTTCCTACCTGTGAAGTATATTTTAGCAGGGGCCTTTATTCCTTTTTAAACTAGGAATGCTGACCTCGCAACTAGCTCGACTTCTGTTTGCTCTTTCAAGTTACTTGCTGTGCAGTCACGCTGGAGCCAATATTCAAAGCAGCTTGGAGTTTCATTACTTAGAGTCTTGGGTGGCCTTCTTTCCTGTCCTTCTCCTTCCTTTCCTTAACACCTTCTTGCAGCCTTGACCTCCTTCAGCGCCTCCTGATGCTTTACTTGCTAACCTCTGTAGGTTTTGATTTTTGATTTTGTTTTGCTTTCAGGGCACTGAATTGAGTTGCTCTTCATGTTCCATCCCATTTTTAACTTAACCATCATTCTGTGTGTTTTTTTTTCTATTTAGCCCTAAAGAAGAATAATATCACTAAATTCCCAAATGTTCACTCGAGGGTAAGGATTGCTTCTAGCACACCGGTGGTGGAGGATACACAAAGCTGGCAAGCATCACTTTTTACTTAGCTTCCTCCTCTCTCTGTATGCTGTGCAAACTGCTGCAAAACACAGCCCTTTAACAGAAGTGGGAATGTGCTCTAAGGGATTTGGAGATTGTTTGCAGGTCTTCTGTGCACTGTTATGGGCCAGGCTAATCATCAGCCCTTGTGTGCACCAAATGATGACATTGCCATTCCACAGATGTAATGGCTGTCCCTTTCCAGAAACCAGAGTTGTCTTCTCCTACCTGTTTTCTCTTGATTGCAAGCCATGTCCAGGCTTAAATTCTGTAATAGGAAGGCATGCAAGAACTCAGCCCAGTTCTTAGGCACCTGGCTTAAATGTTCCTAAGAATCTTCTTGCAGTTTAGAGATCCTTTGACCAGGCCCAGGTTTTTCATACATGCAATAGGAAGGAAAGAAAAACGTCAGCCCAGCCCTTTTTCAGCTGGTACACATGGTACACCTCCCCAGTCCATTATGTGTAGAACACCTACCTCGGAGCTCTTCTCTGCACAGTGGGTGAGTAGTGGGGTCTTCTCAAATTTCTCTGTTTACACGTGAGGGGGCACTCACTCCTTGCCACAGAGCTTTTCTTCAAAGAACTTTCTCAGACCTGGTTCCCTTAACTCTGCCCATCAACTAATTCTTAAAGGCACAGATCTCATTACACCATACACAAGATTACTGGCTTAGCCCTTTAAGCTGCAATTATATTGATATTACTGTTCCAAAAATAATCCCCCACCACAAGATCAAAGAGACAAAGCAATTCCTTGGACCACACTTTGCTCAAGAAGGGGACCATGTCTTACAGCTGATATTCCCTCTCCTTCCAGCACACTTCCTACTGCTGCTACCAAAGGACAGAGAGGCTTGTTGTTAGCACTCTCTTATTATTTTATTGATATCACGATATATCTATATGAGGATGTAGATGTTGGTGTGTTTTGGCTAAGCCCATGTGAGTGAGTGTCTTTTCTGTGACTTGAAGGAGCTGGCAACAAGGAAGGGGGGGTGAGGGGGAAGGCATGCGTGACAATCCGAGGGAATGGGAAGGCTGGCTGTGGGCAGGGGGAACATGTCCAGGGAAAACCGGGCTCACTGACAAATCTGCCTCACTCTGGCAGCGAAGCAAATTAAAATTGTTCTAGAGTGGTCTTGCTTGCCGCGGAGAGAATGAAAAGTGAGGAAATACATCCATACAAGCAGTCTTGCAGCAACGGACATTTGTCCCCACTGCACAGCAAATACATTGTGCATAATTGACCCCTGTGTTTTAGGTATTTACTATCATTAATGGGGGGAAAGTATTAAAAGTAGGGTTGCCATCTCCTTCCTTGCCTTGTTTCTCCTGTCTTTGGGAAGAATCCTTTAGTCTGTCAACGGAACACTGTGCTCATTGTGGATCTTTTTCACATTTCTGTCTCCATTTGTGGGATCTGCATGTACTGATAGCCATATGTTTCTGGGGAGGGGTGTTTGCAGTGAATGTGAGAAGGGGCAAAATTGCCCTCCTGCCCTCTGATGTCAGAGAAGATAGTGCTTGTGGAAGAGGAAAGAAAGAAAACATTTATTTTTATTCATCTCTCCCCGCATCCCAGTGGGTATCCATAGCTGCTTTACATTGTTCTCTACTTTCATCTTATCCTCGTCATGATCTTCTGAGGGTAGGTTAGACTCAGAGTGCGTGACTGGTCCAGTGTCATCTGGCAAGCTTTCATGGCAGGGTGGGAATTCAAACCTGAGTCTCTCAGATCCTGGTCCAACATTCCATCCACTACATGCTGGCTCTCTTTTGCCCTGTTTCTCATTCAACCCTCAGATCCAGATGCTATTCATCCACGTGGATCCCACAAGCTCAGTGTGGCATCTCCAGGGGTCAGGGGCACATCATTCCTTTTTGCGCTGTGGTGGCAGCACATTGCTTTCAAAATCTGCACAGCTAAACACATCTCCAGCGGCCCAACAGAATCTTAGTTGAGCAAAAGCTCTACCTGGCCTTGCCCACTTTCTGCAAACTCTTGGCAGGGTCCAGGAAATTTGTTGGTGGGCATTATGGTATCACATTGGGAACCCCTGCACAAAGGCTAGCTACATCTGAAGCTTTGGGTTGGCTCCAAGGAGCTACGACGCATCAGGGACCAGGAAGCCCATCAAACTAGGACCTGACATGGGCCCAATCACATCTCTCCTCTTTCCTTGACCTCAACTTCCTCCCATCTCTCCATGCCTCTGATAATCTTTGGGCTTTCAAACTTTCACTCAGCTGTGCTCCCTGTAAGAGGAGTCTGCTGCTGTCTGATGTTCCCGTTCCGCACACTTAAAAGGCATGTCCTCAGATAAGAACATAAGAGCCTGCTGGATCAGACCAGAGTCCATCTAGTCCAGCACTCTGCTACTCGCAGTGGCCCACCAGGTGCCTTTGGGAGCTCACATGCAGGATGTGAAAGCAATGGCCTTCTGCTGCTCCCGAGCACCAGTCTCAGATCAAGGAGGATCAAGATTGGTAGCCAGAGATCGACTTCTCCTCCATAAATCCGTCCAAGCCCCTTTTAAAACTGTCCAGGATGGTGGCCATCACCACCTCCTGTGGCAGCATATTCCAGACACCAATCACGCGTTGCGTGAAGAAATGTTTCCTTTCATTAGTCCTAATTCTTCCCCCCAGCATTTTCAAGGTATGCCCCCTGGTTTTAGTATTGTGGGAAAGAGAGAAAAAAGCCAGGCCCCCACCGGTTCCAGTGCCCCCACCCCCCCTCGTCAACATTTTCTAACATTTTCTAATGAGGCATTTCCCTGGGTACCGGCATCAAGAGCAAAATCGACAATGCCAAGCAGAAGACAATGCCAAGACAGGAAGGGAGTGGATCCAGGAGACTAGTATATGGATTCCCCTTCCATAGAAAACAATCTGGGACGGGAGTCCAGACCCTCCTCTCACATCTGGCAATCAACTGTCTTGGGATTGAAAGGAACTGCTTGGGAGAGGGGAACACAAGAAACATCCTTGATACTTGTGCAAATGAATGGGAGGAACCTAGTCTTTGATCACCTTCTTCTTTCAATGGCAACCGTTCCCAGTACGCTGAAGTGATGAGAAGCAGAGAATGTGCATACCTATTAAACAATAGCTGGTAAACTCTTATCATTATGACAAGCCGTCTGTGCGAGAGGAGAGATTGTGTACAGCAGAGAACAGTAATGGCTGGGTTTCTTCACCAAACCCTGCAGTGCATTATTCTTCCATAGAAGTGAACAGCAACCGTTCACTTGCACGGGAAAACTCAGTGACAGCTCTGAAGTGCATGTAAACCTGCCTCTCCCACTAACCAGTGTCAGGGATGAAGGCCTCTTTTCAGTTTTGCCTCGTACTGAATTAAATTGGATCATTATTTATTACAGTCACAGACCCAATTCTAAAGTACATACAAAAGCAACTATGATGCATACTGAATCTTCTGGATTTTGTTCCACAGAATTCAGTTGGAGACACTGAAGAATAATCCATTGCTGGTCTGTTGGGCCTCATCCTCATTCTGGATTCTGCTCTTTTTAGTGGGGCCCCAGAATGTGATGAAATCCTTAAACCTCATTTTTATCTCTGTTGGCTAAAGACCAAAGTTTGTGGCAGGTCGAGGAGCATGGTCTCTGGCTCTTCCCGCTCCTTTTGACTTGGTCGTCTCCTCCTCTCCATTCTTACTGAGTTGCAAGATAAATCTTGCAGATGCCTTTCTGAAAAGATCCAAGGTAACTAGCCTTTCCTCTCCCAGCCGTGCATCATGTTACACTAAAAGCTTTAATCCCCACAATAAGGAAATAGCCCGGGAGTTGGGTGGGGAAAACATAAAATTTCCAGAATGATTCCCCTCCCACCCCAGACCTTTGTGCAAGGAAGAGGAAAACAGTGGTGTGCTCTCTGGTTAAATATAGATGAGAGAAAATAGTGGATGTTCGGTATTGCCATATTGGGCCTACCTCTCACACCAGGCCACTTTGAATCCAGATACTGGCAAATTAAGCTGATCATAACATATTTCCAGCTATGCTGCTTGAAGCTTAACCCTCTGGGAAAAGCATATTGACAGATTCACGCATGTGAAAATTATTTGGGCGCTGTGTGGTTTCCGGGCTGTATGGCCGTGTTCTAGCAGCATTCTCTCCTGACGTTTCGCCTGCATCTGTGGCTGGCATCTTCAGAGGATCTGATGTTGGGAAAGCAAGTGGAGTATATATCTGTTGGAGTGTCCAGGGTGGGTGGAAAAACCTTGTCTGTGAGTAACAAACCCACCACACAGCGCCCAAGTGATTCCGGCCGTGAAAGCCTTCGACAATACATTGAAAATTATTTCTTTGATTTTTATTTCACTTTCCCTGCCATTAAGGCTCAGAGCATTTTCCAGCGTATTCAATAAAAGCACATACAATTGAGAATGTTTACTTTTATCTGGCACTGAAATTGACCAGATCGCCCCTCAAATATTGACCACCTAAAGTATCACTCTCCCACTTCCATTGCCTATTGTGCAGAGGTTGCTTTCCCCACCAATTTTCTTTTAGCACAGACGACAAAGAAAGAAATCAGTTTGGGCTTCTTTTCCCTTCATTGCCCACAGTTCTCCTTTCATTTTTCTCCCGCCCTTTTTTTTCAAGTATTCCAGGATGTCAAGTATAGTTCTCATGCCCTAGGCTGAGAGAGTGTGATATGCTGATACCAACCAGTGAACTTCATGGCAGAATGGGTCCTTGAACCCAGGTCTTCCTATTCCTAGACCACCATTTGTATTACTACAGGACTGGAGGTGTGATATGACCTCAAAGTCAGCACCACCCCCATAATTTATTTCCTTATCAGGATCCAACTACCGTTAGCAAGGTATGAATTGGCTCTTCAACTCATAGCGTTAATGTAATTTATCCAGTGCTTTCCTTATCAGTTTGGTTACTGTTCTGTTATTAAAAAGAGGTGAGCTGTTTAAAACTTGATGGATGGGCAGACTGGTCCTGTTCTGGGAATCTGATGCTGTGGAGTTCTATTACAAAAGGACCAAGGGTTTAGAGTGATTCCCCAGTGTGTTCCTGTGGGCATCATGGCATCCACCATTGGTGCTCACATGCTTCTTCACTGAAGCAAAGGGTCAATTGTGGGTTTTACCCTCTTCATTGGAGCAGGAGGTGCTTCTGAAGTGCCTAGGAGACCTTTGTGTCAGCTGGGAGCACTCATTTAAAAACTGCTTTCTCCATTATAGAAAGATATTTGGTTTGATCGAGTGGCGTAACTAGACAAACTGGAGCCCTAGGCAAAACATGAGTTTGATGTCCCCCCAGGCGCATGCCCAGTCCAACGCGCACCCCCCAGTCCCCTTGTAGCTACGCCCAGTGGCGTACCTAGGCAAACTGAAGTTTGGCGCCGCCCTCCCCAACCGTGACCAAGAAATGACTTTTTACACCAGATCGTTTCAAAGTTACCATCAAATTATAGAACATGCCTCAACTCACAAATCTGAACACAGCAACAGGCCATGCCACACAGCAGAAATAATTTTTTTGAAAACAATTTCAAAATGCTTTCAAAATGTTTTATTACGGCTATGAAAACATTTTATGGTGTTGTATCCAGTCCCGCAATTGGAGGGAAACAGCATCACTTTCAATGTTGTTTAAACTGGGAACCCCAGATTCTCCCTTTAAAATGGATTTAAAAGGAGAATCTGGACTCCATAGTTTAAACAAGTGATGCTGGAATCCACCCCCAAACAGCATCATTTTCAATGGTGTTTAAACTAGGGAGCCCAGATTCTCCTTTTAAATCCACCTTAAAGGGAGAATCTGGGGTTCCCAGTTTAAACAACATTGAAAGTGATGCTATTTTGGGGTTGAGTCTCCCCCACTCTGAAACAGCATCACTTTCAATGTTTAAACTGGGGACCTCAGATTCTCCCTTTAAATCCATGCCAAGGGGGGTGGGATTTAAAAGGAAAATCTGGGAAAATTTGGGGGGTACCTGCTGTCAGGGGTGCAATTGTGAAGCTATCAGCACCAAACTTTCAGGGTATCTTTAGGAAACTCTCCTAATGATACCACCCAGGTTTAGTAAAGCTTGATTCAGGGGGTCCAAAGTTATGGATCCTCAAATGTGTAGCCTCCATCTTCTATTAGCTCCCGTTGGGAACAATGGGTGATGGGGGCACCCCCTTTGGAAGTCTATAGCTTTGGACCCCCTGGACCACACTTCACAAAACCTGGGTGATATCAGTAAGAGACTCTCCTGATGATACCTCCCATGTTTGGTGAAGTTTGGTTCAGGGGGTCCAAAGTTATGGACCCTCAAAGGTGTAGCCCCCATCTCCTATTAGCTCCCTTTGGAAACAATGGGGATGGGGCACCCCATAACCTTGGACTCCCTGGACCAAACCTCGCCAAACCTGGGTGATAGCATCAGGAGAGTCTCCTGAAATATCCCTGAATTTTTGGTGCTGCTAGCCTAAAAACTGCACCCCTGCAGGCCAAAAACAGAAAACCCACTAAAATACCAAAAAACCCCCCACAAACTAACCCTGCATTGTATTGTTGAAGGCTTTCACGGCCGGCTTTCACAGCACTCCAGTAACCCTGCATTTTTTGCGCCCACCACAAGGGGGCGCCCTGGGCAACTGCCCACTTTGCCCAATGGGCATTACGCTCCTGGTTTGATCATTAGATGTTCTGTCCCTAAAGTGCTGTCCCTAACGAAAGTGCTGTCCCTAAAGGTTAGGGAGTTCTTGGTTAGAGGAAGAAAGAAGGAGATAAGGGAGTTCTACCTGTTTGTTGTAATGACTTCTCTAAACATTTGAATCCACTCTTGGGGGTTGAGTCTAGAAAGCCTTAGTCTGGTTTGCCTTCCATGTGAAACAGTCAACTCTTAACACGTGGTTGGGGGAGTGACATTCGAAGGAAGCGGGAAGCATGAGTGAATCCCAACCTTCAGGAGATATCACTTCGTGCAGCTGATGGCGCTAGTGTCTGACCTTGCCTTTGCGCCCCCCCTTGATTAAAACTCATCCCTTCTTTCCTTTTCTTTTTCATTATGGATAAACAAGTAATAGAAACTGATGCATGGTGGGGGAATCCCCGTTTGAAGTGCTTTTTTTTCCAGAAAGAAACTATATATTATTTTACTTCATGCAGGGACAATTTGAGGTGGGAAACTTGTAAACAAGCCATCACCCATAAAGCTGGTGCATTTTCATACATGCAATCACAAGTCTGCAGCTGTCCATGGAGCATAAACGTAGTCCTCCTTCCACTGTAGAAATTGCATGTGAGGGCCTGTTTTACTAGCCTTCAATGAATGCTAAATCAGTTTTGTGAGCTTTGCTCTCAGCAAGTTTAGAAATCCTTTTCTTGTTTTGCTACAAGCTGCTTTGATTGGTTACCAGCAAGATTCTTTTTCTTGACTAGATCCAGATCCCAAGATCAACCTGCTTCTGATCTGTATATGTTTTTCAACTTCACAGATCTGAGAAACCAGCCCTACAGACGAGCCGATGCGGTGAGGAGGAGCGTGAGGCGCCGTTTCGATGATCAGAACCTGCGTTCTCTCAACGGTGCTGAAATAGCCATGTGAACTGAAATGGAGAAACCCACAAGTGGAAAGTGGGGGATGACTGATACCTTTGTCATGAGAACTATTATGCGCACTACCATTTTAATTACGGCCTTGATCACAGTACATTAACTTTCCTTCTGAAGGGCTCACTAATGCCAGAAAATGCATAGGAATGCAGGAAGAGAGAGAGAGAGAGACATGGTCTCTCCACTCAACTGTAGCTACCAAGTGCCTAAATTTTGAAATACCTGCTCAAATTAATCAAAGCAATAGGACGTTGTTAGATTGGGTTTCTTTTTTACACCAATACATTTGTTCAGTATTCTTAACCAAAATGTAAAATACGTTGTATTTTTGTTGTTGTTACATACAATTTGGTGAAAGGTCTCCAAGAGGCCTTAATTTTATGACCACTTGCATATAGATACTACTACTGTGGACTTTTTATGATTTTGGTACATTCCTGGATGGTCTAAAGGAGTTATTTTCAGCTTCAGCTGCACATTAGCTTTATATATGCATACATAGGTATATGCATATATAAGGGCTTGTTGTATGTAGAGGGGAAAGCCTGTAAAAGGAACTGTGCCCTTTCAACATTTTACTGTGGGAAGCATCCATCAAAACGAAGCTGAGACAGATGCAACTATAGCTTCCAAAGGGTTACAGTTAATTGGGATAACCAAGTCTTTGTTTTCTGCTGTAAATAGGTAATATAAGGTTTATATCAAATACATTCTGCCTGTGTTCAGATTCTGGGCACTATACATCGAAGATGAATGAAGCAAGTCAGGAGGCATAGCTCAACAATTTTAAGAGTGCAGACAGAAAAAAAAAATAAAGGATGGTGTATAAAACTTTATTATGGAGTTCTTCAAGTAGAGGCAGCTTGGATGTAACTGTTATTTATTAATTAGCACTAAGATATTAATTTCTCAATAATCAGTATTAGAATTCATGAGGACCACAACTGTCCATTTTCACTTGCTGGAGCAGTGAAGAACTGGTGCCCTGCTAAGCTAATTAGGATAGTCTTCCCAAAGAACAGTTTTATTTCTGTGTTATGTACCAATGGAAGTTCGATAAATTGCTGTTTGCACCAGCTGGGATCATGGTTCAACATTCTCAATTGGTTAAAGGGCAGCAGACTGTTGAATTCATCAGTACATCCATTCTCTCACGTTAAAACTGGATATGTTCCTGCACAAGCAGGTCTCCTTGTGGCTAGCAGGAACGGTGAGCGTAAACTGTACGCATGGGTAAGTGCAATTTGGAATCATTTGTGACCATTGTCTTGTTTTTCAAAGGTCTGCACATTCCCATCCGATTTTGGATGTGTACCACTTACATGTGCTGAACTCTTTCTTGGATTTGGGCTTCTGTCCTAACTTTTGAAACCATTAGAACACTTAAAATTGTTTTAGCTATGAATAGTAGCAGCTGCAGCTCAATACATTGCTACGACAGCACTTGTTTTATTCTGAAGTCAAAAACTGCATCACTATGTTAATTGTAAAAATCTATTGTATAGTATTTAACCAATGAGGGGTTTTTTATGTTGTGCTTATGTGAACCACTGGTAAAAGTCCCATATTCCTTTGATAATGTGTAGTTATATGATAATCTGTTTTTAAATGTACAGATATTTTGCTACAGAATTGGTGCTTTTTTATGGTTTTTACACCTCTTTAATTCCCACTGTAGCCTCTGGGTATTGTAAATATTGTTTAAAAATGCATCAGCCTGTGCTATACGATCTGAATGTTATTTTAACTTATAGTTTTTTTTATATTTAACTAAATGGACAGTTTGGGGCTCAAAAGTTACTATGTTGACCTTTGCTTACCTATTTACAGAAATTTTATTTTAAACAACTGCCAATTGGTCTCTTGATTTACAGCAACATACACTTGACATACTAAAGAGAACATGCCAAGATGGCAACTTTTTCATGTGTTGAAAGATGACTGTATTGATTGAGATAATATAATTGGGGCAATATAATTTAATGAGAAACAACTGCACAAACATTAAATGTATACTAAAACAGGGATAAATATGCACAAGCAAGCTGTAATGTTGGCATGTTCTCGTCAATATTTTATCTAGTGATAGACCTACTTCTTAGCAATATTATAGGTGTTTTATAAAAGCAGTTCATGTTACTTTTCTGATCTGTTCATGCCATATGATTGAATAAACTATTTACACTACTACATATTGAGTCAGAATTGAATCGTTTGTTCAGGCAACATTTAAATGGGATTCTATATCTGTTTGAAAAGAAAGGCCATTTGCTAACAATCAGTGCTGCATGTATGAGTATTTTTGCAGCATTCTACCATGAAAGGGTTTGAAGATTTAAGAATCATTCTAGGCATATTTGTTAATAATGATAAGTAGTAAAACAATAATACCTATTGCAACCAAAGCACAAAAAAGCTTTTCGTAAAAAGACTGAGAGGCTTTTACCAGAAGTTAATGCCTTGTTTTAAAAATGTGTCTGAATTCAGATTTGTATGGTGCTCCAGACAACAGAGACTGAATTTTAGATCAGCTCATGAGAAGAAACAATCCAAAAACCTAAATTGTTTGTTACATTGTCTTAAAATGATGCTATTTTATGAACACATGAAGAAAGTTCAGCAGTCTTAACTTAAGAAGGTAGTCTAAGGCAAAGCACGTATTTAAAATAGAATTTTAAATAACGGAGCATAGCTCAAGTCATAGGACGAATTTAGTATGCTGCTAGACAACATGCTGCTAAAAAAATATAAAGGAACATGAATTTTATATTTTATTTTCCAATGAACATGAGACTAAAAGAAAGCTGCGAGAATCGTGTTAGGAATATGTTTTTTCATGTAAATTTTGCAAAGTACCAAGGAATATTATAAATAACTACTCTTGCATTGGGGAGATAAGTGGCTATAACTTCAACATTCTCAACAGTTTTGGTTTGGTATTTTACCACCTGTTTCGAGCTCATTGTGCTTTCATGCATTATCAGTCTGAGCACTGTAACTAGGATTTGCTTTTGCTATGGTGTTTAACTAATGAATTATATTTGTACATTGTTCTTCAAACAAAAAGCCAAAGATTAACAAAAATCTGTTTTTTAATTGACTGAAGTTCTATGTTCCCAGCTCTTGCTCTCGCATCTGTAAAACTTGCACTTATTTGCAACTGTTGTTCATCAGGTTGCCTTCTTCGAAGGCGCACATTGGGACTGCACATGCGCAGGCTTGCCAACAGAATTTTGTAGCTTCTAGGAACAGGAAGGGGCATCTCATCCTAGCGTGCAGGTGTAGGTTTTCCCACCAAATCAGAGGATACCTAAAGGGGAAGAGCCCCCTTTTCCCTCACTTCTTCTGCCCACTAAGCAAGACTCCCAGGAGTCTAGCACCTCTCAGAGAACTCACAGTGGGACAGGAAGGAGGCAATGTGTGACTGCACAGAAGAAAACTAAACAAACAGCAGTTACAGGTAAGTGCAACGCTGTTTGCATCTTTAGTCTTCTGTACAGTCCCCCATTGGGGGGATTACAAGCTACTCACCAGGTGGAGAGTGTTGAGCTCTTAGTCAAACAGCGAATGCAGGACTGCTTTCCTACTGCTGTCTTGTCTTGCAGCATGTAACTGCAGCATAATGGTGGACAAAAATTTCTAGAGACAGCCACATAATATAGCAAATCATCTAGGCAGTCATAGGTAAACATCCCTTTAAAGGATTGCTTGGAAGTATGATGGGAAAATACCAAATAACCATTGGATTCCAATCATGAAATGCCAGTACAACAGCCAGGTGCACCTCCACAGAGGAAGCCCACAACCTAGCATCCTTAAGGAGTAGGAAATATCTATATATATAAAAAGCTAACCATGAATTTGTTACTCATGCCCTAATGCAGAAACGGCTGGACAGATCGCCCCCAAATTTTCACATGACGTCCCTCCCTGTTGCGGGCAGGTAATCGGACCTTCAAATTGCCAAAAGTCCATGCCTGAGCCAGGTAAAACGTCTTGTTCCTGGCGCACCAGGCCATGAAGCTGGCTGTGTTTAATGGTCACCCTTAGAATGTTCGTGCAGCATGTCATTGGCCTGAGGGGTTGGTATGCCCTTAGAATGTTCGCACAGATGGCCAGAGATGAGCATTGAAAACAGTAAATAACAAAGGAAAAACTCAGATCTTGGTGAAGAATATGAAAAAACAAGAAAAAGACAACTTGGAAGAGCAATGGGGGGGGGGGGGCAATTTCCCATAAAGTTAAATATTTAGGAATATACTTAACATCAACCAACTTGAACCTGTACCAGAATAACTACGAAGTGGTATGGGGAAAAAAATACTTCAATAGATGGACGAAACGTCAGTTATCTTTTATAGGTAAAATAATGGCTCTCAAGATGAAAATAATCCCAAAATTGCTGTTCCTATTCCAGCACCTGCCCATTATTAACACAAACAAGCCATTTAAGATACGGCAAAAAGATCTATTAAAATTTTTGTGGGGAAGAAAAAAACCGAGGGTTCGCTACAAAACACTTGCTGATTCTATAGAAAGAGGGGGAATGGCTGCTCCAAATATAAAAATATACTATGAGGCTGCTAGTCTAATGTGGTTAAAAGAATGGTTCATATTGGGGAATAAAAATTTACTCAGACTAGAAGAAGCCGATTTAAGATTCGGTATTCATACATACCTGTGGTATGGAAAGGAGAAAATCAATAGACAGTTTTTACATCATCCTTTCAGATTTTCCATCTTTAGAACCTGGCAGAAATACAGAAGACTACTATATAGAAATACTCCAATGTGGCTTTCACCACATGAAGCCTTACTAAATAGAAACATCCTAGATAAAGGTTGGCTCAAATATTCAGACTTATTAGAAAGACACTCCCAAGATGGGAACATAAAATGGAAGATGAAATCTATTAAAAAAAACTTAATAACAAGGGATGGAAAGTAAGTTGGTGGCTATACTACCAAATACATAATATATTTGTTAAAGAAATAAAGCCTCCTTGGAACCAAGGAGAAGAAGATAAGCTAGAACAGGAATTAATAAAGAAAGATGACTATTTAATTAAGAGAATGTATAAGATATGTTTACAGTTAGAACAGGAAGGTGAAGTAGTAAAAGATTATATGGTTAATTAGGCAAAAGATTTGGGCCATCCAATATTGTTTGAAGACTGGGAATATATTTGGAATGTGGGTTTGAAATTCACAAATAGTAGTTATATAAAAGAAAATGTGTTTAAAATTAGATTTAGATCATGGTATCTCACGCCAACCCAAATATCAAACTTACAAAGAAACTAGTTTCATGCTGGAAATGTGGTTCTTCAAACGGTACATTTTTTCATCAATGGTGGGCTTGTCCAAGAATAAAAATGTTTTGGACACAAATTCATAAAGAAGTTCAAAGAGTGCTTAGAATATCATTAAAATGTAAACCTGAATTGTACTTGTTGGGAATGTGCAGTAAAATAACTGATAAGGGAAAGCGTTTTGTATTTCAATACCTAGCTACAGCAGCTAGATTAGTACTTGCAAAGAATTGGAAAAATTCAAATATTTCAACTATATTTGATTGGCATCTGAAAATGCTAGAGATAATAAAGATTGCCCAAAAACAAGGGAATGAAGCACTGGAAAAAACTTACAACTTAAAAAACCAGTGGGACCAATGCATTAAGTATTTAGAACAAAAATATGCTGTCCAAAACAAGTAGCTTGGTTGACAATTTTGTTTGACCATAATAAAGTGTGTACAGATAGAAGCCAAATAATGTAATTATAAGGATGTTAAATGGTCATATTGCACTGCTGTAAGAAAGCAAATGACGGAAATTGGAATTGTAACTCTTTTTCTCTCTCTTCCTTTCTTCTTTTTCTGGCTTTTTTCCCTCCTATGTCACCTTTTTTTCCACCTTGATTTTGTGATTGGGGGATGTGAATGAAAAGATTATTGTATTGTTCTGATTAACTATATTTTCACGAAACCCCAATAAAGTAGATTAAAAAAAAAACAGTAAATAGGTAATACTGTTAGGTAATAGGAGTGGAAGTGAAACACATACACACTTTACCGTGTGAGACATCAGGTGGGATTCCCCCCCTCACACACAGGTAACTTTCACTCTCTGTGCCTCACCCACTGCTACCACACAACACACATACTCTCATACACATCCAGCTCATCCTCACACACCTCACTCTGCCCTCCCTCACATCCAACCACCACTTACCCACTTCTTCACCCATATTCGCCACAGCTCTCTTTTACTAAGCTGAGGCTGTTTGAGTTTGCTGCCCTTTCTCCTAAGAAAATCCGCTGTGGGGTGGGGGCAGCTTAACCAACACTACTGGCTCATAGCTTCTTTTGTGCATGGCCCTTTAAGAACCCAGGGAGCTGGCCTCGATCTGAGCCTCACCACCCTGCCTCTGCTGCCTGACTGGGATAGCCTCCTTGCCCCAGTTCTGCCTTACCCAAGCCAGGACTGTGCGTGTCAACCAGCCTCATGGACAGCAGGATTTGCACTCTGGACAGTTCCGTAGTGGAATGGAAAGGGTTACCTTATACTAAAAAAAACAAGACACCACCATATAACGATGTGAATTGAAAAGGGAAAGAGGGATTCCATTTGACCACCCCAAAAGGCTATGCTGCAGATCATTGGACCTGCATGGACATCTATGTGGGTTGCGGACTGTGATGAGAAGGACAATTGCCACAGCAACGCATGGCAGGGCCCCGCTAGTTCTAAAATAAAAGGTAAAAAAGCAGAATGAGGGCATATGACCATTTCAGGTCATATGAGATACATGTGGAAGGCTTCCTGGAATTCAGTAAAACTTAAAACATGCAATAGAGCTTCACTGCGAACAACTGAGATGAGTTTGTGAACCTAATGCAGGAGGGACCCCAGCTGAAGAGGATTCTGGGTCTGCTGAAGATGTATGAACCTACACCTACTGTGAACATGACTATAGATGCTGTCAGGATGCAGTACGTGTTCTTTGCTTGTATGTGGGTAAGCACTTCTCCCATCAGGAGGGGTGGGAAGGCATAAAATAGGCCCTGTGTCCAAGGGATCTGAAAAGTGTCCCTTCTGGTCCTGGGTTGTGACCTGCTCTAGAACGGAAACAGAGCAGAGGCGAAGCTAGGGAAAATGGAGCCCAGGACAAAATCTGAGTTTTGCGTCCCCTACACCATATGTACAGCCACCCTCCCCCACCACAACCAAACAACATTTTTTGCACCAGGTCATCTCAAAGTCACCATCACATTATAGAACATGCCCCAACACATAAATCTGAACACACCCAGGGCTCCCTAGTTTAAACAACATTGTAAGTGATGCTATTTTTGAAGGGGGGGAAATCCACCCTGAAACAGCATCATTATTAATATTGTTTAAACTACAGAGCCCAGATTCTCCTTTTAAATCCACCTTAAATGGAGACTCTGGGCTCCCTAGTTTAAACAACATTGAAAGTGATGCTGTTTCAGGGTAGATTCCCCACCCCCTCCCCAAACAGCATCATTTTCATTGTTGGTTGTTGTGGATTGTCTGGGCTGCGTGGCCGTGGTCTGGCAGATCTTGTTCCTAACGTTTCACCTGGATGAGGTGAATCCAAACTTCACATACACGCTACAGGGGTCAGTGCTATCAGTCACAGACCAGGAAAGGGATTTAGGTGTCTTAGTTGATAGTTCCATGGGAATGTCAACTCAATGCATGGCAGCTGTGAAAAAGGCGAACTCTATGCTGGGGATCATTAGAAAAGGAATTGATCATAAAACTGCAAAGATTGTCATGCCCTTATATAAAGCAGTGGTGCGACCGCACTTGGAGTACTGTGTCCAGTTCTGGTCGCCACATCTCAAAAAGGATATTGAGGAGATAGAAAAAGTGCAGAGAAGGGCAACAAGGATGATTGAGGGACTGGAGCACCTTCCCTATGAGGAGAGGCTGCAGCGTTTGGGACTCTTTAGTTTGGAGAGGAGGCGGCTGAGGGGGGATATGATTGAAGTCTACAAAATTATGCATGGGGTAGAAAATGTTGACAGAGAGAATTTTTTCTCTCTTTCTCACAATACTAGAACCAGGGGGCATTCATTGAAAATGCTGGGGGGAAGAATTAGGACTAATAAAAGGAAACACTTCTTCACGCAACGTGTGATTGGTGTTTGGAATATGCTGCCACAGGAGGTGGTGATGGCCACTAACCTGGATAGCTTTAAAAAGGGCTTGGACAGATTTATGGAGAAGTTGATTTATGGCTACCAATCTTGATCCTTCTTGATCTGAGATTGCAAATGCCTTAACAGACCAGGTGATCGGGAGCAATAGCCGCAGAAGGTCATTGCGTTCACATCCTACATGTGAGCTCCCAAAGGCACCTGGTGGGCCACTGCGAGTAGCAGAGAGCTGGACTAGATGGACTTTGGTCTGATCCAGCTGGCTTGTTTTTATGTTCTTATGGATCTGTGGCTGGTATCTTCAGAAGTGTATCACAGAGAGAAGTCTGTTATACACTGTGTCCAGACTTCTCTTATAAAAAACTTGTCTTTGTGATACACCTCTAAAGATACCAGCCACAGATGCAGGTGAAACGTTAGGAACAAGATCTACCAGACCATGGCCACGAAACACTAAGGCATGCCTGACCCCCTGTCCTTGCCTTAACCCTAACCCTAATTTATTATTTTAAATTAATTTATTCAGTCATAAATTGTTCCCAAAATTGTAACAAAAACCCGAAACTGGAAACTGACCATACCCCTAGTCTCCGACTGTGCCCTAGAACTCAACTTACCACAAAGGCAAGGCCAAACCCCTGCCCTTGCCTTAACCCTAACCCTAACTTATTATTTTAGTTAATTTATTCAGTCATAAATGGTTCCCAAAATGGTAACAAAAAATAAATTAAATAAAAATAATAGGTTAGGGTTAAGGCAAGGGCAGGGGCTCAGGCTTCCCTTAGTGTTACGTTGAGTTGTAGGGCGCAGTCCGAGAATAGCACTATGGTCCCCATTTAGGTTTCGGGTTTTTGTTCCAATTTTGGGAATAATTTATGACTGAATAATTTAAATAAAAATAATAGGTTAGGGTTAGGGTTAAGGCAAGGGCCGTGGCTCAGGGTTGCCTTAATGTTACATTGAGTTCTAGGGTGCAGTGTCAGAATAGCGCTACGGTCAGTTTTAGGTTTTGGGATTTTGTTACAATTTCGGGAACAATTTGTGACTGAATAAATTAAATAAATATAATAAATTAGAGTTAGGGTTAGGCAAGGGCAGGGGCTGAGGCTTGCCTTAGTGTTACGTTGAGTTCTAGGGCGCAGTCTGAGAATAGGGCTATGGTCAGTTTTAGGTTTCAGGGTTTTGTTTCAATTTTGGGACCAATTCATGACTGAATAAATTAAATAAAAATATAAAGTTAGGGTTATGGTTCAGGCAGGGGCAAGGGTTAAGGCAAAACCCCAAAACCTGAAACTGTCCATAGTCGTATTCTGGGAGTGCGCCCTAGAACTCAATGTGACACTGAGGCAAGCCCGAGCCCCTGCTCTTGCGTTAACCCTAACCCTAATTTATTATTTTTATTTAATTTTTTATTCATTAATTGTTCTCAAATTTGTAACAAAAATTAAATATTTAAACATTAAATAAAAATAATAGGTTAGGGTTAAGGTTAAGGCAAGGGCAGGAGCTCAGGCTTTCCTTAGTGTTACGTTGAGTTCCAGGGCGCAGTCCGAGAATAGGGCTATGGTCAATTTAGATTTTGAGTTTTTGTTACAATTTTGGGAACAATTTATGAATGAATATATTAAATAAAAATAATAAATTAGGGCAAGGGTTTAGACAAACCCCCCAAACCTGAAACTGACCATAGCCGTATTCTGGGACTGCGCCCTAGAACTCAATGTAACACTGAGGCAAGCCCGAACGCTGGCTCTTGCCTTAACCCTAACCCTAACTTATCAGGCAAGGGTTAAGGCAAAACCCTTTCACCCTGGTTTAGTGAAGTTTTGTTCAGGGGGTCCAAAGTTATGGACCCTTTAAAGCAGGGGTCTTGAAACTGTCCCTCCAGATGTTCATGGACTACAATTGCCATCAATCCCTGCCAGCATGGCCAAGTGGCAGGGCTGATGGGAATTGTAGTTCATGAATATCTGGAGGGCCATAGTTTGAAGACCCCTGCTTTAAAGGGTAGCCCCATCTACTATTAGCTCCCATTGGAAACAATGGGGGATGGGGTCACCCCTTTTGGGGGTCCATAACTTTGGACCCCCTGAACAAAACTTCACCAAACTTAGCTGGTATCATCAGGAGTGTCACCTGACAATAGCCAGAAACTTTGGTGCCGCTAGCCTAAAAACTGTACCCCCTGCTGACTGACAAATTAAAAACACTAAAAATACCCCCAAAATTTAGAAATACGCCCAAATTTTTCTGCGTCCCCAATGGTGGGTGCCTGGGACATTTGTCCCCGGATGTCCCCATTGTAGCTACGCCTCTGAAACAGAGAGACACTATTTCTCCTGGTCTGTTTAGATAGTACATCGTGATGGCTTTGTCTGCTTGCACTATTACATGTTTGCTGCATAGTGGCCAATTATGCTTAAAACATCTGCTGTGTGATGGGGCAAATGTCTATCGCAGCAAGATTTCTTGTACAGACATATTTCCTCAAGCCCCACTGTTACTTTCTGCACAAATTTAATTTTGTTTCATCATCAGAGTGGGGAGATTTTCCAGTGAGTGCAGCTTTACCCCAGACCTCTTCCCTCTATCCATGGCCAGCCTGTGTAGCTCCACCTTTCTTACTGCCATCCATGCCTTCCGCATTGCTGGCTCCTCCCATCTCTAAAACACTCATATCGACATATTAATGTATTGATATAACAGCGTTGGCTTTTGCAAGGAACAGCACAAGTAGGCTCCAGCCCACCTCCCCCACTCTGCTTCTGCCCTCCCAGATGATCAGGAGGGCTTTTAAAAACTTTTTGTAGACTAGCCTCTTTTTAAAAACAAGCCTATGTGGCAGCAGCAAGAGGGAGGGGCTGTGGGAGTGTGTAGTGGAAAGGGGGGGGAGGAGAATATCACCTCTATAGTATTGAGACTAAGCGTTATGAGATCTGAGCCTTTAAGAGGGGCAGAGTTAAGAGAACCAGGAAACAACTGCTGGGAGGACTGGGCTGCTCCTCACATGTAAACAAAGAAAAACAAGGAGACCACACTTCAACCCCTCCGCACAGCTAAAAGGCCAGAAGTAAGTGTTCCATGAGTAATGGGCCAATATATCTGTTGAAGAAACTAAAGCATGGCAAATTGTCCTTAGCTCTAGGAAAATAATGTGTCACGAAGATTCTTGATTAGACCATACTCTATGTACGTAACACCCCTCAGTGACCTCCACATCCTAGCCAGGAAACATCTGAAGTAACTGTTTTTGTGAGCATGAAGGAATCAAAAGGGGCACCAACCATAGATGTGTCCATGGACATTTTTAGATTGCACCACTGGTTTGGAAACCCTCAAAAAGTACTTGTGCCTTTGTTGTAATCTGGCAAATGAGATGACTGATGTAGTGGCTACCTTAGCTAAAGTTTTCAAGACAAAAGTGACATTTTCAAATCAATAAATGAAAGCACCTCAAGCACAATCCGTTCTGAAAGCTCTAGAGCTAAAATAGTATCAGATGGCTTTCTTCACAGATGGCTCCAAAGAACTGTGTCTGGCAACTGTTGGATCTGGTGGCTGGGACCATCATCTGTGAGTGTCCAGAGTTGGAACCAAATGAGAGAACACTACATAATCAGATGTAGGAGTCGGATCAAGCACAGCTGACGACTTTTAAGGCTGGCGTACAGAGCACGCTCCAAACAGCAGCTTTGCGTCGTGAAACACTATCTGAATGGGCCTTTGGTGTGAACTGCTGGCAATGGTGGCAGGCTCCAATATTATGCAACTCACTTTGCCAGATTAGGCAAAAGGTGTATTAGTTTATTTGAGGCATCTTGGTGCCAAATTGAAATTTCTTGAACAATGCCTTTTGAGCAATCTCAAAGATGAAGAACTCTCAATAGAAAGAAATGAAGGATCAATGAAACAAGGAGCTGAAAAAGGAACTGAGGGGAAAGGGGACAACTTCCCTTTAGGCATAGTCTAATTCAGCAGGAAAACTTAATGCATACGCGCTGGGATGAGGTGACCCTCCTATTCCAAGAAGCTAGAAAAATTCCAGTCGAGGCCTGCGCATGCATAATCCCAATGTGAGAAGCCACAGAAGATCAAAGACAAACATTTTAGACACTTCATCACATGGAAAAGATTGGCTCCATGCTGAAACATGTAAGATACAGATAAACAGAAGTCAAAAGAGTGATTCACTAAAAAGAAGAGGGATTTTCTGTGAGGAAAATACCCTTTCCTGATGCTGTAATTATATGCCACTCTAACAATCAGCGTGGATCGCTCCACACAGAAATTCTATTGAAACCAGTAAAACCTACAGGTGACCCAACCCCTATAAATCTTCACTTGCACTGAGAGCCACAAATCTTAACATCTCTTAATAAAAAACAAACAAACATTATTCAAAATTAGTCTGGGAATACCATCAGCATATTACAATTCTGGAAAAAAGAGTTTCAACTTAGTTACTGATTTTTCAAAATTATCACTTTTCTTTTCAACAAAAGGTATACTGGCAACAAGCACTGCACAAAAGAACTTGTCCTCAATGTGCAGTTTTCAAAATAATTAATGGAAAGTATGTGAGATCAGGATGTATCAGATGTATGGAGCATTTTTAAAAACAGGAAAAAATACTAGTCCACACTAGAAGACGAGGTTTAATAAGTGATAAAAATGTACAAAAATATTCAAATCAGAAAGGTTTTAGAATCTGTACCACAGTAGTCAATACTCCTCATTGTAAAGGGCAGATAGAACTTATCAAATCAAGGCTGGTCAGAGGCTATTTATAGTACAAAGGAAAATGAACAGACAGAAAGAGACCAAGTTCTAACATCAGGTCAACGTTTCTTTCAAAAGAAAATTATGTGAACAATGATTTTCTAGACAAGAGTATTGCAACTGCTTCTCAAAATTTGGTGGTACATTCTGAGGAAAGTCCTTAAGGCAAAGTATTGCAATAAATTTACAGTCTGATTTTGCTATTTTCTGTTTAACATCAGATTAATGCTGAAATAATGCCCTCTGCCAATTTTTTTTTACATCTGCGGTAATAAAAAGTGATAGATATTTTACTACATCAGCAAATTTTAGTGCCTTTTATAAGCAAAGGCCTTTCAGGATTTCCATCAATCATCTATTGTTCACAGTTTTAAAATGTGACACTAAAAATTTCGCTTCAGGATGAAACTTTGCATCATTTCAACCTAAAGACAAAAATTCAATACTAATCACCAAAACATCCTTTTGGCCAGCAAAGAGGTGTACAAAACCTCAGCAAAGGGTTTTGGACCTCTGTCAATCAAGAAAAATATTCAGCTCTCTTCTGTCTTTTCTTCCATTTGCAAATAAAGGAAAAAAGAAACCTGGATTAAAAACCCCAATGGAAGCTGAGCCACAAGAAAATCAGACCATCATTCCAAAGAGAATGACTTGCGCCCCTCTTCCATCACCCCTTTCCTGACCTACTTGGCAAAGAAAACAAGTTCTGTGTCTTTCAAGCAAGTGTTCCACATGTGAGAGGCCTGAAAAGCTCCAGTTCTTTTCCAAACCGCTACAGGAAGGGCTTGGAGAACAAAATGATCTTCTGCTTGTCCTATTCTGCACATCTTCATGGGCTCTCTGAAGAACTGTCAAGGTGCATGGGGTCTATATACAGACTGCCTAGCTTAACTGGAAACAGAACTCAGCTTGAATTCTGAATAGTCATTTGGATTTTTTTTTGCCAATTTGCAGCCAGGCGCACAACAATAGTATTTGAAGATATTCAGTTACGCAGTAGAGCCGAAAAGCCATTGTAATATCAATGGAACTCAGAACATTGGAACCCATTTCCTGAAATTAGTCATCTATAGTTTTTTATTAAATCACATTGTAAACATATTTGGTATAAATATTTCTTATTGATCTTCATCCAGTTGCTCCAAGAGGGTCCTCCTCTGTTTTTCTAGTTCACCTTCACTTAATTCACTACCAGAGGTTTCCCAATTACCCTGCAAAAAGATAAGGAAAAATTAACAAGCTTAAATACACCGTGTCACATGCGGTCATAACTGATGTTTTCAGTTGGCGTACCTAGGCAAACAGGAGCCCTGGGCAAAACCTGAGTTTGATCCCCCCCCCCATGGGTGGCCACCCTCCCCCACTGTGACCGAGCATTTTTTCCACCAGGTCGTCACATTCCACCAGTCACCATCACATTATAGAACATGCCCCAACTCACAAATCTGAACACACGAATGGGCCATGCCACACAGCAGAAATAATTTTTAAAAAACATTTTCAAAAAGCTTTCAAAATGTTTTATTACTTCTATGAAAACATTTTATGGTGTTGTATCCAGCCCCCCCAGTTGGGGGGAAACAGCATCACTTTCAATGTTATTTAAACTGGGGAACCCAGATTCTCCCTTTAAGGTGGATTTAAAAGAAGAATCTGAGCTCCCTAGTTTAAACAAGTGATGCTGAAATCCATCCCCAAACAGCATCATTTTCAATGGTGTTTAAACTAGGGAGCCCAGATTCTCCTTTTAAATCCACCTTAAAAGGAGAATCTGGGATTCCCAGTTTAAACAACATTGAAAGTGATGCTATCTTGGGGTGGATTTTCCCCCGCCCTGAAACAGCATCACTTTCAATGTTTAAACTGGGGACCTCAGATTCTCCCTTTAAATCCATGCCGAAGGGGGTGGATTTAATAATAATAATAGTAATAATAATAATAATAGAAAAAGAACACGAGAAGGTCACTAGATACCATGATTTGAAAATTGAGCTTCAGCGTCTATGGCACAAACCAGCTGAGATCATCCCAGTGGTAATCAGCACGCTGGGCGCCATCCCCAAAACACTAGGGCAGCACTTGAAACATCTTCGAATTGACAAAATTAACATTGGTCAAATTCAGAAGGCAGCCCTGCTGGGATCCGCACGAATACTACACCGATACATTACAACTTCCTAGGCCTCTGGGTGAGGCTCGAATTGTAATGAAGGCCAAGAACCAGCTAAAGATCTGGCAGCTGTGAAATCTACAATAACAACAACAACAACAACCACCTTTATTAGGCATTGAGAGAATAAAAGAAAGAAAGAAAACAAGCATTGGCAGGAAGGGCGCGGATTTAAAAGGAGAATCTGAGGAAATTTAGTGGGTACCTGCTGTCAGGGGTGCAATTATTAAGATAGCAGCACCAAAATTTCCGAGTATCTTTGTGAGACCCTACTGATGATACCACCCAGGTTTGGTGAAGTTTGGTTCAGGGGGTCCAAAGTTATGGACCTTCAAAGGTGTACCCCCCATCTCCTATTCGCTCCCATTGGAAACAATGGGGGATGGGGGCACTCCCTTTAAGAGTCCATAAATTTGGACTCCCTAAACCAAACCTGGGTGATATCATCAGGAGAGTCTCCCAAAAAATCCTTGAAATTTTGGTGCTGCTAGCCTAAAAATAGCACCCTCTGCAGACCAAAAACCAAAAAACACTGAAAATACAAAACCCCACAAACGAACCTGCATTTTTTGCGCCCACCACAGGGGCGCCTTGGGCAACTGCCCACTTTGCCCAATGGGAGGAACGCCTCTGGATGTTTTCTAATATTTACGAATATCTAACAGCAATTTCATACTTCAGTCTTAAACCTGAGGAATTTAAAGGTCGAACTGTTACACCACAACACACACTTTTACAAAACTGAACTTGCCCCATTTAAGTATTGGCCACCTTACAATCTTGATAGGCTGGAAATCTGGGCTAAACTGAACAAAAAGCATTTCAATGGAAATAAATGTAAAATTCTACATTTAGGTAGGAAAAAATCAAATGCATAATTGTAGGATTGGGGAGACTTCTGTTGGCACTGAGCATGAGTCGGCAGTGTGTTGCTGGCCGCTAAAAAGGCAAAGGAGATTTTGGGCGGTATTAATAAAATTTAGTGTCCAGGTCACATGAAATGTGATCTCCGCTTTGGAGTATTATGTTCAGTTTTGGCATGAAAGTTTAAGGTGTAGACAAGCTTGAATGTGTCCAGAAGCGAGCAATAAAGATAGGAATCCGGAGACCAAGTCCTGTGAGGAAAAGTTGAATGAGTTCTGTATGTTCAGCCTGGAGAAAAGATGACTGAGAGGTAATATGACAACCATCTTCAAGTACCTAAAGGGCTTTCATATAGAGCAGGGGTCTGCAACCTGCGGCTCTCCAGATGTTCATGAACGACAATTCCCATCAGCAAGGCTATTTGGCCATGCTGGCAGGGGCTGATGGGAATTGTAGTTCATGAACATCTAGATAGCCACAGGTTGAAGACCCCTGATATACAGGATGATGTGAGGATGTTTTATGTTGCATCAGAAGGTCGGAACAGAATCAGTGGGTTGAAACTAAATCAAGAGAGTTTTCAGCTGAACATCAGGAAATACTTCCTGACAGAGCGGTTCCTCAGTGGAATAGCCTACCTTTGAAGATTTTTAAGCCAAGCTAGATGACCATCTGACACCAATGCTGATTTTGTGAACTTAGGTAGATCATGAGAGGGAGCCCAGGAAGGGATGCCTCACTGCTTGGCTCTTGTGGCCCTTTCTTACATGCGGGTCACCACTTTGTGGTAAGCAATTTTGCTTTTGGCCAGATTGATCAAGGATCCTGGTGGTCTTTTTGCCATCTTCCAGGCATGGAACAGGAGTGGGGAAAGTGTGTGCGTGGTGGTGGGGGAGAGAGGTATTTGTGAATTTCCTGCATTGTGTAGGGGGTTAGACTAGGTGACCCTGAAGGTCCTTTCCAACTCTATGATTCTATCATAATCAATGGCACTCACTGCCTCCAGAGGCCTGCTTTTGAATGTATCACTAGAGTTTTCACTTTTTTTGCTTCAAATGATAAAAACATCACCACTTTTTTTAAAAAGTCTCTAAACCATCATTCCCATTCCATTCCATGTTGCAAACCACACTGACAAATCCTTGTGTTTACCAAAGGTTTGCTATGCAATACAGGCCTTCTGTGCGAGAAAGACCTGTTCAGAACTCCCTTGGGAACATGGAGTGGGCTGCAAGATGTTTCTGGACATTGACAACATGAAAAAATACACTTAAACGGCTTGAAGTCGATTCAGTCAGTAACCTGCTTTGCCTTCAAGGCTTGACTATGATGACACAATCTTTTCAATTCTGCTGCCATCAGCTCTAAATGTAGGAAAATAACTGTTTAGGAAATAATTCAATGGCAGCGCAGTTCCAGCCTCCCCCTCACCTTCACTTGTCCTAGGAAGGATAAGGAGTAATTACCTAAGCAGGAGCTCAATTTATCCCTGCTGCTGGCTAGCTTAAAGAAAACACACTAACATTAAAAAAATTCAACTTCATGTATACTCCACAGTGACCCCAAAGAAGCTTATATTTTCCTCCTCCATTTTATTCTTACAACAGCCTTGCGAGGTAGCTTACACTAAGGGAAAATAACTGGCCCAAGGTCACCCAGCAAGCTTCTGTGGAAGAGGGGGAATCTGAACCTGGATGTCCGACTGGCATTTGGAGGTACACGGCTTCTGCGTATGTCATCTACTTGGGGAGAAGGAACTAACTCAAATCACAAATCCTTCTGCCTCAGTTCTGAAACAGCTTTCCATGTAAACAGCAGGAGTTCACCACTACTACATTAATGATGGTTTTAGAAGCAGGGTATATAAACTACACCTTACTACATGCAGCATATTGAAAATAGTGGAGATGGATGCAAGTCCAAGTTTGCTTTAGGGTATAAATGTAGTTCCTAAATTATGCTGCTCTAATGTTCAGTAGGCTGGAGTAAGCAGAGATTATAAACCACATATCTGTGCACAGAATCTCTTTTTTGTGGATTGTTCCTTTAAGTATTATTATATGTAGCATCTGTACAAACCACATATGGCCTTGGAGAGCTGTAAATGAAGAAAGAGAATACTCTCCCTCTCCCACATAGTAAAATAAATAAATAAAAACAAGCAAACTTACAGAATCTTTACCAGGACGCTTTTTGGGAGGTGATTTATGCTTAGATTCAGATCTCTGCCGACTTCTTTCCTTCTCATTCTCTCTTTCTTTTTTGTCTTTTTCTCGATCAACATCCGATTCTGGGGAATCCTGCATAAAGCAAAACAAAAATATAAAGCACAGCTTGACAGAAGGCAGTGAGGAATCTGACAACGAAATGGTCAGTTTCCAGTGGACAACCTACCATGTTTCCCAGAAAATAAGACAGGGTGTTATATTAATTTTTGCATCAAAAGATGCATTAGGGTTTATTTTTGGGGTAGGACTTATTTTCAGGGCAATACGGTACCTTCACAATTCATTATGGCGGGCTCTCGGCAGCCCCGTTGCTTCCCTGTCACATGATGCAAGCTGCATCCCCACTGGCAGGGAGCCCCCTGCTGGATCACACCATCCTGATCTGTAACTACCAGTAGAGCTTATTTTTGGAGTAGGGCTTATATTTTAAGCCTCCTCCAAAAATCCTGATAGGCCTTATTTTTGGGGAAACACGGTAACACCTGTCCAGTTGCCAGGATTTTGGATAAAATCAACTATGTGTAAGAACTAAGAGAGGACATGGTTCAACTTATCTAGCACAGAAACCCAAAACCAAAAGATTCTTACTGATTTATGCCTCCTCTTTTTGCTCTTCTTTTTGTGTTTCTTTGACTTCTTGTAGCTTCTTTCTGTTAATGCAATAAAAATTACATATTTGTTAACATACCAAAATGCACTACCAATCTTCTTACACAAGACTTAAACCACCAAGATTCAGCACTAGACGGGCATTCAGAAACCTAATCATGACTCTGAGCGTTGCCTCTTTTTCTTTGAATGGCTGTCGTCATCCTCAGATTCCGAACCCTTTAAATCAGAGTAGTTAATATTTAGTGTCACCTTTAAAAGTCCACTTGGGATTAACTAATCGCTTTGATATGGCATCTTATGATAGGCCCTACCGAACGAGAGCGAGATCTCTTTCTATGGTGCTTCTTAGATTTTTTAGAATGCTTTTTGTTCTTTGAATGATGATGCTGGCATTCATGCTGCAACAGTAAGACAAAACATTATTCCTTTAGTACATTTTGATGCAGAAAAAGACCTGACATCTCTGCTACTTATATTGATACCATACTTCTAAAGACTTGTTCTGAAGGCATCCTGTTACAATATTTTGTATCTGTAAACTACCTTTCATGCTTTTGTTTCTGCAAAGTCCCATTGGCTAATATTTCTTAACTGCTTGACACTTCAACAGCAAGTGAAACTGCAAATACCGAATATTTTTGTGTGGAAAGACACTTGAGAGGTACGAATTACAACAGTTTCAACGATGTGTTAAGTAGAAATCTTCTCAGTATTCCTTTCTGACAAAGGTTAATATTCTTTCAGCGGTTAGAAAGTTTTTAAAAATCTAATGAACAACATGTCATCCATCAAGGTCAATTACAATCCACACTCTCAGGTAAGAAGCTAACAGTCTAACAAAGATCTTCTTCAGCACTCAGAAAGCTCTTACACATTATTTCATGCAGAAAATCATTTGCTACCTTTCAACCTAATTCTCCAATTCTGGATAACTTATGTCTTCAACAATTGCAGAATGAGGGCAGTACACAAGCACAGCACTTGTTACCTCAGCTTTGGATGGGTGGGTGGGGAACAAAGGAGCTTATTTACAAACAAGATTCTATTACAGTGTCCCTACATATCCTGGTGTTCCCCAGCAGCAGGACCCAGCTCTGGTCCACTTCTGGAGTTCATTATATACATTGAGGACTTCTCATGCTTTTAAGAAGGGAAGGAATTTTGGCAACTAAGAACATATGATGAAGTAATATAGTGGGAAATAACAAGCTGCAAAGAAGAAACACTATACCAAGACTACCACACATAAATAGTGAAAAATATATTTAATAAATATGTTATCAAGGTGCAAAATTAAATAATTATACCTAAATTATTATACATATTGTAATAATATATAAATGATTATATAGATTTCATATAAGGTGAAGAATAAAAAATTAGAAATACAACAAACGATGCATCAATATAAGAGAATCATCAAACGTCACAATCTGAGTGCTGAATTTGTGCACAACTGTGATATCTAATGATTCTCGATAGAATGATTCTCTTATGTTATATTGATGTAGCACTTAGATTTCTGATTTTTTCATTCTTTATCTTATATTGTGAAGCCTACTGACACGTATTATATATATAAAAATTAATTTTGCACCCTGACATGTTATTATGTACTTTTTCCACTATATACGTGTGTGGTAGTCTTGATATAGTGTTTCTTTTTATGGTAACGTAAGAACAAAACCAGAAATCCCTTCAGAGCCTTTGGGGATCAGACTGAATAAAAAAGAAAAAAGGATGCCCTGTTACAATAAGACTAATTGGAACAGCCAGCCAATTACCTCTAATAAATAAATGAAATCTTTAAATATTCTTTTTCTTTCTGATTCTAGAGTGATGTCTTCAAATGCTGGTTCTTTCACAAATCTTTCTCGAATCTGTATATAAGAAAAAAATTGTGTATAAGTAGCTAACATGTAAAATATTTTTCATTAAAAACATATTTCAAGATCAAAAAAACTTCTGCATCTCATGTGTAATGCAAATACAAACCAATAATTCTTTGAAGATTTTTTACAGCATGAATTCATGAATCAGATTTAATCTGTAGTAAACCTACTAGAAAATCTGATCATGTATTCAGTATCTGATGCTTTAATTTCAACCTAAAACATACGCAATCTCCATTTTATAACTAATTCAAATTAATTCTTAATACTGAGGTACTAATTGTTTACCCTTGCCATTTCATATGTACATTTCCTTGTATACTTTATGTGCTAGACGATTCCTGAAAAAGACTTCTAGAATGGGAAACCTGATGGCTGTTTTCCTGAATTAATTTGCAGATTCAACTTTTTTGCTAGACCTTCAGATGTCTTATCATTTTGTTTACAAAGTATCTTTGTTCTTAATCATCTGACGATTTGGAATGAGGTGTCCCTAATTTGCAGATAAATACCCAGCTTTATTTATCTTTAATAGCAGAGCTAGAGGGTACTGTGGAAGTCCTGAACAGGAGCCTGGAGAAAGTAATGAGATAGATGAGGAACTCAAAACTAAAGCTCAATCCAGATGAATTGTTGGTCAGTGGAAGACAAAGCTCCTGGACTCTGGAGTCAGGTTATCCAGCACTCCACCTCGAGAAGAATGAAAGCCTAGTAGCTTGGCAGGAGAGTAGCCCGGGATCCCTGAAGCCTATTGATTTAGAGGCTCCAGGGAGTCTCCTTCGTGAGCGCCTGGCTTTGGCTAGTCTTTACAGATAACAGCCAAATTTCCTCGCAGAATCAAAGTGGCTCTGGACACCAGAACACCCAAGCTCTGATCACACTGAACATAGGTTTACAAAATAGTAGGGGTTGCCTTGCTTGCAAGAAAAGCAAGAGTGTGGAACCTTCCACTGATCCAAAATGCAACAGCCAAGCGATTCACAGGAATCATGGATCACATCACTCCTGTGTTAAAAGATCTTTACTGGTAGCCATCTGTTTCTGGACACAATCCAAAATGTTGGTTCTTAATCAAGACAGCTTGGAACCAGAGTACCTGAGGGATTACCTGTTGCTTAAGATTGGCCTCTCAAGCCCTGCTTTCTGTGTGTCCACATTAAGATGCTAGGTGGATGGTAAGCAGAGACAGGGCATTTTCTGTGGTAGCACCTCACCTCTAGAATGCCCTCTCCCTTAAGGCTCCCCTGTAGCTTGCTTTACTTTCTTTCAGGCACACGGTCAAAACACATCTGTTCAACCAAGCTTTTAAGTTTATCGTGCCAAATTTTTAATGGTCTGCTTCTGTTTCATGATAATTTTTCATGCTGTTTATGTCCAATAGCTTGTTTTAAATATTGTGACTTACTGTAAACCACCTCAAAAAGGACTGTAAAGAGGTGACATGGAATTATCCAAAGCATGTGGGTCTCTGGGTGGGCTGAAGCATGTTAATGCCAATATTTTCATACGCATTAAGACAGTTCATGTACTTTTAGGAAACCATTTCCCCCCACAACTTTCTGATCACATAAATTAATAATAAAAAGTTACCCACTTTGTGCAAGAAGGGATTAACATAGTGTGTTGAACAACAACAAAAGACTTTCCTAGATATTGCTGCATCACACACGTACCTCTTCCCATATTGCATCCATTTCAATGGGGGGAGTGGCTTGTTTTAGCATGCTCTTGAAAGCAGACTCTTTCCGTTTCATTTTGCGAGCTTCTTCTTTCTCTCTCTCACGTTCACGGGCTTCTGCCTTTTCCAACAGCTACATTAACAAAAATCCAAATGACCACTCAATGAAAGACAAAACTACCATACAAAACAATTTCATTTTGCAAAAGAAGCCACCATCCTGCTCATCACAGCTTCAGATTTCCTCCTGCATGCACAGGTGGGTTCAGCTATTCCACTAACCTAATGCAGAAGAACAGACCCTAAGGGTCCCTAGCACCACATCAATGACCCGAAGAACAAACTACCTCAGGTCCGCACACCACATAATGCTCATTATATTTAGTTTGTCCTAACACCCAAAAGTGACACTATAAGAGTATTTTTTTCAATTTTCCTAATATTTACCAAAACTTTTTCCATTATTTTCTCCTATTGAATCTCACAACATCAGTAATACCATGAATGATGCAGACTTGCCAATATTCCACACTGTGTTAAAACAAACACTACAAACTTGCTACCAATGGGTTAGTTTTGAAGTCAGGCCTTCCTCCTGTGGAATGTTTCGCAAGCCTAGGATTGTTACTGCGCATAGAAAAAAAAAAATTAGAGAGCTAAGAAATTAGAAATGTTTTCCTGGAATAAACTCTCTTACCGCACTACCTTGCCAGGAGACACTGCCCTACAAGCTCTGCATGACCTCTTGTGAATGTGTTTGCAGAACACGTACTAGCATTCACTTGGCATCGCAACAAGGCATTTTGGGTCCAGCCCTGTAATATTAAGGTTTATTGAAGAACATTTAAAACTTACACTATTGAAAGCCAGTTTGATATTTCCAGCATCTAATGTAGTAGCTCTTTTAGTTGAACTGATGACTGTGACGAAATCTTCAAAAGTAGTATTTACTTCAACTACAAATCCTTTATCCTGCAAAAGAACAATTCCATGAAAAGACACAGGAATCTTATGGTAGCATTGCAACAGTGTAACATGCCTAGCTGCTGGCCCACAATGCATTTAGTCTTTTTCTAATTAAAAATACTCCTTTCCCAGTTTCCCAAAAGTTGTTATAACTTTTCCCTCACTTTCAAGATGTCTTTGTACATAACTTCATTAACTGAATGGTAGGCGGTGCAACTTCAAGATTAACTTCAACATAAAATTTAGAAGAGGATCCAAGTGCTGCAATTGAGCCCTAACTAAAAAAAGAAAGGTGTGTTAGACCTAACCAAACGGCATAAAAGTACACTGATTAATTCCCAACCTACCAGGTACCATCCATAAGAAACGTAATTCCTCGACAGGCTATGTGTTATTTTCAACAGATTAGAAACAGAAAATATATTTACCAGGCTGACCAAGCATATTCGTAAACCTGATATCAGAACTTATAGTGGGATACAGCTCCATCCATGATGACATTGAATGCACAAGCTGGCAGGTGTTCATGCCAGGCTCCATCTCCAAAAAATATCATTGGGGTTCAGGGAGAGAGGAGGTTGGAGATTTGGGAAGGATTAAATAATCATTACCATTACAAAAACAAAGAAATTACTAATTCGTAAAGGTGGAAATGTACCAGATCCTATCATTTTCTAACAAGCCTCACTGAAGTAAGAGCAGGAGGGAATGCCCCAATTCCAAAGAAGAAGCACTTGCTCCTCTGATAGCTCACTTATTACCACATCAATTTCCACAAGACAAAACAAAACACCACTGCAAAAACGAACATGCATTCTGTAGATGTGACCTGGCATTATAAGCGCCTTGATCTAGAATGGTCACGGGCTCGGCTGCTATTATTTTAGGGAACTGACTGACAATTGGACAACAGGTCACAATTTTTGTCACAAAATGGACTTGGACATTTTGAAGCTCTTAAAAATTTCTTAAGTGTATGGTTTAAAGGTAAAGCAAAATGAAGAAGAACCAGAAATAAAAACTTGCCCATTCATTAGTTGCCCAGCAAATATGCCCCAGAAGAGGATCAGTGGAAAAGGAACCACATTCAAGTAAAGATAGTCATGCTTTCCATAAGCATATAAATGCTGCAGACATGGTTTCATGGAATCTTTTAGTATGTTGAAATTCCTATCTATACTAATTATTTGCACACACTGAAGGATACCCACATATTTTACACCCTAGCCAATTCCTTATATAGCTGAAAGCTGTTTGTTTCAGATGTTTAACATTTTGTCACCAACCTGGAAAGATTCTCTATTTTTACGCTGTCGCCGCCTTTCCCTGAGTAAGCCCTTTTGTTTTTCTTCCTCTTCCTCTTTTTCCAAAGCTCTTATGTGCTCTTCAAAGCAAATCAATGCATCCTCTTTATCCATATCTAGAAAAAGTAGAAAACCTTCTTTTTTAAAAAAAGAGACCTCTAATAGAAAACGAGTTAAAATATTGCTCTATCAAAGTTTTTAAAGCTCTGGGGAAAAGGGTGTTTCATAATTCATGGAAATGTCTGCATCCAGTCCAGTCCATTTAAAAGTAAACTACTATTTCAAAAAAAAAAACCCCAAATCATGGTCAAGAATATTTAGTAGAAAATTCCAACACATTTTGAGATTGAACTGCTGCATCAGAACAATAGTTTAAGAGAATAATATAGGAGATCAGAGATAGTGCAAGTTATTATATGGAAAAAGATTACATATCACTGGTCACATTAAGACAACAGCTGACTCATTAATGGGATAATACAACAAATATTTGATTTGATAAGGAAACATTTACTAGATTTTAATTCCTCCCAAAATCAATGTGGTTTTTTCTCGATATTTTTCTATTTTTGAACAAGTATTAGAACAGAACAGTCCAGTATTGACTATGCCCCCAAACAGCAAGGACAAGGACACACAGAAGCTATTTTGATTTTGAACAGTAATCATACGAATATCTTTACAAATCCCTCAGCCAAGGGAGCTCTAAAATTATGTCAAAGCCACTGAAAGTCTCTTCCTAGCTTCCAGTCAGTGGAGAGGATAATGTTTGAAGTCAAGGGGAGCAGGAGCTTTGAGGTAAAGTGGCCCCTGGACTCTGACCTCAATTGTGACAAGTGCCCCATCTAGGTGGGGACGTGGAAGGTCAATGTCAAGGAGACTGTCAACCCCAGACTGGAGAGTCTCAGTGTTGAATAGACGACAGTGATAAACATTGAAAGAAGACAGTCGATCGACAAACCAGGAATCAGACTGAAGATACGCTGACCCTGAGCCTCATCATTTAAGAGACAATGGCTTAGAATGAGAGGTATTCTTAACCCACTTTTAAAACCATTTTCACAGGGGGCTCAGAGGTGTCTATTTGGCTATCAAGGCCAAATCCAAAGTTGGATCAGATAGAGCCACTGAGTCCAATTGTTAAAGATATCTCCATAACAGTATCCACTGAAGTGAGGGATTTTTCCCACAACACCGCCTAAAGCAGTGGTGGCGAACCTATGGCATGGGTTTGTAGGTGTGCTCGGGGCCTGCCTATCTCTGTGGGCACGCGCAAGAAACAGAGGTTGCGTCAATATCTAGGCTGGCCTGAGCCACTTTCTTTCCATTATTAGCAAGTTAAAACCCTAACAACCCTGGATTTGAGGAAAGCAAAGGTGTAGGTCACCCTGTTAAGCGCAGTTAAACCCCACTGATTTTCATGTGAAGAACTAAAGCATGATCCTTTACCTGGGAGTTAGCTCGGTTGCTGGCAATGGGTGATTCACCCATTGGAAGAGTTACCCGGTTGCTTCAAAGCAAAGCCACCGACTACCACCAAGCTTACTCCTGAGTAACACACACCTCTGAGCCAACTGTTTTTTCTAAACTAAAACCTCAGTATTCAGGTTAAATTGCCGTGTTGGCACTTTGTGATAAATAAGTGGGTTTTGGGTTACAATTTGGGCACTCGGCCTTGAAAAGGTTCGCCATCACTGGCCTAAAGCCTTGAAGGACATTCATAAAAAGATGGCAAGATGGGCCTGTATCAGAGACACGAGTCTCAATGAGGTAGAAAAGACATTCATTATGCTGATCATTCTGAGTCATCTTCATTCCACACTTGACAAGATAACACCACTACCCCCTCCCCGAGGTACACGAAAAGCTCTGGTGAAGCAGGATCTCTCTCCACAGAGGCGAAGAGAAAACAAAGAGGACCACCCTCCCCACTTCCATCATGTGACCGTTTGGGTGGGAAACTGCACACTGGTCTCAGCTCAACTCAAAAGGGAGGGGAGCACTCCAAGTGCTCTGAAGCTTCAGGAGGCTTTCTACTCAGTATTTCACAGGCAGCCTGCACAGTCCCATGCGGGACTTTTGCTGAAGACATGAGCATGCTTGTGGTTAAGACAGCTGAAACAGCAGAGTAATAATAATTGCACAATCAATTATTATTGATTGATTAAGCTACAAACTTAGCCTCAGTAATTTAGCTGCTGCCGCCCCCTAGTCACCACTAAGCATCAGTGTCAATATTTTATTAAGAGCTTATCTCAGATACTTTATCCTTACTTTGAAGTTCCTCATCCTCTGCAAATGTAGGATTGTCCATCAGATACTGCTGAGCTTCTGACCACGTAGTAGAGTAAGTAACATTAGCCATGTTGTCCAGGATATTTTTTAATGCTTCCCAGTTCCTCTTCCTTAACTGCTTGGCTTGCTCCTGAAAAGGCAAGTCAGATAATTCAATAACATTCATTTTGCTGAAATACCTGATATCAAATGTTTCAAGTTCTTAACAGTAAGATAACACATCCAACAATATGCATGTCTTTGGACTTAAGTAAAATTCATCATCATTTGACAATGCTTCTTTCATGAGGAAAGGTGACACAATAAAAATGTTGCAGTGCCAGAGCACTGGGAGAATTTAGTCTGGGCTTCAAAAGACTTCTCCTAGAATGGTTTAATTTTTACATTGTCATGTCAGTTGGGGTTTTTTTTGTTCCATCTTAAACATTTTACAATGTTGTATGGTGTTAATAAGAACATATAATTGGTCAAATTCTATCCGAGGAGATTCAGATAAACATAGGATTCTACCAGCTTCATGCTAAATTTAGCCAGTTATTTTAAGGGAGTTGGTGAAAATATTTCTGAAATAAATGGAGTATACATTGAAGGTGAAACAGATTGTTAGTTCACAAAAACTAGCTATGAGCTCTCACAATCAAAACTACGGGACTGATATCTGTATTCCCAATTGGGCAGCTTTTTCAGTCACAATGAATATCTAAAATACAGATTAAACGTCTCTATGAAGAAAGAATAAAAGCAGGTAGATGGAATTACAGCAGCGTAAGGAAAAAAATAGTTACTTTTTCTTTTTTTGACAGATAGAACAGGACATCTTCATAGATTTCAAGACGATCCCGTTCAGATATTGCATTCCAGACCTCCATCTCATTAAACATTTGTTCAGCTTTTCTGCAGAGAAAATTATAAGAAAAGAACTGTGGACTTCTGTATCCATATATTCATTTTGATAGTTCTTGCGTTTCCCTATTAGCCACCCTATCTCTTGAAAAAAAAAAGTGAAACAAGCTGATCAGATATTTATAATTTATTAGGATCATGAACTGCTACCTAAATTGTGGTTCATTGTTACAAAATCATTCTCTCTCAGCAAAATCAAACAGAACACAGAACACTGCCAAGGCAGGTGTTTTGTTTTTTGAAATCAGCTTTAGAATGCACACAGGTAAGTCAAAACAACTATCTCAGGTTTTCACCTGTCTTTTGTCTTAGATGAGGGGGCACCCAAAGCAGCGCCCCCGATGCTGACTGTAGTAGTCGAGTAAGAGGTCATATCAGGAAACAGAGAGACTCCTATTGCCTTTTGCATGGGTTATGCCGTGCAACCCATAAGCCATACATCACACCAAAACTGTGGGGGTGGGGATCAAACAGGTTAAAAACAAAATTTGTGAAATTCCCCTCCTTACCCTATGACAGATTTACTCTAAATAGAATTAAAGGTTCATAGTTCTTTTCCCCTCTAACTTTCTCCAAGCTAAAGGATTTTGCATTGATGACTTAAATCCACTCAACAAGCACTGTATAAACCAGTTTCATCTTACTTGTATCTGGTTGTGGAAGTCATCTTTTCATGGTTTTCAAGGAAACGCTGGAAAGATTCCTTTGCTTCTTTATATTTTAATCTTGCTTCTTCTTTTTCTTCTTTCTCTGTCTGGACTTTGTAAGCATTAAATGCTTGTTTTTTCTCACTTAGCTTTGCCAAAGCACTGCAAATTGAGAAAAAAGAAATAATTTAATTGTACACACAACAGCCATTACCATTAGTAATTTTTCAAAGAAACATTGTAATTGTTTATACAGGGAAAGGGTTTCTAGCAAATAACTGCTTTCCTACAGGATGAAAGTAGCAAAATGATGAGCCAACCTAGTCAGTTACATAAAGAGCTGAACATTAGTTTATGCAAACTCCCACTTTGGTTAAAAAGAATTCAGAATAGATTATACCTGTATCTTGGATCATTTATGATCATTTTCATAGCTTGTTCCCAAGAGGCATTGGATGGTACACGCTGTGAAAATATTAGGTGAATAATGTAACATCTGCCACTGTTATTTTTGTTTAGGCAACAGTACCTTTAATAAACATATCTCACTTGTCAGACACCATTGTGAATGTTATCGATATCTAAATATTTCCCTAAAGAACTGCCAATCACTTCCTGTTTCTCATTATAAAAACCACAACTTCCTAGCAAACATAAAAAAACAGGACACTTTCCACCCCTTTGATTCTCATACCACTCCTAGAAAAACAAGTAGATTAAAACCATCATGGCCAGATTTCTCCTATTTGAGGTCCCACTTTCCCCGTTTTCTTAAAAAGGGTGGTCAGCTCAGAAAACAGCAATCTTTCAATCCCACCATGACATTTCTGCAGCAGTGTCTGCAGCACAAGTCCACTTACAGCCCAATCCAGTGCTGCCAAGGCCAGGGATGGCTTCACCACCAGGCTGCCTCCAGGCGGCTTTCAGATGGCATGGGGATGCAGCAACCCCACCCGCTCCCCCCACAACAAAAACAAACCAGCCACCTGAAAAGCCTTCCATAGGGCACATGGAGTTCGGTGGCATAAGTCTGAAGCCCTGGTCATGGTGTTCCCGGATGAAAAGCTCGGGTAGAAGCCCTGCCTGCCCCCACCAGTGTGGAGGTGCAGAAAACCCAGCTGCCCCAAAAACCCTCCATAGGATTCAACGGAGTTGGGTGGTGTAAGTCTGAAGCCTTGGCTGTGACATTCCTGGCTCAAAAGCCTGGGTTGGAAGCTGACTAAAGTTGGCTCCACCCCCAGGAATGTCCTAGCCATCTTTCCTTGCAACGGTGTCTGCTTGGACGCTAGTGTAGCTCCAGGGCGGCAAGCACTTCCAAGTTTCACCGCTGTGAGGCAATCAGATGCTGCCGTCTTTGCCCTCTCCACATCTTATGCTGGTGGAGGGTGCAAACGCGTTGGCGCAAGCTGATGCTGCATCTGAGAGTCGATTTGCTCCACCCCTTTAATTGGGCCATTAGTAAAGAAGTGTCACAAAGACTCTTTTACAAAGAACGACAATTCATACAAGTGGACTGTCAATGTTCTTAGACACAACTATTTATCTTCCTCAAATTCCCCCAGATTCTGTTGCAACTATATTGCAATCAAGATGATCTTTCCTCAGATAAATCATTTGCCTTCCCTCCTTCAATTCCACCCGGGTAAAAGACAAGAACACCACACTGACTTTTTAAAAGAGAAAACTAAGGCATGACAGCTTATAACAAACACATTTTGTCTAGCACATTCTTTCTCCGTGTATTGTTCAGTTCAGTTGACTTCAAGATTTTTTTACAAAAATCAGCCACTTCTCCCAAAGCAAGTATTAAATGTGACTCCTGACATTTTAAAAAGTAGTTGACTCAATTTAAAAACCTTTTCTTTCAACAGTTCTTTAAATGCTTGCTTAGCTTCTTCTTTTGTATTCCATGTATAGGTTTTTTTAACTGGTTGGGCTTCTTCCTCATCTTTTTTGGGGACAACACTATAAATTGAAAAAGAAAATAGTTGTTAGCTATCTAAGCAAGGTATGGAACTTCTTTAGATGAAAACATGCTGGAGTAAGAGCCACAAATAATGATACTGAAAGACTGGCCCTGTCCCCAGCCTTAACCGTCCCCCAAATAGATAACACAGGCAGAAAACACCAGAGGTCTATCTAAGTTAAAGGATCACCTGGGCTGGCAATTTCTCATGTATACAACTGCATCCCTTAAAAACTATGATTATATTGCTAATATATGTCCAGTTTACTTATACTAAAAAGTTGGTTCTTTAACATTTTAAACGGAGAAGGCAATTTATTTTGATATGCCAAACTCCTATCCTTATGGTTTCACAAAGCACCTTTCAAAAAGTCAAGAAAACATCCTGGAATCAAAAGTGCAGCATTGGTGCAGAGTGCTCTATTACAAGAAAAACATTTCAGAGAAGGACAAATGCAATTAGATTAAGGGTTTTGCCCTTTAGCTTAAACACGAGCTCTTGGGGATGCATGTCTATCAAAAGGAACATTAAACAGAATGAAAGTTCTGAACACCTATTGAGGCTATCTTTGGAGAGAAATCCTTGCTACTGCCAAAAAATTAAAAAATCCTATTTTCTTCCTCTTTTTCTGTATTTTCTCTTTCTATATTTTCCTTTCCCACCTTTTACCGTGATTCTCCGAATATAAGACAGTGTCTTATATTAATTTTTGCTCCCAAAGATGTGCTATGTCTTATTTTCAGGGGATGTCTTATTTTTCTGTGTTCTGTTTGTCGGGCATGCTTCCAAACAAAATCTTTGCTACGTCTTACTTTCGGGGGATGCCTTATATTTCGCGCTTCAGCAAAACCTCTACTATGTCTTATTTTTAGGGGATGTCTTATATTCGGGGAAACAGGGTATTATGTGCTTGCTTTCCCCTGTAACTGCCACAGGCTTTTTAATGAAGTTCTAGGAAAGCCATAAACCAGTGGTTCTCAACCTTCCTAATGCCATGACCCTTTAATACAGTTCCTCATGTTGTGGTGACCCCCAACCCTAACACTTATCCATTTTACAGATGGAGAACACTGATGCAGAGAGTCTTAGGCGACCCGTGAAAGGGTCGTTCGACCCCCAGGCTGAGAACCACTGCCATAAAATATACATAGCATTCAACAGTGGTCATCTACTAAGAAACTTATTTCAATATTTAATTTCTTGTTGAGAAATTCCAAAAGGCTTCCCCCTGCATTTTTTAAATATTTCACCTTCATGTGCCTTCCACCCTTCAGTTTAATTTTCTTTGACAAACCTGGCTTTTTTAAAGCATAAAGGGTCCTTATAGGTACCACTTACTCTGTGGATTCTTGTTTAGGAATATCTTCTACAGAATTCGTGACAACTTCTGCAGTCTGCTCTTGCACAACAGGCGTAGCAGGCGGCACCTGCTCCTCAGCTGCTGCACTGACTGCATTTTCGTTTTCAGCGACAGGAGCCACAGCAGAGGGCTCGGTTTCAGGGGCTGCCACAGCAGGTGCAGCCGGGGCTGCTGGTGCAGCCACAGGAGTTTCTGCAACAGTGGGAGCTGCAATGGGAACCCCTGCAGCAGCACCTGCTGCAGATGATGCCGAAGCCGCTTCTTCTGATTTACTGCTAAATAGAGGGAAAAAATGTTACGATACACAAAAGACATTTTAACACCTTTCTTCTCCACAGCTGCTACTTTTGAACCCCAAAGCTGTTGCTGAGAACTGAACACAGAGACCTCAAGAAAAGAAACGGAACTCTTTAGCAGTGGACTCATTACTCTTGCATGGGTAGAGCTTGTGGACTTCGCCCCACTTGCACATGGACAATGTGTCTTGTTCCTTTTTAAAACAGATGACACTACAGCAAACTGTTTTCAAAACAATATTTTCAGAAGTGTCACATAAATATTTCTAAAGGAACTCACACCCTCGTCAATCAGTAGAAAAGGAGAGTGAATGCGGTGTAGTGGATAGAGTACTGGAAAATGACCTTGGAGACCCAAGTTTAATTCTCATCACACAAAAGAAGAACACGAGTCCAGTCGTCTAGGATCGCTCACACAGCAGCAAGCCATGGTTTGCACCATACCTGCACGCATATGCTTTTCCTGGGTGTGTGTGTTTCCCATGATTTCCTTGGGTTCCCAGAGATTCAATGCTGTATGACCTTGTGCCAGTCACACATACTCAGCAGTGATCTGTCTCCCATGCTTGTTGAGATGATCAAGCAGAAGAGAGAATGATGGACACCATTTTGGGTTCCCATTGAGGAGGAAGTTGGGAAATAATAAAGTAAATAAATAATAAAGGACAGTTGAGAGCAGTTGCGCAATCTGCCTTCTGTGTTCTAATTTTATATATTAAAAATAACCCACAGTAAATATGTTTGAGCATGCTTGAAAGCACATATACACACTCAAAAATTCTGCTGATTAAAAGGAAACTAGGCCATTTAAAATTAACATGTGATAAGACATTTTGATCATAAATCATGTTCTTTTCCTCGAATAAATATTTTCCAAATGTACCTGTTTTCTTCTGCTTTAATCATTGCTGTAAGAAAAAAAATGGTTACTAAATTCAATTTGAATAAGCTGTGTAATTTACTCAGTTTCAGAAAAAGAGTAAAAAATGCTCTGGATATACTATATATCACTCTACATATCAATAGCTGGGACCAATTATGTACGTGAAAATGCAAAGATAAGCCAATATTAACAAGAAGGTGGGAATGCCACATTCCAGTGTGACCTTGAATGTACAACCATCCTACCTGAGCAGACCAAACCCTGGTTAGCCAAAACATCTTTTTTACTGCCATTCATCACACGTGTCCCTGTTTCAAACCATGTCAATACTATCCAGCACAAGCAACATTTGTTTGATTGAGCAATCTGGTGCCAGGCCCAGATATGGTCCAAAACTACTCATTAAAAATGTAATAGCAATAAAGAGACTGAAAATCATTCTTAGCTTTCTAAACACAAACTCCAGGTCATAAAAGGCTGGAAAAGTCTGGGGGCAGGGCGGGCGGGTGAGGGGAGGACACACTGTACCTTCACAAGAATTCTCTTTTCTTCTTTTTTTGTTGTGTAAAACATTTTTTTCTAAAGAACCCTGGCCCAGTGACAGTCTGTCTGGTTGTGGTGGGTTTTCCGGACTGTGTGGCCGGGGTCTAGTAGATCTTGTTCCTAACATTTCGCCAGCATCTGTGGCTGGCATCTTCAGAGGTTTATCACAGTGTGGAACAGACTTTTCTCTGTGAAGATGCCAGCCACAAGTTCTACCAGACCACAGTCACACAGCCTGGAAAACCCACCACCACCAGTTTAATCCTGCTGTGAAAGCCTTCGACAATACAGTCTCAGTTTGGTTTGGGTCCAATCCTGATTCCACTGACATACAACTGATTGCAATTTGTGGACTATTCACTTTATTACCATCATGCTGCAACCTTAAATCAAAACAGAAAAAATGATTCCATGAAATTACCTTCAAGGTCTTCAAGTTCTTTGGGTTTTGCCCAGCGTGACTCTTTTGTTTGGGAATTGTAATAATAAGGCTTTCCAGAGTCAGATTTATACTCTTTCCATGGACACTTTGACAACATTTGCTACAGAAGAAACAAAGTTATCACAATATTATTTTGAGAAAGTCGACACTCGCTACCAGAAACCATGGCCAAGATCCAAGGGCTGTACATGAAGTTCTACATAGATATCTGCATATATCCAATCCAAATATATCCCTGAAAAAGATCTTATGATGTATCCAGGATATATTCAAGCATCCAGGTAATATTTGGGATTCTCAAGAATAATGGTATTGGGCCCCCAAATATTTCTGGAAATATTCAGGAATATCTAGGCCCAGCATTTTGAGGCTCCCACATCTGCCCCGCCCCCCCCTTAACAAGTCTCATTGGCAACTGGGATTATGGGTTAGAGGAAGCTCTAACTGCTCAATCACAATTTTCTCATAGCTTTCTGATCATGGGCAAAGAGGACAGATTCCTACCTCTGGTACACAATCCCTGCTTACACCATGGTGAGCAGGACCATTGTTCCTTTCCTGTATAGAGCTGCCTGGGACCGCATGAAGGCACATTGGTCCCATGCTAGTGGAAGATCTGTACACTTCATATCTGATGTCTGGGCCTGCCCTCAGTTGCAGCACATGTACCTCTCATGGACTGCACATGGATGGGGATGAGGCAGGGTAACTGGCACTAGGCAGGCTGGCTATTACCAGGTTTTGCTCCACATCCAGGTACTGGTTACAGAACACAAGAACATCTCTGCTGCCACTGAGAAGCATCTGTTGCACCAGAAACAGTTACTGATTGACATGCAAGAGTGCTGCCCACTCAGTGATGTCAGAATTCACTGGAAGTCCATCGGTACCACGTTTGACCAGATGGCATGGCATGTCTCCACAGGCTTCACAGTGACTAATGGCAGTATTAAGTAGTAGGACAGGTCTGAGGTGCACTTGACTGCATGGATCATCTCCTTCACCTGGCAGTGAAGGATACCTTGGATGTGGGTTCTGCAGAAGATCCAAAATTACATGCTACAACTGGTGATTTTCAGTGTCTGTTTTAGAGCTGCCAGAATCCCATGAGTTATGTCTTGTACAATGTGAAAGTTACACATCTGTTGCACCAGAAACAGTTACTGATTGACATGCAAGAGTGCTGCCCACTCAGTGATGTCAGAATTCACTGGAAGTCCATCGGTACCACGTTTGACCAGATGAAGCAAAAGAGTACCCTGACCAATTTTGACCTAGAAAGCAGACATGATCAGGGGGTGGAACAGCATTCAACACCAAGGAATGCCTGACTTTCTCTCAGAAGATGGAGGTCCCTCAGCTCATGTTGGCATGGCAAGCCTGGGTCTCATCATTCCCTTGAGCCACAACCTTTAGGGGATGGCTGCTTTTCTAAAGTTGGGTGCAGGACAAACATATGCACTACTGGAACAATGTCTGCTGGTACAAAGGCTCTAAGAGTGCACTGAGTACTGCCAGACCATGTTGGTGTTAGTGACCATGTGTGATCTGCATCATGGGAAGCCTGAATGAACAGGCCAGCTAGTTCATTTACTGAAGAGATGAGCTCTCTCAGCAGATGGAGCATTTGTAGGCCACGAGTGGCAGAAGAGAAGGATGGAGAAAGCAATTCTGCTTTCCTTCCCTTATGGGTATCATTTCCCCATGACCACATTCAAGATGTCCGTGAAGATGGAGACCATCAGGGAAGCAGCTGGCTCCTTTGGGAATGTAATGTTCACAAACCAGGACTCAGCATGTACAAAGATGAGGGACTACTTCACTGACCCCTATGAATTCTGTTCCACCAATTCACCAAGCTATTGGTCATGAAAAATGATCTGGCCAGATTTTGCTCCTCTGGCTCAGAGGTTTTTCTTGGGCCCTCTGGCAAGTGTTCAGAGAGTGTTTTTTCCCCAGAGTGACTTTGCCTTTTGCTCACATACGTTCTTTCGATTTCATCCAAATGTCATGCCATTATGAAACACTACTCAACCCTAAAAATGCTTGACTGGACCATTATATTTTAGTTTATTTACCTCAGCAGGTGTTTTAAGATCATCTGGCTTTTCCCACGTAGATTGTTTTGTCTCATTATTATAATAGTATGTTCTTCCATCTGGTGATTTATGCTCTGACCAGACAGATTTCTAGAAAAAACAGGAATCATATGAAGAAATTCTGGGATGCATCTAACAGATACAATATAAAGTCCTACAAAAATATTACAGAAGGAACAAGATACCTGTTTGGAAGGCTCTTCATTAGAAGAGTTGTTAGTTGTAGTAGCTTGAGGAAGGGGACAAACTACTGGTGGGGTGGGCTAAATAGAGAGAAAAGGACACTTAATAAAGAAAGGACACTAGGAAACTGCTTTTCAATTAAAACTGTATGATTCCAGATAAAATAAATAAATACTATAGATAGCAACACAAGCAAATGAAACATAATGTGGAGGCTTATCTGGGGAATTCAGATTAGCCTGTGCACTCCCACACACACCAGCTGGGTGACCTTGGGCTAGTCACAGCTTCTCGGAGCTCTCTCAGCCCCACCTACCTCACAGGGTGTTTGTTGTGAGGGGGGAAGGGCAAGGAGATTGTAAACCTCTTTGAGTCTCCTGCAGGAGAGAAAGGGGGGATATAATTCCAAAAAAAAAATCTTGTCACTCTTTGCAGAACTGCGTGGGTCTGGAAGAGGCAAGTCAGATTCACACTCAAAATAAATAGAATTACTGAAAAAAATGAGAAAAGTTGGAAAACATTTCAAGCAGCTCGAGGCATCTATCAATGAAAGGAGCTTGCCTAAACCAGGTACATATCGGCAGTAGGGCCAAGGGCACAAGGAGGATACTACTACCGTAGTGTTTTGCAGCAGTATGAGCCTGAGTTCCATGAGCTGAAAGTTTGCAGAGATGCATGTATGTATAAGTCTGAGTTTGAGTAAAACAGTAAACTCTCAAAACCAGGAAGCACTGAAAACACATGTGAGTATATGTGCATATAGGTGATACTTCAAATGTGATACTAAAAAGGCACCACTCCACTTATACTAAATAGGATCCAAGTCACCTTGTGTCCATGTAGCATTTTAATACCACAGTGTTAAAAAAACAGCACAATAAATATTTCCATTGGTCCACAGCTTCTCCACCTTCCATGAACTTCCACAATATCACTTAAGAATAAAGAATATAGCTAATAATCTTACGTCATGAAACAAATCAAGTACTTCTGGTTTCCACATCTGCAAATATCAAAACCAACAAAATGGGGTCATGCCAATACTAAACTAATTCTCCTGTAAATATGGGGAACCCCAAAGGTTTGCATAAAATCTGAAATCTAAAAAAAACCCAAACCGGGGGTGGGTGGGTGGGTGTTAACCTTTTCTCCAAAAAACCTTTTTTTCCTGTGCACATACTATGATTCTGCAGCGGTGGTCACTGGAAGCTGCTCTGGCCTTGGCCACAGCTCCCAAACACCAGCACAGCTGCAGTTGGCTTCAGAGACCTCCGGGTGAGACCTGGAACCATGCCAAACTCTGCAATGAGGGGGGGGATGGAATTCCTCCACCACATACTGGTCTTGCAGGACCTCCTCTTGTACATATACATTAAACAAATAACATTAAACAAAATGAATAATGGTACATCTAATTCTCAAACCATTTAGTTCTGTTCTGGGACTGTTGAGGCCTGATGTGATTAGTGCAGGACATTTTCTGAAGGTGAAACATTATGATGACTTAAAGCACACATACAAGGAAGAGCTGTATGACAGAGTACATGCATTAGAAGATATATTTTATTTTACACATGCCTGTCTTGTAAAACTTGCTTGCCAACATACAATTGGGAACACTTTGTCAAGATAACCCCCCCGCCCCCCCCCCCCCATGTTAATTTCTGCCTTAGCCAAGTTGACAAGTTCTGGCAGTTCTTGAGATAAAACAGCATATTTTTTGGGGAAGGTGAGTAAGGGTTTCTCGTGGGATGCCAATATTATGAAATAATCGCTGTTTAATGGGATTAATTTTATCGATATGGAGCTTGGATATTGCCCATAGGCCTATTTATTAACTAATTTTTTATTAGCTCCTCTAGTGATAATTGCGTTCTATGATGATTTTATGTATGATATTTTTATGTTGTACACCGCCCAGAGCCCTTCGGGAAAGGGCGGTACACTCAATCAATCAATCAATCAATCAATCAATCAATCAATCAATCAATCAATCAATCAATCAAATAAAATGTGGCACACATCCAGCCAAGAGCACAACCTAGCTAAAATTAAGCACTTACATGGGGATTTCAGCTGGAATGACTTAAGTAGTTAATACTTTAAAGACTATTGCAACTCTGAACTGCTTAATTTTGGATGAATCATGACCAAAGGATTTAAAACTGCCATTGATGACACACAAAGTGGACTTCCAATGAGTTAGACAATCCAGATTTCCAAAACAAGAAGAAATGTTGAAAACAAAAAAGGCTCTTGCTTACCTGAGTTCCAGGGGGTGCTAAAGCTAGAAAGTATGGAAAACCAAATTTTAGAGAACACAGTCAAACATGCCCCACTGTACATTCTTTAATGTAGCTCAAATGGCTTTTAGTCCTTGAGAATACACTGGCATCTACATGTTACAACAACAAAATATTGAAAAATCATACTAGGACTTATTTTCAGGGTAGGTCTTATTTTCGGGGAAACATGGTATACATATGACACCAATCAGATGCTTCTACTAAGTTCTTAAGCCTATCTGTATTGAGCCTATCAGGTCATAACCCTCTTTTAAGCTGCATTTTGGTGTGCTTTATGGAAGGACCTATGGCTGCGATACCACATAACTCACATCTCAGCAACTACCACTCTGCCACCTAAATATTTGGGCAGGGGACAGGGAGTCCTGAAGTATGGACAGATTCAAGACTGCTACACTACAGACTATGCACAGCTAATTCACAAGATGCTATTAAAGGTCAGATTCTTTTCAACCAATTCATGAAACTAGAAAAACCTCTTTATTCCTGCACTTTTTCTAACTGAAATTATCAAAGAAGAATTTGTTTACACATACATACCAACTTGAGATTCCATGCTGTTCACACCTGGCTGTGGAAAAGCAAAACAACATTTAAAATTTGTGGTGCCTACTATGTACTAAGTAAGAAAGATTTGAGCAACAGTCACTACAACTTCAGTACAACCTAGCACATATTATATGCAAAATCACCTCTGTGTTATCATTAAAATAACCTTGCTATATAGTTTGGTGTCAATTTTTTTAACACTAGTGTCAAATTCCTAATTACTGCAGGCACCTATCAGAAGGAATGCTCAATACACAAGTGGAAACTGCAACGCTTTACTTCTAAATCAACTTTCTTCCCCCATCCTATTTAATATAAAAAACAGCCTGATGGGAAGATGACACTAACACTAAACCTACTTAAAGAACACAATTTGTAGCTGACTTTGCATAGTTACACAGTATTATTATGCCAGAAAATCAGTTTGGAAAATGATACGCTGTTATGTGATAGAAAGCACCTTGTTTTTGGCTGGGACAATTCACAGTATCACAAGCTAATGTTTTCAGAAGGAAAAAAACTAGTGCTGAAAACTAGTGCTGAAAAATGCAGCTTAAAAGAGGCGTGAACAGCAATTGTTCAAGACAACAATTAGGCCTCTACTATTGTGTCAGGAGAACTTTTAAATTCTAAATATTACAGTCAAGCTCGTTTTGTTAAATGGTTTTTTTTTTCAAATTTTGGCATATAGCCCAAATGGCAAAACTGATTGAGAAAACCCAACAAACTAATAAATGCCCTCACTGAACTTGTGGTTATCAATTGAGCATTGATTCACTGGAATATTTTCAACAGTGTTACTATTATTAGCTGTATGTTTTAGCACTTCAGCTCTTTTGTATTTTAATATTTTTTTAAAAAAACACTTCAAGATGCGAAGTATTAGAGACAACATTCAAGATGTTCATACAAAAAAATCAAATGTTTTTAACCTGAAATAGCACAAAAAGTTACCCTTGTACACACATAAATGGCCCAGATGGCCTTGCAGCAGTGTACGGTATTATAAATGTTGGAAGAGAATTACCTCTGCCTGCAAAGAGTCACAAATAAAATAAAGAGAAAGTATTGCCATCACTGTGACAAGAAGCTCATATAACATTGATTCATAAAGAGATACTGATCCATCGCTGCCCAGTCTTACAGACCCATCAAAATGTGGACTAGAAACATTTTACTTTGATAATAGCAAAAAGATTAAGGAAATGCATGATAAGATTAACCCACAAGGATAACACAGATATACAAAGGATAATATCTGAAAAGATATACAAAGGATAATATCTATTTTGTAATTAACACAATAGAATTTGTGAAAAAGGAAAAAAACACTGTTTATTTATTTGTAAATTTTTAGATGCAGAAAAAGCATTTGATAATATAGGCTGGTCTTTTTACTGAAATCAAAATTGCGGCTCAAGATTTACAAACTGGATACAAAGTATTTATACAAAATAGGATGCAAAGATCTTAATAAATGGGAGTCTTAACTGATGGATTTCAAACTGAAAAAGAACTACATCAAGAGTGGCCATTATCTCCACTCTTATTCATTCTAAGACCAGACAACGCTCTAGAATTAAAGGACTGAAAGTGGATAGAGAAGTGTTTAAAATGAAAAGCTACATTGATGACGTGATACTGATAATTTCAAACCCACAACTGTCAGTGCAATATATAATGGATCAAACTGAAAAATATGGATCCCTTTTAGACTAACAGGAAGAAGACTAAAATAATTATAATAAAACTATTTAAAATAATTATTAAATGATATGGAAGAAGATATTAGAGAATATACAAAGATGTTCCAAATTAAAAATTTCATGGCCAGGAAGAATTTCTATTGTAAAGTGAATTCAATGGCAAAATAAAATTTATTTCAAATGTCATGAATTCATATAAAAGGGAAAAAAACCACTGATGGAGCAGAATAGAGAAGTTAGCGAAAGATCAACAACAGATTTCTTAGGAACTGCGAGAGAGAGGAAAAGTGGAGAAGGAGCATCCCTGATGGAAAACACTGAATAAGCAATCTGACAAGAGGAATCCAAATAAAAATAGATGGAGAAAAAAAATAAGGAAATGATAGTGAACTAAGGAGTTGATGTTTTTCACATTATGTCAGTTAGAAATACATGTCTATATTTGAAATTATTTTGCTTTGCTAACAGAAAAGAAAACACAAATATTAACAGAAATGAAAGTTTACAATTCAGCCAATTCTGCCTCTTAATTAATTTTGTAGATTCCTCTTGTCAGATTGCTGACAATTGAGCATCAAACAGTTAGCTACAACAGCCCAATAAAGCACAACAAAATCTAACGTTACTAAACTTATGATAGATGAATATGTTTCAAATCCAAAAAACTAAATATTAAGGGACTTGTTTTTCACATTTGTCTTGCTCACGATTTAAGCAGGGATTTGGTTTGAAATTTAATAAAAGGATAAGGCAATATATACATTAACACATACAGGGGCTTATGCCAAGTCAAACCATTTGTCCATCTATCTTAGTGTTGTCTGCTTTGACTGGCAGTGGCTTTCCAAGTTACCAGGCAGAGAAACACCCACTGTCTAAAATTTGGAATAACAATCATTAGAACCTGGGCCCTTTAGCTTGCAAATAATAAAACTATGATTCACTTCCAAGAGCTGACAGTGCCATAATATCCTTGTACACACATAAACTACTGCCAGAGGGGGGCATGGGATGTAAGATCAAAAATGTACTAGTCATGTCATTAAGACCTTCCTGCTAGTTTATATTCAATCTACGATTGCATATGATGCTGAAAATATGAAGCTGATTTGAATTTCTGCACATCACATTAAGGAACACAAAGCATTAACAATTTCCTTTCCTTATTAACTTTCACTAATTAGGTTTAATTACTCCAACAGAAAAAAATACCTGCTGCCCACTTGATAAAAAGTAAAGAATAAAGTCAACACCACCTGGTCAAAAAACCGATCTAATAATTACCGGTCCAGTAGGCTGCATAGGAGCATGAGACATATGGGGTGCCATCATCCCAGGCATCACTGACTGCATCATTCCAGGCATCTACAAGTAAAATATGATTATAGTATGTGTTTACAACTTACTATATGTTGCTGCACATATAGATTTCTTTATGTTGATAGAAGGACAGTATTTAACCTTGCTGAGCCAGGATTTTAGGGGCATAAATAAATATAAAAAATAAGTTAAAATCTGTATAGCTCATATGGAGGCAGGCAGTAGTTTAATCTGAATTTCCAGTTAGAAAGAACTAAGGCTTTAAGTGACCAGAAGAACTGCTGTAGATAATGTGACCTAAGTTACAGGGCCAACAAAGAATGATAAGATTTTTCAGCTCCTAGGGGAAGCTGGTCAAATGGGAAAACAAGGCAAAAGTGAAGAAACTGGAGAATCAGGGAGGAATGGACAGCAGAAAAGTCTCCTCAAAAAAGCAGGGGGTCCCAGTGTTCTACTTCTAAAAGTACCCAAAAGATCAAAACTACTTAGCGGGGGCTGTACGAATGGGGCCCAATCCAATTAAATTCCAAAACTTCTAAATAAAGTTCCCAAACCAAAATCCCTCTGTGACCTATATAAACTCTTGAGGGCTCATTTACCTCATCTATGAACAGAGGATAATACCTGAAGAACTTGTCTCACAGTGCTGGAGTAAGAGTTATGCTGCAAAGATGTTCCAAGATGAAGAGTACTATAAAGTTTAAGAATTATGACTGCAGGGTTCAAAAAACATGAACTGTTAAAAAAAGCTGAGAAAAGCATGCAACAGGGATGCAAACTAACTTAGCCAATTAAAATCACAACACTGCCCTTCTTTCCTTAAAGCACCATAAATAGGGTAGAGGGGGGAGATTCTTCACTTCAGCGATACTGCAGGACAATAATTGCATGTGGGTCTAATACAGGCCATCCAAGGCAGAGACCCAACAGTTACTAGGAAGAACTAATTTGCATGTCCGTGCTACCTTAACTGGAAATGTATTTCTGAAGGAAAGTTAGAGGGCAAAAGGTTTTACTTCAGTTATTTTCATTATTAGGGATTAGAAGGAGCGGACCAAAAGAACTGTAAAAATACTAGAAAGGTATTCAATTGGCCATACTCAGCCAATTAATTTGAGTGGTGAGCCCCACAAATGGATCTTGGGAAATAACCCCCCATTTATACGGTGACAATCCCTGTTGGGTTGGCCATGACCCCATTCCCATATATCTTCAGGGAGCATCAGGTTACTGCTCCCTCTTACCTTCCATCTTGTGTGGAGGGAGAGGTATTTGGTAGGGCTACAGCTCCACCCTCAATCCACAAGGTTTTCTTGGAAGCGTGAGGAAGAGAAGAAAGAATGGGAGTGGCCCTCCCATTCCCCACCATCCTGTAGAAGCAGGAGAAGAAAGGAGTCTTGCCCCACTGCTGCTTCCATATAATTGTGTTCCACGCATAAGATGCTCCCTAAAACCTCTATCTAGTACTTTCAGAAACATCAAGGATTTTTTTTAGCCTCTAGAACACATGCACCATGCTAGTTCCAAAATACTGACTATGAGGCACTTGACAAATCCAGTTTGTGCCATTACACGGCAAGTCACAAAACCAAGGGATTTATCAATTATCTGATGGGCCAGAATAAAGGTCTATATACCCCATGACCACATGTTTGACAGTGCCACACTAGTAAGTTTGAAATACCCATCATTTTGGGGATACATACACAAAGCTTAGGATGTCTGAAATTCAAGGGTGAGAGAATGGGACTTCTAGTAACAATAGGAACAATTATTATTTAAATAATGCTGAATCTCCAGTGTAGTATAGTAAAACCCAATGAGTAAATCTTCAGTGGAACACAGTGGCTGACTTCCAAAAGCAGTAAGAAGGGAAGTAAGACAAACATTCACTAATGATTCCAATAATAGTCAATGTTCTGTGTAGAAAAGACTTAGAAGTCCAAATTATTGGGTTAAAACACTAATATCTGCAGTGATAAGACAAAACCCCTGTATTACTCTGATTATGTAAAGCTACACCAGCAATATCTACTTAAAAAAACACCTTTCCCTATTTAAGTCTCAATCTTTTATCTCCACAAAATCTATAAGAATATACCCACATTACCTATTTTTTGCATATAATTGGCTCCTTAACATATGAAACAGGGAACAAGTAGGGTAATCAGGATATGAATGACAGAAATATGAATGGACACTAACAGGCAGCAAGGGAAAGACTATGTATTATTCATAAAAGTTATCACTAAAAATTGGTCATTATAAGAGGACTTATTGTCCACCTACTTTATGTATGCCACCCCCCTCCCCTCAGGTTAAGCTGCATTAGACTAACATAATGTATTGCCATGCTACTCGCAATCTGGAAAGATGCCACTCATCTATCAGAGCTGCTAACTAAACACTAGGACACAGAGATGTTGACCCTCAAGAAGGGTTTCAGAAAAGAGGTAAAGATACTGGCATGATGTGCCAAGACCAAAAGTGCAGCTGGCAATAGCAGCCAAAAACAATGTCAGCATTCTTGAATCCAAGCTGGCTGGATCCCTTTTACGAGCTTTGCAGGTAATTTCTAAGACTGATGAGGTCTACTGGTGGAGAAGCTAAACAGTAAAACTTGCTTATAAAAACATTAGCCAAAAAAAGCAGAGGGTTTCACTTTGATTCCTCCAAATGATTATAAAAATTGCAAACAAAAGATACAGTCAGTAGAAGGGAGGGGGAGAGCAGCAAAAGCACCAGCTGAAAGGGCCATTAGCTGACTAGATGTTTCAGAATTATGGGGCCACAGGAGGGACAAGTTATTTATGTAAGGCCATATCTAAATGCTGAGAGCACTGGGTTAAAATTCCTTTTCCACACAAAGACTGTTCTCTTGAATAACCAACACTATAGGAACTCATACAAGAGGCATAAATGCTTTCAGAGGTTCCCCTTTCCCCCCCACTTTTAACTCATTTATAAATCCATACACTCCCTGCTTTCTACATTCAAGATTTTGCCTACCGGCAAGAAAGCTCCCGTTTCAATAACGTAAAAAATAAGAATGTTCATAAAAACAACAACAAAAAAGTTTAAAAAATATGTAGCAACATAAAGCTCCTAATGAATTACAAAAAAGACTAAAATAAATATAAATTACTTTCAAGAAAAAACCTTCTGTTCAAAAAGTGTTATTTTTTATAATGAAAGACACAAAAGCTAACTTACCTGCCCCATTTGTGGTCCTCCCATAGGAGGCATCATCTGAGGCATCATTCCATGTGATACTGGTGGCATGTTAGGCGGCCTCTGACCCATAGGATGCATCCCCATGGGTGGATAGTGGGGCACACCAGGATGTCCCATCTGCAAAACAAATACATTAATGACAGTTCAAGATTCTTAGCGCTCCAAAATACACATTGTTGCCATAAAAATGACAAAATCAAATAAATTAAAACAAATGAATTTCTCAAATCACAGCAATTTAAAGCAACGTTTTACAGTATGTGGAAAAATCTTCCTCCATAAGTAAAAAAAGTTTGAATATCCACTTTAATATACAAAGTAACTACCCATATGTACTTCAAAGAATCAAGGAATATAGCACGACTTGCCTATAAAAAGAACTGAGAGAATTTTATTAGATCCATCCCCCTCTCTCAGCTGTATCCCTGATTGCTAATAAAATGTTTGTTTTTGCCATTTTCTGCACATTAAGTTTCACCATTTTACTGTTCTATTTTATCAGTGTTAAAAACTGGCATTCTGCCAACAGGTGAGAAGTGGTCATAGTTTCAGGACACTGCTTGCAATCAGCACCTTGAAGTGCAATACTCTCTGTGCTCTCATTAAAAAGAAATAGTATAAGAGCATAAAGAATCAATATGTTCAACAAAAGACAGTGAAACGTTTACGTATACGAAGAAATTGGTTCACAATTTGAGGTTTTTTACTGAACTGTCATTATTACAAGAGCAAGTTATCTTATTCCTTGATTTCCCTTACATTTGTTCAAACTGCTGCTAAACACTTGCAGCTCATCTATCAGTACAAACATACAAGGTTTATTTTTGTAAACTTTCCAGAGAAAAGAACAAAATTACATACTACAAGAGCACAGCAAAGGCCTAACCTGGGTAGATCACCCTAGCCTGATCTCCTCAGGTCTCAGAAGCTAAGCAGAGTTGATCCTGACTAATATTTTTTATTTTGTCAAATTTATATCCCACCCTTTTCTGCCAAAGCCAAATTAATGGGACTCGGGCTGCCAGATAACCATGACTTCTGCCCATGCTTGTGAGGTAAGGGTGCAGTTATCACGATGCTGCCATCGCAACTTCCCTTAACGACACGATATGAAAGCTGTTCTCTAAGATCTTTTCCAAATGTTTAGGATTCCAGTAACAAAATGCGGAGGAAGCACGTGCTTCCTCGTCCTCCACACCGATCGTGGGTCTCAAAGATGCTCCAAATAAACTCACCATCAAGGACTCCCGGCCCATTCCTCCGCCGCCACCGCCGCCTCCGCCCCCCGGGCGCATCGCAGGGTTAAGGAGGCTACCGCCTCCTCCTCCTCCACCGCCTCCTCCTCCGACCCTGCCCAACAGCCTCCCCCTGAGCGGCTGCCGGGAGGAGGGTCCGAAGGGCAAGAGCGGCTCGGGCTCCCCTCTAGGCGGGAGCAGAGGAGCCAGCAGGCTGACGGGCTTCCCGGCCGGCCAGTCCGGACGTCCTCCCAGGCGGGAGCTCTTGGGCGACTGTTCCGCGCCGGGGGCGCCCACGGGCCGCACGCCTTCGCCGGGGTGGAGCTGCATGAGGGGAGGGGGCTTGGGCAAGGAGAAGGGCAGCGGCTGAGGGGAAGCCGCGGCGGCCGCCGAATCCCCTCCTGACATGGCCTCCCCCCTGGGCCCGGGTGCGTGGGGGAGGGGGCGCTATACAAAACCGTTAGCGGGGGAGCGAGAGGCCCAGGCAGGCTTAGGGAAGGGAGCCTGGGAGGTGCGCGTGGGGGGCCCCGAGGGAGGGGCTCCTCCGAGGCAGGCCAAAGCCGCGCGGGGACAGGAGGGGAAAGGAGAGCGGGATCGAGGCAGAATGGAAAGTACAGAGGAAAGGGGGGGAGAGAGGAAACGCGCGCAAAGGACGCTGGGAAAAGTGCGCCCGCGAGCGAGGTTGTACGAACAAGGCTACGGCGGCCCGAGAGGACACCAACTCCTCAAGCGGACGGCGGACGCCACTCCCGAAACGCGGCACTCTGTGGAGGTGGGGAGAAAACAGCGGGGCTTCGCACGCCTCACATTCTCGGCCGTTTCCTTTAAGGGAACGCAGCGGCATGGGAGGGAAGCGGATCCACTGGAAGAGGAAGAGGCGCGGCCTCTAGTTTCTGACGTCTCGCGGTCTCCCTTTCACTTCCGGTTCTCGTTTACTTTCTTCTTCCGGCTCAAGGAAGCTTTCAAACGGGTTGACTGTTACTTTCGGCTGTGGCGTGCGCGCGCTCTTTCCTTTCCTCCGAGGTGTCATGGCGGCGCCTTACACGAGCGAAGCGACACTCGACAGCTACAGACGGGGCGGTCGCGCGGGGGCTGCCCACAGCCCTTGGCCTCCGGGCGGCGCGGCGGTGGCGCGGAATCTGCACGCGGAGCTGGAGGGCGGCGGCGGCGAAGGAAACGGGGGCCTCCTAGGCAGCCTGGAGGGCGTTTCTGCGGCCCGGCCTGGTATCAGTCTGGTCCCACCAGTTAATCTCCCGAGACGGGTCGGCACACCGCTGGCCCTGCAGTCAGCCCGTTCGGTGGCGCGCCGCCTCCCGGCCGTATAGTTCGCTTCATATTCTCCTTCTGGCCATCGCTTTTCCGTCTTTGGTGCTGGTAAGCAGAGCGCGCGGGAATTCATTGTTCGGATGCTGCTCGCACCTTTGAAAAAAATTAACTAACCACCTGAATACGTAATTAGAATGAATTTTATGTCTCCCACTGTAATGCAGAAGTGCCCCAACTCCTTAATATAAATGTTCTCTACGTAAGATTTCTATTGAGGACGTCCACCTTTCCCTTTATTTCTGCTTATTACTTTCTCCATTGGCTTTTTTAAATTTTAGATCATAAATTTGTGGATTTGAGGTGGGGGAATTATAATAAAATCAACAGGCAGTGTGGTGTAGTGGTCCAGGGAGTGTCTCGATGGCTTCCAAGTAGATCAAGCGATCTTGCGATCCCCACTCTGCCATGGAAAGCTTCACCGGGTGGCTGGACCAGCCAGTTGTACACTTTCAACCCCACACTTGTAAATCAACTTCCATTAGGTGTGCGGCCAAAGCTCGCACACGATTGAATCCCCAGCCGTTGAAGCGCATTGTCTGGTAAAGCATGAGAATAGTTGAAGTATTGTCTGGTAAATCATGAGACAAAGTTGGTAAACCCTTTGCCGAAAAGTTGCTACTGTAGAACAACTGTTGTTTCTGCGAACGTTTTAGATTGTTAAATGTTATTGTGGACTCTTTTCACTTGCAGACTTGCAGTTTGAGGAAGGAAAGACTGATGAAAGTATAGAAACAAACGTTTTAGGTAAGACTTATGGTGATTTAATTTAGGAATTAACAGCTTGTATAGGTTTTTTTTCAATAGTGACTGATCAACCAATGTCATCCTTGCATTAATATATTCTGTGTTTAATAGTCTTTGTAAAGGACTATTTTGTAAAATGGTATCTGTATTTTAGACTGTAATGTCATGTAGCCCACTGTCATTGTTTTCTGCCAGTGGTTGAAGACTTTTTTGTTTTGATACCACATCCCAAGGAAACTGTTACTGACCCTGCTCCGTAATTTTGGGTTTATTGTTTACACATTTATATGTTCTTATGATATTATTAAGTATTTATATATACATTTTTAATAAGCTTAATGCCTGGCCGCCTTAAGGACACTATTGGCAGAAAGGCATTGCTTTTAAGCCGCTTTCAATAAATAAACTAGAATATATGTCTGCCTCTTCCTATGTTAACTAGTAAAGACTGTACTCCTCAACAGAAAAACAATTATAATTATAAACATGAAACATTAATTATAAACATGAAATTATAGTAATGTTATGTCACAGTAATATTGTGATAGTGTTTTAGCTACATGAGTGTGTTATAGTAGGTGCCTGAACTATGATTACTCCATGTCCCAACATTCTCTTGATACTAAAGATTAAGGGGAAGGTACACGCACAATGATGATAAGAGAAAATTTGTACCCACCAGGCTGAAAACTAAAAAACCACAAGGAATTTTATAGCATCATAGCAGTGTTGAAAAATTATTTCAAAGCAATTTTGTACAATACAGGTACATAGGAACACAGTAATTATTTTTTTCTTTTTGGTTGCTTCTGTCCTTGGTTTCAAGGGTGAGGCAAGAGGCATAAGAAAAAACAATTTTGCAGAGCTTGACCCCAACGTGGTAAATCTATGCAATAGTTGGTTTCTTTTGGTAACAACATCACTGGTTGAATGCTGTCTATATTGTTACTAATGTCTTATCATTCCCCGTAGATGATATGCCAGGAGCATCAAAAAAATCCCTGCCCTCTTTGTTTGTAAGTTATTTTCATGTTTTCTTTGAATTGGTGTCCTTCTAGACATATTCTTTACCATTTTATTTAATGTTCTAACTTCATATACCGCCTAACTCCCGTATATTAGAGATAAGTTTCAGGTAACATGTTTTGGTTTTGTTTTACAGGAACAGCCTTGAAGACTCTTACTTAGGCCAGTAATTATCTTAGATTCCACTAGCTGCCGCTGTTACCGTGTTAAAAGCAGCACACGGCCGTTCCTGGTGCCCGTATTTCAGGCAAAATTTATTTTGAAAGCCAATTTTTCAACACTGCTATGATGCTATAAAATTCCTTGTGATTTTTTAGTCTTCAGCCTGGTGGGTACAAATTTTCTCTTACCAACATTCTCTTGAACATATCTATCTCTATCTCTTTAATAGATGTGTTTTCTAGTTTAATGTTAGATACTGAGTCCTGTGCACTGTTGCCCTTCAAATGCAGCTCAGGCGACCGGTTAATCTCAATCGTCGCTGCAGTTAACAAGCGTATAATGGCGGTGCCGCATTCCTTAAATCAAGCGAAAACTTTCGGCAGTGGCACGGGCAGTTCGCCTGAATTCGCGTCAGCTTTTACTTGCAAAATGGCTTTTTCCTCCTGCTTAAGCGTAGCGAAGCCTGCTCCTTGCATTAGTGTCAGGTCTGTCATGCTGCAGTTTTTCTTGGACAGTGGCACCTATTTTGACTCCTTTGAACCAGGAATGTTTCCTCCTACCCCACTATCACCTGCCCGATTCAAGTAAGTACTTGGTAAGACTGAAATGTGATTGGGCCATCTGTTGAAATTATCAGGAGACTTTAAGCGGAGCTACTTAGAGTAGAGAAGAAGGTCTAGTAGTCTTCCTACACTCACCTCAGCCTCCTATTTCTTTAGAGAAAAAAACTGTCCACCCAAGATGTTCTTTCCAATCAGGAAGCCTTTTACTTAGCAGTTGCAAGGTTACACAAGACTATACTAGATAAGACTACAAGGCTATACAGAACACTTCAGCAATACTATAACACTAAGCTAGAACAGACTAGTAGAAGAGAAGAGAATACCGCATATATACAATGCACAGCTTTCTTATACATTCAAGCTAGGTTCTCTTCCCGGCAACAGTCTCCCAGTGGACCAGAGTTACAGTTGAAAGCACCAATCACATTAAAGGTCAACTGTATCTGGTTGCCCCCAGACTTCCCGGCTCCTGGCCCTTGTTGCTGGGCAAACCTTTTTGCTGCCTAGAAGATGAACTTGTGAACCTTTGTTTTATATATCATGACAGAAACTAATACAGCTGTGCACATTTACATGAGAGTAAACATCAACATGCTAGGATTCAATGAAAGCTTCATGCAGACTAGCTAATATGTATTTTTAATGAGTTAATTAAGTACAATTTAAGTTTCAGTTATCTTGTATTGTGACAAATATTTCCTGTCCTTTGGTTCAGGCCTAGCTAGTAGGGCTGGATCCAAAGTTGCCATTTTAAATTAGAATGAATCCCATGTTTTACTCAGAATTTTAATACTTCTATAAATTATTATTGAATGCATTTTGTATGATTCATATTAATGAAATCTTGCATTCATACGTTTTAATGACAAGAACTGTTCTGTCTAGAATAGTAAAGTAAGCAATTTGGACAGCAGAGTGCATGGTAGCATTATGAGTTTTCATATTCAAAATAAGGTGATTATTCTTGTTTCTCCTTTAATTATGAATTGTCCCATCTGAAATAAATAAAATTTATTTTTAATTGACCTTTTACAAGACATGATGGAGCACAGTTAAAACTATAGTAGAGTAGAAAGTCTGAAACAGCAGAGCTTGTAAGTTATTAGGTATTGATAACAGGAAATGTATGCAGTTTCTGGAGATCTTATTTAAACAAGCCCTGGCCAAGGGTCATTATCACTTTGGCTTGCACCTCTGGCCCTGTCCAGGTTAAGTGGCTGCAGAAAGAGGTGGGGAAAAGCCAGTCTAGATGGACTAAATGTACAACTGAAGATTAAAATACACTCCCCTCCCCACCAACCACAGAATTGCCAGGTCTGTTTGTAACATGAGCAGAGATAAATCAGTGAAAGAAGGGGGGTGGGGGTTTGACAGTACTCAAATGAATGTTGAGCTTATTTGTTTAAAAATTGTGATCAATAATTCATCCTGTGATGGGAGTGAAATTTACCATTTCCAATCAAATAGATTGTGTTCATTTTTAAAGTAGATATTGTTTTACCATTATCGTTTCTATAACTTCTATAACAGCTTACTCCATGTTTTTCTGCTTTTCTTTTCAGACAAATGACTGGACACTCATTTCACGTGGGCTATAGTATGGCCATTCTGAATGGCATAGTGGCAGCTCTCACAGTAGTATGGTGTTTCCTTTAGTCTAACGGAATCTCGTAGTATGCAGCCAGTTTCTATGGAGTAATCGTCTTGAATGCCAAAATGCAGCAAGGTACGGCATTCCAGGTAGCTGCAGTTTCTTCACAGTTGCTAAATATTCCAAGAAGCAGCTAGTAACAGCATGGAAACAAACTGCACTGTTAGAGATGAATTGGCAGTCAGCCATAAATTAGTAGATAGAACGTCTCCCGTGAATCCGGGCGGAAGAAAAGGCCAAACTGACTTTCAGCCCTATTCCAATGGCAGGGTGCCTGGATGCAGTGCCACAGATGCACAGCCCTCTGCTCCCAAGGGGGCTTTCTGGTGGTGTGTGAAGGCTAGAATTCAAGCAAGCCTCTCTGCCATTGGAAAGGCCCTTTGGATTTAATGGACTTAGGTACCAAAAAGATGGTGGAAGTCCAAAGCACCAACCACTGGTGCAACAGGGGTAATGGTTGGGAGGAAGCCAACTAGCATCAGCTTCTCATCTAGACTGCTTCCACGATGCTGGTGATGGGGGCAAAGACACTGGCGCAGCATTCAGTGCCACATCCCACTGCCAGGGAGGGCTGTGGCAGCATCATGCAGGCGGATTCCCCCCTCTGCTGGGGGGAATGTTTAAAAAATCAACCAGTACGGCCCAAAGCCGGATCTAGCACCCCGGGATGGGGCCATTTGTAAGAAGCAAACTGCATTGTGAGAATCCTGTAGCCTGGTTACCATTATTAGAATGCTAAAGATATGCACTGGATTCATACTAAGGCGCCTCCCTGTCATACAGTGTCAAATGAAATATCAGATACTAATTAAGTCAACTCATTTTGTTGTTAAATTCTTAGAATTTTGCTTTGGCCCATGTGGCAAAAGCACATAATGTGGAGGCACATGTTTTCCACGTTCTGAGATTGAATTAGGTCTTATTTTTCTACAATGATATAACTGGTTATCTGTTATTACTGTTTCAGTGCTGTAAGGGATTGAAGATCAGGCATCAAGTCGTGAAGACGCATATTATTAAATAATTTGTATGTTGCAGTTGCTGGAAGTGGTAACTGGTATATACTGGCAAATATGAAAAACAAGTGCTAACCTTTGATTTTCACTGTTTACACAGAACAAGAATATTGGAAGTCCAGATTATTGGTGATAACCAAATTAACACTTTGTAACACCTTTCTGTAAAGTAGATTAAATTTTTTGAATGCAATTGTTACAGCAAACAAACGATTAACCTAAACTGAGGCTAACAAACTAACTGCAAGCATTAGTTTGCAGTCTGTTTTGAATCAGCTAGCGACTCCTGTTTTTTATACAGTTTGCACTCAGGTAGCACCATTTAGGATTCAATCAAACAACAGTTTCTCATGTCTGAATGCAGCCTAATTATTATCACCAAAAGGCTTGCCAATTAATTAGATCACCAGTAAATAATGAATGAGTTCCATGATTTTTTATTGTTCAAGATTTGAGATGCAATCCAGCTGAAGCTGAGCACTTTAAACCGCATTCATTACCCAGGAGAACTTGAGAATGTGCTTTAACTCTTTCTATTTGGAATCAGCGGAACTTGTTACTATTATCTGCTCAGGTTTACAGTGACTGGCAAGTGGAAACACAGCATAATTTTAAGATGGTTACATGGTTCTTAAAATGCCTTGATTTCTACTAACAAACCTATTCTATTGTAAACACCAAAGAATATTGTTCATTCCCTTTTTAATGGGAATACATTCAAAATATTTCAATTCAGGAAGTATAAAATTAAGAAAAAGTATTACTTCCCATGAAGGAAGTACTTGCTTCAGTGCTTCCTACATGTTCATGAACCTTTACTGCAAGGGTGTTTTGTATCATTAATGTTCTCAGTATGTTTGGATTTCCTAATTGTCTCAATGACACTGTGTTTACATTCTCAAAAGGTCAGAGCTATTCCTTAATAGCACAACTATAACATATAAGCAATGTTTAAAAAATCATGAGCGTCAAATGTTAAAGAACTGTAATTATAAGAGAACAAGTATACTGAGGTGGGACCAGGGATTGGTAACAAAGTTACTGTTTTGAAGATTATGAGCCTTAGCTTCAAAGAAATGTGCATAAGCCCCTGGGATATTTTTCCGCCTGCTTTCTGCTTCAGTCTCCACCCTGTAACTATTCCTGAGGGTCAGACACCCTTTCAGAATGTTGCACTGTGCAACACAGTAGCTCCAGCTAGGGCCAAGACTGGTGCTATCCCCAGGCTGTAGAGCAAACAAAAGTGCCTTCTTGCACACAGGTTTTTGTGCCAAACTTATGGGTATAAAATAAAAGTGTAGTCTGTTTAAGTGTAAATGAGTATATGTGTTACAAGTTTATTTTGTCATATTTTCTTGTATTGCATTAAACAATATTTTTATGCAGATGGTTCTATGAATAAACTTTTATGTATAATCAAGTGGTATTCTTTTGCCTGCATGTTATTAAATGCTTCCACACATAACTGCAAAGTTTCAGCTGTATACATGGTAAAATATATCAGTCATCAGAATTACAGGTGATGGTTAGGTCCTGCCTAGACTTTCAGGGGTACAAGGAGAGGGGTGATTCTACGGTTGCACCCATCGAGTCTCAGGTGGTGAGGTCACCCAAAAAAGAGCCCCTAAAGATAACTGCATTGATTGTGTAGGTTCATATAGGTGTAAGCAGTCCTTAAGGGATGTTGGTCCTAGACCACATATGGCCCTAAAGATCGATACCAGCACCTTGAATTGGGCCTGGAGACAAATTAGGAATCAGTGTAGGTGAAACAAGATCACAGTGATACAGGCCCTACACCCATTCCAGTCAGCATTGTCACTGCAACTTTCTGTACCAGCTGTAGCTTCTAAATACTTCAAGGGCAATCCCACAGAGACCATGTTGCAGTAGTCTAATATACATGTTACCTGGGCATGTATCCAAGCAGCAAGAGAGGAGGAATTTACTGCTCTGTAGGAGGGGGAAAGAACCTGAGGCGGGCATAGCACGCTCGTTCAGGTTTGGTTCCCAGCAAATTAGAAAGGCTGGAGTTTGCCCACTTCAGGAAAATCCATCCTTTTGTTCATCAGAAGTGCAAACTTGGATAATGTTGCAAATCTGCGGCGTAATTGAAAATCTGACCCAAAGGGAAGGTGGGCTTGCTGCAAGGAGAAACTCCGTGCACAAATGGCCATGGTTTTTGGATGCTTAGTTACTGGCAAAGCAGAGACAAATGCCATGTGAAGTTTATAAGAAGACTTGGAGCAACATTCTCCTAAATATGCTTCAACAACTATTTCAATATTTTGAGTTTACATCTTACAGCCTCTATATTTTGCTTATCATAGCAAAATTAAACCAGTAATTTTGCTATTCTTGTAGTGTATCATTATTTTTAGTCACTATCTTTAATCTGCCTTGGGTTCCTTGGGGAAAGAAAGGCAGGCTATAAATGATGTAATTTAAACAAAATAACTACAATTAAAACCATTACTATACTCCTTTCAACATCTTGTCTATATGCTGTACATGGTTTGAAGGGAAGGTTCACCAAGTTTTAAAAGGATTTAGGATTACTGGAGTTAAATAGTCTGTATTCGGAAGCAGCTCTCATTTGGCTACAATTTGAAGACGTTAATCAAAAGTTTCATGTAGTTAACATGACTCAAAGGAACGCTGGAGTAGTGAACTGCTGCCCCCTAGTGGTAAAGCAATGGAAAGCGTTAATGAAATCGGTATCTTAGCATCTGCATTTGCAAAGGAGATTAAAAAGAAAACAGTGCTGCTAGATGCTACAGTTGTAACTGGGGCTTGACCAAAATATGTACTAGTTCTAGAAGAAAAAGCAGAAGCATAACACAGAGTCATACTCAAGGTTTATCTCTATCTCAAATATTTAGTGGCTTTATATCAGTTTGACTTTAATGACTTCTATGAAGATTCTTATGGATTAATTTATTTTATTTGGGAAATGTATACACTGAGTCTCCAGAGACCTGCTCAATGCAACTCACAGCTAAAATGATACAGTGAAACCAAACAAGCCATTAAAAGCAGAATCTGCCCAATTCTCACCATTTTCCGAAGCTTTCCTTCAAAACCGGAATCTTTGAGAGGGTGCCAGAACTTGCAAAACAAAACGACCATTACAGTCTACATGTTCTTCTGGGTCCTCATTTCCTTTCTGCAACTCTGTCAAAGGCCATGTGTGCCTGCCACTTGAACGTAGCTATCACTAGAACACAAGAGTGTGCTCTTTTCTCCAGACTTATCATTTTTTGTAGCTGCCATGGGTATTACTTTTGAAATGAATAAAAACATTACAGTTTGTGATTCTCCTGTGAAACCAAAACCACCAGGCTCCAATTTATAATCAACATTACCCTATTCACTGAACTTTAAAAAGTCACTTTTCATTTTCACTCACCTTGAAATGTTTTACTTCTCGTTTTCATGTATGTGGTCTCAAGCTGTAGTTGAAGGACGATATTGTCTATCACCAGTCTGGGAGAAAACGTATTTAAGAGAACAAAATCAAAATCTGACAAATGTTACAGTTCAGACTGCAGGTGGAGGACTTGCACAATGGATTGTTCCTCCATCAGGGAAAAATCCCATTACATCCAACATCACCATACAGGAGAGAAGGCTAAACTAGGAACCCACCTGAACATAAATAGAGCGGCCTTATGCCAAATCAGACCTTCAATCCATCAAGGCTGGTTTCATTAACTCTGACTGGCAGTGGCTCTCCAGATTCTGTGACCTCTGCCTTTCACATCCCATATTACCCTATTATTTCAATTGGACATACTGAGAATTGGACCTGGGAACTTCTCCATAACAAATAGATGTTCTACTATTGAGTCACAACCTGAGCGATAAATCTTCCTTCCCCTATCTGAAATCTTGCTTCAAATACCCTTTGTAAATCCAAGCTGGTGATATACAAGATTATCCCATGAGCACAGCTGGGACTATAAATGTAAAGAAAAGGAACAAGGTCCTTTTGAGATCAGTGTCTATTTCAATATAGAAAGAGTTCAGGCTCTCTGTGCAAGTACAGAGTTGTTTATTCAAGTCCATGTAGTGTAAGTCTGGAAGCTGTGTCTCAAAATAATAATTATAGGACCCACCGTCAAAGACTCTCCTGTCACCATGATTTCATCTTGCTAATTAGTTGGAATGTGTTTTCACAATTTCTTGTCCTTGAGATTGATGGGGTACTTCACTCCCTTGCACCTGTGTCTATTATCTGGGTTTCTAAAGGCCACAGCTTGCTGAGCTTCAGCCAACAACTCTAAATATTTTCTGCTTAAAATGTTTCCATTCTTTACTAGGCCTAAAGCCTGAACCAATGTTTTAAACAATGAGAAACTGCTTTAAGGAACGCAGTTTCTTGAGATTACCAGTGATGTGGCCCCAAGCACTTTGAAAGTCCCAGTGCAATGACCATCATTGCCTCCTTCATTAAAAAAAATATTGGTGTAGGTACAAGTAGGGTTGCTCAGTCTGTGTTGAGACATTCCTGAAGGTTTGGGGGCAGAGCCTAGGGATGGAAGAGTTTGAGGATAGGAGAGACTTCAGCTGATGTTTTGGAGTCTCCTTTCCAAAGTGGCCGTTTTCTCTAGGAGAATTCATCTTAGTAGTCTGCAGCTCCACTTGGAGGTTGGCAACTGTAGAAATAAATGTTGTACTATCTTGTCCTCTGCTTGCTAATTATGAACTCCACTTTGCTACTATAAGGAGTGATATACAGGCATGGGATGGTAAATATTGGTTTTCAAGGCATAGAAGAAGAAAGAAGAGGAGGAAAAAGAAGAGGAGTAGTAGTTGGAGTTATACCCTGCCTTTCTGTCCTGCAAGGAGACTCAAGGTGGCTTACAAACTCCTTCATCTCCCCACAACATAAACCTTGTGAGGTAGGTGAGATTGAGAGAGTTCCGAAG